>NC_089236.1:18016686-18638962 GCF_963924675.1 Phocoena phocoena
AGGAACTTCCTGAGTTATCATGAGTTATGTAGCTCATTAGGAAACCCTGGTTGTGTTTATCAACTGCTTGGTTCTATTTCAGTTTCCAGAGGTGAGAGCCAGAATGGAAACTCACTTGGCATGATAGGGTTTGTGCTTTGTGCAGCCCCCTGGACTTTCTAGAGATACTTTTTAACTCTCGAAGAATTGGAGCTATGACCAGGATTCTTTGTGTAAAACTTCTTAAACAGATCAAATTTAGAGTTTTGTGGAAATTTATACATATCTCTACTTTTTATAGGGTGCTCTTTAAGCTAATTGCTACTTGCATGAAATCTGTAGTCATCAGCTCTGACACCAAGATGAGGGTGAATTCTCTTACCCTTGTTCATATAACTTTTCTCCATGTGAAATGAAATGTCCATGTATATATGTCGTCATATAAATTAGGAATAGAACATAATACTTTCTTTTATGTTTTCATCCAGTAAATCTTAGGCTACTGCTTCTTAATGTTTTTGCCACTCCAGGCTATCTGAGGGATGTCCCATTTCTATCATTAAACAGTGGCTCAGTGTGGCAGTGATTTTCTACAAGGGATGAGGGTCTTTCAGAGCATCCTGTGGGTGGTAGTGGGAGAGTAGGGAGGTAGAAGTAATGATTCTGATTTTTATAACACACACACACTCCTAGTTGAGAATTAACTACCTTAGACAAATGAGTATTGTAACCTTTAACTTTATCTCAGTACCCTGGAGGGGAAAATACCTGACAAGACCTTGGTTTCATCTGGTTGGCATGTCTTCTCTCCTTTGTCTGCTGTCGGGTTGCACATAAACATGTATGTGACAGATGAGCACTGACTTGTACGTGGGCAAGACAGACAGTTGGTTCCAGCAGGTTGTTCCTCCCGTTACAGGAAAAGGCACAGGTTTGAAAAGGCACAGGTTTGAAAGTAGAGGAAGGATTGGACACGTTGCTGGGCCAAGTGAGCGATTCATTGAACCAAAAGTAGGTGGTTTATTCTGAAATTAGCTTTTGTTTCCTTGTATTAACATTGTCTTTTTTTGTTCTAGTTTAGTGGTGATTTAATTTTTTATTTTGGAATTTTGTTTGTTACAGCAGAGATGTCGGCTTATTTTTAGGAATTACTTGAAACCAGAGTCATGGTGGATGTAGGAAAGTGGCCGATCTTCACTCTGCTCTCACCTCAAGAAATTGCATCTATTCGGAAAGCTTGTGTCTTCGGCACCTCAGCCAACGAAGCGCTGTATGTTACTGACAATGACGAGGTAAGTAAGCATCTCTCAAAACCCAAGGCTTAATTTTAGGGCTTATTTGGGGTTGAGCTTTAAAGTGTGCAATGTGAAGACTGAGAAAAAGTGGGGCATAAAGAGAGCCTAAAATCCAAAAAGATGGTTGTCTTTGATAGAATTTGTCTTTTCTTTCAGTTTCTTGATTTAATACCCCTCATCCCTACTGCTCTTTGAGTTTCATAGTATAGCCAAATATTCTAAAACTTTAGTCAGCAGAGGTTGAATGTTTCTTTTTTTTAATAGATTTTATTTATTTGTTTGTTTATTTATTTATTGGCTGCGTTGAGTCTTCCATTGCTGTGCGTGGGCTTTGTCTACTTGCCGCGAGCGGGGCCTACTCTTCGTTGCAGTGCGAGGGCTTCTCATCGCGGTGGCTTCTCTTGTTGCCAAGCACGGGCTCTAGGCGCGCAGGCTTCAGTAGTTGTGGCACATGGGCTTCAGTAGTTGTGGCTCGTGGGCTCTAGAGCGCAGGCTCAGTAGTTGTGGCGCACAGGCTTAGTTGCTCTGTAGCATGTGGGATCTTCTCGGACCAGAGATTGAACCTGTGTCCCCCACATTGGCAGGTGGATTCTTAACCACTGCACCACCAGTGAAGCCCTGAATGTTTCTTAACAAGCATGTCAGTCTCTTCCTAGCTACTGAGCTGTCAAACTGAGTTCTAGTGTGTCTTATATTCAGAGTGGAGAAGGGACCTTTTGTGTAAATATAGGCCAAGTGACTCAGACAGAACTATTTGTTTCCCAGGTCTTTGTATTTGGACTGAACTACAGTAACTGTCTAGGAACTGGAGATAACCAGAGTACACTTGTACCCAAAAAGCTGGAAGCTTTATGTGGAAAGAAGATTAAGAGCCTTAGTTATGGGAGTGGACCACATGTTCTTCTCAGCACCGAAGGTAAAGTGGGAATAAGTCCAGCTTCTGTTTGTGGGAAATCGAGCAGTTAATTCTAAGCTAAGGGGTGGTGGGCTTGTATCAGATATTGGATTTTGAATGATTTGTGTCTTAATTTCTGAGCGGAAGTACACAAAACAGGTAAAAGTTAAACACTTCAGGCTCCCTCTGGAACAGCCATAGGATGACTTGCAATTTAAGCAGGCTTTCGACAACTTATGTAAAGTTGTGAAAGATGAACTATAGCAGATGAAGTGGTCCTTCAGCCTAATTTTTCAGTGAATTGTTGTAGCAAGGCAACGTCCAGGTTTTACTCGGTACTTTTTTTTTTTTTTGGTTGCGTTGGATCTTTGTTGCTGTGTGTGGGCTTTCTCTAGTTGCGGCGAGAGGGGTCTACTCTTCGTTGCGGTGCATGGGCTTGTCATTGCAGTGGCTTCTCTTGTTGGGGAGCACGGGCTCTAGGCACGCACGCGGGCTTTAGTAATGGCTCACAGGCTCTAGAGCGCAGGCTTAGTAGTTGCGGTGCACGAGGTTAGTTGCTCCGCGGCATGTGGGATCCTCCCGGACCAGGGCTCAAACCTGTGTCCCATGCATTGGCAGGCGGATTCTTAACCACTGTGCCACTAGGGAAGCCCACTTGGTACAGTTTTAAAAACACAGTTAGTACTGGTTTTCCTTGTGTGAATCTTGAATTCAAGAAATCTCAGTTCTTTCCTTGGCATTCGTGTGGGTGCCATATGGAAAGAATGTGGGGTAGATTCTTTTCCTCTCTGCCTCCCCAAGATCACCAGAGGGGCCTCTGCATTCTTTCTTGGTGATTTATCTGTACTGTGGGCACCCAGAGCTCTCTGAAAATCTGTCATATATAACCCAGATTCTTCCCTTTATGTTTTAGGCACATTAGTTCTTGCTCTCTAGCTTTTTGTTGGGTAAACTGTAGGGCGCACGTGGGAGCGTTTGCTTCTCCGCCTTTCTGTCTCTAGCCTGGGGAATCACAGCTTCCTTGGATGTTACCGTGGGTCTTGGTATTGAGCTTTTTAACAGCCTTTAACTTACATCTGAATCCACTCCCAAGTTCTCCACATCTTTCTCAGGCTGTGAGATCCAGATGTGAGCATGATTGTCTGGTAAGAGTAGAACTGGTGTGGAGTATAATGAGGTGATTATCTTGCCTCTGCATTGTGTCATCATGCCTTCCGGCATCACACGGGGTCTTTCAAGCAGTTGCTTCTTTGCAGACTGGTTCAGCTTGTCATCCATTGTGACCTGATGATTTAATGTTTTCCTAACACATGTTAATTTTAATGAGGCATTGATTTCTGACCATAAAATACTGAAGCAGTTTTTTCTGGAGCAAACATACAGAAACATATGCATTCGGATTCTTGGTTTTCTTCAAAGTAGTGACCTTGGGCAACTATAACTTTTCTTCTGGAATTATTTTCAGAGTCCAGATCCTACAGTTTTAACTATCTTGAATGTTACAATTAAGATATAAATAAACATAAAACACAAATATAAATAACTGGTTTTCTTTTTTTTGTTTGTTTTTTTGCGGTACGCGGGCCTCTCACTGCTGTGGTCTCTCCCGTTTTGGAGCACAGGCTCCGGACGCGCAGGCCCAGCGGCCATGGCTCACGGACCCAGCCACTCTGCGGCATGTGGGATCTTCCCGGACCGGGGCACGAACCCGCGTCCCCTGCATCGGCAGGTGGACTCTCAACCACTGCGCCACCAGGGAAGCCCAAATAACTGGTTTTCTTGTGGGAATAGTCTTCTTTTTGTTTTTAATTCAGTTTTGATTGTTATAATACATTTACTACAACATACATATGATACATGATGTATCGGATGTTTAATGTATGTATGATACATATATTTGTGTGTATTTTATAAGTATTACAAATAGTCACATAGTTTAAAAACAGTTTTAACACTTTAAACCATCAAATAGTATATGGGTTTTAGTAGAAAACAGGACTCTGTCTCACTCCTCCTTACTCTTAGAAACTGCTATTCAGGTGGAGTTACTTTTTAACTCCTTCAGGTGTTTTTTTCTGGTATTTACTCTCATATTTTTAAATTAACATGCTTATACTGCTATTTCTAAATTTTTTTTACTTTAGATATTATCCTTTGACTTTTTGTAACAGCAGATAGAATTTAGCTCTCTTTCTCCTACCTTCCCTCACCTTATTGCATCACTATAGGGATATCACCACTTTGGTTTAATCAGTATTCAGTGTTCACATTACTAGGAGTTGATAAGTATTATTTATAGCTGAGCCATCTCCTTTCTTATACAACTGTTTGTTTTCCTGGGCTTACTTGTTTTTCATAAATGTATGCTGAAACTCTTCTATAGCGCAGTATTTTTTTTTTTTTAGCATCTTTATTGGAGTATAATTGCTTTACAATGGTGTGTTAGTTTCTGCTTTATAACAAAGTGAATCAGCTATACATATACATACATCCCCATATCTCCTCCATCTTGTGTCTCCCTCCCACCCTCCCTATCCCACCCCTCTAGGTGGTCACAGAGCACCGAGCTGATCTCCCTTTGCCATGCAGCTGCTTCCCACTAGCTATCTATTTTACATTTGGTAGTGTATATATGTCCATGCTGCTCTCTCACTTTGTCCCGGCTTACCCTTTCCCCTCCCCGTGTCCTCGAGTCCATTCTCTAGTAGGTCTGCATCTTTATTCCCGTCCTGCCCCTAGGTTCTTCATAACATTTTTTTTTTAATTCCACGTATATGTGTTAGCATACGGTATTTGTTTTTCTCTTCTGACTTACTTCACTCTGTATGACAGACTCTAGGTCCATCCACCTCACTACAAAAATATGGAACGCTTCACAAATTTGCGTGTCATCCTTGCGCAGGGGACATACTAATCTTCTCTGTATCGTTCCAATTTTAGTATATGTGCTGCCGAAGCGAGCACCAGTATTTTTTTTTAAATTTTTAATTTTATTTATTTTATTTTTGGCTGTGTTGAGTGTTCGTTGCTGTGTGCGGGGTTTCTCTAGTTGCAGCGAGTGGAGGCTACTCTTCGTTGCAGTTCCTGGGCTTCTCATCGTGGTGGCTTCTCTTGTTGCAGAACATAGGCTCTAGGCGCGCAGGCTTCAGTAGTTGTGATGCGCGGGCTCTAGAGCACAGGCTCAGTAGTTGTGGCGCCAGGGCTTAGTTGCTCCGCGGCATGTGGGATCTTCCCAGACCAGGGCTCGAACCCGTGTCCCCTGGGTTAGCAGGCAGATTCTTAACCACTGCGCCACCAGGGAAGTCCCTATAGCACAGTGTTGCTTCTGGGCACCTCTGAGCATATCAGTACATCTCCGGAGTGTTCTGTCCCCCTACTCTAGCCTGGACTGGTCACTCTAGGCTGTTGCACAGCCGTCGGCCTAAAACTTCATTTCACCATCATCCTCGGATGTCCCTTCTTTGTTCTTTCTGGATCCTTTGTCCTTTCTGGATCCCCTATTTTTTGTGTCCTGTGTCTTCCTCCTTGGATTATACCCTCATTTGGGTGAAACACATCCCTAGTGGCTTCTCAAGGAAGCAGGTGTGAGAGAAATCTTTGAGACACTGTTTTAAAATGCCTTTATTTTACCCATGCCATTGATCAGTGATTTGTCTGAGCAAAAAGAAAAAAAAGGTACAGTATTTTCTGTTCCAGTCCTTTAATACTATTTTGAGTATTTGCCTCTACTACCTGGTATGCAAGGCTCAGTCCAGAGTAAAGGATCTCTTCCTGTTAGGACCCCATTTATAGCCCCTGAGGCTACTGGCATTGCTCCAGTGTAATCCCCTTGCTAGCTCAGTGCGGTGGGGGGTGGGTGGGGGGGGGCGGCGGGGGCCTTCTCCCCAGGGAGTTTTCCCCATAGCCATCTGCAGTCCCTGGCTCTCGTTGACAGAATGGTTCTTGTTGGCATTTTGTGCCTCTCAAAGTGCAAGAGAAATATGTCTAGATTCAACCCACCTCTGCATTGCTGCAGCCCCACTGTGCCCATTCATTCCATGGACCCAGGTGGCCACGTCAAGGGAGTGCACCAAATGGTCCACTTGGTGGTTCCAGTCAGCTTCTTGTGATGGGCATCAACATGTCCTACTTTAATGTGCCTCTTAAATTCCCAGAGTGATTCCATAGGGCCATGCTCCATGTGGGCATCCCTTTAACAGTCAAGTTTCCATTGCTCATCTACCTGACCATACAGCCAGGCTATTGGCTATAGCCCATGAGTTGGTAAAGACCCAAACATACGGGTTTTTACCATTGCTTAATTCTTCCATCACTGCTCGGAAAACAGCCTGCAGTTCAGCCCACTGCACTGATTTATTCTTGCCATCCACTGGTCTTAACGTGGGCGCTCTCCAAATGGGATGTTGTCCATTCACCTTGGAACGGTGTCTGTAAAGCAGGCGGCTCTTTGTTGTTCAGTTAGAGCTTCACAGGGCATGTCCACAAGGCAGTGGGTTCCAGCAGCTCCTCAGGCAGCTCCAAAGTCGGTCCTAGATGAAAAGAGGCTCCCTGCTCACGCCTGTCTGCATCCCCCCAGCAGCACACTCCCCTGTAAGCCATTTCTGTTTTATTACGAAACTCTTTGGGTCACCGCCTTTCTTATTAGAGGGCTTCTCCGACACCACCCAGGATGTTATGGGCATCTGAGGTCTCATGATTATTTTATGTCCTTCAATCATTGAGGCAGTCTCAATTAATGCCCAGGCTACTAATTTTCTCTCAAACGGTGTGTACCAGACAGCGGCATCTGGGAATTTTCTGGTCTAAAATCCCAGTGGTCACTGCTGGGAGCTGCTCCCGGGTTTGCCATAAGCTCCTCTTGCGGAGTGCAGGTGGCAGATACTCTCAGAATCATATCTGATGGGGCCGTAAAGCCCCATAAGCACTGGGAGAGCTGCCGCCCTCTGCTCATTCAGACACGGGCTGTTCTTGCGCAGGTCCCCATTCAGATACACCTGTCTTTCGGGTAATCTTATAGATGGGAGCTAGCATGGTTTCCAGATGTGGAATATGTATTCTCCAAATGCCAGATAAACCACCCAAATGCTGGCTTGCTGCTGCTGCTTTGGTCCTAGGGGTGGGTGGCGACAGCAGTTTAGTTTAGCCTCTGGTGGAAGGTTCTTCGTGGCTTCGGCAGGTTATTCCTAAGAATTTTACTGTTGGGTAGGCCCTGGGACCTTTGTGGGATTTATTAACCAGCCCCAGTGGGTCATGTGTGTCACCATGGCATTCACATCACTCCTTGCCTGCTCTTCAGTTTCCAACATTGTCATAATGTCATAAGTATAGTGTATGATTGCACTTGAGACCTGTGTCAAGTCCAGATCCCTTCTGACCAAATTGTGACAGTCAGCTTGTGAGTTCAGATAAACCTGTGATGACACAGTAAAAGTAAACCAGGATCCTCCCCACATGAAGGCAAACTGCTGCTGGCTTTTTTCTGAGATTGAGAAGGAAGCATGTGCAAGGTCAGCCCCTGGGTTCCGGCTTCTGCTGGCCTGCTGCATCTTCTTTGAGGCTGAAGCCACGACCGGAACTGCTAAGGCTGTAGGCGGCACAACTTTATTTACGCCTCCATAGCCTACCGTTACCCCCTAGGAGCCACCTGCCTTTTCCCCAGGCCTCACAGGGCTACCGTACGGTGAGTGCATTGGTACCAGTGTTCCAGCTTTAATTAAAATGGTGAGCTCTTTCTGTCCACAAGGTGTTCTATATTTAAGTTCAGCACCTGTGCGGGCTCAGGCAGTTCTAGTGGTTCCCATCTAGCGCCCAGTAAAACCGGCCTGAGGGCAGATTTACACGCCTTCTGTTTTACAATGTTAGGTTGGGGAAGCAGTCCCCAGTCTGATGTAATATCCATCCCAAGACTCCGTTCAGGTAAGGGGGATGCATCCACATCACACAGAATCTGTTCCAAAACCCCAGTTTTCATTCAGATTTTCACTTGAGTCCCATCAACTGTTACCCATCTGTCTCCCCCATTCTAACCTTAGCTGTTAAGACTTCACCAACAGGTTTTGGAATCACAGTGCATTGGGGTCCTGTATCAGAAAAGTTTCCTCTCCTCCCCATGGCTGTTTCACCCACACATGTGCTTATGCCCTTGGGTGCCTTGCTGGGGGTCGGGCCAGAAGATCCTGGCCTTTAGGTCAATCTTTATCTTGATTAATCTTCCTTACCATTGCCCCAGGGCATTCCTGGTCAATTTTCTTATCTTAATCTTTACCTTCTGGCTTTTTAATGCCTTCCAAGCTGGGATAAATAGAGCGGACTTGTTTGGGGCCCTTTAATTTTAGAGACCAACATGGGGTCCCATTGGTTCACCAGTCCTGGTCGTGCTGCAGCCACACCTTGGTTTCAACTGCATCAGCATCCGATTTATTCATCCCACTTTGTAACAACCGTTTGAAGACTTTCGCTCTGCTGGGGTGAGTCCCTTGATTCTCCCCTTTGTCTTTCCCTATTTTCATAATTAATGTTCTTAGTAAGGCCCCTATGGGGAAGTGGAGATAGCAGATTAGATAAGGTGTCTCAAACTGTTTGATTTTGTAGCAGTAAAGTTACATGAGGTGCCCATGTAACAGGGACCCCCCTTAATCACAGCATTTACCATAATCTGGCTAATGGGCGTATTCAGTGGGTGAATATCCCAGTCATCATAAAGCCAGTCCCACGTGGCTTGCATGCGAAGCATCTCAGCTGCTTCATCTGGGGTGTTCCATCTGGCATTAATTGGGGGAGTTGGGAAATCCCTCTCATCAGGATAAACAGACTTTACAGTGGCTTTCATCCAGTCCACCAACCTGGCTGTCTGCTCAGGAATAACCTCCTGAGTGTCTGGACCATGTACAGCCACCTGTGATTGTTCAGTAGAGAGCAGTGGGTCCTGCATCAGCGCAGACATGCTCTTCCACTCTGCAGCCTTCAAGGTCAAAGACACAGCCCTTGAATTAGTTCCTCTCACAATCCGGTTCAGTAAAGGTTCCTCAGGAAGCTGACGCTGCTGCTCCTCAAAGCAAGCCAGTTCCTTCACACTATACCCCTTGCTTTTAGTTGTTTCTTGGTTTTGCCCTTCTCCTATGGTAACTGTTTTCTTGGCGACCCAGAGGTACTAGAGGTACTTTCTGTTGCATAACGTTTCCCTTTCTAGGCAGCTTTGAGGCTAATGGCTGGAGCTCAGATTGACCCAGATCTGAGCTTGAATCAGCATCAAGGCCAAGCACTTTGTTTTATTTTTATTTTGGCTCTTACATATGAAATAAGCGGGGAATTGCTTATTTATTGATTGAAAAGTATTCATTTATTTATTTGGCTGTGCTGGGTCTTCGTTGTGGCACGCAGGAGCTCCGTTGCTGCATGTGGGATCTTTGTTGCAGCGCATGGGATCTAGTTCCCTGACCAGGGATCAAACCCGGGCCCCCTGCATTGGGAGCGTGGAGTCTTAGCTATTGGACCACCAGGGAAGTCCCAGGAATTGTTTATTTAGTGTGCTTCTTATTTTGCATTTCCTTATATATCCATTGAGCCAACTCCTTGGGAGTTCCGTCTACTCCCATTTCTAAACGGCATTGGTGACTTTCACCTTTAGTAACTGATTGCACCACAGCTGCAGTTTCATACCATGGTGACTAGGTAACCATCTAGGAATCAAAGGTTCCTCATTCCTTGCCCTTTTATCCTTTGTCTTCAAAAACCACATGTCTGTGAGTCAGGGCTGTTCTTGCAAATCCTTTTTCTGGCATCAACTGAATAGAGAGTTCCTGGACCTAGTTCCGTGTGTGTGTGTGTGTGTGTGTGTGTGTGTGTGTGTGTGTGTGTGTGTGTGTGTGTGTGTGTGTGTGTGTACCAGCATGGTGTCCAGGAATCCTACCTGGAGATAGAATCAGATTCCATTGGTAAAGGGCTCAGTCCCACAAGACCACCCTCCACTTCAGATGTTGGTCACCAGACCAGGTTGTTACCTGTGCTTCTGATTAACCTGCTGCAAATCAGAGGTTCCCGTGACCCTCTCCTTGGGTTTTCCTTTGTTTTGGGCCCCGCCATGTGGCACGTGGGATCTTAGTTCCCCGACCAGAGATCGAACCCGGGCCCTCAGCAGTGGAAGCACAGAGTCCTAACCACTGGACCGACAGGGAGTTCCTTCCTTGGGTTGATTAATCTGCTAGAATGGCTCCCGGCACTCCAGAAAATCCATTTACTCACTAGATTACTGATTATTATAAAAGGATATTAAAGGATATGAGTTAACAGCCCAAAGAAAGGACCTTCTGTCCTCGTAGAGCCTGGTGCCTGGCACAGTGGCACATGTAAGTGTTCTGGTTCCCCGACATGGCAGCTCTCTGAACAGGGGCCAGAATTAGCTGTCCTCCTGGGTTTTTATGGAGGCTTCATTACATAGTCGTGATTGTCGAAGTCACTGGCAGTTAATTCCGCCTCCAGCCCCTCTCCCCTCTAACCCTCTCATCTTGTGGTTGGCTCTTCTGGCAACAGACCCATCATCCTTAGGTGCTTGCAGAAGTCACCTCAGTCACATGACAAAAGATACCCTTATCGTTCTCAACACTTAGGATATTCCACCGGTTTTGGGAGCTGTGAGACAGGAACTGTGGGTGAAGACTAAATATACAAGATAAGCGTATTTTTGTAATCTGGGTGACCAGATACGTATTTCTTATAAATCACAATGTCACAAAAAGCAATTAAGCTTGGAAGATGAGTTGAGCAAAGTACAGGGGTTACTGTTTCTTCTTTGAGCTGATTCTTTGTGTGCGGCCACCCTGTATAGATGGAGTTGTTTATGCCTGGGGCCACAATGGATATAGCCAGCTTGGGAATGGGACGACCAACCAAGGCATTGCTCCCATCCAAGTCTGCACCAACCTCTTGATCAAGCAAGTGGTTGAAGTAGCTTGTGGCTCACATCATTCAATGGCTCTGGCAGCTGATGGAGAGGTAAGTGCCCTGCCTTTATTCTTTATTTTTAACTTGTGGTAAAATACATGTAACATAAAATTTACCAACTTAACCATTTTAAGTGTACAATTTAGTGACAAGTATATTCACATTGTTATGCTACCCTCGCCACCATGCATCCACAGAATTCTTTTCGTCTTGCAAAACTGAAACTCTGTACCAGTTAAACATTAACTCTCTCTCCTTTCTCTTACTCCCAGCCCCTGGCAAGCACCATTCTACTTTCTATCTCTAAGAATTTGACTACTCTAGGTACCTCACATGAGTGGAATCATACAGTATTTGTCCACTGTGACCGCCTTTATTTCACTCAGCATAATATCCTCCAGGTTCATCCATGTGGCAGCCTGCGGCAGAATTTCATTCCTTTTTAAAGCTGAATAATATTTCATTGTCTATTTTGTTTATCCATTTATCTGTCGATGAATATTTGGGTCATTTCTGCCTTTGGCTATTGTGAAAGTGCCTTGCTTTTCAAAAAAAAATGACCATATTTGTACCTGGATATGGTGTGAACATAGCAGCCCCGTGTGCGTCGCTAAGAACAGTATGGGAATGAACCCTTTTTCTAATACAACTTATATTGTGTGATCAGGACCACTCTTTTGAAGACAGTAGAGTTAATTCTTAAGGCAGTTGAGTCTCATGCTTTTTGCTAAGATTACAAATCAGATGTGTATGACAGTTTTCTATACTTTTGTTTTTTTTAATGACCCCCATCCCCTAAGGTCTATTTTGTTTTTCAGTAAATGTAATGATGTCATAGAAAATAACTTTACCAACATTCCAGTAGGTTCTGAACAACCTGTTCACCCCCCAAGTTCCATGCTTAGCTTAAATGTTACTCATCCTGTTGGTACTACCTTCCAGTCTTTTGTATCGTCTTGTTCCTCTCCATCTCCATAACCTTAGGCCAGGCCTTGTCATCTCCTGGACTGTTGCCATGGTCTCTTTTATTCTATAGCTTTTTAGTTGGTCTGTCTGTGCAGTATTACTTCTCTGCCCCCTGTGATTTATGAAATGCAGATCAGATCATATCGTTCCCTGTTTAAAGTCCTTCAGTGCTGTTACCGTGATTTTACTAAGTAGGGTAGGTTATGGGTGAACAAACCAAAGCACCTTAGGGAGATCAAGGTTTCATGGCTGGGATGTGCTGGAGCCAGGCCTAGCAGGCCTTATGTGCAGAACCTGCTGTTCCTAGTCTGTTTCTTGGTTAGTGGAACCCTCGTCCCCATTTTTAAAATAAAAGGCAACTGCATTGGAAGGGAACTTGGGATATTTGAAAAGAAGTGCAGAAGAATGATTGTTGAAATTAGAACTTGCTAATTTGTGCAGCCTGGATTCCTGGTTTATTTTAACCTGAAGCATATGCTACTTTGGATAAATATTTGCATTATTACACTAGCTAGTGAATCCACTTTCAGGAAGTATGGCAGGTTATTTCTTTTGTGCCTGTGAAATGAACCTGTAGCACATATTCTTTTTAAGACATCAGCCGTGGGTTTTAAGACATCACGTGGGCAGCCTCAGACACGTGAACTTAGATAGAAAGTGCTGACAGAGGAAAAGAGAATTGTGGAAGCCGGAACTCAGGATGTGTGAGGACCACTTCCCACAGGCAAGTGAAGGGGGTGAGAGGGGTCCTTACAAATTCTCCTAGTGACGGAGGAAGTTATCTCCTCTGCTACCAGCATCTGCCCTCCTCTGTAATTCTTCTCTCTGATCACACTCTTATTTGATAGGCTCAGTTAATAATTAACTTAAAGTGATTTTTAGTTTTGTTTTTCTTCTTTAACTTAGCATAGAGCTCTGTTTGTGTCTCTCTCCCTTAGAAATCTGGTTTTCAGGTTATGGTCCATCACAGGCCAAAAGTAAAGAGGATGCAGTTGAGGAGGGGAGCTGCTTGGAGCTGACAGACAGCAAATGAGAACTCAGAAAATGTCATCAAGAATAGCCTAACAACCCCATTGTCATTCCTGTAGGGACAGCATCTCCTTAGTACTTGTGAGCGTGTGTTAGGACGTGGAACTATGATTGATAATTACAATGATGGTAGGCTTGTGTCATCAGGAAAATTTATATAATGTCTCCTATTGGTGATTAGTGAGATAGGGAAAAGCATAGTATGGTTTCAAAAGTTTCGATGGAAAAAAAAAGACTTATTTGTGCCCAGAGAGTTTGGCTGATTTTTTCATATCACTGTGGCATACTTATGTGGCATATACCTCATATCCTATTGATGCCGGATTAAAAATCCTATATAGCTGCCATAATTATAGTGGAAGTATAACATAGCGGTTAAGAGCGCTGCTAGACTGCCTGGGTTCAGATTAGTAGTAAATTCTGCTTGCTAGCTGTGGAGTCTCAAGCAAGTCACTCAACCTCTCTGTGTCTATTTTACATGTATAAAATGGGGATGATATTAGTACCTATCCCAGGGTCATCTTACAGGATTACTGTGAGGATTAGATGGGTTAATGCATGTAAAGCACTTAAGACCATTTAGCACATTGTAAGTACGCATTAAGTGGGTTTATTTTTATTTTATGATTGTTATTGTGTGTTAGAGGTAGAATTTTCACCCTTACTCTTCTTTCTTTTTCTTTTCCCCTTCTGTTGTGTAGGTGTTTGCTTGGGGCTATAACAACTGTGGCCAGGTGGGATCAGGATCTACAGCAAATCAACCAACTCCTCGCAAAGTTACAAACTGTTTACATATTAAGAGGGTGGTTGGCATTGCCTGCGGTCAGACCTCATCCATGGCTGTTCTGGACAATGGTGAGGTGAGCGATGTCTGCATCCCCCTTTCTCCTCCTATCTCCTCCTTCAGTGAAATGTCCTTTTCTTTCCAGGTAGATTCTGGAAGGAAGAGTGCTTTGTTTTGATAGCTCCGTAGATAGTTAACTGATTGAGGTTGTAATCACAGGATGTTTGCTCCTCATTATGAATTTTTAAATTCCAAGATTTATCTGCAAGTAAAGGTTCTAATGTGTTTTTTGCCAGATCCAGATAGCCCAAGGCTTATCGGTATTTGTGATTTAATGTAGTAGATAAAAGAATTTAATACTACCTCTTTCTTCCAATGAAAAAGTGAACTATGCACTCTTTTTTTTTTTTTTTTTAAGTGAAAGGTTTATTTAGAGAGATACTCATTGCATGGCGAGAATGCGGTCCATCTCAGAAAGTGTGAGCGGCCCTGGGAGAGACACACTCCACTGACAGAGTGTGCGGGCCACCTCAGAAGGCAAGAGGCAATGTGCACTCTTTAAAGTTAGCTGGCGATGTTTATACGCAGTAACTCTAATGGGCGTGAAGCCTCTGTACCTACCTACGTCTGGAATGTTTGTCCACAGGAAGAAGCAACTTGCAAAAGGAGAATTTTTCGTCCTGATTGTTATTGGCTACTTTTAAAAACCCACCTTTCAGTGACCTTCTACCATAGTCACCTTTGAGCGGATCATTATTTCTATAAAATAATTCTGGTTGAAGCTTCTGCGTCAATGAACTTGTTACCACCTGTGCCTGTCTCAGTGCACAAAAATTATTCAAAGATGCTTCTTTGGACACAGACGTATGGCATCCTGCATTGGGGTGCGAGGGTGGTTTAGAGTTTACTGAATGCTCGGCTTTGTTAGCTCACTTTTCTTTTTTTTTTTTTGCCGTACGCGGGCCTCTCACTTGCTGTGGCTTCTCCCGCTGCAGAGCACAGGCTCCGGACGCGCAGGCTCAGCGGCCATGGCTCACGGGCCCAGCCGCTCCGCGGCATGCGGGATCTTCCCGGACCGGGGCACGCACCCGTGTCCCCTGCATCGGCAGGCGGACTCCCAACCACTGCGCCACCAGGGAAGCCCTAGCTCACTTTTTGAATCAACCCCGGTATCACACCAGAGGGCTTCCGAATTCCTTGGGATAGTCATCTAACATCCTCCATTCCAGTATTTTCCACTTCTTTATTTTAAAAAATTAATTTAATTTTAAAATTATTATTATGTGATTATTTCAACAAAGGAAAACAAATGAAACATACAAAGTAAAAAGTGAATACCTTTCCTTCAGTTTTGTTAATAGTTTGATGTATATCCTTTTGGACTTTTCTCTATAGTTAGTTATGTATGGTTGAGTATAAGTACCTTCTTTAAACAATGGGATTGTTATACCTACTGCTTTTTTCGGCCAGTCTGCAGCTTTTCTGCTTAACAACGTATGTTTTACCTGAATCTATTATCAGACCATTGATAGTTGCTTCCATTATAATAGTTGCTTAGTTTTCTTTGTATGGGTGTTGGTTTTCCTGTGCACATGACCCGCATCCAGAGCTCTCCTGATGGGCCTTTCAATTGTTGTTTATAAACTTTGTTGCACTGCTTTTCTTTGTTACTGTTTGTGAGTGTGTATATCTTTGCACACTCTTGCAAGTATGTCTATAGAATAATTTCCCAGAAATAGGATTTCTGGGTCAGGGAGTATGTCATTAGAATTTTTGATAGCTATTGCCAAATTTCTCCCCAGAAAGTTCAAACCTATTAGACTTCTGGCATTGAAAGTGCTTGTAACCATCTCTTGTTTGTACCCTAAACTCCACGTCCCCTTTTTCCCTCTGTCACCCTGACTGGAAAGGCCCTCGCCGATGCCTGTTTGCCCTGTGTTGCCATGGGGCGTGTTGCCACCCATATCTCGTGTTTCTGATTTGAGCAAGGCCTTTTGTCTGTTCCTGACCAGTACTTTACCCATGTCCCGTGCTGGTCATTCTAAACCTTTAACTCTCGCTGTCAAACCTATGCCCAGCTCTGCTGCTTTCAGCTGATGACCCCCTCTTGCTTAGGGCGTCTAAGGGATCGCCACATTCCCTTATGTCTCCTTCTTTAACCTCTTTCCTGGTCCCTCTTGTGGTGCCGCTGTCACCGCCTTCATTGGACCCTCATCAGAGCTCACCTGTTTGCTGATGGGAGATGAGGTTATATGTCGAGGTCTCCCTGCCTCTGGTCTTACACGCCGCAGTCACCCTTCATGTTGCCGCCAGCGTGATCTTTCCAGAATACAAATGTAGTCATATTGATCTCAGTTTTGGAATATTTCAGTGGAAGATGCACAGATGCATTGCACTTTCCTTGGTTTGTGTTTTGGCCCTTTGGGCCCTTACCTTTCTTTCTATTCTCTCCCCAGCCGCCACCCCAGCTATCTCCAGCACATTCTGTGCCCTCCCCCTGAAGTGCCTTCAGCCCTGCTCAGACCTCTGCTTTCTGAAAAGTCTTGCCTAAACTTTCTTCTGTGGCTAAATCCTTTCTCCTCTCTACCTGTAGTGCCTTGATTATCTCTCTATTATAGCACTTGCCGCCTGGCTGCAAAAAATTTGCATGTGTCCATCTCTCCTGTTAAACTGTTTCCAAAGGCTTATTCCTAGTACCTTTCACAAGGTCCTGAGATACAGTAGGTACTTAGTAATTGTTAATGAGCCTCAGCTTCCTCATGCCTAAAACAAGAGTTAATGACTTGCCCAAGGCTATCCAACTAGTAAGCTGTGGAGTCTGCTAGATTCTGTCATCCCTACCCCTAAAGCATCTTCTGTTTGGAGATCAGTTGTAGGATCACATTTAGTGGAATATGAGTGTTGGAAGTGAAAAAAGTATCTGATTTGTTTAGATGGATGACATTTTTAGCTCTTCCCTCTTACCAGCAGTTTTAAAAGCCTGTTCTCCCCCTCTCTCTGTCTAAGGTATACGGCTGGGGCTACAACGGCAATGGTCAGCTAGGCTTGGGAAACAACGGCAATCAGCTGACCCCCGTGAGAGTGGCAGCTTTGCACAGCGTTTGTGTGAACCAGGTACGTATGGTGGACCCTTAGGTCTCGTCCCCATCTATCTTCCCTGCTCTGACTTGGCGGAATAGTTGCAGGCTCTTAGTTCCCCGACCAGGGATCGAACCCATGCCTACTGCAGTGGAAGTGTGGGGTCCTAACCACTGGACCGCCAGGGAATTCCCAGAGATGTACTCATTAGTAAGTCTTTTTGAAGAGTACCCTGGGCCTTCATCTTCCACATTTAATATTATATCTTTCCTAAATTCCCATGATGGGAAGCAAGACCATGGTGCTGGCACACTGGTCTTGATAAGTAAAAAAAAAAAAAAAGGAATGGAAAAATATCTAGTAGTCTCAGGTATAGGCTTTTCTAATGCTTTTTTAATGTTCCAGAGAATGTCAGCCCACACCTGATGATGAATTGGCATTCTGCAGAAGCTGGCCCTAATCTTTAAGTAGATGTTTTCCCTGCCCTTCCTGTTTATGGTAACCATTTAAATTTACTTGCAGATTGTCTGCGGCTATGCACATACTCTAGCACTAACTGATGAGGGCTTGCTCTATGCCTGGGGAGCTAACACATATGGGCAGCTGGGAACTGGCAATAAAAATAACCTGCTAAGCCCAGCACACATCATGGTGGAGAAAGAAAGGTAACTTGTCAGTACCATGTCTCGGAATTGTGTGTGCGTTGGGACTTGGGACTGTGTGTGCTGGAGCTGTGGTCTTTGGCTGTGTAGCTCTTCTGTTTATTAACATTCTCATTTTGAACAAAGGAGTGTTGTACCAGTCAGAATGAACGTGAAGTTGACGTGATCCTTACACAGCTTTCTCAGATAACCACCTGAGATTGGTAGGCAGGCATTAATGCATCTGGGTATAATCCCTGCAGCTTCTTGTTGCCTGTTTAGTAGGGAAGAAAAGTAAGGTCTGTCACCATGTTGAAATTTAAAGCATAGTATAAACTCTTCTTTTTGAGCCAACTAAAACAACTTTTAAACAAATAAAATCTGCCCTTGAAAGGGCATTATCTGTTTAAATATTGATTTGATTTAATGTGTGTTACTAGAATAGATGCTTAATGTTTGTTCAGCCATATTGTGAGGTCTTACCCACTAAGTGTTAGAATGTTGACTTCTGATTCTGGGACCCTGCCTAAGAAGCATACGGAGAATGTAGTAAGTTTGGCTTGATGTCCATTTGGATTGGGACATTCAGAGTCCATGACCCCCGGACCAGTGCCTATCAGCTTAATGAGTGTTCTGAACATTGGTAGGGGGTGAGAGATAAAGTTGTATTTGTAAGGAAATGGTATATTGAATACAGTATTTTTTTGCTACTGTCTAAGCCTCCAGAACTGTCAGGACATTTTTTTCCAGGGTCCACTTCCCTCATTTACTTTGGTTTCTATTCCCTTTATCCAGGTTTTCTTCAACAGTATGCATTATTCATCCTAACTCAGAATGAGGTTAGCGTGAGAAGTGGGGCAGCCAGGAAGGGAGACACACAGTACTCTTGCTCTAGTCTTTTGCTTTTGTCAGTATGATGTGGTAGCTAAAGTCCCTGGATCTTGGGCTTTTTGAGGTGTTCTGAGCGCGCACTTTTTATTTACCTTGTGTGGCACGCTTAGGCTTCTGTGAAAAAGAAGTGACGTGCATTTTTCTGAAAACTTCCCAGGGTAATAGAGATTGCGGCCTGCCACTCTGCCCACACGTCTGCAGCCAAGACGCAGGGAGGGCACGTGTACATGTGGGGCCAGTGCCGGGGCCAGTCGGTGACCCTGCCCCACCTCACCCACTTCTCCTCCACCGACGACGTGTTCGCCTGCTTCGCCACGCCCGCCGTCACCTGGCGCCTCCTGTCTATAGGTAAGGAAGCTCAGGGCTGCTCCCCCCAGCCAAGGGTGTCATCAGCTGACGGGTGTTCCTGCACATTTGCTGGCTGTGGGCTTTTTTAGGTTCAAGATGTTTTATCCTCCGTTAGCTTTAATACCTTTCCCCAAATTAGGTTTGCATAATACAATTTATTAAAACGTTATGGAATATTATATGGATTTATTATTTTCTCCCCTTCAGTGTTTTCAGTTTAATTGAAGTGAAATTCACGTACCTAAAATTAACCATTTTTAACGCGTACGATTCAGGGGCATTTAATACCTTCACCATGTTGTGCAACCATCATTTATATCAAGTTCTAAAACACTTTCATCACCTTAAAAGAACACCCATTCTTTCTTTCCCCCAACCACTGGCAACTACCAATTTGCTTTTTGTTTCTATGGATTTACCTGTTCTGGATGTTTCATGTAAGTGGAATCATACAATGTACAACCTTTTATGTCTGGCTTTTACTCTGCTTTTGAGACCCATCCAGGTTGTAGTATGTATCAGTACTTCTTTTCTTTTTATGGCTGAGTGGTATTCTGTTGTATACGTAGACCACATTTTGTTTATCCATTTATTTGTTGATGGACATTTGGATGGTTTCCACCTTTTGGCTATTGTGAATAGTGCTGTTATGAACGTTCATGTACAAATTATTTGAGGAACCTGTTCTTAAGTGCTTCTGTTATATTAAATTTATTACATAATCTCATATAACATGAACCAAAAATGAACTTTAAAAAAAAATGAAAAACTTGTGGTTTTGTTAACTTTGTGGAGTTGTTAATTCCAATTTCCTTCCCTATTTTTCTTTCAATGAATCTCAAATACTTTTTTGGGGAGGAAGGGATCAAAACAGAGGTATTATAAAGGATAGTGGGGGACTTCCCCTGGTTGTCCAGTGGTTAAGACTCTGAGCTTCCACTGCAGGGGACCCAGGTTTGATCCTTGGTCAGGGAACTAAGATCCCACATGCCGCACGGCCCGGCCTTAAAAAAAAAAAAAAAAGGATAGTGGATTCAGGTTGATGTTTGGTTATATAATCTGTCCCTTTTCTGAATATTGTCTTCTTCAAGGGTCCATTGTTGATTGAAAATGTTAAAATGTAATCAAGCTGTGTAGCCATTAACATGATTTTAATCTCTTTTTCTTTTATTTCTTGTTTATTTCTACCTTTTTGCTAATGTATTTCTTCTAAATCATTCTTTTGTTTGTGATGCAGAGGAAATAAGTGTCATGATACCCTGTGCTTGAAAATTAATATAGCTGTTGACAACATGGGGTTTGGGTTGCTCAGCAATTGTTATTGAAGGTCTTGTAATAACATGTCATGCTCAGGTGTGTCAGGTAGCTGGAGCTGTCCTGTCATCAGGTGACCAGTCTATATGGTCATGGGGGCAAGAGTATGTTTAGGAAAAGTGAAACTGCTGCTCAACGTAAAGTGAAACAAATGGAACTTTTTCAGGTTCTTTATAATACAGTATTTTTTTTGCAGTGAATATTGTGATCAAAGAAAATTTAGTTCATAGAATGGGACTCTTTGGCCGTAATCACACCTATGTATAGACCCTGTACACATCTCAGAGTCCCATATACTGCTTAACCTGGACCTGTTTATAAAAGGCTTTCCTTATCCCTGGTGGCGCAGTGGTTGGGAGTCCGCCTGCCGATGCAGGGGACACGGGTTCGTGCCCCGGTCCGGGAAGATCCCACATGCTGCGGAGCGGCTGGGCCCGTGAGCCATGGCCGCTGAGCCTGCGCGTCTGGAGCCTGTGCTCCGCAACGGGAGAGGCCACAAAAGTGAGAGGCCCGCGTATCGGAAAAAAAAAAAAAAAAAGGGTTCCCTCAGGTTCTTGCATTTTAAAATCCTAGTCCTGAAAAGACATCCCTTTCAGACCAAACATCCTAATATTTTCTGTTATTAAGTTTGGAAAAAGTATGGTCCCTGAATATATCTCCCAGGTGACTTCTTTCTCTTGCACCCGCCAAAAGTCAGAAGTGTTTGTGACCTCTCAGTTTCTGATCTCAGCTGTGTGTCAGGAAGAAAGTCAGAGGATGAATTCACACCTATGAAGAACATTTCTCCTCTGAAGGGAGGTACTATACTTGTTGCCAGAAACCAAGATAGTCCAACTCTTAGGACTAGATGCAGGAGTTAGGCACTGATAAGAAGCTGTTTTTTCTGTGGGGAGGTTGGTAGCAATCTAGACTCTTGGACTCTGCCCATCTTAGTTATTTCCTTTCTTTCATTCACTGGGGATTCAGGTTACAGGGTCAGGGAAAGCCTGGTTTTTGAGAGCTTGTCCACCTCTCCTCCACAGCCAAGAGACTCTGCATTATCAGGGTAGGGGGAGGATGTACGTTAAGGGAATAGGGCTTAGGCAAATGGTATTTCCTTGGGAGATTCTGATAATAAAGCTCGTGGAAAGCTCCTTTGTTAAGCTTCAGCCTAGTTTTTAGCAGTTGTCCCTCCTCTTAAGATGTGCCCTGGTAACATCAGCTGCTGAGAATCACCTTCTCACCTCAGGGGACATGGAAATCTGTCTCCTACATCGATGGTACCCTTCATTCAGTGCCAGCAGTGGGTCTCTGGACTTTAAAAATTTCCCCGTTAGCCTTCTTCTACCTCTTTCTCTTTATTCACACACGGAAAGCACAGGAAAGCGTTGCATGAGTTTGTACAAGTGCCTTTACTTTTCTTCATGATAGCACAATTCTACTTAAATATAAGAATTACATGTACTTACACCTTCCTGTCAGGCAGTGTGATCATGGTTTTGTAAAGCTGTTCTTTCTAAGTATACATTCCTACTAAGTAAATTTGCTCTGCTTTTAGATAGTGTGTAGAGATTATTGCTTGTACTGCATTAAGTTTTAGCATTAAGAAGGACGTTTAGATTCCAGATATCGAGGGAAAAGGGTCACCCTGTGAAAGAACACACTCTTAGCCTCAGTGGTGAGTTTGTTTCTTAGGACTCCTTGAGTCAAATTTACCAACTCCTTGAAGCAGAGCAAAGGTGTCCTTAGAGTTTCTGTCAAGGAAAATTGATAAATTCTTAGCCTTAGAAGAGCACCACTCAGTTTTTGAGAGAAGTAGTTACCTAATCATGATGATCTATAACTTTCTCTTTTTTTAAAAAAATACACGTTTTTAATGTCTAACTTAGCATGTCAGACTGGTATTTGGCCTTTCCAAATACGTATTTTTTTCTGAAGTTTATACACTTAGGACACTTAGGTAACAGCAGCTGCTGAGAATCACCTTCTCATCTCAGGGACGACAGAAACTGTCTCCTGCGTCTATAGTACCTTCATTCAGTGCCAATGAGGGTCCCTGATTTTTTGTTTCCCCATTAGCCTGTGAAATTCAATTTAATTTCTGTGACATTGATTTTAATTTAATACTGTGAAATTGATTTGTTGAGTAAGGTCTGAACTCTTCTGAAAAAAATCTAATGGAATTATCCATCATGCTAATCATTATCTTTCTGAAGTCTTTCAAAGCTTGAACATGTTTCCTGAGCTTCCTGTATTAATGTGCTCATTTCCTTCAGAGCATGAAGACTTTTTAACAGTTGCGGAGTCACTGAAGAAAGAATTTGACAGTCCAGAAACTGCCGATCTGAAGTTTCGAATTGACGGGAAATATATCCACGTCCATAAAGCTGTTTTGAAAATCAGGTATTTTCGCATGAGTTTAGAGTCATCAATAACCTTACTTTCTTCTACAATCTCCATTTCTTTGTTATTCCACAAAATGGGGACTAATAAGAAATAATCTTGGTAGTAGAAAGAAATGGCACAACTCAATCCATTTATTATGAAGAGTTTTGCGTGTTATGTGTGTGTGTGTTTGTGTGTGTGTGCACTCATGTGCCTTTTAGAAAAAGTGTAATGTAGTATTTTTCTGTATTTTTAAAATGAAGGAGATCGTGAATACTTACTTTGATCAAAAATTTGTATATAAGGTTTAAGAAAATATAAAAGATTATCAGTGAAAAGCCTATATATCTTTTTTTTTACTCTTAATTAAAGATTCATTTTCCATAAGCAGAAAACTCTTAGGAATACTGGACTTCCTAGCCCTGAGAGACATCTAATTCCCAACTAAAGAAATGTTTTTAAATATAGTAAATGGCAGGAGCTTTTTGTATAAATGTGAGGGAACTTTGTATTTATTAGTACCTGGACCATTGCTCACTGAGGCTACCATTACAGAGAAAGAGGCACATAAAATCAGACTATTGAGAGTTTAACTAGCCACTTACAAGTCTTTTTTGAAAATGTAGTTAAATATTTATTTACAAAATAACAAGTTTTAAGGAACCGAAAAGCTATGTCATTCATTACTTTAAGGGAGTAAGGATCTGCACCAAGTATTAACTGAAAAGGTGAACGGGAAATGTTTCTATCTGTGAAGCTGGGGCCATCCAGTCTGTTCCTTTCCTGTATAGTTTTCTGACCGATTTCATCTATTAGTTCTTGCTTAGACAACTGCATCTTTTTACTTCCCAGATGAGGTAAGTTCCTTTGTAAGTGGAGCCATTCTTTTAATATTCTGAATGGATATTGAAAGTATTTTTGTGTTTATAGTGTAACTCATTTTAAAAGGATTTGAAAAGGTGATTTTTAAAAAATTATAAAGTATGTTATACTTGAAGAAAATTGAATATTCAGAAATCAGTTCCTCATAGGGACTTCCCTAGTGACGCAGTAGTTAAGAATCCGCCTGCTAATGCAGGGGACGCAGGTTCAATACCTGGTCTGGGAAGATCCCACATGCTGCGGAGCAACTAAGCCCATGCGCTACAACTACTGAGCCTGTGCTCTAGAGCTTGTGAGCCACAGCTGCTGAGCCCGTGCTCTGAAACGAGAAGCCACCACAATGAGAAGCCAGTGCACCTCAACGAGGAGTAGCCCCCGCTCACTGCAACTAGACAAAGCCCACGTGCAGCAATGAAGACCCAATGCAGCCAAAATTATAAATAAATAGAAATCAGTTCCTCATATAGGTGGATTTGTGTATGAAATACAGTACGAAAAGACCTATTTAGGTTTTCTTGAAATATGTGACTATTCTAGTGAATGTGTTTTATAAATAAATTGGTAACCGGCTTGGGAGGAGAGGGAGGGGAGCAGGTCAGAGCAAAGGAACAAAATAGGGGTGGTGGCTGTTTTGAAGATGAGTCAGAAAAGAAGGAAAATTGTCATGTAAGGTAATGGAAAAAAAATCCTCTTAAATGTAATTCAGTTAACATTTTAAAAAGTTTTAAGAATATGCTGATTACATGACACACAAAAAATGAATCATTTGAATGACATGAACATATATCAAAAGTTTGAACACTCATTTCTGAATTTCTTTTAATTTCATTGTTTAAAATGCCCTTCTCTACAACATTTTTTAAAAACAACAAGCAAGCAGAAAGACTTGATCTGACTGGGGTCTATCAGATGCAAACAGTGGCTCCATGTATAATTCTTACTATTTAATAGGTAGTATAGAAAATGAAAGTGAGTGGACGTAAAAGGTGAATGTAAAAGCCCTTGCCTGTGGAATATGTTTGGGTTCTTGTACATGGAATGAATGTATCGGGTTGGCCAAAAAGTTCATTTGGGTTTTTCTGTAACATCTTACGGAAAAACCCGAACAAACTTTTTGGCCAACCCAATACTACTCAAATATTAGTAGTTAAGCATACCCATAATATTTGTTTATCCCTGATTTCATCAACTTAATTAGGTAACTTTTGCTGTTCCGTTTTAGGTGTGAGCACTTTCGATCCATGTTCCAGTCTTACTGGAATGAGGACATGAAGGAGGTGATAGAAATAGACCAGTTTTCCTACCCAGTGTACCGTGCCTTTCTCCAGTACCTCTACACAGATACAGTGGATCTGCCACCTGAAGATGCCATAGGTACCAGCCACATTGGGACTGGCCAGGGCACAGGGTCAAAAATATAACTCCCCATATTCTTACAGTATTGAAATGTAAAAAGTTTCAGGTTTATTGGTTTTTACATGGTTTTTAAGAAAGATTTGAAGTAAATGCCTTTAAAAAATAATACTGTATTTGGGAGAGGGATGGACTCAGAGTTTGGGATTAGTAGGTGCAAACTATTATATATAGGATGGATAAACAACAAGGTCCTACTGTATAGCACAGGGAGCTATATTCAATATCCTGGGATAAACCATAATGGAAAAGAATATAAAAAAGATTGTATACCTGTGTATAACCGAGTCACTTTGCCGTACAGCAGAAATTAACACAAAGTTGTAAATCAACTGTACTTCAATAAAAATTGTTTTAAAGATAGTATTGTATCGATATGGTTAATAATTATGGACACTATACGACTGTGGTCTTATTTTACTTTTTTTTTTTTTGTTATAGACATTATATTTTATTTATTAAGAGCATTGCTCAAGTAGAGCTAGCTTAAATGCTACCTCCACTATTTTTTTTTTTTAACATCTTTATTGGGGCATAATTGCTCCACAATGGTGTGTTAGTTTCTGCTCTACAACAAAGTGAATCAGCTACACATATACATATGCTTCCATGTGTCCTCCCTCTTGCGTCTCCCTCCCTCCCACTCTCCCCATCCCACCCCTCCAGGCTGTCCCAAAGCCCCGAGCTAATATCCCTGTGCCTTGCGGCTGCTAACCACTAGCTATCTACCTTACTACGTTTGTTAGTATATGTCCATGACTCTCTCTCTCGCCCTGTCAAAACTCACCCTTCCCCCTCCCCATATTATTTTACTTTTTTAATACTGAAGTATAAGTTGCTAATGGATTTAGCATATCATTTTGGAAACAAAATGAGGGGGGAAATTCAATTTTTTCCCCTTCCTTTGTACTACAGAAGAAATTGTATAAAGTGAGTATAGGAGAGGTATGTTTGGGAGGTGGGGAAGGGATGGACTGAAAAAGAGAATTTATTTAATAAAATTCAGAGTGTTATTTCCTAAGAAGCTTCTGCTGATTTATCTACAGAACTCTTCACCAAAGTGAAATATATATATTTATAAATGATTGGAAATTATCGTAACCTCAGTTAAGCTTTCCACATTTCACTTTTAGGTCTTTTGGATTTGGCGACATCGTACTGTGAAAACAGACTGAAGAAACTTTGTCAGCACATTATCAAGCGAGGAATCACTGTGGAGAATGCCTTTTCATTGTTCTCTGCCGCGGTCAGATATGATGCAGAGGTAACATAAAATAATAAGCAGAAACACAAACCGCCCTTAACACCCCGTGAGCACCTTTCTCCTTTCTTGTGTGAGACAAGAAGCGTGATGAGTAACTTCACTTCTATGTAGGGAATCATTGAACTGACTGACCTCTAAAAAATGAAATCTGGCTTGCTTTATTCTCTGTTCATAGTTTCAAAAACGGTTGTTTCTCTACTTATATTTTTACCTAAGATAGGAAGCTGACTGAAGTCCCAGCAGCTATACTGCAGGTTGGAATATAAAGTGCCATATCTAATGGGACTAACAAACAGCATATTTTAGTTTCAAGTATTTCTCCAGGTCAGCTTAATATATTTTTCTCAAGATCCACTTTGCTGTCTCCCCAGCTCTCCCCTGTCGTAAACCAAGGCTGCCCTGTGATTTATAGCTGTGTATGCTCTGAAAACTCTATCATCGTCTAATTATCTCTCACAGTTATTCATGGGTGAAGAGCTTGCTCTGGACTCCTTTTTGGTTGTTTGCTTTTTATATTGGATTGATTGATGGATCTCTAGAGAGTCTCTGAATGAATGAGCTTTTGGGAGTCTTGTGTGTCAGACATTTATGTACATTTTCTTTAAGTTAAGAGCCCCGATATCATCAGATTGTAAGCTCCCTCTGAGCAGGAACTGTATCTTATTCATCTGTGTGCCTTGTGCCTGGCACATGATAAATGTTTGTTGAACTGAATGAAGATTGTACCACGTGAAGGATACATGAAGGATAAGTAGTGAACTAAAGGCTGGTATGGTTGGTTTTACATATTCATGAAGAATAAAAGTCAAAGAGCAAGAGTTTTGGAGTTACAGATGTCTAGCTAAGGTGTGCACCCTCAATGGAACAATTAGTCTTTCTTATAGGTGTTCTGTCATCATATGATGAGGCAGATTACCTGGTGTCAGGGAATTTACCAGACACCTGCAAAGATCTGCAGCTGTGGCCTTGGAGATGTGGTGGATAGACTTCATCTTTGTCACATTTGGGGATCGAAATGGACCATTATGTCTTGCATTTTCAAAATGTATCCTATCTTTATTTCAGATTATGTTATGATTATAAATATTTGGTAAGGTCAGATATAGCTGATTTTCTCTGTGACCTTTTCAACAGATGGAATGATGATCAAAGTCAATCATTTCTAATGGGAAATGGAAATACAGTTTTTTTCCTACCCTTTCTTTGTCTTCGTGAACATCTCTCTTAGAAATGCTATTTCTTTAGATTTTATTTCTGCCCAATGATGTAATTTTAAATTGGTCCATGGCTTTTCTGTCCATTTGGTGATTGACTTTAGAATCCTCTGTGTCTCACCATACCCCTCCTCAGTGCTGATGAGTTCCATATTCTTGGGATTAGCATCTTGCTGACCAAAACCAGTCAGAACCACCTGGGCAGAAGCAGATATCTCGGCTCGAGTTGCTGGAAATTTCTTTCACACTTTCAGCTAAAATCTATCCAAGAAAGTTTATAGAAAATGCCTTATTCCACTTCTGCCCAGGCCAGTTGATCATTTCCTTCACTAGTTTTCACTTTTCTGATATCAAGTATAGATACATTAAAATCTGTCCCTTGTTTGAGACCACAAACACATGTGCTTCCACAGAGTCTGTCACAGTGCGGGCATATAGTTGGCACTCAGAAATGTATGTTGAGTTAAATGAACGAATGAATGTGTAATATTTGAAACACCTCACCATGAAGTTCTGCTTTTTTAAAAAAAATGTAAAAACAAACAAACAACAACTCACAACCCCGCACATATTATACATTCACTGTAGAAAAATTAGAAAATAGAAGGCAAAAAGCCTTCTTTCTAGGTTGTATGGTTTTGATTGTGTTGGGAGTTATGTAATCGACTAATGTAGCTTTATGTTTTATTTCCTTAATCCTGTAGAATGTAGAAAGTAAATAAATGAAGTCTCTAGAATATAAAAATAAAACCCACTTACTATATCTATTAGTTGATGGGAAGCTGCTCCTAAGACAGATTGGAAATTAGCTGCAAAATCCGTTGTTTTCAGACTTTGAACTTGGGGACCGTACTTGACTTTCCCTTCACTCTGTTGGTTGAAATGCTGGGAGGATGGAGACTACCTGCCTCTCATGTTTCTTCTCTTTGCTGTAAAAATTACTGTGGTTCCTCCATGCCTCCTTTTTTTTTTTTTTTCTTTTTTTTTTGTGGTACGTGGGCCTCTCACTGTTGTGGCCTCTCCCGTTGTGGAGCACAGGCTCCGGACACACAGGCTCAGCGGCCGTGGCTCATGGGCTCAGCGGCCGTGGCTCATGGGCCCAGCCGCTCCGCGGCATGTGGGATCTTCCCAGACTGGGGCACGAAGCTGCGTCCCCTGCATCCGCAGGCAGACTCTCAACCACTGCGCCACCAGGGAAGCCCCATGCCTCCTTTTAACAAGAGAATTTTGAAGCAAATGGACATACATAAAAGGAGCGAAAATGTATTGACTCAGTAGTTGTGGAGATTTTAAAAAATAAGCTAATTGTTGTGGAACCCTTGCATTATGAATGCATTGTCAAACTTTCTGCATGTCTTTATAAAGTAAAGAAGGACTTGGAGAAGGAGCACTTAAATATTCCTCTAGTACAAACCTGAATAAGTATCAACATCAAGGGAGAAAATGCATATAAAACATTGTCTCGTGACAGTTCTGATCACATTATAAACTTTTTTTTTTAAATAAATATTTTGAAATGCTTCTATTTATACTGTTTCTTTTCAGGAGATTTTTCTGTGTCTATTTGAACATTAGAAGAAACAGTTGGGGAATTTTTTTTGTTTAACCGGAATAGAGAACTTTCCAGAAAATCCTACTTTCTGAGCAGCTATGTCTTAAAATTTTGCTTTTGGTGGGAAGCAATAAATATGAGCCAGGAATCTAATTCCAAAATTGATTTGGGATATGAGTATTGGAAAGCTTCGTGCTAAAGCCAGATGGTCAGCATTTATTTCTTTTTTCAAGGGGTTAAATTAAAAGTTTTTTGTGATCAGTAGACTGTAAAATACTTTTTGGGTAGTGAGAGAAGGCACCTTTAAAATTTTTTTCCAGTACAGTGAGACACTTAAATACATTCTAAAAAACAAAATCAAAACCTACTTCGATTTGGAATATTTTGTACTTGATATGCAGTTGACCCTTGAACGATGCAGGGATTAATCGCGTATAACTTACAGTCCGCCCTCCATATCCCTGGTCCGTCCGCATCTGTGGATTCAACCAAACTTAGATCCTGTAGTGCTGTAGTATGTACTATTGAAAAATATCCTGGGTAACTGGACCTGCGCATTTCAAACCTGCATTGTTCAAGGGTCAACTATACTATCAAGTGAATTCGAGACTATAGTGTTTGGGTATGGTTATCTAATTATTTTAACAACACGTTTGGACAGTTAGGTGTGGTTCTCGGTATCTGCCATCTGAAATGTGCCTCAAGGGTGGCCTGTGACACAGAGGTCTCACCCTGGCCAAGTGTCCTTCCACAGGAAGTCTTAGCACTCTCATGTATTTTAGATTTTAAGGCTGGATAAGAACTCCGTTGAAGGCTGCATTAGCATTTTTAAAATGTGGATATTAAGACCATCAGTTCTCTGTGTTTTGTTTCTAAAGAAAATCTGTGGAAAGGAAAAACAGCTTATTTTCAGAGTGTGTATAGTGATTGGAATAATTTAATTTAAATGCTTAAAGATTTGGAGCAAATTTGTAAATTTAGAATAGCAATATTTTATTTTGATCTTCCTTATTAATTATAACAAATCTGATTTGCCCCAGAACCACTTACAATAATTTCACCACAGAATGTCATAAACATGGACTTTGGTTTCTAAAACACCAAGAATACCACATTAGACTCCTTGATTTTACACCCTTCCCCACTTTCTTATTCCATGGCCTTGACCATCTATCTACTGGTCAAGTGGTCCTTCTCATCCTTAGAAATTTTTTTTTTTTAAGCCCAGCAGTTATTAGTTGGGTAAGAGTTGCATTTTCTTCTAGGTAATTGAAGATCTGATCGTTTGCAGCGTGAGGTGAACAGATCATGTAGGTTTTTATAGTATTTAAGAATTATCAGAAGGGTGTTTATCTAATCCACACGTCAACATCAATAGCACACTGGCTCAGGTTGCGAAGTGAATGTGCTTGGCTGTGCCAGTCTCTGGTTCAGGCAAATGAACGTGCAAACTCCAGTTTCTCTCTTCAAGTGTGTTCAATGCTTCCTTTTCCCAAGTTCTGCCTTATCCAAGGTGTAATTAGTTATTTAAACAACCCAGATTTAGATTATTTTCAGTATTCTTGAAACTGTTAAACATTTGTGGAATACAGTTGACCCTTGATCCACACAGGTTTGAACTGCACAGATCCACTTACATGTGGGATTTTTCAATAGTAAACACTACAGTACTACATGATCCACGGTTGGTTGAACCTGCGATTGTGGAGGGCCAACTATTAATTGTACTTGGATTAACCCCTGTGTTTTTCAAGTATCAACTGTACTGAGAAATCTTTCCAAACTAATTGGAGGGGAAGGGAAGGCAGTTTGATAAAACTATTTTCATAGGTATATGAACTGATTTGTAATTAGAAGCACCATTTGTATACCTGTACCATATAAAAAAGTTCTTAAAGTTTATACTCAAGGTAATCTATACAGTTAGTAAACTGAATAAACTCTCTTTTTCATTATACTACCAAGGTCTTTAATTCCAAATAAACAGATATAGAAGTGGTAAGGTTTTGCAGTGTCAGAATTTAGTGCCCTCTCTTTCTCCTTTGAATTTGAAATTATATAATTAAAACTTAATATTTAAAGATCCTTATCTGATACATTACATGGTTTGAAGAACTTTTTGTGCTATGACTGGCTCCTTCTTCCTAAGTTATATGTAGATAAACTAGTTTTCTATTTTTGATAAACAAGATTAAAATATGACTTTCATCTTTCCGTGGGATATAATTTAGTCCCTAGAGCTATTTATTAACCATTGGGTTATGATACCAGGAGTAGTGCTTTTTCTTTAATAATAATGTGTGAGAGAGAGAATGTTTTCTATTGTTTTACATTTTAGTTTATTGTAATACACCCGAGCATTCAGCTGTCCATTCACCCCCCTGGGAATCTCTTATTAAAAAACATGGATTCAGGTATTGTGCTAACATTTTAAATGCATTTTCAATTATCTAGAGAATAAAACTCTGACAGTAGCTGGCTGAGAGACATTTAATGTGGTTTATCTCTTACTAGTTATATGCCTGGAGGGGAGGGACGAGAGACTCTTAGAATAAGGAAGTATTTGTTTGCAGGGGTCTGAAAGGACTGTTTCTGTATGCGGACGCGGCCCTTTCCCACCCTGCCTAAAATTCTCATTTAGTGGTGGCTGGGAAACACGAAGCCAAGACCCTACAGTTTAACAGTTGTTGAGATCCTAGTTTGACAGAACCCTGAGTACTGACCTTCAGTATTGTTGGCCACATTACAGAAACTGAGCTCTTAGACTTCATCTTTGTGTACATTCCAGGTACCTAATTGATTTAGTAAATACGTTCCACTTTTTAAAAAAAATTTATTTTATTTTTGGCTGTGTTGCGTCTTCGTTGCTGCGCACGGGCTTTCTCTAGTTGCGGTGAGTGGGGGCTACTCTTCATTGCAGTGCACGGGCTTCTCATTGCGGTGGTTTCTCCTGTTGCGGAGCACGGGCTCTAGGCACGCGGGCTTCAGTAGTTGTGGCTTGCGGGCTCTAGAGTGCAGGCTCAGTAGTTGTGGCGCACGGGCTTAGTTGCTCTGCGGCATGTGGGATCTTCCCAGACCAGGGCTCGAACCTGTGTCCCCTGCATTGGCAGGCAGATTCTTAACCACTGCGCCACCAGGGAAGCCCCTGTTGCGATGCTTGAAGGGACAAACAACAATATAGTAGAGTTTTGCTGGAGACGAAAGCATGTCTTAGCATAGGTAGAAATAGATCTTTTTTAAAAAATTTATTTTATTTATTTATTTTTGGCTGTGTTGGGTCTTCGCTGTGTGCCGTGGGCTTTCTCTAGTTGCAGCGAGCAGGGGCTACTCTTCGTTGTGGTGTGCGGGCTTCTCATTGTGATGGCTTCTCTTATTGCGGAGCACGGGCTCTAGGCGCGCAGGCTTCAGTAGTTGTGGCACACGGGCTCAGTAGTTGTGGCTCGTGGCCTCTAGGCACACGGGCTCAGTAATTGTGGTGCACGGGCTTAGTTGCTGCGCGGCATGTGGGATCTTCCTGGACCAGGGCTTGAACCCGTGTCCCCTGCATTGACAGGCGGATTCTTAACCACTGCGCCACCAGGGAAGCCCAGAAATAGATTTTTAAATTGTTCTGGTTTGCCACTTGTGTATGTTACTCTCCCTCTGAATGTTGGTAGTTGGTAACTTCCATTTGTCTAACTGAAAAGTCAAGTCTCTGTGACTATTCTTTTGTGGATTGACTATCCGAGAAATTAGCGTGGTGGAAGTTGTAGTAAATTATTCTTTGTGGCTTTAAAAATGAAGGCATTTTTATATAGGAGAGCATGAAAGTGAATTTAAGGTCTTTGGAAGTTTTATTTTTAATGTGTCACTTTAGATTGACCATTTCTCTTCATCACTTTTCTGTTTCTTAAAGTCTTCTCTTCCTTGGACCAAATGACCCACATCTTAATTCTTTTCTCTGACTTCTTGAATGTGGTAAAACATATGATATGGACAAAAGTTATTTCAGCTTTTTAAAACCATGTCTTTGAGTGACTAGACTATGTGATAACCATGAGGAAATCATCCCCCACTGTGTGTGTGTGTGTGTGTGTGTGTGTGTGTGTGTGTGTGTGTGTGTGTGTGTGTTTTGAAGAGTCAGACTTGAGTAGGGGAACCATTGCTTTTACTGTGTGGTGAGTAAATAGTTTGTATTTTTCTGACATGTACCTGTGGTCACTTGTTTGCCTAGTTTGAGGTTTCTGGCCTCAAATCTCTTCTGGGGGAGGGTGAGGGAGCTGGAGAGAAGTAATTCAAAGTTAATTAAAAAAGGCCTCTTCTTGTTTTTATTTTTGTTGTGTGTGTCCAGGATTTAGAAGAATTCTGCTTTAAGTTTTGCATCAATCATTTGACAGAAGTTACACAGACTGCAGCATTTTGGCAAATGGATGGCCCTCTGCTAAAGGAATTCATTGCTAAAGCCAGTAAATGTGGAGCCTTTAAGAACTGAAGCCCAAGACTGCTGGGTTTTGTGTGAGTGCTCTGGGGCTGGTGATGGTGTGTCGTTTGTGCTCTATGGGTGATGTAATTCTGCAGGTAAAAGAGCCCATCAGGTTGATTTGCTCACATGGAGATACAGTTCTCTGTGTATGGATACAGGAAGGGTGTACGGCTTTTCCTGAACCCATTTTAAACAACCCTTATTTCCAGATGTGTATATTTTAAATGTGACCTTAACGTTTGGCTGGGACATTGTAAAAGGGTGAAAGTCTAGCTGGTTGTTTGTTTTTTGTTTGGTTTGGTTTTGATTAGAGGAACTCCTGAAGTTGGAAAGGGGGCTTTGCGGCAAGTCTCCTGGCTTGCATATCAACAACCCTTTTGACGCCAGGGGTTGGGATAGGGTGCCAACTGTGAGAGGTGTAGAGGCCCCAGTGGGAAGGACAGATGCTGACGTGGGGGCTTGTTGAAGGGCTGCATTAGTTGCTAGTTCAGTAGCTTCACTGTGAAGGAATAGTTAAAAGATTGTCTGAGGCTTTTGTTTGTGTATTTGCATTATTGATGACTTTTTTAACTTCAAAATAATATTCAATTTAATATAAGCCTATTGAAATGATAATTATGTGAAGATGAATTTCTAGGTTAGTCAGGGTTTCTCTTAAGACTTAAGTACATAAAGAGTCGTAATGTAGAACTATCTGAAAACTTGATAATGAAAGAAACTTCATTTGGGTGAAAGTGGATATTTTATAACTCAGAGTCTCCACTACTAACAGCGTTTTCTTAAGGTTAAAGTTGAGAACCCAAATTTAAATCCCCCCACCTTTTCTCCTATACATGCTCATCATATAAGAGGAAAATAGGGATATATTCAATGTACTCTTGCCTTCCTGAATTGTGGTTGCTGAATCATCAGATTTGCTACGTCTGACTCAAATAAGTGGTTCTTAAAACCAAGTTTCTTACAGGACTTAATAGAATTTGTTTTTAATCGATTTTTATCTATGCCAAATGCTGTCACACATTTTGCTTATTTGAAATGTCACCAGCTTTCACGTTTGATTTTCCTTTCCTTTTAATTGTGTTAGGTAACTTTGAAAAAGGATCTAAATTATGAGGGTGTTTTTTTTGGTCTGGTTATGAAATGTGACTTTGGGAAGTAAGAGTGTTCAACTCTGAGTTTTATCATGTGTGCCCGTTGAGCTTGCTTCAAGGACAAAGCTTTGTTCTGCTCTCTGGCCCACGGACTCATTTCCATTTGTGGGGGCTCCTTTAGTGAACTGTTTCATGTTTGGAAGGTCCTCCATCTGAATGTAGAGACCGAATCCATTTTCAGACCCCAATTAAAAAGAGGGTGAAGAGATGCTGCAGCTACTGTTTTTAGCAATGTTTCTAAGTGTATATTGGGGGGTGAGGGCCCAAAGATGGAAATTCATTGATAGATGAAATAAACCCGGAAGTCCCAGCCCCCTTTACTTGACCATGTTGCAAGTGATTGAAGCCCAATGAGTTATTAGGTTCGAATTAGTTCTGCAACATAATAGAATTTTCTTACTAGGTTGATAAATGTACATTAATTTGATTATTAGCTATGATGGGTAGCATTTCTAACAGTCACTGTCTATAGGCTTATGATCTGGACAAAACAAGAACTTCAGTAAGTTTACTATTGCTCTTACTTGAAAAAAAACTTTAAAAAGCACAAATTAACATAGATCCATTTCCATAGATAGTTCATTCACTAAACAAATATTTACTGAGTTCCCAATAGGTGAAGAACCACTTATCATATTAGATTACTGAGTAATTTGTATGACTATATTTTCAGTGAAGAGAACAGAAAAAAGTCTCTCAGAAAGTACTTGAGTATCTTGTGTTGGTTTTTTTTTTTTTAAATATGCTCTCTTATTTTTCTACTTGGTTTTGTTGTTAATCATAGCAGGAGATGAAAACTATTCTTTGAATTGTTTTTTTTTTCATCTGATATAATAGTGAAAGCCAAAGTATTGGTATTTCTTCACATAGCCCTAAAATGTACTCTTGAACTTCCTACTGGAACAAGGTTTGATACGCTAGTTATATAGGTTGTATATATGTAATGTTTAGAGTGACATATTAATAAATAAAGCAATCTGTTAAAATAGGCATGTAGAGTTATTTTTTCCCTCTCAAAAATCAATGATCTGGCAGCCTTAAAAGGGAAGGAAATTCTGACCCATGCTGCAGCTTGGATGAACCTTGAGGACATTATGCTAAGTGAAATAAGCCAGTCCCAAAAGGACAAGTACTGTGTGATTCCACTTACATGAGGTCCCTGGAGTGGTCAGATTCATAGCAAGTAGAATGGTGGTTGGCAGGGGCTGGGAGAAAGGGTATGAGGGGTTATTGTTTAATAGGTACAGAGTTTCAGTTTTGCAAGATGGAAAGAGTTCTATGCGTGGACGATACACAACAATGTGAATGGACTTAACGCCACTGAACTGTACACTTTAGCATGGTTAACGTGGTAATGTGTATTTTGCCACAGTTTAAAAAAAAACCAGTACTGTGATTCTTGGGTATCAGACTAAAAACAGGTACCACCGTGAACATGCTGTTTCTCAGTTACCCTCCCCACCCCAGAAGATATGCTTTGGTTTTGTTCCTGCCGAAAGATACTACAATTGAACTGTCACAGTAGAAAAATGTATCTGGATCCTTTTGGGGACTTATAAATGAAGGGAGAGACATGGTCCCTGTCCTCTAGGAATGTAAAAATTATTGGGAGAGAGGAGAGAGGTTTAGGAATTAACAACATCATAACATTTATAAACAGCTTTTCGTAAGTCATTGAGAGGAAACCCAGTAGGGTTAGTATGAGAAGCAATTGTTCTGAGGGTCATGTTTGTACAGCATAGGGGGCAACACAAATGTCCTTTTAGCTCATTTCCAAAACAACAGTCAGTGGCCCAAGCAAGGGCTTAGAGGTGGGGAATAATGAGCCTTCCAGAACTTTACCATAAGCAAGTTTGTTTGGTTAGAATGGGAAAATCAACCAGGGCCCCTCAGGTGGAAATGTTGGCAAGGGGAGGGCATGTGTTTGTGTGTGTGGTGTGGATGAGAACGTTTATTTCCCACAATGCCTGGCATTTTAATGCCCTGTGCTTCACATGCATTTTCTTTTTTAGTGCCCACATTTTGTACCGTAAAGTAGGCAGAATTAGTCTCCTATTAAATAATTGTTTCAGCAGTGACACAGCTAAAGTAAAAATCGAGGTCTGTTTTAATTTGCCCGATATTTGCCACTTGATGACACATACATGTTGCTCCCTTGTGCTGAGTTACCACCATGAATGGTGAAATTTGAAAGTAAAGTGGTGGACAGGGGTTTTTTTTAAGAAATAAACATCATGACATCAGAACTGTTACTCAGATAAGCTTTGCTATAGGATGTAACATCAGGGAGGGAAGCTGAAGTTACAGCATCGTCTAGACCAGGGGAAATCTTTATTCAGTGGGTCTGGGATGGAGTCTTTTTTTTTTTTAATTGAGGTATAGTCGATTTACAATATTATCTTAGTTTTAGATATACAACATAGTGATTCAAAATTTTTATAGATTATACTCCATTTATAGTTATTATAAAATATTGGCTGTATTCCCTGTGCAATACAGTATATCCTTATAGTTTATTTATTTTATACATACTAGTTTGTACCTGTTAATTCCCTACCCCCACCTTGCCCCTCCCCCCTTCCCATACCCCACTTGTAACCACTAGTTCTCTGTATCTGTGAGCCTGTTTCTTTTTTGTTATACTCAATAGTTGGTTTTATTTTTAAGTTCCATATATAAGTGATAACATACAGTATTTGTCTTTCTCTCTCTGACTTATTTCACTAAGTATAATACTGTCCAGGTCCATCCATGTTGCTGCAAATGTCAGAATTTCATTCTTTTTGATGACTGACTAGTACACACACACACACACACCCCACATCATCTTTATCCATTCATCTGTTGATGGACACATGGTTGCTTCCATATCATGGTTATTGTAAATAATGCTGCTGTGAACATTGGGTTGCACATATCTTTTCGAATTAGTGTTTTCATTTTCTTTGGAGATATACCCAGGAGTGGGGTTGCTGGATCATATGATAGTTCTATTTTTAGTTTTTTGAGGAACCTCCATACTGTTTTCCCGCAGTGACTGCACCAATTTACATTCCTACCATTAGGGTACAAGGGTTCCCTTTTCTCCACATCTTTGCCAACATTTGGTGGTATTTATGGTCTTTTTATTTATTTATTTATTTATTTTGCTGCTTTGTGCAAGTTGTGGGATCTCAGTTCCCCAACCAGGGATTGAATCCAGGCCACAGCAGTGACGGCAGTGAATCCTAATCACTAGACTACCAGGAAGCTCCCCTATTTGTGGTCTTTTTGATGATGGCCATTCTGACAGGTGTAAGGTGATATCTCATTGTAGTTTTGATTTGCATTTCCCTAGTGTTAGCAGCGTTGAGCATCTTTCTTTGTGCTTGTTGGCCATCTATTTGTATGTCCTCTTTGGAGAAATGTTCATTCGGGTCTTCTGCCCATTTTTAATCTCGTTTGTATTTTTGATGTTGAGTTGTATGAGCTGTTTGTATATTTTGGATATTAACCCTTTATCAGTCGTATCATTTGCATATATTTTCTACCATTAAGTAGGTTGTCTTCCTGTTTTGTCAATGGTTAATGTGTCATTTAAGGCCAGTGTTTCCTTATTGATTTTGTCTGGACGATCTGTCCATTGATGTAATTGAGGTGTTAAAGTCCCCTACTATTATTGTGTTACTGTCAGTTTCTCCCTTTATGTCTGATAATATTTGCTTTATGTATTTAGGTGGTCCTATGTTGAGTGCATATATATTTACAATTGTTACATCTTCTTGGATTGATCCCTTGATCATTATGTAATGTCCTTCTTTACAGTCTTTTTTTTTTTAATAGATCTTTATTGGAATATAATTGCTTCCCAATACCATGTTAGTTTCTGTTGCACAACAAAGCGAATCAGCCATATGCATACACATGTCCCCATATCCCCTCCCTCTTGAGCCTCCCGTCCATCCTCCCTCTCCCACCTCAAAGTCTATTTTGTCTGGTACAATATTGCTACCCCCACTTTCTTTTAATTTCTATTTGCATGGAATGCCCTTTTCCATCCCTTCACTTTCAGTCTGCATGTGTCTTTAGATCTGAAGTGAGTCTCTTGTAGGAAGCATGTGTACAGGTCTTGTTTTTGTGTCCATTCAGCCAGTCTATATGTCTTTTGATTGAAGCATTTAATCCATTTACATTTAAAGTAATTATTGATATATATGTAGTTACTGCCATTTGTTCATTGTTTTGGGGTTGTTTTTATAGTTCTTTTTTGTTCTTCTTTGTTCTTTTTCCTTGTGATTTGATGACTATCTTTAGTGCTATGTTTGGATTCCTTTCTCTTTTTTTGTCTGTGTATCTATTATACATCTTTGGTTTGCAGTTACCATGAGGTTTTTGTATAGCAATCTGTATATATATATGTGATTATTTTAAGTTGCTGATCTCTTAATTTCAAATGCATTTTAACAGCCCTACATTTGTACTCTCTTCCCCTCATGATTACTGTTTTTGGCATCATATTTTAAATCTATTTATTTTTTGTATCCCTTAACTGCTTATTGTGGATATAGACAATTTTACTACTTTGTCTTTCAACCTTCCTGCTAGCTTTGTTCATGGCTGATTTCCTATCTTTACTGTATGTTTGCCTTTACCAATGAGCTTTTTCTTTTCATAATTTCCATGTTTCTAGTTGTGGCCTTTTCTTTTTCACTAAAAAATTTCCTTTAACATTTCTTGTAAAGCTGGTTTGGTGGCACTGAACTTTTTTCACTTTTGCTTGTCTGTAAAACTTTTGATCTCCATCAGATCTGAATAAGGCCTTGTCAAGTAAAGTATTCTTGGTTGTAGGTTTTTCCCTGTCATCACTTTAAATATATTGTGCCACTCCCTTCTGGTCTGTAGAGTTTCTGCTGAAAGTCAGCTGATATCCTTAATGGAGTTTCCTTATAAGTATTGATAACTTGTTGCTTTTCCCTTGTTGCTTTTAACATTCTCTCTTTATCTTTAATTTTTGCCATTTTAATTATAATATGTCTGGGTGTGGTCCTCTTTGGGTTGATCCCGTTTGGGACTCTGTGCTTCCTGGATTTGGGTGACTGTTTCCTTATCCAGGTTAGGGAAGTCTTTAGTTACTGTGTCTTCAAATATGTTCTCAGGCCCTTTCTCAATCTCTCTTCTCTTTCTGGGATCCCTGTAATGTGAATGTTAGTATGCTTGTTGTTGTCTCAGTCTCTTAAACTGTCCTTATTTCTTTCTGTTCTTTTTTCTGTTCAGCATCAGTGATTTTCCACTACTCTGTCTTCCAGCTCACTGATCTGTTCATCTGTGTCATTTAGTCTACTGTTGATTCCTTCTCGTGTATTTTTCATTTCGGTTATTGTATTCTTCATCTGTTTGGTTGTTATGTTTTCTAACTCTTCTTTAAAAACTTCTAACTTCTTGTTCTGTTTGTTCATTTTTATTCTGAATTCTTTGATCAACTTTATGATCTTTACCTTGAACTGTGTCTCCACTTATTTCTTCTTCTGGGGTTTTATCTTGTTCTTTCGTTTGGAACATATTCCTCTGTCCCCTCATTTTGCCTAACTTACTGTATTTATTTCTTGGTATCAGGTAGGTTGGTTATGATTCCTGACTTTGGAAAAGTGGCCCTTTGTAGGGGATGTCTTATGTGTCCCAGCAATGCACTCCCCTCTCGTCACCAGAGCTATATGCTATAGGGGCACCCTCCATGTGGGCTGTGTGGGTCATTCTGCTGTGGTGGGCTGATTACTGTGGGCAGCCTGGTGGGTGTGGCTGGCCTCTGGTCTGATTGGTTGCCAGGCCCTGCCTTGTATGGAGGAGCCAGTCACTGGTTGGCAGACTGGATCATGAGGTGGCCAGCTATGGAACCCTGGGAGGCTGGCCCTGGGGCTCGTGCTGGCTCACTGGAGCCAGGAGTCAGGTCCATGAGATCTGGGGCTGGTTCCCACCCACTGGTGGGTGAAGCCAGGTCCTGGGGTCTCACTGCAGGGCCCAGGGGTTCCAGAGCTGGTGTCAGACAGCTGGCAGGTGGGGTCATTTCCTGACACAGCTGGCTGCAGGGCCTGGGGTGTCTTGAAACTTGAGTTTACTTCCTGGTGGACGGGGCTTGGGCTCAAGTGGTCCCAGGACTGGTGCTGGCCTGCTGGTGGGTGGGGCTGGGGCCCTTCTAGGGCTGATGCCTGCCCACTGGTGCACAGAGCTGGGTCCCAGGGTGTCTGGGTCTGTTGTCTGTGCACTGGTATGTGGAGTTGGGTCCTGGGCCCTCTGGTGGGCAGGGCTGTGTCCTGGGACGGCTGTGGGCTCAGGGGGTCTTAAGGGGGCGTGTATGAATGGCCGCTGCCAGTGTCTTTGTCCCCAGGGTGAGCTCCAGTTGCCACCTCCTTCTCTGGGAGACTCGCCACGATCAGTAGGTAGGTCTGTCCCAGGCTCCTTTCAAATTACTTCTTCTGCCCTGGGTCCTGGAGCATGAGTTTTTGGGTGCACCTTTTAAGAATGGAGTCTCTATTTCCCCCTGCCCTCTGGGACTCCCAAAGGTAAGCTCCACTGGCCTTCAAAGCCAAATGTTAATGGGGCTTGTCTTCCTGGCACAAGACCCTTGGGTTTGGGGATCCAGATGTGGGGCTCAGACCCATTGTTTGCTGGGAAGAACCTCTGCAGTTGTGATTATTCTCCCATTTGTGGGTCGCCCACCCAGTGGTGTGGGTCTCGACTGTATTGTGTTTCTGCACCCCACCCCACCCCTTGTCTGGTTGTGGTTTTCTTGGTATCTTTAGTTGTAGAAGATCTTTTGTTTGCTTCGGTCTTTTTGATCCATAGTTCTATAAATAGTTGTAATTTTGGTGTGCCTGTCAGATGAGGTGAGCTCAGAGTCTGTCTCCTCTGCCATCTTCTAAAATCTTTTTTTGGCTTCTGTAGTTTTTTAAGTGCCTCAGGTGATCCTGATGTGTAGACAAATTTGAAAACCGCTGAGATTTTGCCCCTCAGTTATTAATGACTTGGGCTGGGGTTGCCATTACAACAGGAATGGACATGTTCTTTCGTTTGTATCATATTCTTCAGCAGATATTGAGCATATTATGTGCCAGATACCATGCTGGAGACTCAGGTCAAACTCATGTTGAAATATGGAGCACTACTGTGGATCACAGTAGTGTGGTAGAAAAGTAGAAATGTGAAGTTTTCAGAGGGCAGACATGGTAGTAGGGCATACAAATCTTAATTGTATATTGTTAGGTTGAGAAAAACCTTCCAAGAGACCATCCAGTTTTAAATGTTTGTTTTGAAGATGATGTTATGCCCATGTGCTGTGGCTGAAGAGAAATTTAAAAACACACAGGTATGTTGGGTACAGGTATAACATTCAAATTTATTATATCAAAGAAGCATTAAAGGGCTGGAACTAGTCTCAAAAGATAAAAACAGTTTATAGATTTTTTTCAACATTTATTGAGCACGCTAGCTGCTGGGAATGTGTTAGGGAGGAAAACACAGGAATAGCAAGTTTCTGCCCTCAGACTGCTTATACTCCAGTGGTTTGATGTATGATAGAGTGGCTTACACCGAGAAAGGGATATGAAGAGAAAGTACTCTCAGATGGAATAGGTATGAGGACATCAGCAGGAGGAGCAGTGAAGGCTTCACAGCAGGATGTGCAAAGGCCCTGGCGGCAGGAGAACCTGGAATCCACTTAGCTCACTGTAGTGGGGGTGGGGGAGGGGGGACCTAAGAATCTAAAAATCCACCAAAGGATTTTTAGAGCGATGGGAGGCATGGCCCAATTTACTCAAATAGAATCAGAAATATTTTACTGGGGGGGGAGGGGTAGAAGTGAGATGATGAGGAGGAAGAGGAGGCAATAAAAAGGAATAAGATGCCAAATCAGCAAGAACAGTTAAGGGCTGGTGAGGATCAGAGTTTGAGGGCCAGAGAGACACGAGGGCCCTAGTGCTAAAGATGTGTGGCTTTCACAGGCCCGTCTCCAGCTTTCAGCCTGTTTGCAACTGTGCTTGATTCCTGGCTTACGAAATGGTCATTCTTAAGAAGACGAAGAATCTGAAGTAGAACTTGACTGAAGCTCAGAGCACAAGGTTTGTTTTAAGCCCTGAAGTAGCTCAATCTCGTCCTTCAGCTGCTGCTGCCTTTGTTCAGATAGATGAATTTTATTCTCTATTGCTATAATAAGAAAATGATTTCAGGTTATTCAGTAGCTTTATACACAATGCACTATTTCTAGCCTCTTCTGAAAGTGCATAGTACACAATGCTGTGCCCCAAATGAAAAGGATGTAGGGTCTTGTGAGCAGGAATTGATGCTTTTATGCTTTTGCTTCCTCTTCTAGTTCAGGATACAATTCTAGTATTTATCACACATAAAGCTGGTCTGTAAATCTTTAAAATTTTGTATACATTTATAGCAGAAAAGGCACTTCTGTATACTTTTGAGGATTTGAAAGCAGTAACTAAATAACCTTCATGCTACACAATATCCATGTTGAGAGGATGCCATTAGACTATAAAGAGTTAAGGGCAAATCTTTCAGAGAAATGCATCCAATTTTTAATGTTACATAAAAGCTTTCGGTTTTATTTAGAAATAGGAATGCTTTTATTGTGGAAACTTAGAAGCTACTTTAGTTAGGCTTTATAAATTATAGTATTAGTGGCAATTTTTTAAAAACCTCAAGAATATCTGTATACCTGCAGTTAACTTTCTGGAACACTGAAAAAGATGAATTGAGCAAAAGAGTCTTTATCAGTTGGGGTGTGAGAAGTTAAGTCTTTTAAGTTGGTTCTCATGCGATTCCAAATAGTGTCACCTCCGGGAGCTCACACCCCCCAAATACTACACTATACTGTATGTACTCCCAACTAACTTAACCTAGGTAGTGACATGTTCCAAACATGTTACTTTTATATGAAAGAAAAATAAACATACATGAAAGTCACCTACAAAATAAAGCTTTTTAGAAAAAAAATGTAAAGGCCTCTTAAAAAAAAAGGATATTCCCATAAGTCGTATGCAGACATTCTCAAGAGACTGGTAAAAAAAACACACTATTGTTGACTTTTTCTGCTGATTATAAATGTAATACAAAATTCAAATAGAAATGTGTAATATGAAAACAAAAATGAGAAAGGCTTGTGTATACTGAGACAGGAATATGAACTAATATTTTATCCACAGGGAAAATCTATTTTCCTAATATACTTGCTGGAAAGACAAATACATCTCTGGAAAAGAACAGAGTTTAGGGCACTGTTTGTGTACAACTTCAGGGGGAGCCATCTGCCTTAAACTCTGTGTCAACCTGTGCCCTCCACTCCCACCGGGATGTGCAGTGCACAGCCTGCCCAGCTGTGTGTGGCAGCCTTGATGGAGAAGTCAGGTCAGACTCATCAATGTGGAAACTTAGCCTGTTTTGAAGGCATCTGAAATAGTGGTGAAAGTCGGACCACTGTTTGATGTTTTATGGAAAGGTTAACTCTCTGTTTCCACTAGGTTTTCTTTTTCAAAAGTTTCTTGGCTATTCTTTTTTTTTGATGATGAACTTTAGAATCAATCACAACCCTTCCTCTCCCATTAGATTTGAAGATTAATGTTGAAAGAACTGAAATTTATACACATCATACCAAGTGAGAGGGAGACACTGCAGCATGGTTTACCACAGCCTCACCAGTTCCTGATTTCCAAACATGGTGCCCAAATACTTCCACTTTGCAATTAAATTTTTGTTTCCACTTTTTTAGATGAGTTCTTTTTCTGATTACAAAAGCACTGTGTGTATGTATAAAATGTGGAAAATACAATGAGCACTAAGACAAAAGAAATTACTATAATCCAGTCACGTACAGATAACTACTGTTTCCATTTATGTCCAGTTTTTCTGTGTGCATGTGTGACCCTGTGTATATATACTTTTTCTTCTGTGTGTGAGGGCTCATATTGTTTTGTAATGGGCTTTTTCATTTAATGCAAGGGTGAACATTCTTCTAAAATAGGATTTTTATCACCTGAATAGTGTTATTTTAATATATATGATAAATGTTTATAAACTTGGCTGCTCAGTTATATCTCATACCTGCTTGAATATTTACAAATGCGTCTTCAAACAATCTGCAGTCAAAAAGTGAAGTCCCAATTTCTTCATAGTCTGGAGGAAGAAAAACATTTTCAGTTTTAATTTAAATAACTTACATAGGCAGAAACACCTCACAGAATAACCCTCAAAAAGGAAAAGCACACAGAGCAGGCATCCCCTGTGGACTGCAGTGGCAGCAGCCTCACCAGGGAGCTCGTTAGAAATGCAGATTCTTAGCACCTTTACTGGATCAGGACCTCCAGGGATGGGGGCCCAGCCATCTGTTTTAACAAACCCCCCTGGTGGTTCTGAGGGGCATGCTCAAGTTCGAGATGTGCTTGGTCTAGAGACAAGAGTAAACGAACAAAAGAACGTCAAATGTCTGTTTGCTCTTAACTACACTTTTTGGTTTTGTCCTGTAGAAAAAAATCCCTTTCAAATAATCATATATTTTACATTGTTACCCAAAATACAGACTGTTGAGGTTTTTCCTTCTAAGACAGCTATACAGTCGACCCTTGAACAACGTGGGGTTAGGGATGCTGACCCCCGTGCAGTCACAAATCCAAGCATAACTAACTTCAGTCAGCTCCCAAATATGTGGTTCCTCTGTATCTGTGGTTCTGTATCCACGGATTGTATAGTATTTTATTGCGTAGTATTTATTGAAAAAAATTCAGGTATAAGTGGACCCGTACAGTACAAACTCATGTTATGTGTTGACTGTATTTATAATAAAGTTTTTAAGCTCCTAACACAGGTTATGAGAAGGCTAAGTGGCTGTATACCTGCATGTACAAATGGAACTTCAGCGTCCCGAAGAGCTCTTTCTGAAAGGCCACATTTAACTAAACCAAACATCAACCAAAACATTAAAATTACTTCTTTCTAATATACTTTACAGTATAAAAAAAGGCACTTGCTTGTTTAAGGAACAGAATTAGAGTCAAATCAAAACTAGCATAATGAATGCCATTCTCAGATCTTAGCAGCAAGCGTGCTCAGCCGCAGGGAGCGGGGGGAGCGCAGGTGTGTGACTGAACCTGGTGCTGAACTTGCCCGTTCCCTTGATGGTCACTCTCAGTTATGAACCTCTGGAAAAGACATTAAAACTTTCAGGGAATCGGTATTTTTTACTAAAGTAATGATTTTGTGAATTACCTACCTCCTGTTGATTTATAAAAAGACAAGAGATCTGGAACAATAAATTGTATTAAAGAATGAGATAAAGGATGTGAAGGCAATCTGGCTGCGACATCTGTCACCCCACTGATCGCCAGGGTTGATGCGGCTGATCTGGCTGGCTAGGCGGGTGTCCCCTTCCTCCCTCACCGCTCCACGTGCGTCCCTCCCAAAGCTGCGCGCTCTGTTGAAGAGGATGACCTTCTCTGATAGAAGAGGACCGTTCTTCGGTCAAGGGTATACAAGTAGCTGCACTCCCCTGCTAGAACCTCCAAACAGGCTCTCAAGAATGAGATAAAGAAGGAAAAGAAAAAAGAGCGCAGAAAGAAAATGTTTACTTTTTTGAGGGCGGGGGGGGTGTTGGTTTTGTTTAACATGTAGGTCTGTGAGAAGTCTCTATATGTAGAAATTTTGTTATTTCAATACCTGATTCTGAAGTGTTCTCATCCCTGAGTCTTTCTTGAATCAAATGAAGTTTGTCTACTATTTCTTCAAATAAAGCATTAAGAAGACCCGCTTCTTTACATTTCTTAAGAAAAGGAACTTTCACAATTGCATCTAAGAATAAAAAAAACATTTCAGAAGGAACTCGTCTGTCTCAGGACAGCTATCATACATCACTTTATGGTCACTTCTTCAGACTTTGCCTAATGGTGGATGAGCATTATTAGGTAATATGTACAGCACCTTTATCTTTTCTATTAATTGTAATTTCATCATACTTCATTTTTTTCAAGCTGAAACAATGAATGAAATGTTATAAAAAGTGAAAATAAAAATTTCTCTGCTTAGAATAATTATATGAATAAAGAGAATTTTCTAAAATTTAGCTTCAAATCTTTGAGATAACAGCCTCCCTCATTTTTTTCTGTCACAGTTGACTGTTATTATGGAACGTCTGTTTCCTTAACAGAAAGTTACAATTACTGGCTTCAGCTTCTTGGGGTCGGGGGCGGGGGGGCCGGGGGGGGGGTCACAGTGTGAGGGGTGCCATGTCATTGGATTTTGAACTCGGGCATCTCTGGCTTCTATATCAAGAGCTGTATCCTTTCTTAATACTGAAGAGCAGTTGGACCATCCCAACCTGTTATAAGTTATTTTGATCTGTTGGGGTTATGATGGAGTGAATAATTATGATAAAAGATTTCTTATAATTCATTACTACAAGTCTAGAATAATAAAGTGGGATACCAACTCTGAAATTCTAAATAATAAAGTGGGATACCAACTCTGAAATGGTACTAAGTACTGTAAGTCATATTCGTTAACAGACAAAACTTATAGCAAACCTGTGTATCTGCCATCCTTTTCCTTCCTATCCAATGCCATTCTTTCCGGTGGCTAAAAGGAGAGAAAGATCAAGATTACTTTACACTAATTTTTTACTGTTGACATTTAATACAGTAAGTCCTCTACATATGAATGAGTTCCATTCTGAGAGCACATTTATAAGTCCAATTTGTTCGTAAGTCTAACAAAGTTAGCCTAGGTACCCAACTGACACAATCGGCTATATAGTAAGTACTGTACTGTAATAGGTTTATAATACTCTTCACACAAATAATACATAAAAAACAAACACAAAACAAAACATTGTTAATCCTACAGCACAGTACCTTGAAAGGTACAGTAGTACAGTACAACAGCCGGCACACGGGCTGACATCGAGTGAACAGGCAAGAAGAGTTACTGACTGGAGGAGGGAGAGGAGGTGGGAGATGGTAGAGCTGAAGGATCGTCAGCAATAGGGGATGGAGGGCAAGCTGCAATTTCACTCACGCCTGACGGTGATGGCACAGGTTCTGGTTCCTTGCTGGATTCAGTTCTCTTTACCACCTTGACAAAACGATCCCTTGATGTCTGGGTAGTAGCTTTTCTTTTCCTGTCATAGATGACATGGGAGCACTCGGTTGCATTCTTAACAGCTGCTGCAGTCTTCGTGTACTGTTCTACGTTCGGGTCCTGTGCTTGAAATAAAGTTACTGTACTGCTGTATATAGTACTGTAGAGTACACAAAAGCACAACCACTTGTAGAGGATGCACGCGTGTGACAATGTACTCCAGACACATGAATGTGATTAGACGTGTGAATGCACGTTTGCATCTTTGAAAGTTCGCAACTTGAAGGTTCGTGTGTAGGGGACTTACTGTATTGCATAAAATGAAAACCAAATTCAGTGATATGCTTATGGTGAAAATCATGTTCCATGTTCATATGTAGATGTAAACATCAAATGTAGTTTTGTTTTTGTCTGACAAAACATGAACAGGTGTAACAAGCACCTCTTGTATAAATAGGGTGAGAGGTTGCTGGCTCATATTAATTAAAGCTTACACGAGCTGTTGCAAATCCCCAAAACATTTTCATATGCTTTACACAGAATAGGAATCCAGAAAATTATGAATCACCAATTAGGTCAAATGTGGATCCTGCAGCTGGGAAATTCTTGGCTAGGTAAGGATGTTCCACTGCACCTATGCCTGTTTTAAGACCATAAACACCCTGTGGGCTCAGATCCTCTCACTGATTTGGTACCCAGGGATGTGTTACAGGAGCCAGGGGACAGTCACCTCCTGGAGGTTATGTGCTTGGATACCCAAGACACATCCAACTTCTCTTTAATATTCATCATCATCTATCATTGTGTCACCTGAAATTCAGAAGGTTAAAAAAAGACGTTGTATGGAGAAACTTAAAGCTATAATGAAATTAATTCAAATTACCTGTATAAGATTGCCTGTTGAGAGATGTTTTTTCCTCCCCCTTTTACTTTTCACTCCTGAAAAGCAAGCAGAAAAGTATAAATTATGTAGATACTGGAATCCATAAAGGAAAAGACTGATGCTGGACTACAGAAAATGTACAACTCTTATATGCCAAAGGTTATAACAAAGTCAAAAGATATGTCAAACTTAGATTAAATGTTTGCAAAAAAAAAATGACAAAAGGCCCATTTTTAAAATTTAAAAAGACCTTATAAATCAATACAAAAAAGGCAATTGGGTAGAAAAATGGGCAAATGGGTAACTCTGGAGAGAGGGTTCATTAAACAGAAAAATAAATTGGATCACAGGGAAACAATATAATTGATCAAAAGATAGGGGAATATACTCAGCTTCACCCATAAGTAAAGATACGCAAAGTAAAACAGAATTTTTCATTGATCAGATTAAGATGTATAATATATAATGTCTGCAAGGATTTGGGTCAGTGTGTACTGCTGGTGCGGCCTCTAGAAGATAATTAGCCAACAGTTACCCAAAGTTTCATTGTTTATACTCTTTGACCCAGCAATCTACTTACAGGAAGTCTTTCTAATAGTATTGTTACATAAAGGCACAAAGATGAGTGGAGGAAAATGTTAGCTACAGTATTAAATGTGATAGAAAAAAGCTGGAAATAACTTACATGTCAGTCACGCAGAGAGTAGTTCAACTGTGGTTCAGCTATACAACTGAATAATACACATAGTGGAATACTATGAAGCCTTTTAAAAATGAGGCGAGATCTACTTATACCCACTGATAGAGAAGAATTTCTAAGATACACTAAGTGAAAAAGCAAAATATAGTAGTAGGTATGTTTCTATACACAGAACATTTTTGGAAGAATTCGAAAGAAACAACGATGGTTTCCTCTGGGGAGAGGATTTGTTACAGTGTTATAATCTGCTTTTTAAAACGAATACATTATTGTCATCTTTCCCTGTCAGTGAACACTGACAGCAATGTTTTTGACAGTATTTCTGATAAGTTGCAAGGGGAATGGCTGAAGGGTAATGCTATTGTTTAGAGAGCGTTGCTTACCACCACAAAATGCAGCTGGCATGACAGGGAACTAATAAGCCTTTCTCAAAGAGGGCCGACTCCTGTCCACAGAGAGCATTCCACATCTTGTGTTGGCAAGACTGCTCTTCCGGCAGTACACAAAGGTCAGGTAACCCCAGGTAGCCAGGACCCAATTTTCCTCAGAACGGAAAGGCTAATCGTGCATTCTTAGGAGAATTGCATTCAGGGAACATACAGCACTTTATCAATTTTATCTACTGAAAATTCTGATAGTCTTCTCAGAAGACAAGTAGTCACAAAAGTCAAAGCTTCTTACCATGTTTTGGCTCGGTCCGCTGACTGTAGTGAGAATGGAGGACACCAGACAAAGGCTTCACTGAGAGTAGGTCTAGTTCACGGAGAAGAAAAAGTTTAGTTCATTATACTGCACTGACAATTTTAAAAGTATGTAACATTTTGACTCAAAAATTTGTATTTTAACTTAGGCCAGTAAATCAGATTATTCCATGTCTTACCGAAGGTTTACCTTTCTTTAAACCCACAACACTAAATTTTATAGACTTACCATTTTGAAGGTCAGCATGTTGTTGGCACAATACTCTGAAAACATGAAATTTCAAAGAGTCAAATAACTGTATTTACACTTTTCAAATATTATGCCTATTGCACTGTAATTTAAAAGGGAACTAATCTGTTTTTCATGCGGGCTTAACCTTAAATATTTATTTGTTAAAAAGAAAATTGCTGTTCAAGCCTGTGTAGTTACAGACATCAAGTGTAGATGGACCCTGTGCCAGCATCCCCTGTGCCCTTGAACCTTGGACAGGTCAGCGTGCTCTCTGCAGGGGTGAGTGCTGACTACATATTTTGAACAATACTTGTTCATATACAGTGGTCAGTGAGATTTTACTGTATAAAGAAAATAAGAGATCCGACAGCTAAGACACAAGTTTTCATCTGACTACACAAAGTTCTGCTGACTTTCAACAATAAGCACAAAATTGCATGCGTTATCTGACGGGAAAGTAGTTTTCTAACTCAACAGGCATCTCCCCCAGATCTTAGATTTGAACTGCATGAGCTTAGAACTAATCAGTGCCCTAGAAGAGAAGGAAGAAGCAGAGCAGCTAGAGCAAAGAAGTGCAGTGAGTAAACCTGAAGGAGCTGCTCAGGCCCTGTTTTCTCTCCAGCCTTTCTTCCTCCGCAGCCCCCAGTTCCCTTCCTTATGGTGCTGACCCTCATGATGCAGGGTCCCCCTCACCTAGGGGAATGTATGAACTCTTCCTGTCGTACATCAGTTCCCGCCTCTTCCATGCAGTCCTCACAGCACCCCACCTGCCCACCCCCAATCGATATTAATCTCCTCGCCCTTCAGATTCTGGTTTCTCAGCACTTTTGTTTGCCAGGTACTTATTTTTTTTAAAAAAAAAATTTAAAAGATTAAAAAAAAATTTTTTTTTAATTTTTTAAAAAGTGGAGATGTGATGAACTCCCATGCTCCCAACCCATCACCCGTTTTCAACAATTATCAACTGAAGTCCAAGCCAGTTTCATGTAAATCCCCTCCTGCTCCCATCAGGCCATGTGCTCCTACTAGGTTTGACGTTCTGGTCCTCCTGTGAGGTGATACTTTAGTTCACGTCTTGTTTCTCTTTATATTCTCACTATACCTAACAAGGGGTCTCGTGCATGACAGCCACTCCGAATGTTTAAATTCAATTTAAAAATGAATAAAAGTTCACCTGACACTTGATAAAACTATGATAAAGAAGATTATTTTATGAGTCTCTATTCATTGGTTCTACTAATATATGATCAGTATTTTTTCAGACTTTAAGGTATAGCAGGAACTTGACTCCTTTTTGTTTGACCTTGTAGCTCTGCTAATAATAGTCTTTCTAGTGGGTGTTTTAGGTCTTTGGAGAAGTCATAATAAAATAAGCTCTTTGGGAAGGTAAATAATAAAAGTGATACAGAATATTTCAATTCATGAGTTTCTCAGCAAATCAAATATAAAAAGAATATAAAATTAACATATTTACACATTTCCTGTCTAGTCTCAAGCAAGAAAATACCTGTGTAAAATCAGATTTTAAATTATTTAACAAACTTCTTTGAATGTTAGGCTTGCCCACATTTTAGGATATATGGCTGCTAAGCTTAAAGAGGATATGGTGTCAAAGAGCAAAGACTCTGGAGCCCTGAAGCCCAGCTCTGCCTCTTACCAAATGTGTGGCCTGGGTACAAATTACTGTCAGGGCCTCAGTTTCCTCATCTTTAAAATGGGGATAATAGTACCTACCTTACTGGGCTATTAGAGTATTAAACGAAATAACATTTGTAAAGTACTTTGAAGTATTCCTGGCATAAAGTAAGTGGTTAAAAGATAAAGTAATAAAATAGTTCTGGAACACACTGATAAAATTGGGGATATATGCCCACAGGGGGGAAAAAAATCTACCCTCCATATGGAATTTTAAAGTATCATTTAGGAATGTAACAGATCTTACAAAAATCATATTAAAAATAATCCTCTGTGAGGGATAAATTCGGAGTTTGGGATTAACATGTACATACTACTATATATATCAGTAAAATAGGTAACCAACAAGGACCTACTGTATAGCACAGGGAACTATACCCAATATTTTGTAATAACCTATAAAGGGAAAAGAATATATATATATATGGGTATAACTGAATCACTTTGCTGTACACCTGAAACTAACACAACACTGTAAATCAACTACTTCAATTAAAAAAATAAAAAATAAAAATAATTCTCTCATAACACTAATCCTATTATTCAGATACTATGCCTGAAAAAAATGTATATGTTTCACTGAAATTTAAAATGTCCAGTTCAATCAGAATCCATTCATATGCACCAAAGAAGTGAGAAGTGTCTGCCTGGCTTGTCAACATTAGACCATCGTTCTCTGTTTTATTCCATCTCATAACTTTAAAAAGGTCAAACCTAACCTTTTGACTGTTATTTCCTTCACCTTTATGTGACATATTCTAGACTGCATCTACGTACAAAAAAGAGTTCGCTGAACATGACCTGAATCAATTAAAAACTGGGTTTACTGATTTCTTCTGACTAAACTGTATAATGACTTAACTGAACTGACTTCTTTCATCAGAAGGAAGATCACGTTTCTTCCTGGATAAAACAAATATACTTGTTTTGGACTTGAAATATGCCTTACTGGATCAAAGTTAACATTAAAGAATTATTGAAAAACAAGGAGCAATATTTCAAAGCCAAAGGCAACACAAACAAGGTGTAAATTTCTTCAAGGACTTAATGACTGATAACTGTATTTGCTGCATAGTTTCTTTTTCATTTTTAGAGGCTATTTATAGTTAAGAGGGTGGTGAGAGTGATGGGAAAATACATTCATCTGGAGACAAGATGGGTAAAGCATGGACCTAGAACTAACAAGTCGGGCTCCTTTCCTGTTTACAGAAAAGAGTGAGTGTGAACTGGTTCCCGGCCTCGTGGCCACCTGTTAGGTTGCTTGTGCTACCATGTCAACCAGTGCTTTCTATGAGGAAAGAAAGGATGCAGGGAGAGTAAAACCCAAAACAAAACCAACCCTGCTTCTTTTCTTCTTATGACACTTAGGGAAGGTACTTTCAAGTTAGGTTCCCAGCTGGGCATCTCCCAAACCACATTCTTACTTGGAAGTCATTTGCATAAAATTAGCTTTAAAAAGTCTCCTTGTCCTTATTCCAATCCCCCAAACGTGGCTTTAAAACTGTTTTATTAAATACCTGTAAGTTCCTTTAGATCCATCAGCTTGTAGAACTGCGTGGTCACTCTTGGCACAGAAAAAGTGGTAATTCTTGAGACAGGATTTTAAATCACATCCCACGGTGGCTCCTGCTTTCCCACAAAATGTGCATTTCTACAGAAGAACAGATTTTACTGAGTAAGCACCTGATTTTTCAGAATCTTTGTTAAAATTTAAAGTTAAAGATGTCATCAAATATTATTTTTAAGTTGGCAGCCCTAATGTCCTCAGCTACAAACACTGGGTCCTGACATTCAGCTGCTCATTTTGAAATTTCAGCAAAACCTCAACTAACTGGACTGTTTTGTAATGATCTGATTAAAAGCAGAAGACCCTTTTTGTTTCCAAAAAAAACCCCTCTCCTCTCTTTTTAAAAGAGATTTCTAAAAAGCAGGGTCGGCAACACTGTCCAGCTCTAGGCAAGAGGTTCTGTTGGGGACACTGAGCCTGTGGCCAAGGTCAGCTCCTGGCAGTGCCACTAACAGCTGTGTGATCTCAAGCCAGTCCCTTCCCCTCTCTTAGACCCGAATTCCTCCCTGGGGATCACAGTGCCTGTCTTACAGAGGCACTACTGAGGAGATGTGAGAGAAAGGAAGTGAAATCTCTTTGGCATCTATGTAGAAAGGCCAAAAATGTAAAAAAAAACAAAAAAACAAAAAAGCCCCTGAGGAATAAGTTTTTTTCTTAGCTCAATTCATTTGATCTCTTGCTTTTATATATCAGTCTATTGGTCTGCTAGGAAGGTGGCGTAGAGATGGCTAGGAGGAGAGTACGTGGCCACAGAAACCTGTTTGGGGGAATCTGAGCCATGACCACAGCTGGTTTATATCATGCTCTGGCTGAATGACGTGGGCGCACAATGAAACCACCTAGCAAAACAGGAGGTGACAGCTCACACAGTATCCCAAGGTCAGCACAAGCAACTATATAAATAAAGGAAATTTAATTGTGGGTGAGAAATTAGATTGTGCAAAAGGCAGAATTTGAAGTCAGAGCGCAAAGAATGATCATTTAGTGTTGGGGGGCCATCTGACTATATGTATAGGAAAGAAAGTTAGATCCCTACCTCACAATATATTCCCAAATAAACTCCATGTGGATTAAAGCTTTAACTATATAAAAAATAAGTATTTTTAAAAAGCTGCAAAAAATTAGAAAATAGAAGAAAAGGACAGTACTGAGGCTTTCTAAGCAAGGCAGGAGACACCTTGAAAAAGACTGACAGATTTGACTATATAAAAAATTTAAGCTCGACTTTTAAGGTGATAGATACCATTTAAAAAAAGGGAAAAGACTGTTTGCTGCATAGTAGATAAAGGGTAAGACTCTGATAGCCCACAGAAAAATGGGAAGAGAATACAAACGGGGATGATGGTGGACAAATGATGTGCTGTTTACTGAGGAGAAGTGAGCAGGTTTGGATGGATCGTGTGTGTGAGTGTATAGGGGATGGAACTATTCTTTTCCGGCCAGTTTAACATGAGAGGCTATTACCTATCCAGGTAGGTATGTCGGGTTGGTCATCGGGGCTGGAGATAAGAGTGGTATTGAAGCCATGGGAACTGGATGAGGTCATGCAGGAAGGATGTTCAGATTGAGGAAGGAGCCCAGGAAAGAGCCTTGGGCACTCCAAACTGTAGAGGTTGAGCAGAGGAGGAAAAACAGCCAAGGCACCTGAGAAGCAGCAGCCAGAAAGGTAAAAGACATACTAGCAGCATATGTCCAGGAAGTCAAAAGAAGCAACTGCTTCAAGATGCAGGGCAGGGACCACTGTGCGATGATACTGCTGCCAGGTCAACTAAGGTCAGACAAGTGACACTGTAAATGACCAGCTCTTTGTGTATAAGGGAGAGTTTTGGGTTTTTTTAAAGATGACATGATCAGTTGATCATGTTTATATGCTGACAAGAATAATCAATTAGAAAGAAGGGATACTGATGTGAGGGGGTAGAGGAAAATGCAAGAACCTAGTCCTTAAGGAGGGAAGGAGGATGGCTCCAAAGCCCATGTGCAGGGTTGGCTTTGACAGGACAGAAGTCTGAGAGTCTGGGGACAGGCTGGTGGGCAGTGGTTTGGACAGTAGGGGTTCCTGTCTAGTCGCTTCCATTTTCTCGGTAAGAATCTGGCAAAGAAATGTACAACACCAGGAGTGAACCCTAATGTAAACTATGGCCTTTGGGTGTTTCTGATGTGTCAATGTGGTTCATCAGTTGTAACAAATGTCCCCTCTAGTGGAGGGTATTGATAAAGGGGAGACTGTGAACATGTAGGGGCAGGGGGAATACAGGAACTCTCTGTACCATCCCCTCAGTTTTCCTGTGAACCTAAAACTTCTCTAAAAAAGAAAGTCTATCCAAAAAAAAAAAAAAATCAGGGATAGTCCTCAACTTGGCATGGAGAAGTTGGGGTGGAGCAAGGTTTTAAAGAGGGATGATAGGATGTGAAAGAGTAAATGTGAAGGGTGGAGGATGAAGTGCTGGTTGTCTGTTTGAGGTTTATGGCCATGAATCTAAGATCCCTCAAAACACCTGTGGGTTTTTCTCCGGTTAACCGCTCAACTGCCAGCGCTACTCAGCTCCTGCGGGCATCAGACAGACACACTTCCCCAGGCTGGGGCTCTGCTCAGTGAGTAAGCAGGGTGTCCAGGGGGTTTGCAAGGGAGTGACTGCTGTGCTGGACCGTGGCCAGGGATCACTGAAGAGCTGCTGGAGCTGGCTGAGCCGGGAGGATTGGGATGATTACTAAAGAGGGGTAACGTGCAACCTCTCCAGTGATCAGGGAAATGCAAGGTAAAACTTTCTGAGACTGGCAAAAATTAACGAGGTTTGAGATGTTCATTTTCGTCACAGGCTGGGAGAAGTGCTCTTTCATCCACTATGTACAGAAGCATAAAGTAGTACAGTCTTTCTGGGGGATAGTCTGTCAGCATGTTTCAAAGATTTTAAAGGGAATTCTCTTTGACTCAGCTGTTCCACTTCTAGGAATGTGCTGTATAACACCAATCAAACCAACACACGAGGATAATGCACAAAGATGTTTTCTGCAGCATTTGCTATCACAGTGAAAAACAGTGTCAATTCATTATCTAAGGACAGGGAATGGCTTCACGCCTTCCAGTACATCCTGTGGAATTCCATGAGGTCAGTGAAGAGAATGCCAGGGACAGTCCTATGCTTATGGTTTCATGAATGTGCCACATCATCTTTCTTACCTTCCACGCTTTTGCACACCCTGTTCCCTCTCTCTGAATTTCCCCTTTCCCCATCCTCATTCCCCACCACATTCCCAACTAGGAAGGCTTCCTGAGCCCCAGCTGTGCTGATCTGCCTGCTCACTGAGCGGCCCATGCTGACGTTTCTCAAAGCACATCAGGCGATGTGGAAATTGCCCATGTATATGCTGACATCCTGCAAGGACTAAAAAAATGTTTGTTCCAGGTCACTAACCTGACTGTGGATTGTGGTGGTGGGTAGGGTGTTAGCATTCACGCTTGCTGTACCACTGATTAAGCTGCGAAGGGCCTGTCACGGAGGGAGTCTACTACAGCAGACCCAGTAGAGCAACTACTCAGCATTCTTCCTTCCCAGGGGGAGCTGACCCCAGATCCGAGGGTAGATCTGATTAGTTATGGTCGCCTCTAGCAATCGGTGCAGAAAGAGGGGTGTGGCCTAATTAAACTTTCAGAAGGGCTCTTAATCCATGCTTGGGGATGAACTTTCTCTTGTGATAGGAGCAAGAAAGCCTGATGCTTCAGCTGCTGCCTGTGGCCACCCTATGATCACAAAGGGACCAGCTGATGTTGTGGACAGGAGGGCAGAAAGGATGATGGGCATGATCCTTCATTGAGCCACTGAATCAACCAACCGTGAAGTCAATTTTTCCTCTGGCTAAGTTAAGAAAATAAGCATCACTTTTTTTTTTTTAAGCCAGTTTGTTCCTTCCACTTATAGCCAGAGCATTCTAACTCATATCTACTTTGCCGATGAAGCATATTGTAGTTTATTTTAAAATATTAAAATATTCAACTGAATCTAAGTTTCCAATATAGGTCCTCCTTCTTTCAGCTCTCCACGTTGCATCTCTATCCCCTGGTTTATCAATCAAATAGACTTTCTTTTGAAAGCATCACCAAGAGTCTGTTCATCTGAGTAATAGAATCATTTATACTTACCAACTTCCTTCCTCTCTTGACTTCTTTCTTTACCGATTCCACATCAAAATTTCTATCATGATTGAACGGATCATGATCCTCACATTCCACAAGCGCCGAGGAATACAGCTGCAGATTGGGAAAAGAAAAAACCCAGAGTATGCGCAAAGTAATGTTGAAAGCTGCAAGTCAGAAAATGGTACCAAAAAGTACTCACCAGGAGTGGAAGATGGCTTGCGCGTAGAACAGTGACCACCTTTTGGTGTGTGTGAGCAGATCTCAAGTCACCCTGCTTTTCTTTGGGAGTTGTCCTGATCCCCAGACATGTTTTATACTGCATAACCCTGACCCCCAGTGGCTAACTGGACCTGGTCGGGGCCCTGACCCCAAGCTGGGCCAGTCAAAGTCCCTATCCTAGGGGACTAAAACAGGCTCTGAGCCACATGGTCAGAGCAAGTCAGTCAACAAAGAGAGGAAAACAAAAATGAGGGCTAGAGAGGAAATCCTGGGTTCCTGATGGCTTCCCAGCTCCTGGGTGCCTGTCTTCAGGAGCCAAAAATTGCCCCTGCAACTTATTGCAAAGCCCCTTTTATATTTAGGTTGGCTCGCGCTTCTAAAAGTTTCTTGAAACCAAAAGAATCCAAACTACCTCTGAATGAAAGATCAACATTACACATACACTTAAATAATAAAGGGCGTGAAAAACATAAGATAAAAAAATTTTGACACTGGCACAGGCAAAGATTTCTTATAAAAAGCAGAAAGAAAAAGTTATTAAGTTGGAATTCACCAAAATTAAAACTTTTTGCTCTTTGAAAGACATTGCTAAGAAAACAAAAAGGCAAGCCAGAAATTGGGAGAAAATAGTCACAATTCATATATCTGACAAATTATATCGAGAATATAGGGAAAACTCTTGCCACTCAGTAAGACAAATAATTCAGTTAAAAATGGGCAAAAAACCTGGACTCTTCAGAGAAGGAGAGTTACAAATGGTGGATAAGCACGTGAAAAGATGCTCAAAATCATTAACCCTCAGACAAATCAAAGCCACAATGAGATACCAATACACACTAGACTGGTTAGAATTAAAAAGACTGAAAATACGAAGTGTCAATGAGGGTGTGGAGCAAATGAAACTCTTACACATTGTTGTAGAAGTGTAAAATGATGCAATTACCTTTAAAGTTAAACATACATTTACTTTTTGACCCAGCATTCCTCTTGTAGGTATTCACTCAAGAAATAAAAGCATTATTGTCCACATTTAAAGAAGGCAACAGTATACAATGGAGAAAAGACAGTCTCTTCAATAAGTAGTGCTGGGAAAACTGGAGAGCTACATGTTAAAAAATGAAAATAGAACATCTTCTCACATCATATACCAAAATAAACTCAAAATGGATTGAAGACCTAAATGTAAGACAGGACACCATAAAACTCCTAGAAGAAAACATAGGCAGAACACTGACATAAATCGTAGCAATTTTTTTTTTGGATTTATCTCCAAAGGCAAGGAAAACATAAGCAAAAATAAACAACTGGGACCTAATTAAACTTAAAAGCTTCTGCATCAACAAACCATTGAAAAAACAAAAAGACAACCTACTGAATGGGAGAAAATATTTGCAAACGATATGACCGGTAAGGGGTTAATATCCAAAATATACAAACAGCTCATACAACTCAACATCAAAAAACAACCTGATTAAAAAATGGGCAGAAGACCTGAATGGACATTTTTCCAAAGAAGACATAAGATGGCCAACAGGCACATGAAAATATGCCCAACATCGCTAATCATCAGAGAAATGCAAATGAAAACCATAAAGAGATATCACCTCACACCTGTCAGAATGGCCATCGTCAAAGAAGACCACAAATGCTGTTGAGAGTGTGGAGAGAAGGGAACCCTCCTGCACTGATGCTGGGAACGTAAACTGGTGCAGCCACTGTGGAGAACAGTATGGAGTTCCTCAAAAAACTAAAAATAGAGCTACTGTGTGATCCAGCGATTCCACTGCTGGGTATATATACAAAGAAAATGAAAACACGAATTCAAAAAGATATATGCACCTCAGTGTTCATAGTAGCATTATTTACAGTAGCCAAGGTATGGAAGCAACCTAAGTGTTCATCAACAGATGAATGGATAAAGAAGATGCAGTGTGTGTGTGTGTGTGTGTGTGTATATATATATGTATACATACACACACATACACATACATACAATGGAATACTATTCAGCCATAAAGAATGAAAGTTTGCCATTTGCAACAACATGGATGGATGTGGAGGGTATTATGCTTGGCGAAATAAGTCAGACAGAGAAAGACAGATACTGCATGTTATCCCTTATATGTGGAATCTAAAAAAATTAACTAGTGACTATAACACAAAAAAAGTGTATGTCCACATGAAGACACATATTCAGATCTTCACAGATTTATCCTAGTATCTTCAAACTGGAATTAATGTCTATTAACAGGCAAGTGGATAAACAAATTGTGACAGAGCCATACAATGAAATACTGTGCAGAAATAAAAAGGAACAAAATACACATACAAGAAGCAACATGGATGAATCTCCAAATACTGTAATGAGCAAAAGAAGCCAGACACACAGAATACATACTGTAGGATTCCTTTCATGTGAGATGAGAAAGACAGGCTCAAGCTATAGAAGCTGGGGTGGGGAGGAACTGGCTACAAGGAGGCATGAGGGAACCTTCTGGGGTAATGGAAATGTTCTGCATCTTGATGGTGGTGGTGGTTACGTTGGTAAATACATGACTTAATACTCTCTGAACTGTACACTTAAAATGGGTGCTTTTTTTTTTTTTTTTTTTTTTTGCAGTACGCGGGCCTCTCACTGCTGTGGCCTCTCCCGTTGTGGAGCACAGGCTCCGGACGCGCAGGCTCAGCGGCCATGGCTCACGGGCCCAGCCGCTCTGCGGCGTGTGGGATCTTCCCGGAACGGGGCACGAACCCGTGTCCCCTGCATCCATCGGCTGGCGGACTCTCAACCACTGCGCCACCAGGGAAGCCCAAAATGGGTGCTTTTTAAATGTAAATTATACTGACAACGTTAACTAAAAATAGCAAATTAACATTAACAGTATATTAGAATAAAACATCACAATCAAATAGTGTTAATCTCCAAATGGTTTAATAGCAGAAAATAAACAAGCACATAATTTATCACTAACAGATTAAAAGGAGAAAATTTGAGACATGAAAACCAAATGTAACCTGTGAATCGGAATCTTTTGTTATAAAGTTATTAGGACACTTGAACCTGAAACCTGGGTGGTTTGAGGATTAGATCGTAGTAATATATTAAACTCCTGATTTTGATGGTTACATTGTGATTATGTGAATGTCCTTTGTATAAAATACATACTGAAGTATTCAGGAAAGATAACGCATCATGTCTCAAATTAATTTCAAATGGTTCTGTAAACGAAAATAATCACTAAACAGTCTATAATAAGAATAGAAAAGAGTTTTATTTGAGCCAAACTGAGGACTACCCTGGAAGCCCACTTCCCAGATTACTCTGAGAAACTGCTCTGGAGAAGCATTGTTTCCAGCACAGTTTTATATCTTGTCAGAACAAAGAGCAATAAACGAGTCAGGGTTACATTTCTTCAAGGTTAAAAAAAAAAAAAAAAAAGAACAGACTAGCATGTACACAGTGAGTCAGTATGGCCTTGGAACCTGGGAGGGGAGTCATCATCAAAGGAGTACCAGCATTGGCATCCCAGGAGGAGGGGCATATAATCTTTATTTTTAACATGGACATTCTTTACTTCTGGTCAATGTGTCCTTTTCTCTAATAATTAAAGCAGATGTACAGTGTATATTTGATAGGCCACAAACAGGCTATTTTAGTTAGCATAAAATTCAAGTTAACGCGTGTATAAGCCAGAATGACTTCCCTATATCTAAATATGTGAATATTTCTTTCATCAGTTCCAACAAAAAAGGTACTTTGTACTGTATGTGCAACTTTTCTGTAAGTTTGAGATTAAAAAAAGTTGTGTATATAAAAAATAAAGCATCGGACTTCCCTGGTGGCGCAGTGGTTAAGAATCCGCCTGCCAATGCAGGGGACACATGTTCAAGCCCTGGTCTGGGAAGATCCCACATGCCGCGAGCAACTAAGCCCGAGAGCCACAACTACTGAAGCCCGCATGTCTAGAGCCTGTGCTCTGCAACAAGAGAAGCCACCGCAATGAGAAGCCTGCACACCGCAACGAAGAGTAGCCCCCGCTCGCCACAACTACAGAAAGCCCGAACGCAGCAACGAAGACCCACCACAGCCAAAAATAAATAAATTAATAAATTAAAAAAAAATAAAGCATCTAGCATTGTGCATGGCCAGAGAAAGAGAGTGAAAGAAGCCAGAAGAGCATTACAATAGATGCAGAAAAAAGCATTTCATAATATTCAATACTTTAACTTGTAGCAAGCTAGAAATAAGAGGAAACTTCCTAATTTTAATAAAGTAAAAGTATTAAAAAGCTAAAGTATGCACAAATTTAATGATAAAACCTAGAAGCATCCCAGTAATATAAAAAACAAGACAAGGCTCACTAAAATGCTTTTAATCACCACTATAACACAATGTTCTAGAAAAATGCAGTAAAATAAGAAAAAGAAATTAAGAGGCCCAAAAATTTAAAGGAAAAAAAGTTGTCTTTATTTAAAGATGAGGATCGTCCAAATAAAATATCCAGATGAATCTGACTTTTAGATTTGAGAGTTTGGCAAGATTGTTGGATGAGATAAAAAATAAATAAAAATTGACAGTGTTTGTGTATACCAATAATAGTTCACTTTAAAACTGTATTAACAAGGACTTCCCTGGTGGCGCAGTGGTTGGGAGTCCGCCTGCCAATGCGGGGGACACGGGTTCGAGCCCTGGTCCGGGAGGATCCCACATGCCACAGAGCAACTAAGCCTATGCGCCACAGCTACTGAGCCTGCGCTCTGGAGCCCAAGAGCCACAACTGCTGAGCCCGTGTGCCACAACTACTGAAGCCCGTGCGCCTAGAGCCGCAACTAGAGAAAGTCCACATGCAGCAACGAAGACCCAACGCAGCCAAAAATAAATTTTTTAAAAAAAGATCTAAAAGAATGTATTAACAAAACAAACAAAAAAAACAAACCCAGGAACAGACCTAACCCAAAGTTCTAGACCTCTATAGAAAAAAAAAATTGTTGGACATTTTTGAAATTCATCAAAGAAGACCTGGGCGTCCCTGGTGGCGCAGTGGTTGAGAGTCTGCCTGCCGATGCATGGGACACGGGTTCGTGCCCCAGTCCGGGAGGAGCCCACATGCTGCGGAGCGGCTGGGCCTGTGAGCCATGGCTGCTAAGCCTGCGCATCCAGAGCCTGTGCTCCGCAGTGGGAGAGGCCACAACAGTGAGAGGCCCGCGTACCGCAAAAAAAAAAAAAAAAAAAAAAAAGCCAGGGTTTATCATAAAATCATAGTAATTAAGGGTGTTGTACCAGCTCATTAGTCACTGATAATCTGCCTGTTTAGATGGCCTGTTTGAACTCTCATGCTTTGGAGACCTAACTATTCTTCCAAAAGATAGCACTGAGAGTACCATGTTACACTCTGTGTGATCTCTGCTAATGGCACTTCGGAATTGTATTAGTTAAGTCATTTTAGACATAACATCACTGTGCATCCAACTGTCAGGTATTGAGTTATCAGCAATTTGAAGAAATAAATTTTGAGGAGGTATCGGAGGAAGGAATACGTTTCATAAAACATTACAATGAAGCTCATGACTGACTTTTGAATAGTAGGAGTTTTAAGTATGTTGTTAAAAATCTGTAAGGGACAGTTAAGAAAATTATCAGATTGTAAGAGAAACGTGTGAGCTCGCCAAACAAGGATTTCAGTGTAGATTCTGTCTTTATCAAATGAAGTTAAAGGAACAAGTTATAGTTAAAGTTTGAATGGAAGAGCCTGCCATTTTTGTTCCACATCTGGTTGTTGCCGTTCACATTCCTTTACTGAGCCTACATCTTCATAAGCTTTTTGGCAGGTATACATTGAACACTTCTGTTTCATGGTCAAGACAGGATCAGAGGCCATGGATACTGACAATTGATTTGTCTCTTTTCTTCTTTTTCCATGACTGTATCTACTGCCTCATCTTGATTTACAAGCAAAACCTAGAAAACCTACAAAAATAAGTGTTTTGTGGTTTATCTAGGAATAATACAGAAAATATTGCTTGTTATTTTTGGTGAAGAAAATCAATTTCGTTTGGTTTATTTCAACCTAAATAAAATGCGAGTTTTGTTTAAAAGAAAAAAAAAAGAGTGTTGTACCAGCTCAGGAATACACAAGTGACCAATGGAAGAGAATGGAGAGCCAGAAAGAGATCTGTGCACATATGACAATACTGTTAGAGCAATGGATTAGCATGAGGGTTTGAAACTAGATAGCTGGGTGAGAGTCCCAGCTCAGTCACTTACAGCCCTGTGACCTTGGGCAAGTGATTTAATTTCTCTGTGCCTCAGCTTTTCCACCTTTAGTTTGGGCATAATTATAATACCTACCTCTTAGGGTAGTTGTGAGGATTAACAGTCAATCCTGTTAATCTCCCAGAGCTCCTAGGTTAAGCTCCCAGAACATTACCTTACACAGTGAACACCAAATAATAACAGTTATCATTATTATCACTACAGATCAGTGAGGAAAGGATAGATTTTTCAATCATAGTGCTGGGGAAGGTGGTTAATCGCATTAAAAAAAAAACTAAAAGTAGGTCCGTACTTTACACTATAATCCAAATAAATTCCAGTTGGATCAAGAAGCTAAATGAGAAAAGCAAAATTTTTAAACTTCTTGGAATAAAGACAGAACCTTAGTTTGGAAAAGAATTTCTTAGGGGAAAAATCCTACAAATTATAAAGGAAGATAATGATGAACGTTAATTACATCACAAGCTTCTGTATGACAGAAAGCACCATAAATAAAATTAAAAGCAAACATATATAATAAAGCATTAGAATTTATTTATATGTGAATAAATACATATAAGCAAAACTAAGATCTCAAAGATAAAGTGTAGTCTATGAACACAAGTCACAGAATCGAAAAAAGAACCACACAGGAGCACAGCAAACGAGGTGCAAGCTCACTAAGTAATCTAGGAACTGCAAATGCAAATAACAACGAGAGACCTTCTCACACCCATCAGAGAGGAAAACATGAAAATCTCATAGTATCATGACAGACACCAAACCACAGATCCAGGGAGGCACTGTAAAGAGAATGAAACGAAAAGCCACAGATTAGGAGAAAATATTGGTAAAATATATCTGATAAAGGACTTGTATCCAAGATATAGAGAGCTCCTAAAAGTTAATTATAAGACAACCCAATAAACCCAATTAAACAATAACAACCCAATTAAAAATTGGACAAAAGATCTGGACAGACAACACCAAAGAAGATATACAAATGGCAAATAAGTATATGAAAAGATGCTCAACACCACATGTCATATGTCATCAGGGAATTACAAATTAAAATATGAACATCATATATACACTAACATGTATAAAATAGATAACTAATAAGAACCTGCTGTATAAAAATAAATAAATTAAAATTTAAAAAAATACAAACATGAACTCTCATTCATTGCAGGTGGGAATATAAAATGGTACAGCCACAGTAGAGGACAGTTCAGCAATTTCTTTCAAAATTAAACATACTTTTACCATACCAAAAAATAAAATAAATCTCATAGAATCAAGTGTTGACAAGGAAGAAGAGAAGCAAACTCCGAAATAGTGGAAGTCAAACTTGGTACGATCCCTTTGGAGAGCAATCTGGCACATTTAGTGAGGTGCAAAATGTTCCCTTCCTGTGTCCAGCAGTTCTAAGTGCCCTAGACCAGAGAAATTCTCCCGTGAATTAGGAGACCTATACAAGGATATTTATGACAGCTGGTCAGTCACATAAAAAACTGGAAAACCATAAATGCTCATTCACAGAATACTTTAATGGTGATTATAGTCATAAAATGGAATACTATAACATTTAAAATTAAAGATTAGAACTACATTTATCAACATGGATATACATCAATAATCTACAGAATCTGATAGAAATTCTATAAAGTCCAAGAACATGTAAAACAATATATTTGTTTATAAATACTTAAACATGGTGGGAGCATAACATTAAAAACACAAGATAATAAGAAACACCGAATTTGTGATGGCAATTACCTCTGGGGAGGGGTGGAGAGAAGGGAACAGAGAGAAGAGAGAGTCCTTAACTATCTATGTTTTTTTTTTTCTTAAAAAAAAAAAAATCAAGCTGAGGCAAATATCATATACTATCATGATTTTATAAATCTGGGTGAAGTGTCTATGGGTATCTGTTATATTTGAAATAATTAAAATATCTTTAAAGGAACTTCATCATAATTCTTTGTGTGTTTGATCAGTTATAAATAAAACTGAAAGTAATCATAAGGTGTTAGATCTGAAACTTTAAAAAGGGAAAAATATGCTCCCCAAATCCCCACTTAAAAGCCCTGGTGGCGTAGTGGCTGAGAGTCTGCCTGCCGATGCAGGGGACACGGGTTCGAGCCCTGGTCTGGGAGGATCCCACATGCTGCAGAGCAACTGGGCCCGTGAGCCACAACTACTGAGCCTGCGCATCTGGAGCCTGTGCTCCACAACAAGAGAGGCTGCAATAGTGAGGAGCCCACGCACCGCGATGAAGAGTGGCCCCCGCTCGCCGCAACTAGAGAAAACCCTCGCACAGAAACGAAGACCCAACACAGCCAAAAAATAAAGCAGCTTTCATTAAAAAAAAAAAAAAAAAAAAAAAAAAAAAGCCCAAACCATGGGCAGCCAACGTGTTATTCTTTGTTGTATCCAGAGTACATTTATCTATTTTGGTATGTCCTTCCCTAAAAGGACTCATGTGTTTTCAAGTAACTTACCAAACAGTTTTCATGAGCAGCTATATTCTCTGACTGTGCAAAGTACAGGACACTACACTCGAGGTCTTTGGGGCAAAGTGCGCATATCCTTTTTTGCAACCTTTCTGCAACCTGAAAGACACCTATAAAGTAACATCCCTGATGAGAAATGGAAAAGTGGAATTTCTTGGTGTCTGCAACTCCTCCACCCATCTTAAAGTAGAGGGCAGGGAACTTGTTTTATGAGAGAGTCTCAACTCCCAGGGAGAAAAAAAATTGGGACCCAAGTAGAAAAGCAACTTTGTATTTTCTTAATGGCTTAATGAAAGAAAAGAAAAAAATGTTTCATTTAAAATGTCTAAACATGAGGAAAATCTTTACTTAAGAAACATAAGCAGGAATTTAAATACAAAGCTCTCAAAGCATTGCCTTGCCGATAGTAAGCTCTCAATAATGATTACTGACATTATAAATCAACAAGAAAACAAAGGTGTATTCAAGAAATAATGCTCTGATTAACTACCTGTAAAAAATAATTTAGATCCCCATATCATACTATATTCAAAAATAAATTTGGGAAAATAAATAAATTTGGGGTGAATTAAAGAAGTAAATGAGCAATATACTTTAAATGTGCTGTAATCTAGCATTATAATAAATTAGGAGAGAAAGATACATGAAGGCAGGAGTTTTTTTTCTTTAAGAGCGGAATAAAGAAAGGAAAGAAGCTTAAGAGAGCTAGGAAGAACAGGGAAGAGACAGGGAAAAAAGCCAGCTGTTCCCAATATCCACTGGGTACATGGGTGAGAGGCAATCTTCTCTAACCTATTAGTTTGCTATTAATTTGGCCACAAGCATCCATTTAACATTTCTTTGCCTTTTCCAATGCTCATCCTGTTATTCATTTAGTTTTCTGTGGCAGAAAGCACTTTCAATTTTACCTTCAAATTTTAGTTTTGAAACAAAAATTCATTTAACCATTTAATGGCGAAAGGTTTAAATTTAAATGAGGTTAACCGCTTAAGCACTTCCTAAAAGTCCTTTTTGTTACTTAGAAGTGTAAGGTCTCTTGGTGTCTCTCTTAAATTACATCTTGCATCTCACAATGTCAGAAGACCTCACTTTGGAGCTAGCACTTCTTTCACATTCAGATGAGTTTCTTCCTTAATTAACGTCTGTCTCCTGGATTTGGGTCCTGCTTATTAGTAGGGCTACAAATTAGTAGTCCTCCTGCTCCACATCAACCAAGAAAAAGGGGGGAGACTGAGACAAAACTCCTCAGATGAAATGAAATGGGCGAACTGCTGCTTTTCATTCATCTCAAACCACCACCGAGTTGGGAGCACCTCTGTACGAGAGTCACGGCGCTGAGAGCTCTAGACCAGCGCTGTCCGCAGAAACAAAATGTGAGCCACAGGTACAGATGAAGAATTTCTAGGAGCCTCATTTAAAACAGTCAAAGGAAATGGGTGAAGTTAATACGCTTTATTCAACTAAACATATCCAAAATACTACCCTCTCAACATTTAATTAAGGAAGCAATTAATTCATTCTTTTGTACTGAGTCTTTGAAGCCCAGTGTATTTTTTGCTCCAGTTGAGCACCTCTCAACTGGACGAGCTACATTTTCAATGCTCAAGAGCCATATATGGAGAGTGGCTACTGTATGGAAGGACACAGCAGAGCATATTAAAAAAACATGAGACAGAACTGTTGCCTGCAAGAAGCTTACAAAATAAACAAGGAGACCAAATAGTATTCTGGAAAATAACAGAATACGTGGCACAAGTAACTGCTGAGTAGGAAATACAATATACGCTATGGACAGAGGAGGAAGTGCGCCTTGTGGGATGGAGTGCTGTCAAGGACACTTCCTTGAGCTGGTACAACCTTGAGATGGAGAGGAAGCGGGGTCGGGGCGGGCGGGACGTTGCAGACAGAAGCAGAGATATATAAGAGACCAAGAGGTCTGACTGGGAGACAGAAAACCAGCCAGGCTGAAGAGGAGAGTTCATGCAAAGGAAGCTGGAAAAGAATTTGAGAAACAGATGGTGAAAGGCTGCCAGGAAGGATTTTTTGAGCAGGGGGATAACATGATGAAAGAGTTGTTTTAAGCTCCATTTCAACATGGAGAGAAATACGGTGCACCTGGATAGGAAGGCTGGACATTATAATGCTGTCAACTCTATCTCAGATAAGTGCGGACAAAAAAATGTTGCCCGACAACAAGCCATCAGCCACTGCAGCAAACCCCGCCCCCCCCCCAACAATGGTGTGTCCTGAGGGGAATTCAGGATTGAGAAAAAAACAGGATACTGACCCTAGACAGTTACCACACATTTCTAAGGAATAATTTCAACGAGCCCAGACTTGAAATCTTGCATCTTCCCATACTTAGAAAAGCACTAAAATCATTAACTTAAGATGTCTGTTTTTTGTTATTAGCAGTAATTGTTCGATGTTTGACTACATGTTTGTTTTCAGCAAAAACTCCTATATATCCTGGCTCATTCCTTACCTCTTCCGATCAGTTCCTCAGAGCTGAGAGGCTGTCTCCCAGGCCACAGTCTTCAGTAAGCTCCCGAAATAAAACATCTTGCAATTTTTAGGTTGTGTTTTTCTTCAGTCAACACAAGTTTTAGATTTAATGCCATTTCAACTTAAATCCCAAGAAGGTTATTTTAAAGAACTTGAAAAAAAATATTATTTGGAAGAGCAAATGAGCAAGGGCAGTAAAGAACACTTTCAAAAAAAAAAATGAGAGGGTGTCTACCTGATTTAAAAACATACTATAAAGGTACAGCTGGGACAGAAGGTTAGACGACCATGTCAAAAGAAAGAACACAAAGTGCAGAGGGAAGTGGATCATAATCTCTAATTATGAATTTAAGTTACCATAAGGTGGCATTTGCATTTCTTCTCTGGCACTGATGTCCTTAGCCCATTTTTCTATTGGTTTATTCACTACTTCCTTACTGATTTATAAGAGCTTGTGGTGTATCCAGGATACTCTTTGTTAGTCAAATATGTGACCTTTTAACTTTGTTTATAATGTTCTCTGATATACAGAATGTTTAAAGGTTTTGTTTGATGAAATTATATCAATCCTTTATCATTTCTCACTCTTGGGTAGGGGGAACATAACTTAGAAGACACCTCTTCCTTTCCTCTAGAATTTTATTTCTTACATTAGAATATTAACGTGGAATTTATTTTATTGTAAAGTATGAGATGGAGATCTAACTTATTTTCATAATGGCTAGCCACTGATTTAAAATCTTTTTTCATATATTTAATTATTACATATATTTAGATTTGTTCTACATACTTCTATTTGTTCCACTGATCTGTCACTTCCCCCACCAGTACAACACTTTACAATTTTCAATGTTTTAGAATATATTTTAATATTTGACCACACAAAGACTCCATCCTAGGATGAAAATGGGAAAAAAATATCCCCAAATTTTATTCACCTTGGACCCAAAATCTACTTCGATTAAATACTGTGTTCTTATTTAAAAGAACACTCAAACTGGACATTAAAATTTGTAAAGCATAGGCTAAATTTCAGGCAGTTAAATTACTAGTGCTAAAATTCCCTAATAAAAAAATATGATAATGTTTGATAGGCTATGCAGCACTCCTTGTGTAAGAGCTAGGTATTTTTGCCTTGTCACCCTTTCCCATGCAGAGCTGCACCTGCAGACCGGTGTACTGCATCGGGCTGAGCTATCAGGCCGCTGATACCTGAGTGTGGTCCCCTGTGCTTGCTCTGGGGACTGCCTGTCTGAGCTACACTCCCAAGTCTGCAGGGTCTTGGCACTTGGGAACACAGAGGTGGTGGCAACATTGCTGTCCTCTGATCTGGAGTTTCCAGTGCTGATGGACAGAAACGCAAGGTGGACACACAGGCTCCACCTAAGAGTTTTTTCCTGCTAAAACACCCCTTCATCACAATTTCCTAAAAGAGCTTGGCTATTTTAACTTGTTTATTCTTCTAGACTGGGGGATCACAGAACTCTCTGTAGTTGGGAGAGTAACATTATATAGGCTTTTACACAGACAGGCATCCCTCACATCTGATCGTTTGCTACACATTATCTGAAACTCATGGACCAAATACATTTGGATAACTTGATATTCCTCACTATCTGAACTCAGGAACTGTATAGATTCAGACAGTGAGGGACAGGTGTATCATGGGGGCTGGGAAGAGTCCATTGGTCTCCATCAGTAGTTGAGACCAAGAACAATGAAGATATGTAGGTCTCCCCAAGGTCTTTCTACTGGGTCTAGCAGGCCTAAGGACTCACAGAGACTGACTCAACGAGAATTCTCAAAAATGAAACTGGTAACCAGGAAAGGTTCTATAGAATGAAGCCGAAGAAAAATTATAAGCCAAGAATACATGAACTACGACTAACTCAAACCAACAGTGGCCGTCTTGCCAGCAATCTCCAGGCTCAGCTACACCTGGGAAGGGATTGTTAAGGCCACAGCCTCTGCAGGGGTGTCTTCCCAATGCTTCTCTTCCAAGAGACGGTCTTAAAGCTCACCAGACAAGGGCAATCCACCCAGAGGATTGAATCTGGGGTAGTCGGATAGGATGGCCAAGGAACATGTTCCATGACTAAAGAAATGAGTGAAACTGATAGAAAGATTCACTAACCCTATACTTCCATTTACAATCCCCTTCCAATAGGGTATGGTCTATGTTCTGGACTGGCAACCAATTTATGGTGCTGGCTTGGAAATTCCTTCCTCTTTTCTCCTTTGATCAATAGTTTTCATTGCAGTTTACTATTTTAGTTCTGCCACGGTATATGAGATGTGTAGACATTATTACTGAGTCCAGTGACTGCATACCTGAACTGACCAAAACAGAAGGGGAGTAGATATTACCTAGAGGCTTGGTAATGGACTTGGAAAATGAATGGCTTTATCACATTGTCTCTGGATGGTGTGACTGGACATAACTTTCAGAGAAGTTTGGCAGGATGTATATTTGGGATAGCCAGAAGGCATTACTGGAGACAGCTTCAGAATGTGAAAAGAGGAATAAGGATGTCTGTGTTGTAAGGGAGGGGTGGCAGGCAGCCAGGGAATAGGATGTTCAGTGGACTTCCTTAGGGTATCCATTTGACTCACAATCATACACAGGGATAAGCCCCAGCAGGTATGTTTATACTATGTGACTCTCTTTCCCTAGGCACAGCTGACAGTCCCAGAGGACCAACCTGCCCATCTCCCACATATACAGAATTCAGAATAGAAGATTTTAGTTCAGATTGGGCTGGTTTCTTGAAGATGTAAAAACTGAGAAGCTGTGAGGGTAGCCATCTTCTATCCCATTATCAGGAAAACTGGACCAAAGAAAGAGAACAAAGCAGATATTCTGAGTGCTGTCAAAGTTTATGACGGCTTCTCAGGCCCTATTTCCTGGCTCTTTCTGATAAATGTTATAGCATCCATGTTCCTGGGGTCTGTGAGTGTGGTCTCCCTGCTTTCCAGTAACAAACATCCCTTTTGCTTAAATGACATCAAGTTGATTTTGTACTATTTGTAGCCAACAAGTCCTAATTAACACCGGAAGTACCATGACCTGATCTGTGTGTAGGCACGTGTGTACGTATGTGCGTGCACACATGTGCACTTGAGAGTGAGTTTTGGCAGCAGCGTGGACAGTGGACTGCCCTGCCTTCACTGTCTTCTACCTGGTTCATTCTGATAATCTCATTTCCCTCCTTCCACTTTCCCTGTCATGACACCACTTCATTCTTCACGTTGCTGCCAGAGTGATCTATCTAAAATGTACATTTGCCCATGTTTCTCTCCTGCTAAAAACCCTTCTCTATCACCTAAAGATCAGAAGCCAAGCTCTTTAGTGCTACATACAACCCCATTCATTACTTCAACATATACTTAATGAGAACATATACTTAAGAGTTTTAGGCACTAGAAATAAAGCAGGGAGTAAGATGTGAATTTCAACTCTCATGGAACTTACATTTTAGTAGTACAGAGACATCAAACAAGTATTATTTCAGGATGTGGTAAGTGCTATGAAGAAAAACAGAGCAGGGGAAGGAGGTAGAGATTAATGAGGGTAGGGGAGGGCTCTTCTAAACAGGATGGGCAGGCAAGGTTGTGGAGGGTACATTTGAGCAGATATTTGAATATGGTAGGGGCTTAGAGGACTCACAGTGCAGTGAGGGGTAGCAGTCACCAAGATGGGTAGGGGCTGGATCAGATCAGGACATGGGGTACACTGTAGCCACAGTAAGATTATTCTGAAAGTAATGAGAGACTATTGGAGGGCTTTAAGTAGGAGAATCACACTTACTTTTTGTTTTTTAAAGAACATTTTGGCTACTGTGCAGGCTTGTCTGTATGAGAGGCTAGAGTGGAAGCCAGGGGACCAATAGTCCGGGCCTGAGATGATGGTGGCTTGGATGGCAGTGATGGAAGCGGTGAGAAGAGGCCAGGCTTGAGATATATTCTGAAGAGAGAACTGACTGGTCTGACTAATGCATTAGTTGGGAGGTAAGGAGGAAAGAGAGGCACCAAGAGTGGCACTGGGGTTTTGGTCTGAGCAACCAGGTGAATGGAATGGGGAAGGCTGGTAGTGGCTGAGCAGGTTTGGAGTGTGTGGGTGTGTGCAGGCAAACAGGAGTCTTCTTTGGGACATATTCAGTTTGAGATCGTTCCTGGCATTAATGAAGTTGGTTATACAAGTCTGGAGTTTGGGGAAAAGGTCAGGATGTAACCTCACCTCCAGTAACTCCTCATCTTGCGTTCTGTATACACACTAGCTGAATGAAATAGTCAACTGCTTGGCTTGTGGTTGCCACATCTGATGTTTTATGGCTGGTGCCTTTTTTTGAGTCTTCACCTCTTTCTGGACCACCTTTTCAAGCTTTGTATCTCTGGGTGACTCTCTCTCTTTAAAACTAAGATAGGATGTTCCTTGAACACCAGGCTGAGTTGGAGGAGCCCCTCATTTGTGACTCTGTGGTTCTTAGCAGGTCACACAGGAGTTGCCTATTAGACTCTCTAGGGCAGGGCCTGCCTAACTCGTCTCTGCATTCCCGGCACCTGGTGCTGAGCCTGCACAGGGTAAGCGCTCTACATCTGTTGAAACGCAGGGAAGGAACCCAGCCAGAAGGCTGTTGCCTCACTTAAAGGGGAGGGCCACAGACTTGAACTACTCATGGAAAGGAGGGGATGGTTCCAAAACGTTACATTCTCTGTGGAAACTTCTCAAACTGCTTCCTGAGACCTAGCTGACCACTTCTCTTCAAGAGGGGTCCCCCTCCAGCCTTCCTCCCCAGAGCACTTCTCCGACTGCATTGTTTTAGGGGCGGGTGAAACCGCGCTGGGAGAGTAAACTCCCAGGCATTTCCTTCGGTTTTCCTTGCTGGCTGTATTCCTAGCGTTGTAGGACTGTAGCAATGGGCTGTCCCATTAGCAGTGGGTGAGGTAAACGGTAAACGGTAAACGGTAAACGGAAGGCAAACCCTCTCCTTACGAGAGGCCCTGGGGAGCGGTCTGGGCGCAGGGCCGCCGGCGGTGGACGCCCAGAGACCGAGGGGCTGCTGGGCCAAGACCTCAGCGCTGTCTCGGGAGGCGGGTTCGCGGGCCCCAAGGCGGCGGCGGCCGAGGGGCTGCTGAGCCAAGACCTCAGCGCTGTCTCGGGAGGCGGGTTCGCGGGCCACCAGGCGGCGGCGACCAGGGAGCTGCCCTGGGCCCCGACTGCCCCTGCCGCCCCCCGCCCCCCGCCCCCCCGAGCAGTACTCACCGGTTGGGTGGGGGACCACGTCCCGCCCAGCCCGGGCCTCGGACCAGCTGGCGCCGCAGCTCGACTCGGGCTCGGGAGGTCCCGCCGGCTCCATGTCTGCGCACTGCGCCCGCGCAGCCGGAAGTCCGTTTTGGCGAAATCATGATTGATCTCCCCTACCCGGGGGGAAAAGTCCCGAGCAGGAAGAGACCCGTCGGCTTTGCAGATGCAGTTCTCAAACAGAAACTCGCAACTTCTCCAGATCTGAGTCTGAATTTGAATTGCTTTTTAAAAAAAAAAAATCATGCCAGGAGCTCCCCACCCTGCGCCCACTTAAGCGATAGTCGGAGTAAAGGTGGCCGAAGCCCCTGGACTCAGCTGGAGAAATGATTGTTCTTCTGAGGGTTTATCCATTATTTTCTAAAAACTGTATCACACCAAGTCTGGCCTAAACAGGTCTATCATAAACGGACGCAGAATTAACTGACAGTAATTCCAGTTGCAGTCGCAAGCCTTTATTTAGCACCCATTGGGTACACAGCACCATACAAGACAAGGTTTTTGGTGCATGGAATACACATGTAGAGAACACAAACGCATATAATTAAATTACAGTTAAAAAATAAGTTGCTCTGTAAAAGAAGCATGTAATAGCTGGTGGTTTGCTGAGGAACTAATCAAAGGAAAACTCCTGGAGGTCTTGCTTTTTGAGCAGATTTTAAAGAGAGGAAAGGAGGCAAACTGGGGACAGAAAAGAGAACAATATTAAAAAGGATAACTTGGATAGTCTTGACAAACACAAATGGATTACAGAAGCAAGAGTGTGGAGATGCAAAACGGGAGAAAAGAGCACGCTCTGGCAGCAAAGTTTTTTTTCTTTCAAGCAGTAAGATGGAAGAGTAATCCTTGCCAGGCCAGAAAGAAAGTCCTAAAGAGACTGGATAAGAAACTGAAGAGCTCAGCTAGGTCAGGTGAAGCAGTTGAAGAGCCCCTTATCCCGCTCTCAGTTTATAATCTCAGCTTTTCAGTGCTCCACTCTTAAGAATGAGCAGACTTAACACACATATATGGAATCTAAAAAAAAAATGATTCTGAAGAACCTAGGGGCAGGACAGGAATAAAGATGCTGTCCTCTATGCAGACATAGAGAATGGACTTGAGGACACAGGGAGGGGAAGGGTAAGCTGGGACGAAGTGAGAGTAGCATGAACATACATACACTACCAAATGTAAAACAGATAGCTAGTGGGAAGCAGCCGCATAGCACAGGGAGAGATCAGCTCGGTGCTTTGCGTCCAACCTAGAGTGGTGGGATAGGGAGGGTGGGAGGGAGACACAAGAGGGAGGAGATATGGGGATGTATGTATATGTATAGCTGATTCACTTTGTTATACAGCAGAAATTAACACACCATTGTAAAGCAATTATACTCCAATAAAGATGTTTAAAAAAATCCCTTATTTAAAAAAAAAAAAAAAAGAATGAGCCGACTGCCAAGATCTAACTAACTAACTGAGGAAAGCCTAAAACATGAAAGACAAAGACCAAAGGACACATACAGGGAAAACACAGAAACAAACCTTGCAGGTCACAGAATATTCAGGAAAAAGAAAATATAGATACGAATGCCTGTATGTATGTTATACTATATAAATAGTATTTTCAAAGAGATAAGATACTGCTACCATGAACCAAAAATAGGATATTGAAGAAAAAAAAAAACATTCAGAGAAGAGAGCTCTAGAAATTTAAAATGAGACCAAAAGAAAAAACCTAACCAGAACACAACAAAACCCAATCCCCACCCCGCAAAAACCCCCCAAACGAAAACCCAACACAATAGACAAATTGTAAGATTAAGTTGAGGAAATCTCCCAGAAAGTAGAGCAAGACGACAAAGCTGGAAATTAAGAGAAAAGATAAGAAAATGAGAGAACCAATCCTGGAGGTCTAATGTCTAGATAAATAGGAAGAGACAACAGATAACAGAACTATTTCATTAAAGAAATATAGTTCAAGAAAATTTCTCTGAAGAACAAAGTTTTCAGATTGAAAGATCCCTCCCACCAAGCACCTGGTATGAGGTATGAAAACTAACTCTTACTGGGAACAGAACATTGGGACAAAGAGAAAGCTATAAGCTTGAAAAAATTGGCCACGTATACAAAAGATAAAGAACGGCTTTATCTGACTTCCAACAGTCACCCTGAAGGCCAGAGGTGAGGACATTTTCAGACTTCAAAGCAGCAACACTGGAATGTAGCAGATGTGTTCAAAATTGGGTATGGAAGCTACTCAAGAACTGAGTACCCATACCCTGCCAAAATAGCAATCAAGTGTAAGGGTAAAATAACATGTTCAAACATACAAGGGCTCAAAATATTCACCTCTCATTTTTCCCTCTCAAAAGCTACTGGAGGATGTGCTTCACCAATATGTGGGAGTAAATCCAGGAAAGGGGAAATAATGGGATTTAACTGGAAACAGACCTGACATAAGGAAGACAAAGGGAATCTCTAGGATGCTGATGGAAGATGACAGCTGTGAACCAGTACAGAATGAAGCAGATCAAGATGTTGATTTCTGCACAAAAACATTTTCCATACTTATCAAGTGTCTTCACTTTATTTTAGTGCATTGCCTAAAATCCCTGCATCTTTACTGTGAATAAATGGACTTCTCAACTTTCCTCATCTGTCTACAGGCTGTTTGGGTTATAATTTTTTGCTCCCTTTCCTAGCTCTTTGGTTTCCCACTCTCTAAACCAATTTCAAGTTAAATTTTTATTTAGTTCAATATTTTAAAGAAATTAATCGGATCCAAACTTAGAAGTGATTTTTGTTTGAAAGGTAACCAAACTAAACCCAGAATCAAGATCAAAAAAAAAAAAAAAAAGAAAAAAAACCAGAACTACTTTTAATTACTCCTTTTTGAGCTAGTATTCCCATCCTGGTTCCTAGTGGGAAGTTCCTGGCAGCCAAATGTATATCTTTGTTATAGATAAAATCAGTTTTAACTTTTGGAGATTCTCATCTTCTTTCCACTAGACAATCATGGTTAGGTAACCTAGAGCAAAGTAACTTTCTCTAGGAAAATAATTTGCACATCATGCCTAGGAGAGTCCAAGGGTCTGTTTCAGACTTTGCAGTTCAGTAGAATTGTTTTGTTAAGTGAAATTCTTGCCCAGCACAATCTCTTCTGGCTTAAATAAGCCATGTCTGACTATTTTCTAAGTTTCCTTTTCATAAGGCTCTATCTAGAACAAAAATATTCTAATTCCTCCAAGTTTCTACTCCCTCCTTTCCTGTCCGTGTTTATGTGGAAGGACTGAAGAGAATCTGTGGAAAAGAAATTGAATCACAAAGAGTGTGCCAAAACCTTCCCCACAGGAGAGCTTCTACCCCTTCTCATTCAAACGGACTGATGGGACACTTTCACGGAGCCAGATACAGCTTCTCCAACTAGCACTAAAATACTTGGAAGTAACATGCATGAAGTGAATTTCGACAGATTCTTCAGGCTCTGTTGCCCACCTTATGGTTCACAATGGTAAATTATTTGCCAGGAATTAAACATAAATAAATTTTGTAGGTAAAGATGTGAGCTTTGGCCCTTTGGGGCCATGAAAGTCAAAGATAATTCCAAAAGCAATAAGAAGTGCTGAAATCAATTGTGACATTTGTCTTTCTTAATATATAATTTACAAATAAGTTACAAATTATATAGCAGTATTTCATATAAAATATACACTTCCATCCTACTCATGTACAGTTGAACAGCAGTAAGAATAAAGAGATACCCTATGCATATGAAAATGTCCTTATTTTGTTCCTAGTATTTCTAAGTAATGCAAATGGACCCCCCAACAAGGGTAAACTGAGAGGAATTCTCTTGATGGATCATAACCTAAATTAATTCCACTGACCACTGGGGTTTCTTTTGCATGACTCTAATTTCAGCTTGATAAGCTAATTTCATGAACAGGCACTAGCTACAGATTTATAATATTTTTTTCCTACACTTATTAACCCCACATTGGCAGAATATTTCTTTTTCAGGCATAGTCCCAGCTTCATAACCATAATCCCATGTTAGTTCTGTTCTTGCTTTCACATACCTAGAAAGTAGAAATTTTAAAAATAATCATAAATTACCCTGAATAACTACCAAATGAACCAAATTTGATTATATCAATTTTCATATTAACATCATTAACCATCCTCAAAAATATGGTTTTCTCTCTCTCTCCAACAACAACCAATTTGGAATGCTCTTTTATTAAGAATAATCATTTAAGTTTTATTTCAAATCTACTAAAATCATAAGTAAGAAGAAACTTGTCAATATCTACAAGGAAGGAAGTGTGTTTTGCAAACAGTGGAACCCCGTAATGTGATGAGGCATGTGGTGTGGTAGTTGGGGGCAGTTTGGACTCAAAGATGTAGCATTCTGCATCATTTATCCTCTGAACTGAACTGGCTGAGGCCTGCCATCCTTAGCCTTTTCAGGCATTAACTCTAAGAGGAAATAAGAATGAAAATTTCAGCTATTTAAAATTTTATTGACCACAAACACTTTGGGATAACTGAATATTCTAGGGTGCCAGATATGTGGGGCTATAGCATATATCTTCTCTTAATATTTTTCTACTGTTATTTTTAAAGTCACAATTTCAAAATGAAATCATATAAAAAAAATTTTCAAACCTGTTGGTGAAGAACGCCACCAATGGAAAATTTCTGTCATGTGTTTCTACAAAAACATTCTGTACCAAAAGATTTGGGCAACAACTATGCTGTTAAAAAAAATAAACACAGAGGTTAGACATAGCATCCAGTTTGATGCCTTATTCTTTGCAGCATTAGAATACCATTCTGTTTCCAACACATCTAACTTATTTTTGTTTATATCTTTTTTTTCCTGACTAGTATATAGAATATCATAGCTCATTACAATTTTGTTGACGGTAGGAATCCATTCAGAAAAGCCCTGTTTTGACACTCTTACATCTTTCCAGTAGAAAGGCAAAATGGTGCAAACCCCTATAGAAGATAATCTGTCAGTATTTATCGTTATTATAGATGCATATCTTTTGATTCAGCAATCCAGTATCTGGAAATGTATCCGACAGATATATCTGCACATGTATCCATGTGTAAGATTATTCACTGAACATTGTTTTTAACAGTAGAAGTTTGGAAACAATCCAAATATCTATCTAAAGAGGATTGGTTACATGAACTTTAGGATATCCACACATTGGAATTCTATGCAGCTATTAATATAAACAAAAAGAATGAGGAGCTCTGTGTACTGATTAGAAGGATCTCCAGGGCACGTTGCTAATTAAAAAAAAACAAGGTGTAGGACGGTAAATATAATATGCTATCTTTTATGTAATGGGTAGGAATAAGAACATATATTTATATTTACTTGTATTTGCATAAAGAAACTATAAGAATACACAAAAAAGTAGTAAAAATGATTTTACTATAGAGGGTGGAGTGGGGGCCGGGTGAATGTGGGCACAGTACATTTTTTTAAAACAAAACAAAAAGTTTAATATGAAGAATGTATATGACCTGAGTTTTACAACACAGTCAAACAGACCCGTTGGAAACGGTACCTGTATACGTAACTGATTTCTCTGCTGAACATGACCTTCTCCTTTCTCCAAGGCTTCTAACATGATGATACTATTTCCTCCTATTACCACCATTCCAATATATTGTTCTGTTGCCCACTAGCTGCCACCTCTACACATTCATCTATCACCAGATTCATAAAGGGATCAAATCCCAGCAATTTTCCTCAGACATATTTGCCACCATTAAATTTCAATGATAACTTCCTGTCCACACAGTTTTTTCAATTTGGGCCTGGTAAGCTTTACTCATGGTGCCTACTTGGCAGGGTCAGAGCTACCTTGATACAGAATTCTGTTTGGCTGTATGTATGTATGTAGGTATTCTCTAAGACTTTTTATTTTATTTAAACTTTGAAATCTCGTGAATGTATTATCTAAGTAGAAAATTAAATTTAAAAAGAAAGAAAAGCCTGTTTTTTTCCTCCTATAAAGAAGGGATGGACCCAGCTGGTGAAACCAACCATATAGTTGTAGTGCAGCCACCATTCAACATAACCTACCAGAAAGGAAGCCACAACAGTCCTTTGCTAGAGATCATTCTTTTTTTTTTTTTTTGGTACGTGGGCCTCTCACTGTTGTGGCCTCTCCCGTTGCGGAGCACAGGCTCCGGACGCGCAGGCTCAGCGGCCGTGGCTCACGGACCCAGCCGCTCTGCGGCATGTGGGATCTTCCCGGACCGGGGCATGAACCCGCGTCCCCTGCATCGGCAGGCAGACTCTCAACCACTGCACCACCAGGGAAGCCCTAGAGATCATTCTTTAATGATCTTCTGGCTCTCCTGGCATGTTTAATAGCTCCTAGCATGTTTGGCAATAGTGTAGAAGTAGTGAAAGTGGAATAGAGAAAAGCAGTTGTAGGAAAGAGGAAGGGAGGAGAGGATTCTGTTCCCTGTTAACCAAGTATCCTCCTAACTAGGACAGAGAAAAAGAAAAAAGCCGAATAAACAGATTTATCTAGCAAGGAGAAAAGCTCTTTGGTTCTAAAGATTTTCCGACTTAAGAGTATTTTCTCTTCTGATGGCACCTGAATTACATGTAAAATTATCACTGAGGACTTCCCTGGTGGCATAGTGCTTAAGAACCCACCTTCCAATGCAGAGGACACGGGTTCGAGCCCTGGTCCGGGATGATTCCACGTGCCACGGAGCAACTAAGCCCGTGCGCCACAACTACTGAGCCTGTGCTCTAGAGCCCGTGAGCCACAACTACTGAAGCCCGCATGCCTAGAGCCCATGCTCCACAACAAGAGAAGCCACCACAATGAGAAAGCCCGCACACCACAACAAAGAGTAGCCCCTGCTTGCCCCAACTAAAGAAAGCCTGTGCGCAGCAACGAAGACCCAACGTAGCCAAAAATAATTAATTAAATTAAAATAAAAATAATCTCTGAACGTCAACTTCAAACTACTCAAAAGTCATTTTAAAGAGGTGTTGAGGAAATTTCCTGGTGGTCCGGTGGTTAGGACTCCACTTTCACTGCTGAGAACCCAGGTTCGATCCCTGGTCGGGGAGCTAAGATCCCGCCAGCTGTGCGGCGTGGCCAGAAAAAAAAAAAAAAAAAAAAAAAAGGGGTGTTGAGCTTCGCAAAGGGAATGCATAAAAGAATCATGGGCCATGCATGCTTCCCATTACTTTAAGGGAAAAAGCAAAGCTGCCCATCCCACTAATTCAACCCCAGAGAGGAAGAAGAGCTCGGATACAGATCAAAGAGAAAAATTAAGGCCATATCCAGGGGTCAGAGTACTAGAGTGGACCTTTCCAAAGATGTGTGGAGGGTATCAAAGTTCCCATCCTCCTTCCACGACTCCTCTTCACTCTCCTGGATAGGATAAGCAAGGACAAAGTGGAGCCCAGAGAGTAGGGGGCATACAGGTGGCTTCCACATGGTCCAGTTGGCCAAAGAGAGTCTATATACACACTGGGACTAGAGGTTGAAGCAAATTTTTTTTCCTGTAGGATTCCTGGGACCATACATTCTTTGATAAACATGTATGACGGTAGGAGGCAGGATAGAATAGCAGTATGATGGGAAAGCTACAAGGTAACTCCACCCTACACAGTAGTTATGGCCAATAATACAAGTTATCCCTCTTATCATGAAGATGCCAGGAGTCTTAAGTCTTGAACCTTAAAATCAAGGAAATCATAAATATTTCTCTGTATAAACAAAAATAAATCTCATTACATATATCCTAAACATACACTGAAACAGAAAACGACTATGGTTTAGGAATAAAAAAGGAGTAAGACAGTAAAATGCAATATTCTGATAAATGTACTGGTTTTCTGTACTAAGCCACTAAACCACTCAAAACTTAGTGAGAGTAAGCAAAACATAAGTACTCCCAACTGATTTTTTTGGATAGAGGCATTTCTGAATAAGACATACTGTATTATATAAGACACAAAAGAGAAGCTTATTCTATGTGTCCCATTGTGATTTTTTTTTGAAGTAATGAATCTTGAAAACCTTTCAATAAACATATATGATTTTCTTACTATTTCTTATAGCTTTCTCAAGCAAATGTTTACTGTGTGCCAGGTACCTTTTAAGCACTTTATATATAATACATTTAATCTTCATAACATCCTAGACAGTTATTATTATCTCCATATTATAGGGGTGGGAAATACAGCATAGAGAGGTCAAGTAACATGCCCCAGGTCATGTGTGGAGGACTGGCATTTTTAAAAAATTTTTTTAATTGAAGTATATTTGGTTACAACTGGCATTCTAATCTAGGTAGTCTGGCTTTGGAGTCTTTTAATCATATTTTCCTCATGAGTTTGTTAAGAAGCCTAGGAAAAAAAAATGTGTTTAGACATAGGAACCTCAGCCCATATACTCACATTAAGGAAGCGGCCCACATTTCCTTCTTTTGTGGCATCCAATAAAAACACACTCCCTTTATTGAACTTCTTTAGAGAATCAGATGAAGCATTCTTGGTTTCACTTGGTAACTCTTTATCACAAAAGACCTGCTGGTTTTGACATGCTGGAGATTTTTCCTCTTGGGGCTTTTGTATTTGAATCTCATTCTGATCATCCAGTGTGACTGTTTGGTGACATCTGCCCCCTGGTGGAGTTTCTTCTCTACATTTAGTTATATCTATCACATCTGATTCAATCACAGGGTTGCCTTCAGAATCTTCAGCTTGGTTTGAGCTTGAGTCCTCTAATAAACATTGTGGAAGGAATTGTCAGGAAATATAATTGGCTGAGCAATAGTGCTGAGAGTAACAATACTAATTAAATGCAAGCTTGTGCTAATTATTGCTAATCCTTACAATGTATTAAGGTAGACAGTACTCCAATTTTACAAATGAAAACTTCAAGTCTCTGAAGGCTTAAGGGATTCACCTAACTAGCAATAGTAATGAGAAGTGGGGTAAGAAACCCAGAAATATCTGACCCCAAAGCCTGCCTTCTTTCTACTACATAACAATGCCTTTTTATGAATCTGTATACATGTTGCTTCCTGTTACTATATTTAATCTCTACTCCTTAGAAACTGACTTACCTCTCTTCAACTTTGGAATCTGCATTTAAGTGTATTCTAAACAGCTGTAACAGAGAGGGTATTTAGGGAGCACTTTAGGCCTTTAATATACCAATGAAAGGCCTGAGGAGACCCTGATGGAGTCACCCTCTATAAGTCCCAATAGTAATAACTATTGCTATGGGTTTTGTATACATTAGTGTTTGGAGTTTTTACTAGATGATCATTCAATAATTACACTTTTACAAACAACAGTACTTTAGAAGAAGATGAACTACTTATTTTTCTTATCGAATAATGGAAATAATTTTTTGAAAATATTCAAAAGTATGAATGCATGTCAAATGGAATAAAATGATTTATTTTTAAAAAGTCATTTGTGTCACCTAATTCAGTGGCACAAAGAAATTATACTTCTCTAAAATTAATGTTTTTGATGTAATCATCACTGTTGCTGGCTGCTACTCCTACATGTACTCATATTTTAATCATGCGTTACTTGTGAGCCATAATAGTACATAACTAATTTTTGTGGTACCTGCTATATACATTGTAGTAGTCAATGGAAATGACAAAAGAACCAAAAGTAACAGTAGTCGTATGACTCACATGCATTAAATGGTGATATATCAGAATGTCATCCCAAAATATGCATCTCTGACATAAGGACTATTTTGAGCTAAGGGCAATTGAGTAGCAATACAGGAAAAGCTCAGCCCTCCCCCCATGTGTCTAAAAGCAGGATATAAATTTACAAAGGTGTCCCTCCATCTATAATACTAGGAAGGACAAAAGTTAATTACCAGAGATAACTTTAGACCTTTGTCAGCTTGGAGACTGAACCAAAGCAATCTACATAGCATACTTGACTAACTAGCCTTTATCTACCATTGGTTTCACATGTATCTGGGTTCCCACAATTTCCACCACGAGATATTCAAGGCCCTTTTCCTTTGTCTTGTTATTCCTCTAAAAATTTATTGTTCTTTAACTAAGATACTAGATAAGCCAGAGTTCTAAGCCACCTCTCTGAGTTACTCATCTCTGAGTACTCATGTGTTATGTGTATAATATGCATACTAATAAACTTTTGTTTTTCTCTTGTCAATCTGTCTTTTGTCAGTCTAATTTACAGGGCTCTGGCTAGACAGCTTAAGATGGGTAAAAAGAGATTTTCCTCCTCTACAGGTGAAATTATTATAAGTGCCCTTTCTTGATAGACCTTTTCTGTCAAGGAGCTGCCTTGCCTCCCCCAGTCTCCATCCTTTAAGACCAGGTAGGGAGTTGGGGGTGCAGATGCAAGGAAGCCCAAAGGCAGAAGAGGCAATAGTTGGTCAGTTCTTCACAAAGGGTCATGTCTCAGCAATGCCTCTCCACTGAGGGATATATTGAAATGCAAATGAACAAAATCCAAGTTTGTCAGGTTGTAATATTAACCATGGCAGGTCCGGTAACACTGAAAGATAAGCACTCAGGGTAGCAATATTTACACTTTTTGCTAAGCATCCCCTGCAGCAGCACTGGCTGGAATACTGCAGGAGAATGATGTGTCTTTATTTTTAAGGAGCCTAAACGAAGGGTTAGGAAATAGCTGCATTGGACAATGCTTCCAAAGCCATAGATAGACTATGCAGACTTGGAGCTGACCACCCCTTTCTCCTGCCACGCATCAAGTCATGGTTGGCATCTAGACCAGGGGTCAGCAAACTTCTTCTGTAAGGGGCCAAACGGTAAATACTGTAAGCTTTGTGGGCCACATGGTCTCTGTTGTGACTATTCAGTCTGCTGCTATAGTGTGAAAGTAGACAGAGACGACATGTAAACAAGAGTGTGGCTCAGTTCCAATACAACTTTATTTAGGAACACTGAAATTATAATTTCCTATAATTTTCAAGTGTCACAAAGTATTACTTATCTTCCCATTTTTTCTCAGTTATTATTTAAAAGGTAAAAATTATCTTAGCTCATAGGCTATACATAAACAGGTAGTGGGCTGGATTTGGCCCACCAATTATAGTTTTGCCAACCTCTGATCTAAACAAGTAGAAACTCTTGTGATGAATGCCACATCTTTGTTATGGAGTCTGAGAAAATGAGCCACAAGTACTGAGCAAGAGAGACAAAACGGCAGAAGAGGCAAGCAATAAGACTGAAACAAAGCCTACCTCTCATTTCCTTGGCTTTAGAGTTCAGATGTACTTGAGTTGGTTTAAATCCACCATTATCTTCTGAGGTGACAGACTCTGAGGAAGTAAATCCCTTAAAAGAAAACAAGGAAGATGTCTTTACTTCCTAGGTCAGGAAAAAAAATTTAATTTAGCAGTAAGGCCTCTTTCATCAAGTGTCAATCTTCACAGGCTATAGCTACTAGATTAGTTTTGAAAGCCTTTCTGAAGTGATGGAGCCCTTATGGCTGTATTTCACTCCTAGGCACTTTAGTGAGCAACAGCTATGAAAATTATAAGGACTGTCAAGACACTCTTTAGGCATTATAAATTCAAAATAAAATTCAAATACACCTGTCTGTATCCCTCAATTCTGATGCCAGATTATAAATTTGGCTTCAACTATAAGATGTGCAAAGATTAAAAACACGCTTTGGCTAGTTACTTCAAAGAAAAGGTTAAAGGAATTGCCTGTCTCCATGAGTTGCAGACACTGCAGTCACTTTAAATGGTAATGATAACTTTCAAAAAGGGGTATATGCTGAGCACAATGCTTGGTACTCAACTAAGTGCTCCACACATGTTGACCATTATTATTATTATTTATGTACTTCAATGGTCAACATGTGTGGAGCACTTAGTTGGGTGTCAAGCATTGTGCTACAAAAAGTTTCTGATGTTTATCTCATTTAATCCTCTTAACTCTGAGACAGATACTATTATTCTCATTCTACAGATAAAGAAATGTAGACAGAGAGATGTCAAGCAGCTAGTAAGCTGCAGTGCTGGAGGGCAAACCCAAGCCTATGTGATCCCCCGGCCCAATCTTTTCATAATCATGTGGTACTGAGGAGGTACCTACTGAATGTTACTAGGCAGAGGGCAAATATTTGCACACCACCTAGGGCAGAGTTTTTATTTTTCATCAACAAGCCTTACCGTGAACTACCATAATGTCTGCCTGTTCTTTTTTTCCTGCATCATTCTGTTTTGAAGTTACAGTCTCTGACTATTCTTCTCAGTATAGACTGAAAAGTGTACCTTCAGAGGCTATCACGTAAAATGTTGCTTTCTTGATGATTCTTTCATTAGGCTGCTTCTCTTCTTTCTCCTACATCTCACACCATCTCTCCTTAACTTAAATTACTCCATCCTTTTTTTCTTATTATGTAATACTATCAACTCTTGAACACTTTAGCTTCTTCTACAAATTCTTAGACTGGATAGCTCTCAGTCTCAGTAGAGTACACTGTCAGATCATGACCAACATTCTCCTTATATATCTAAGTTGGGAACATGCCAACCACCATGGAAGATACTAAGTAAATAAAACATAGTCCTAACACTTTAACAGCACCACATTACAAAATAATAAAAGAAATCCTACACATTATTAAGTAATACAAACAATTTGAACTAAGTAATAGTTAATGTTCTCAGAAGGGCACCATCTACATTTTGCAGTTTTTACCATCTTTTTCCCATTGTGTTGAATACTGGCCGTCTTGGTTTTAGGACTTCTAATGACTGAATGATACTGAATTCTTGAAATACTGTTACATTTCATTTCTCTGAAAAGGAAAAAAAAGTTATTCTGTATATCACTAAAAATACTCTTTATTGTGCCCTGAAATATAGATAGCTTCACTGTTACATAAATATCCATTAGAAATTAATCTAAGTTATAACATCTATGCCTACCCCTCACTAGAAGAAAAAAGTATAATCATATTTTAAAGTCAATCATTTTTGAAGTATATTAAAAAACTGAAGAAAACCTAAGAAAAGCTTTGCAAATAAAACGGTGATAGAAAATAAAAAGAACTGCAAAAGTTACGACATCCATAAAGAACCTGATTAAAGTCAAAGTTTTTAAAGGTAAGACTCCACAAATGGAAACTGAGGAAATAAAGTATGTTGGCTAGATTTTTAAATATAAGTGCCCTAGATTTCTCACAGTGTTAAACTTACAACTGTGAAGCAAGTTGACATACAGGAGATATATAGGAGTGGAGGTAGAAAGTAAGAAAGAAAGATGAAAGAGAAAGAACTACTCTTGATCAACAGTATACAGCATAGATCAATCTTGACTGGGTTCATAAGATCTCACTCACATAATAGGCTCTTTGGGATTATTATGGAGCTTAGGTGGACACTCCTCAGTCACAGCACTTCTAGGATATGTTTCCAATTCTAATGGGATAACTTCAACCTCACAATCTGCAACTTCTATTTTCCTCTTTTTTGAAAACATATTTTTCATAATATTCTCTTCTTTTCCATTTTCATCAATAGCATCAGGATTCTCAGTGTTAGATCTGCTTAGTAATCTTCCTAAAAGAAAAAAGTAAAAGAGCTTAACACAACAAAAAATAACACAATTACTAGCAACAAAAGGGCATCTCTTCTGCTCCGTTACTGAAGAACCCTGTAGGGTATACTTTATTTCTAGAATGAAGATTAAACACTAACTCATCCTAGAAAGCTATTGTAAGAAATAATATATAAAAGACCAAGAAGAGATTTCGTATCTCCCAGTACATGAAAAAATACAGGGCATCTAAAAGAAGTATTTGTCTGTTGTGGTATAACATGAAAGAGAAGAGATTTAGCTACAATAATATAAAACAAAAATACAGATCAGAAAGCATTCTAGAAAATTAGAGAGGTGAACTCTAGTCTTAAAATTTCAGCTTTTGTGTCTAGCTATAAATGCTTTATCATTTAAAACCTTTACTCTTTTTATAAAGTGACCTATTTAAATCTGTGGTGATATGTGCCTATTCTCATATTAAGCCCTAGTGTAATTAAAATCTTCATCTGAAGCTTACGCATTTTCTTTCAAGGAACTCAAAATTATAGTTAACAAGTCAAAATTAGCAACTAGATCAGAGAGATAACTTAGGTGCATTTTCTAGCAATGCAGATAAAGCCAATGAATGATACTTTCTGGACACGATTTGGCATTTTACGGGCAGCATCAAAGAGTTATTTTGAGAAATACGAGACATGAATTGTCTAGGTAAGTTGTGTAGTATGTGTGTCTGTAAGTGGTATGTGGTAGGGATCCAGGTGTGACTATTCTGAACTCTGATAATTCTTGCCCTCACTGAAGTGAACCTGGCATTTCAGATGAGGAGGGTTGCTCTAGTCCCTGCTGCCTAGCACATTTCCTTTAGATTGCGTTGAGAGTCGTGTTTCTCCAACCTTTCTCATTTCATGGTACGCACAGAAAGTGAGGATTTTTGCCTGACACTCTGGGGTAAAAGGAAGAGACAACTAGAGACCAACGTGTCTGGCCTGTGGGATATGGCCTGAAAGAATCAGTAATTGCACAACTGTAACACACTGGTTGGAAACTTTCACTCAGAACATGGGCAACTCTCTTGAGTCCCTGAAATGGAGTGAACTGCTTTGCCTGAATCATCACCTCAAGGTATTTATTACAATGTTAACCTATTAAATTCTAGCTCAAGACACTGAACAAGACAGTCTTTGATTAATAATCTTTACCTTAGCAAATCAGTCATTTAGATTTCCTATTTAAATAGGAAGCTTTCTTACCTTACCCCAAAGCATCTGCAGCCACAGAGACCAAAAAGTGTGCCTCACACAATAACCCAAGTTTTATCCCTTAGCCTTTCTTTTCTGGAACACCTGATACCTCCTCCTAAGGCATTTCATCCCTTCAGTGCTCAATTTCCCAGTCACTTGTCTTCCTCTGATGCTCCTCCTATATATTGTTGCTCTTGTCCTTGCTATAAGATCTCAGTGGCCCTGACTAGTAAAATGGAGATTCTGAAATGTAGATCTTACTATAGAGTAATGTGAAAGTAAACCTTTGCTTTACCTGAATAAATGCAAACAAACGTCCCTCTGTCAATGTCATCTAGGCAGCGTACTCCCCATCCCTTCTTCTCAGTTTTGAATACTTGTAGCCTCACTTGAGGTCCATGTTGGACAACTCGGTTTTGACACATTCGTCGATTACATTTGCACAACAGGCTGCATTCATAAATGCTGTCAATAAAATATACAAGAGAAAAATCAATCAGACATCTTAAATTAAAAGCATAAGCACTTTATATTGCTACGTCACTAATAATTACCAAGAGAGACAGACTAAGTGTGAAGGCTCCTAGAGCTAGACTGCCTGGTTCCCATCATAGCTCCAGCATTTACTAGCTGTGTGACCTTGAATTTAACCTCTCTGTACTTCAATTTTCCATTTTTAAAATGGGGATTATATGATACTACCTACTTCTTGGGGTTGTTTTGTGAAGATTAAATGAGTTGGTATCTACAAAGTGCTTGAGACAATGCCTGGCACATCGTAAAGGTTAGTTCTTTAAAAATGTCTACGAAGGAAATGTCTAGGAAGAGAAAGTCTAGGAAGAAAATTTTCTGTTTATTTTTATTAATAACAACCATGAGAAGTTGAAAATTCCCAATTCTCAGACAAGCTTTGCACAGTATACATCTTAATGGGGAACCGTCTACCCAAAGTAAGCTAACCCTAGCAGGGAAAGAGTCAGACTCAAAGCAGATGAGTGTTAGCAACAGTCTGCATGTTACATGTGTGCTCTCTGACTTCCATTTCCAAGAACAATATACAAGTTTGTTTTTTTTAATGCCTTAATTTAGATTTTTGGTATAAGAAATTAAGATTTAACAACATTTATAAGACTACAGGCCACAATGATAAAGTACCCTTCTTCAAAGATATAAATACCCTGCAACGGATCCTCAAGGTATCTTACCCAGTAGGTATCTGTCTCTGTAGTCTTTTATATTTATATCCAGTGGTTATTTTACTACTTAACAAGGGGCAAGTCTTGGCATTCCTTGCTGTCAGTTGAAGACACGCACATTTTGTTCTAAAAGGCAACGGATGGAGAAGTCAGAATAAAAAAGCACCAAGTTAAGAGACTATCTTGACAAAAGTGTAAAGGATGTAATTGTATTTAGAATAGTTGTTTGGTTCATGGACTGTTAGATTTCTTCCCTAAATAAAAAAGACCTCTTTGAAAGACAACATCTACCAAACATTTATAAATAATTATAAACTGCCCTGTACCTCTACTTGCTCATGAAATAAATACTTAACTTTATGAGTTTTCTCTAACTTTTCAAAATGAATTCCTTTCATTTCCTATTCTGCAAAACCTTTGTAAAAATTCTCCTATGTCTGCTCTCTTACAATGGATAAACTTATATGTGTCAAACTCAAAAGGGCATATTGCATATGTCTTGTATTATCTCTCCCTCTAGTGACATGAAAATAAATTGGGGAGACTGATGCTGGGTATCTGGCTACTACAATCTGTTTTTCATAACATTGCTAAGCAGTAAACATGCAACCATAAAAAAATTTTCCCGGGCTTCCCTGGTGGCACAGTGGTTGAGAGTCCGCCTGCCGATGCAGGGGACACGGGTTCGTGCCCTGGTCCGGGAAGATCCCACATGCCGCAGAGTGGCTAGGCCCGTGAGCCATGGCCGCTGAGCCTGCGCGTCCGGAGCCTGTGCTCTGCAACGGGAGAGGCCACAACAGTGAGAGGCCCGCATACCGCAAAAAAAAAAAAAAAAAATTTCCCTCTAACTATTTAGATAACTATCTAACATGACAGGGACTTGTAACTCGATAGGGAGTAAAGAACCTGGTTATCTCGGCTATAAACTAGGTATGTAACCACTGTTAAGCTGGTTAAAATCTCTGAATCCTGGCTATAAACTAGGTATGTAACCACTGGTAAGCTGGTTAAAATCTCTGAATCCTGTCTCGTATGTTGAATGGTAAGTGACTTTAAGGTCTTTTCCTCTATGATTTGCTTCTGCATTTTTCTGTTTATACACAATACATGTCAGAGTGGTAACTACTGTTTGCAACAGAAAAAAACAAGCAGTAAATTCATTAATTTGGATTCTATTTACAGATGTAGAAATCTACTGTTGCTTTTTTTAGTATGATTTTGCAAAGTTTAAAAAGTACAGAAAAACACAAACAATAATACAATAAACACTCATATTTTGACCATACAGAATTAGCTGTCATCATTTTGTCTAGTCCTTTTAGTTGACCCTTGAACAATATGAGTTTGAACTGCATGGGTCAACTTATACATGGATTTTTTTCAAGAGTAAATACCACAGTACTACACGATTCACGGTTGGTTGAATGCTCGGATGTGGAACTACAGATGTGGAACCGCTTATATGGAGGGCCAACTATGTTATATGTTATATTTTCTACTGCATGGAGGGTCAGCAGCTCTAACCCCTGCATTGTTCAAGGGCCAACTGTAATTTAAAACATATATACTGTATATATGATCTTCCTTAAAAAAAAAAAAAAAAGCATTACAGATAAAACTAAACTCTCAAGATGTTTGGTGAGGCATCCTTTATACTTTTTACATACATATTTATCTACAAACAATATATTGTATTTTTTTAAAAAGTACTATAGTTATTATCCTACAACTTTTTTCATTCAATATGTTTTTGAGACCCATCTGTGTTATATACAAATCTAGTTATTTCCTTTTAACTTTTCCACAGCATTTAGATTACAATTAAGTTGCTTGGTATACAATTAAGTTGCTTCTAGTTTTCAATACACCAAAAATGCTACAACATCCTTATTCTTATGCACATGTGTAAGCATCTCTAGGGTAGTAGCTTTCAAATATTTTGACTATGACTCACAGTAAGAAATATATTTTCTTCACGATCCTACAGAGGCATGCATGTTTATATGTGTATGTGTACAAGCAGAAATAACAGTGGCATGAAAGTACCTTATCATGTGGGATGCACGTGGGTACCTTCTGTATGATTTAATTTTTAAAATGCTAGTTGCAAGTGATTTTACATCCTACTAAACCTGTAGCTTGAAAAACAATGCTCTAGATAGACTTAAAAGTACTATTGCTAGAAAGCAGCTATGCATGTCTTCAACTGCTGTGTAATTGTGTGAGAACCCTCCTCCCTCCCCACAAATGACCATCTGGGTTGGTACAGAATTCTAGTTTTACCTTTATTTTCCGTCAGCATTTTAAGCTAATAAGCCTCCTTTTTGTCTTCTTTCTGATGAAAAGTGTGTTGTCAATCTATTTTTCCTCTTTTCTATCTGATAGTGTGAGATTTACTCTTTGCCCTAGATACTTTTTAAGTTGCATCATGATATATTTAGATATAGTTATCTTATTTTCCATTTCTAGTATACAGTGGGCTTTTTCACTCTGAAGACTCCTGTCTTTCTTCAATTCTGGAAAATTCTCAGCTATTATCTCTGAACAATGCTCTTTTCTTCTCAGATGTATGTTAGAATTTTTCATTTATCCTCCATATTTTTTAACCTGTAAATTTATTTTCCCCATATCTTTATCTCTCTGCATTGAGGGAATCTCTTTAGTTTTGCCTTGCAATTCACTAATTCTTTCTCCAGCTCTACCAATGCTTACCATTTAGTCCATCTATTTAGTTTTTATTTCAATGACCATATATTTTATTTCCCATATTTCCAAATGGTTCTTTTATATATACAGTATACTTAAAAAATAATCTCCTTTTCTTGTTTCATGGATGCTAATATTTTATCTCTTTGGACATTTTAAACATACCTATTTTAAAGTCTCTTTCAGTCAGATTCTACATTTACCTCTGATTCTTCAGGTGTGAATGCTGCCAGTTGTTGGGACTTATGCTACCTTCATGGTCCTAAATGTCTTTGTGTGTTCTGACTGTTTGAAATCATACTTTTCATGGAATTTACTCCTGGGTGCTCCTCTACACTGGCTGCTTTCCTCATTGCTCTGGCTCTGACCTATGGGTTTCACAGCTCTAAATCCAGTTGTTATTAACACAATTCCAGGCCCTGTGAGTTATTAGCCTGCTTCCCAGCCTTGTGCAGGTCCCTGTTTCTGTCCCCCAAAAGAGTTCAGTGCCCACTCTCTGCCATGCATGGGACATGTTTAATTCCCATCCTGTCAGGATTAGAATCCCTGGCCCCAGTGCTCATGTCCAATTCCAGATCCCAGTGGGCTTCAGCTTTTGCTTATTTTGTGACTTCTCTTGTAATTTCTGATCAATAGATGAAAATATATATGCTGGTGGTGCATGTTACATGGGGGTTACTTTCTACAGTCTAAGGCAAAAATCACAGTCAAAATTATTCTTTAAAAAACCCCACTAAACTGACCATAAAGTACAGTAAACACTGTTCAACAGTTAGTTTTTTTCCTCCATCACTGAAAGAGATTGGGCTTGGCCAGATGTAAACGGGTTACGTTTAGAGGCAATGCTGAAAAAACAACTTATATTTAAACAGAATAAAACTTGGCACAGTGAGAGGTTTCTTCTATGACAGATCTAAAGGAACTGAGCCAAACTGAGGTAACAGCAGGTTGATATCTCATCTCACACTCCTTCTGAGAGGATGGTGAGAACTATGTATATAATTTAAATTATTTCTCTTTATCGCTCTCATGCTTTTTCTTTTTCCTAGTAAAGGCAGCTAAATTTGCATTAAATTAAATGTACATATAATGCAACTCCACTCTACATATGCAAACCTACAAATACCAATAAATTACACACCCTGAAAAAAAAAATGGTTTTCACAGTCTTAATATATTAGAACATGTTTTCATTTTTTTTTTATAGAATGTCAATTTTATGATCAGGAGAGGCACCATTAACTTTCTAAAAAAAGTAGCAAGGAAATGATTTGCAAAAGTAAAATATAACATAATCGTTAAGAGCATGGGTTCAAATCCTGATTCTTAAATTTGTTGACCTTACACTTGGCTTCTCAACTTCCTCATTTGTAACATGGAAATAATATTACCTACCCCATGGGGTTTTGTGAGAACTAAACAAGAAAATATATGTAAAGCACTTGTCACAGTGTTTGGCACAGTTCCACGGCATTAGCTGTAATTGCTGCTATTAGGAGTATGGTACTAGATTAAAGGGAATACTTATCCTTGGAAGAAATAATTCCCAAATTGCTGAAATAACTGGCAAAGAGTTTTCTTTCCTATTGCTAATGAGATGCATCTTTCTATTTTAGATTCTCGATGAACTGATTTTAGATAGACAGACAAACTGATACACAGCAGGACTTCTTGACAAGTACCCCTACATTCAGAAGATTTTTTTGAAATGCCATGTTTTTCTACTCACATGTCTATGCAGCCCTCAGAACAGTCACAAGAATCAGTAAACATGTTGGAAAAGCTGTTTAAATAATATGCTCGTGGCCACATAGTCTTTCTGTACTTAAAATGTGGAAGCTTTCTATTGTCAATTTCATTACAGAAAGAAATGGGCACTGATTCCACTCCATTGCTAATATCCGTATCAGAAACAATTTCTTCTTGCCTTGGGTAATTCCGAGTCAACTGAACATAGGTATTGAAAGAAAAGTTATCTGTAAATAGAAAGTTACACTCTGTCTCAAGCAGGTAACGAAAAACTTCCTCCATGTTTCGTAGACTCCTTCCACAAGGGGTTTTATAACTCACGTGGAGTGCTGAAGAATGAGAGTTTGTCTTTGCATGTCGTCTTTGGAAGTGGCATTTGATTGGTAGCTGCAGAGGGTTTTCTCCCTTGAAGGTAAGTGGCATTTTCATCAGACAGGCACTAGAGCAGTCATGCTTTTGGTAAGATAAATTTGAAGATGATTCTTTTTCTCTAAAGTCCGCAACTTTATTTTCCAGAGGGGGAATTTCCTTATTTTCTGTAGATCTGTTTAAAGTTAATTATTTATTAGTATCTCAAATGTATAGCACAATCCCCATTTTTAAAAAAACACTGCACACTAAGGTGGTATTTAACTCCTATTAGCTTCTTGTTAGACAACACTAAAATAAGCCAGACTCTGAAATCAACATCTTACTATGTTCTGCAGCCACATAAAGTTATACCTGAAGGGTTTTTTTTTTTCTGGACTTCAAATATGTGGTGTTTTTTCCAGCACCACTTCTTCAACTGGGTGTCCAATAATTCAGTTCAATTCTGACACTATCGACCTAGAGTCAGCAACAGATTCCACAAGTTAAAGGGCTCAGTCCCATAAGACTGCCCCCATGCCAGATGCCAAATGCAGTTTCCAGGTCACCCACACTCTTGACAACCCCTTTCTCTCGGATAATGTGCTGGAAAGACTCAGAACTCAGGAAAGCACTTTAATTACTATTACCAGTTTATAATAAAAGATACACTCAGGAACAGCCAAATGGAAGAGATGCATGGGGCAAGGTAGGTAAGAAGGGGCATGGAGTTTCCATGCCCTCTCCAAATGCACCACCCTTCCAGCACCTCAAACTGTCCACCAACCAGGAAGCTCCAGGAGCCCTGTTGTTTAAAGTTTTTTATGGAGGTTTAACTGCTTAAGCATGAATGATTAAATCATTGGCCACTGGTGATTATCTCCACCTGCAGCCCTTCTCCCTGCCCTGGAGGTTGGGAGGTAGGGCTGAAAGTTTTAGGCTTCTAACCAAGGTTGTCTTTCTGGCGTCCAAACCCCATCCTTAAGTTAACTAGAAGCACCTCACCAAGTCATCTCATTTGCACGCCAAAGACATTCCTACCACTCAGGAGATTCCAAAGGTTTTAGAAGCTGTGTGCTGGGGACCCAGACAAAGCAAGTATCTTTATTATATCACAGTCTAATTTCAGAGTATTCCAGAAAGCTGTGATTACAGTGGTAACTTTTTGCTACATCTACACCAAGAGCACCTAGCAAACTTAGAGTTCATGTAGGACATGAGTTCAGTAAAGACCTGAGGAAGGTTATGTCTTCAGACAAACTTGGTTCAAGCAAAAAACAGTAAAGACTAGGTAAAAAAATAATTAAGAATCCTTTATGCTGTTTTTTCTTTTTGCCTTCAACAACTGTACCAAGTGAACTTTCCCCATAATATGTAACCCACCTGGTCTCATACACATCTGAAAATGGTAAACTACAGGAGAAAATGGAGAGGTTATTGACTTTAAGAAAAAAATGCTGTGAAGATTCCATGTGTTCTAAACTCACGTTTTAAACTTTCACACACACACAAAAACCTGTTTTGTGTTACCTAATATTTTCAATCTATCTCTAGGTATCTGTTATTTATTATAAAAGTAATATAGGTATTTTAGAAAAATTTTTATACTCACTATATAAAGCAGCACTGTCCAACAGAACTTTCTGCATTGATGGAAATATTCTATATCTGTGCTGTCCAATGGCATAGCCACTAGCCACATGCGGCTACTGAATACCTTCAAATGTGGCTACTGTGACCAAAGAACTGAATTTTAAATTTCATTTTAAGTAATTCAAATTTAAATAACCACATGTAGCTAGTTGGTACCATACTGAATGCAGATATGAGGTGCCCCATCCTTTTTTCAGCTGTATAGTAATCCTCTACATAAATTCCACAATTTATATAACTAGTCTTCTATTGTTTTCAATCTTTTGCTATTACAAATCATGATGTAATAAAAAACCTCATATATAATAATTTCATACATGTGAAGATATCCCAGAAACCAGACTGCTAGGTCACAGGGTAAATGGATTAGTAATTTTGTTAAGATTGCCTAATTGCTCTCCATGGGGTCAGCCTCTCCAGCAATTTATGTGAGCACCTGCTTTCACAGAGGCTCTTGATGCTTCCAGATTTCTGATAATCTAGTAAGTGAAAGGATGTCCTATAATTTATAAATCTTTTAATGTTGGAAATATTTGTTTCCAATTTTTCTCTGTGTTACTACTTTGATGAATATCCTCATACATAAGTCCTTGACCAAATTTCTTTCTTTTTTTTTTTTTGCAGTACGCGGGCCTCTCACTGTTGTGGCCTCTCCTGTTGCGGAGCACAGGCTCCGGACACGCAGGCTCAGCGGCCATGGCTCACGGGCCCAGCCGTGAGCTGCGGCATGTGGGATCTTCCCGGCCCGGGGCATGAACCCGTGTCCCCTGCATCGGCAGGTGGACTCTCAACCACTGTGCCACCAGGGAAGCCCTGCAAATTTCTGATTACTACCTTAAGATACATTCCTTTAAAAGGAATTACTTGGTCAAAGGGAATATACATTAAGAATAACTTCTTATTAAAAAACTTTCAAACATACACTTAAGAGTATTCTTTTCTCATAAAGACTGATATACTGGAACCTCATGTACTTGTAAGAACTCCAGAATTCCCAGCACATAATGACTCTGTCCAACCCTCTGCGCTGAGTGATAACCAAACTCTAGCAAGGCTTCTAGCAGCATAAGGACATGCATGTCCCTAGGATAACCCCAGCCTCTCAACAAAATGCCTCCTTGAGAAAGCTCAAGGCTGTTTCTTCTAGCCAACACCTAAAGACAAGCCCCTGACCTTTCTTAGAACATTTACTAAGGTCTTAAAATTATGAATCTTTCCTGGGTCTCTCTGAGATGTATGTTTCTGTAACTCAGGAATATTTTTCTCAAAAACCTGAAAGCCATTCTTTTGAAAGGTAATCATCAGGAAGGACAGGGTCTCTGTCCTCCAGTCTCTGTGGGAGGAAAGAATCCTAACTTGATGACTGCCAGCCAGCACACACAGCTGGCCTCATGGGCATTCACAGTGATTAACCTTCAGTAAGTTTTCACTTGAGCCCTGGCTTGTACTCCCTTCCTTACTCCTGCGTTGCCCTTTGTTGCCAGTCACCTCAGCACAAATCGCGATGGAGCTCAGCTCGTATTCCTACTGTCAGTAGTTAGTGAATAAAACCTGTTTCCACCACTATAGCTAATGTCTGGCTTTATGTTTGACACTTATTACCAGGTTTTAATAATTATCAATATTTTGCCTATTTTATTTAATCTATTCTCCACCCCTCTTGCCCCACCCTGAAACACTGGAGTATTTTAAAGCAAACACTTATCTGAAATAATTCAGTATGTATTTCTAACAAATAAGTCTTTTTAAAAATACATAATCTCAATGGCCCATCTTCACATTTCCCCGATTGTTTTAAAACCTGTTTGAATCAGAAACAACCCCTACACTCTGTATTTGATTCAGGTGTCTTTTATGTCTCTAACCTTATGTAGTGCTCCCTCCCTCTTCATTAATGACATTTATTGGTTAAAGTTAAATAAATTGTGTCACTTGTCCTATAGTAGTTCCCACATTCTGGAATCTGGCTGATGCCTTCCATGTGGTGGTGTCATTTAACTCACCCCCTTCCATTCCTGGCAAAGCAGTAGTCAGTTCTAGAAGCCTGATTTGATTCAGGTTCAATTTTGGTGGGGGGTTGGGGGAGATAATTCATACGTGGTGCTATGAATTTCCTATTGCATCACATAAGGAGACAAACAATGTCTGATTGTTCACATTTAGTGATGCTTAGATTTATAAGTGGGTTTGGGTGTTTCCATCCATTTTAAAGCTCCTCACTTTCACTTAACAGTTTTGGCATTCACCCATGATCGTTGTCTAGACCAGTGCTACGTTCAGGTGTGGTGGTGCCAGTTCCCAGTGGTTTTTTTTTTTTTTTGTGTGTGTGTGTGTGTGTGTGCGGTACGCGGGCCTCTCAGTGTTGTGGCCTCTCCCATTGCGGAGCACAGGTTCCGGACGCGCAGGCCCAGCGGCCATGGCTCACGGGCCCAGCCGCTCCGTGGCATGTGGGATCTTCCCGGACTGGGGCACGAACCCGCGTCCCCTGCATCGGCAGGCGGACTCTCAACCACTGCGCCACCAGGGAAGCCCCCCAGTGGTTTTTTAACAATTCATGGTAAGTACAAAAATTGAAAGTGCAAAAGTTTAGAAACTTTTACAGCAATTTAACATTGCTGCAACATTTTATGCATTTTACAAGAGCATCACTCCTCAATAAGTTAGAAGTTTAAAACAAAACACCTGTTCTGACCACAATTCATTTGAGACCACTGGGCTAAGGCCACTGTTTCTTTGGGGTGTGGTGGGGTGGGGGTAGTAGTTGTAAAAATAACAATCTTCTAATTCTATCATTCCTACTGCATTTTCCGGCTAGAGTGCTTTCATAAAGAAGAAATTTTACTCATCAATTCTTGGGTTACCCTGAAATACAGTTAGTATAAGCAGGCAGATTCTTGATTCTTTTTCTTTAATTACTAATATTCAGAATGATGAGTTGTATCCTAGCAACTACCAAAGTGACAGATTTTTTTTTTGCTTTACAATGGTGTGTTAGTTTCTGCTCTATAACGAAGTGAATCAGCTATACATATACATATATTCCCATATTCCCTCCCTCTTGCGTCTCCCTCCCAACCTCCCTATCCCACCCCTCTAGGTGGTCACAAAGCAGGAGCTGATCTCCCTGTGCTATGCAGCTGCTTCCCACTAGCTATCTATTTTACATTTTGTAGTGTATGTATGTCCATGCCACTCTCTCACTTCGTCCCAGCTTACCCTTCTCCCTCCCCCTGTCTTCAGGTCCATTCTCTATGTCTGTGTCTTTATTCCTGTCCTGCCCCTAGGTTCTTCAGAACGTTTTTTTTTAATTCCATATATATGTATTGGCATACAGTTTTTTGGGGTTTTTTTTGGGATAGCTTTTTTGCTTTCTGTCACAAGATATCTCAGGTCTGGAATCAGCCATTTCTCTAAGGGACTAAGGTTCCATTTAATGAGAAATGGCATTTAGAGACTACGATCATGGTACTAGGAGGTACACATATTTTAATCAATAAAAAATGCCAAACTGCTTTCCAAAAAGGCTGGACCAATTTATACTCTCATAGCATGGATGAATGCTCATCTACCTGAATATTATTTTAAAATTTTTCATCAATTGGATAGGTGAAAAATATTTTATTACCTCAATTTTTTTCTCTAAATAATAAGGAGTTTGAACATAATTTCATGTTTATTTTTTTTTTCCTTTTGGCTAACTGTCTATTCATATGCTTTGTCCATTTTCCTATTGGGGGCTTGTTCATTCGTTCGTTCATTCATTCATTCATTCATTCATTCTTCCATCAACGATTTCTTGAGTGCCTGCTATGCACCAGGTGCTACGGAAAAAAAGATGAGAGCTCTGTGATCTCAAGGAGCTTACATTCTAGGCAGTGAACTAAGTATTTATAATAAAGTATAAACAATATTATGAATAATGCCATGATACATAATGTGATAGAAAGATATCTAATATTTATTATTTTTCTGTTTTTTAGGGTTCTAATTTTATACTTAATTTTTCTATGGTTTGAGAGTCCAGTTTCATCTGGAATTTATTTTGATGTAACACGAAGATCTAACTTAAATTCTCCAAATGATATCCAATTGTTCCAGAGTCTTTTACTGAATACCTCCTTCTTTCACCTTCTGACTTTTGACTTACTAAATTAATCATATCTCAAGTTCTTAGAAATACATAAAAATGTCCTCTTATTTTCTAGACTTATTCTGCCTTTTGATCGAACTGTTAATTCTTATACCAATATAACATTGTTTTCCATACTATAATGGAACATTTTGGTATTTCTCAGGGCAAGTCCTTCCTCACTATTTTGCCTTTTAAACATGTTCTAGGTGTTTTCTGATTTTTTTATCTTTTGAGATTAAATTTATAATGGCTCGCCAAGTTAAAAAAAATCCAAATGCTTGGATTTCATATGAAATTAAATCTATAAATTAATTTGGGAAGAACTACCATTTTTACAATATGCAGTTTCCCATCCAGGCACATGGTAAGTTTATCCATTCATTAAAATCTTTAGAATTAATTTTCCTCAGGTATATATTTCTTGTAATTAGTGTCATTTATTTTACTTTCTGGTGTTGTGAATGGGGACTTAATTTCATATTTTCTAAAGGTATAGAGTTTCATATTTTTATTTTATGTGACTGTCACTAAACCCTCGTTTTAGCTTAATAATTTTACACTTGCATCTTAGATTTTCTAGAAGGATAAGACTATCTACAAATAATTTTACTTTGTACATTTCAATAATCATATTTTCTTTTACATTCTATTATACTGGCTAGAATTTCCATAAAAATACTGAATAACAATTATGATAGCAGGCACTTCTGTCTTAATCTTTATTTAAAGGAAATGTCTCTAAGTTTCACCAGTATATAGTACATGGATACTGGTTTAAGAAACATATTCTCTCCCACATTAAGAAAAAATTCTTCAAAATGGTACAGATGAACCGGTTTGCAGGGCAGAAATAGACACACAGATGTAGAGAACAAACGTATGGACACCAAGAGGGGAAGTTGTGGGGGTGGGATGAATTGGGAGATTGGGATTGACATATATACAAATATGTATAAAACATAAATAATAAGAACCTAATGTATAAAAAAATTAATAAAATTCAAAAAAAAGAGTTCTGTTTCTAATGGTTCATATTACTTTTAAAAGTCTTTTGGCATCTTAAGATAAGCTTTTTTTCCTGTGGTTTACTTCTGTAAAATAATATATTTCCTAATACTAAATCATTCTTGCTTGACTAGTATAAATTCTAAGTCATCTCATTAATATTTCTCTGGATTAGAGTTGCTAAATTTTTATTTAGAAGCTCCATATCCACAATAGTGATATTTTAAACTTTTTAGGGCCATAAACCCTTTGACAATCCAATGAAAGCTATGAACCCTCTCTAGAAATACACTATAAACATAAAACTTTGCATACCATGCAGGGCCTCCATTGTCTCTAGTTTAAGGACTCATCTTTATTATAGTTAACTCTATATTTAGATGGTTTCTATGCCATTGCCATTTCTTTTTTCTTTTTTTTTTTTCCACTGCCATTTCTTAAATACTATATCTTATACATTCTGACTCCTCTTATGGTCAGCAAGAGGATTTTTGAGAAAATTTTCCACAAGGTTATATATATAGATGTTTTCTGAGCTTTTGCAAAGGTGCTAGCCTGATTTTTGCTGTTTTGTTGGCTTTTTTTGTTTGTTTGTTTTGATACTTGTAAGATATTTATACTTTAAGACTGATATTAAAACTTATTAAAAATCAATACTTATCTATTAGTAATTTTCATTTCTGTGGTACTTGGTAAAACCTTTTGCCTCCAGACTTGATATTTTCTTATACTCAGAAGTTACCTTCTTTGACTATTGCTTCTGCTTCACTTATTCTAGCTTCTTGTGTTTTTGTTCATTTGTTTGTTCTAGTTCAGAAAAAACAGGGCAGATTTTTCCAAAAGCAATGATTCTGTTAGGCAAGTTTACATTATTTTTTAATATATTGAGAACATCTACATTTCATATTTATTTAAGTACCAAATTTTTTAATGGAAAATATATGTATTTTCATTTTCTAGCTGCTGGAACAATTCTGAATCCTAGTTTAGACATTGTGATTTCCTGCACTGCCGTTGTAAGCAGTAGCACATTGGTCCTAACTCTGTCGCCTTAGCTTGAAATTCTTAACATTTTGTAAAGAACATTATAACATATGGATGATCCTGAAAATATTTTACAGTGTTCACTAAAATTGTTGGTTTTCTGTTAATAGCTTCTTTTTTGAGAACATTATTCATCATTCTCTTCTTTTTCTCACTCATTTGCCCTTTTCTTCTACATTTTGGGTAATCTTTCTTTTTTTTTTTTAAATAAATTTATTTATTTATTTATGGCTGCATTGGCTCTTCGTTGCTGCGCAGTCTTTCTCTCACCGCAACGTGTGGGGGCTACTCTTCGTTGCGGTGTGCGGACTTCTCAGGCTTAGTAGCTACGGCGCACGGGCTTAGTTGTTCTGCAGCATGTGGGAACTTCCCGGACCAGGGCTCAAACCTGGGTACCCTGCATTGGCAGGCAGATTCCTAACCACTGCGCCACCAGGGAAGTCCCGATTTGGGGTAATCTTAAAGATCCCAGACTATACCTTTAATTTCCTTAATTGACTTTCACAATGAATACTTTCTTAAAAGAAAGGCTGGGATAAAACCGATCACTGCACTACTATTTATAATAGTAAATATTTGGAACAATCTAATTATCCATCCTTAAAGGAATGGAATTAAAAAAATGTATTCTCACATGATGGAAATCCAAACAAGGAGATGAAATAAATCTGTAACACGGAAGCAACATGATTAGATCTCAAAACTAATGCTGAGTAGGGACTTCCCTGGTGGCACAGTGGTTAGGAATCTGCCTGCCAGTACAGGGGACACAGGTTCGAGCCCTGGCCTGGGAAGATACCACATGCCGTGGAGCAACTAAGCCCGTGCGCCACAACTACTGAGCCTGTGCTCTAGAGCCTGCGAGTCACAACTACTGAGCCCATGTGCTGCAACTACTGAAGCCTGTGCGCCTAGAGCCTGTGCTCTGCAACAAGAGAAGCCACTGCAATCAGAAGCCCATGCACCGCAACGAAGAATAGCCCTCACTTGCGCTGCAACTAGAGAAAGCCCGCCCATAGCAATGAAGACCCAACGCAGACAAAAAAATTAAAATAAATAAATTAAATAAAAAAAAAAACTTTCAAAAAACTAATGTTGAGTAAAACAAGAAGGTACATATATGAATATTTATGTAAAATTTAAAAACTATAATAGCACTATATATTATTTATGGCTATATAAATATTAAAAAATGAACTAGAAAAATAACTGATGATAGTGACTGCTCCTAGAGAAGCAGAGAGGGCAACGGAACTTTGTCATGGTGAGAAGTTAGGTATGGCTCAAAGAGATTATAGTGTTTTGTTTTCTTTTTAAAAAAGAGACTGAAAACAAATACAATGAAAGGTTAATAGCTGTTAATTCTGGATGGTGTGAGTATGGGTTTCTGCCATATCCCTTTTTATGTTTTCAATCTTTAAGATTTCTCAAAAAGGTAGCAAAAAATATTGGATGAGAATGCAGCTAAAAGATCAATGCAAATCCATCACCACCCATGGACTACAATGCAGTAGCACCTAATACATTAAAAATGAGGGGGGAAAAAAAAGCAGAAAAAATGAGGTAAGGTTATGTTTTCCCTTAAATAACTTCAGTCTGTTTTAGTATTTTTGAAACATGCTGGGGGTACATCCCATAGTAAGAAATATATTCTATAATGTACTTTTTGTTTTGTTCTTCCATTTAACTTCTATCTTCCTTAGCCTAGTCTACGTTTCTGTTTTTATTTATTTAGGTATCCAATATTTCCTTGTTTTTTGAAGCCTGTGCCTGGAATTGCTTTTCCCCTATTATTAAGTGCCAAGTTCCTTTCTACCACTTTTTCATTATCATGTATTCTGAACTATAAGCAGTACTATTTACTTGTCTACCTAAGATATAGATCCCTTTGTTTGGTTTCACTCAGTATTCACTGTAATAAATTCTCTTAGGCTCTCACAGCTTTGTTCTTTGTTTTGATATAGGCTAATTTACTCTCAAGTAATTTATATAGCTACAGTGTTGTACAACCAGTAAACTGAATGTTTCATTTCCCTTTTCAGCTTGACTTAGCCAACTAAATTATGTTCCAAACTGGGTTCTGTGGCATTCTTTTCTACAAATGTCATCATTTGATTTACCCTATTTTGGGGGAAGGGGAATATGAAATACTAATTTGAAGATTCAAAAAGTTCTTCTCTGAATATGAAGGGATTAACTTAGGGTATATGCAAGAGAGAAAACTGTATATAAGCTATCATTAGTTCTTAAATAAAAACTAAAATTTGTACAGTAATTTACAGTTTACAATGTATTTTTATGTAATTTCCTCATGTGACACTTAATAAGTACAGCTCTAAGTTAGTCATTACTGGAACAATAGACAATTAGAACTACTTACGACTAAAATGTAAGAGTAAACATGCTGGTAAAATCTGTAATTTGGAATTTAGGGTTTCAAGAAAGTTAGCTAAGCTGGCTTACAAGTACTCTTCTGGTGACTAATTTAATAAAAATCAAGAGGTGTAAGGCTCAGGTTATCAGGCAATTAACAAAGGAAAAAATCTTTTTATATTTATAAAGAAAAGTTAGAAAAGCAGAAAAACATGGAAATGAAATACTGATATGAACCTCAGAAGTGATTCTTCTCCTAAAAATTAATTTAAAAAAAAAATGATTCTTTTCTTATCTATGCTTCATTCCATAAAACAAATGAAAGAAAACCAACCTACTACAAATCTCAGGAGTTAAGTAACCTAATTTCAATCCAGTTTTGTGGGGAGGAAGATCAACTTTCTTACATGTATGAAGATACTTTACTGGAAAAAAACAAAAACAAAAATAAAGAAAACCAATCCTATGCACAGTGCTGTAGATCTAGTCACTGACCCTGCAAAAACACAAAAATGCTGTAAGTAAACAACGGATGCATAGGTAAAGCAGGGTTATCTGGTATTGTCTGCATCTTTCTGCCAGTCTCTGGGTAGGGGTAAACTGATGATAGTGACTACTTCTATCATTCACTATAGAGGCTTCTCTGTTTTTATTTGGCTTGAGAACTGTTTTGTCATTAGACACCTTGAACTACAAGGCAGAACATGGCTTCACAGAATGCCAACTGATTTCCCAGCTCTTGACAAGTCTGATGTACATAAAGTACACAACTTTTAAAACTTTTGATGGGAAAGCATCCTTTTTTATGTATTTTATCTACTCTTATGTCAAATGATTAGCAACAGTAAATCCCTTTTTGGGAGCAAAAGCATTAATGACATAAATAAACAACTTATATACATACAGAGGGGTATAGTCTTCTGGAAAGGAGTCTTCATGTGATGTAGAGGGCAATGAACTTGATTTATTTTCCTGTGCATTCTGGGTCACAGACGTATGATCTACATGAAAAAATTACAAACTTAACAAGAATACCAAGTTAAAAATCACTCACTGTAAAATCTAAATAGTATCTTTATTGACTATATATATATATAGTCCTTAAGTCTGAAAACATATTAAGATTTCAAGATTGAGCCAAAAAATTAGGTGTCAACATTTTCAAAAACATTAAGAAAATAGGATAAAATAAAAGACTTAGGATAGAAGAGATTTCTACTGCAGAAATTGTAGTCTGGCCGACCTTTATCTGAATTTTAATCAACCTTTAAAGTGAAACATCAAGTATCCCTATTTCTGCTTGTATTTTACAAAAAAACATAACTCTTAAAGGCTCTATTAAGGTCACAAAATTGAAAGTTTATGTATCTTTTGTTTTCTCATTATTCTATTACTATCTATTTTTGGGGGAGAGAGGGAGGTATTTGGGTACCTCTTTTTGTCTTTCCATTTGTATTTTCATATTTCTCTTAGTTTCTCCTATATCTTTCCACACTTAATTTCATCTCATTTGCTGTCTCTTCTTTTTCAACTTCATCTATTCTTTCTAACATGACTCCACTATAGAAATAAGCTATGTATTTAATGAAAAAGTTATAGATTTCCTGCTCCTATTTTGAAAAAAATGGATATGTAGAATATTCTATGTTTGGTTTTAAAAAATTGTTTTTAATTGTGCTTCCTCCTATGCAGCAGTGGACCTTAAGAAAAAAAGTATTCTCATCCTGCCTTAGATTATTAACTTGCATTGGTCCTTTAGTGCAGACCACTCTTATTAAAAAGAAAAAAAAAGTTTAAGTAAATAGAAGAATAGTTTAAGTTATAATCCAAGGTTATCCTTGGCTAATTAGAAAGCATAAAAAACCCTCTTTAGTTATACAGGTGAAAAAAGAAGATTTAAAATCTGATAGTTGAAGAGAGCTGAGTAAATAATATAATAACTGATTAAAAATTAAATAAGTTTAACAAGTTAAGAATTTCCCAGCTAATTTCTTTGAATGAGCCATATAAAGCCATATTAACAAATAGGAACAAAACAAATAAATATAAGCATAGTTAGAAATAAGATTTACTAAAAAACATGGAGATTTTAAATTAACCATTAGATAAGGGGAGAAAGGAGAAATAATAATTTCTTTCAAGAAAACAGTATCCAAGTCTTTGTATGGGGATATAGCAGATATTTACAGAATTATACACAATCAAAGAAAATTAAAGGTAATTAGTGGTTTGGAGAATTCAGGCTGGATCTGGGATAGCTTGTTTTGACCTCAACACCAAGTCCTTTTGTTTCCCCCAGTCTCAGTATTCCTTTTAATATAAATACTAACATGAATCTTTATTACTAGAAAGTGTTTAATCCTTACATATGCTAGCAATGTCAATTACATAACTCCCCAATTACTTTTAAAACATTGCTCTACCACTAGCAAACATATACTTTTATTTTGATAAATTTGTTACACTTCAGATGAACTATATAAAAATATGAAACTATAGTACTCAGTATTTCTATTGATGAAATCTTTACTTTAAAAGAACCAAAACAGGGCTTCCCTGGTGGCGCAGTGGTTGAGGGTCTGCCTGCCGGTGCAGGGGACGTGGGCTCGTGCCCCGGTCCCGGAGGATCCCACATGCTGCGGAGCAGCTGGGCCCGTGAGCCATGGCTGCTGAGCCTGCGCCTCCAGAGCCTGTGCTCCGCAACAGGAGAGGCCGCAGCGGTGAGAGGCCCGCGAACCGCAGGAGAAAAAAAAAAAAACCCCGTTGCTTAGAATTAATTCCTCTTACCACCTCCTGCATTTAAAAGCTTCTCTTGCAAAGCAAATGTAATCCCTTAAGGATGTGTTGATTCCAAGTGCTATTGAAGGATACTGAAAGACTGTTTTCTTAAAGAATCTACTCTTCTAAAACTGTACATTAGCTACTGAAATTGAAAATACTTTTGAATAACAAAAGTTTTCTTTAAAATAAACTTGGGACTTCCCTGGCGGTCCAGTGGTTAAGACTCCTCTTTTCCACTGCAGAGGCATGGGTTCAATCTCTGGTCAGGGAACGAAGATCCCGCATGCCTTGGCACAGCAATCAATAATCAATCAATCAATCAATCAATCAATAAAACTAAACTGATGATGTTAAGCCATTTTTCAGAGATTTAAAACCTTATGGCTCCAAATTATGAGTTAAAATAATAATTTGTTGAAATATTTACCAATATTAATTAAAATTTAGTAAATGTACCTCAACACTTTAGCAAATTAATGATAGTCTAAGATTTATAGGACAGTGATTCTGATAAAATAACTTGCTTTTTAATTAAAAAAATTTTTAATTGACATATAGTTGATCTATAATGTGTTAGTTTCTGGTGTACAGCAAAGTGATTCAGATATATATATATATATAAAAATATATACACACACACGTATTTTTTCATATTCTTCTCCATAATGGTTTATTATAGGATATTGAATATAGTTCCCTGTGCTATACAGGACTTGTTGTTTATCTAAAATAACTTTTCAATTTTTCTTTTTATAATCCTGGTACATTATCTTTGTTCAATTACTTCTAAAATAAATTTGTTAGACTGATGGTCTAATAATAATCTAGAAATGAAAAAAATTTCCATCAATTTATCTATACCAGAATGTGCCTTTTAGTATTGTTCTTTACACAAAGTATCAATAGGTTTATAGTGGTGTGGAGTCTTGGAATTCTATTTGCCCTTCTTATAGTAGAAGCGTTTTTAAAAAAGAGATACAATTCTTCCCGGAGAGGTTCAGTAAAGTATGCATTTCCTATGGGGTAGGACTTTTTGTTTACTAGGGAAACTGATTTCCATATATGGATCTTTCAGTTTTATTTTTAAACTGTCTTCAGTTAACTTGACATAATTAAGGCTGGCTTGCTTCAAAGAAAACAGCAGAGAATATTCTAGATTGGGATTAGAAATGTACATACCCTACCCCAATAAAGATGTTAAAAAAAAAAAAAAAAAAAACTGCCTAATTTGTAATCTGGAAGAATTTAATAAAGTAATTCAATTGACTGCTGTAATTGATCTCAATTAATTTTTTACACCCAATTTAAACGAAAATATTTGGCAATAGGCTTATAGATTCATAACATATCTGAAATTTAATGACCCTAAATAAGATGATTTTACATGGTGTGTAGGAAGATCATGTACATTCTTTCAAATATCTGAAGAATTTGTGCTTGCAAAATACTAATAAATTTTACTAAAGAAATCATTAAAAAAATAAAATAAAAAAAAAAAAGAAATGTACATACCCTTTATCAAAGTTGAATTATTATTTATAGTTGCTTCCTTCACTAGAATCATTGCTTGGATGTATTCTGTTAAGGAAAGGAAAAAAGAATGAAAACAATCAGCAGCAGTATCATCTTCACTCAAGATGTCAGCTACTGTACTAGGCAATTTACATACTTTATCTCATTCAATCTTCACAACTCCTCTAAGAGGTTCTTATGATTATCTACTGAATACATTAAAGACAAAGAAATTAAGGCCTAGCGGTTAAGCTGTTTATTCCAGGTCGATAAGCTAGAAAGTGGCAGAACTGGATTCAAACCTAGATATATCTGATTCATGAAGGAATGAGAAGGAATATTAAAATGAAAAATACTATTAATTTTGTGGACAAGCACATCATAGATTAATGTCATAAGAACATCCATAAAGTATTAAGAATATCCTGGGGAAAAATAAAGGATAGTCGGGGGAGATTTTGCTTGAAAATCACATGTTCTGATGGAATGAAGGAAATTTCCATATAAAAGTCTATGTTCTACAACCACTTAGGTTGAAGACAAAGAAGCAGAAAAAATACTGCGTTGACTGAACTGACTGCCTATGTAGAACGCAAGGTTTGCTTTCTGAAGACTACTAAGGCAAGTTCTGTTTAAAGCAGGCAAAATATATTTATATATTTACTTTTATATTAAAGAAAATAAGTTGTCTCTGAATGATTGGGTAATACATAATTTCTGTTATATTCTTCTATATGTACCAAATGTTCTACAATGAGTTTTGCAATACACCCCCCAAAAAAAAGATAAAATGAGGGAGAAGAAGGTAGCCTGAGATAAACAGAGATAAATTCAGCAGCTATTATTCAAAGTAACCAGCTTCATCCAGTTTTACAAAATGTCCACAGTATGGTAAAAACAAGTTTTTATAGAAGCAGGACACACACACACACACACAAAGCAAGTAGAACTGATGTTAGGTTCTTAAAAAACAAAAGAAGTTATTTGACTTTTAAAACGAACAGCAATACTGGAAACAGAACTATATTATATTATCAGTGGGTCATATTCAGCATTAAATGTACTGAATGTTTTTATTGCTTCATACCTTTATTTGTGGCAGATCCATCTTTGATCTTTTGTTTCAGTGACTGCAGCACATTTTGCACTTGTTCAAATATGAAATCCACTTTCCCATCATCTTCTAGCTCCATCCAGAAAGTTTTTGCATCACCTAAAGAAAAAATAATAGCCTAAGAGCTCAAAAGACATAATTTTCCTAAGGCACATGTTAAAAATATACTTCGTTTCTAAATAAAAATCAAAATTTAACTGGCCTATTACTTTCCTTGAAGAAAAAGATTTTGGTCACTGTTTCTTTACAACGACCTACAAGCAAAAAATATGACCTGGGTATCTCACTTATTTCTGATAATTAAAAAAAAAAATGTGTTGAAAACTTCAGTGACATTTTTTTTTTTTTAACTTTAAATGCCTAAACAATTTATTTTTCTTTCTGTGTAGTGACACTATTTCTTGACTGGAAAACAGAAGGAATGACTTCATTCTAGGGGTGGGAGTGGGTGTATTTATAGACACATTCATTTTAAAAGTTTCAAGGACATAACCTCCATTGAGTATGGAAGTGGAGGGTTCCAGAAGGAAACATCTTAACAATTGTTGAAATAACTAAATATCTAACAATAATGCTTTAAAAACTATCTTTGATAGTAACTTTTTAATAATTATGTTGACTGAAAGAAAAATGCACAAACTACAAGTTGCACATTATGTTTTATTTGGCAAACTACTGAGGACCACAGCCTGGGAAACAGCCTCTCAGACAGCTCTGAGGAACTTCTCTGAAGAGGTAAGGGAGGAGCCAGGATATACAGAAGTTTTTTGCTGGGGGGAGTGGGGGCTGGGTGGTGGTGGTGATAAAACATGTAGTCAAACATCAAAAGATTACTGCTAACCACAAAAGACAGACATCTCAGTTTAATGATTTTAGTGCTTTTCTGTGTCTGGTGAGATGCAAGAGTTTGGGCTCACTGAAGTTATTCCTCAGACATGCATCTTAACTATCTAGGACTAGTATCCGGTTTTTCTACACTCTGAATTCCCCTCAGGGCGTGCTGCTGGGGGCGGATGTAGTGGATGACGGCTTGATGGCAGGCAATATTCACTGTTTACTGAAATGGCAGGCAACATTTTTTGTTCACACTTACAGGAGGCAAAATAATGTTTAAAGCTTTTATAGATAAAGTTATATAGATAAGCCAACATTTCAGATGCCCACCAAGCTAACACCTTAACCAAAATTTTCTAGCGAAATCATCCTTTCAAAGCTGAAAACAGAAATACGAGAAATGCAATTTATAATAAATAGGCGAAAGTCAAATCTTACACCTTGTTTAAAAGTAACAGGGGCTTCCCTGGTGGCGCAGTGGTTGAGAGTCCGCCTGCCGATGCAGGGGACACGGGTTCGTGCCCCGGTCCGGAAAGATCCCGCATGCCGCAGAGCGGCTGGGCCCATGAGCCATGGTCGCTGAGCCTGCACGTCCGGAGCCTGTGCTCCGCAACGGGAGAGGGGCCACAACAGTGAGAGGCCCTCATACCGCAAAAATAAATAAATAAATAAAAGTAACAAAAAATACCTAAAATGTTAAACACAAATTATTTATAAAATATATAAAATTAATGTATAAAATGTTTAAAATGAATAGGGCCTTAAGCAAAGGAGAAACATAACAATAACTGCACTGTAGAAAGGTCACTTGAGAAGCCATTGGGAGGATTAATGAGCAGACAGCATAGTAAGTTTACAAAAAATACATTTTCCTTAATATTAAAAATTAAACCCAGAACCTCCAAGTTGGTAATGGAGTGAGATTCTTCAAAAGAGGCTTAGGACTGAGTCCCAACTCTCCCTGGCAGTCATCTAACCAAAGGGGGACCTCTGGCTAATTAGGGCTGCTGCTACCATAGAAGCCTCAGGAGGGGTGCTATTTCCCTGTTAACTCTCTGGCCTGATGTGTACTACACAAGACTAAGCCTACTTTTCCTTTTTCCCCGTAGCACAGTTCAGACAAAGGTTTCAACATTTGAAAAACATGCAATGTGAAAGGACAAAAGGAATGAGAAATGATGTTTTAGAGACAGATAGGGGCTGTGACATAGCCTTGAATGCCATGCTAAGCAACTTTTTTTTTTATATGGAAGGCTATAGGGAGCCACTCAAGAGGTTTAAGCATCTTATTATGTTATTAATTTTGCTTCTAAAAAATCACTAAAGTGGCAGTGGGAAGAGGGACGAGACAAGAATGATTTCTATATTTCTGACTCAGGCAACCATATGTATAATAATGGTATCCACTGCGATAGGGAATAAAGGTAGAGAGACAAGTGAGAAATTCAAGTAGGGTGAGTAAACTGGATGCACAGGCTCCAGGGTAAGATCTGATCCAGATATACAAATTTTGGAGTCAATAGCACACAAATTCTTGCTAAAGCCACAAAATAGATGTGATTAGAGAGAATCTGTAGAATGAGACGAGGGTCTTCTGTAGAACATCAACATGGAGTGCTTACTAAATACATCGATAATGACCTAGGTATGTGTACATGTATATATCTATATTTCTCCATCCATCACTTGAAGAGCTTCAGGACATTGGTACAGAGAATCTCTGGACACCTTTGAGCCTGTTATCAGCAAACTGTAGTCTATGAACTCCTGGGAGTTCCCAAATCCTTTCAGACAATACGCTAGGTCAAACTATTTTAATAGTAATATCAAGACATTATTTGCCCTTTTCTTCCCTATATTGACATTAACTGATGGTTCAAAAGCACTGGTGAGTAAAAATGTTGGAGCCTTAGTGTGAATCAAGGCAGTTGCACCAAACTACTAGTAAGTCATTATTATTATTTACCACCAATTTCACTTAAGAAGGTCCTTGATAAAGCAACATAAATCATTACAAAAAATAATAATTACCACAATACAATGGCTGTTTCAAGGAAAAGCACTAGGGAGATTGTTTGAGTTGTAAGCTAAACTAGCTGGTTTTTTTTTTTTTTTCATAGAAAACCATTTTTCCTTAAAAGAACCACTAATAAAAATTATGCTTTTTTCCAACTTGGGTGTTTGGTACACGTTTTCTCAAACATGAATAAAGGGAGCCTATCACTTGAAGGACAAAAGTAACAGCATTTGTTGCTAATGAAAAATTCAAGCTATCAAGTTGAAACTGAAAATTTAGAAAACTTGCATCTGCCATGGTAAGCTTGAGAGCTTCTCAATAACTAATCACTTTTTGATGAGATTGGTAGCAATATTAATTGCTACCAATTTTTAAATACTGTATGATTGCTACCAGATTTTTAAATACTGTATGATTAAATGTGTCAACATTTGGAAAAATCTGCATAATTCATTGAACCAATGTTTTCCAAGTGGCCAATGCATGATGTTATAAAATCATACATGTGTAAAAGGCCCATCAAAGTGCAAGACAAACCAATGGATTTTTAATGTAACATAGTGTAAAAAAAGCTCACTGATAAGAATTCAGATTCCACACTATAACCTTGAAGGAATGACTACTTGTTGAGTTTTGTAGTTGTATCAAAGAAAAATATCCACAATTATCTGAGAGGCTATTAAAATATTCTTCCTTTTTCCAACTTCTTGTCTGTGTGAAGCTTCATTTTCTTTATACATTTACACCAAAGCAACATATCACAACAGACTGAATGCAGAAGGAGATCTGAGAATCTCTCTTCTATTAAGCCAACTATTAAAGAGATTTGTAAAAATATAAAACAATGGTTTTCTCACTAATTATTTTCGTTTCAGAAAATAGTTATGTCTCACAAAAATGTAATTTGTTAACATGTTGGGTTTATTATTTAAAAAAAAATAAGCCAATTACCATTTTTGAAGCTTCTCAGTTTTCTAATACAGTAAATATGAATAGATATTATCCACATAAACAAAAGCTGTTAGGGGTTTTAAACACTTTTAAGAGTATAAAGTAGGGCTTCCCTGGTGGCGCAGTGGTTGAGAGTCCGCCTGCCGATGCAGGGGACACGAGTTCGTGCCCTGGTCTGGGAAGATCCCACATGCCGTGGAGCGGCTGGGCCCGTGAGCCATGGCCGCTGAGCCTGCGCGTCCGGAGCCTGTGCTCCGCAACGGGAGAGGCCACAACAGTGAGAGGCCCGAGTACCGCAAAAAAAAAAAAAAAGAGTATAAAGTAGTCCTGAGACCAAAAGGAAGTTTGAAACGTCTGGCCTAGATAACTGTCCAGTGAAATTAGTACTACAATCTGTAAACAATCTGCATATTACAAGTATGTTAAAGGGTGGTGAAACTATTCTGTATGATACTGTAGTGGTGTATACATGACATTATGCATTCGTCAAAACCTACAGAACTTGAAAGCACAAAGAGTGAAGCTTAAGTTATGCAAATTTTAAAATACCATTTAAGAGATCAGGGATCCCAGGAAGGAATGTATACACAACCTCTCTGAAGGGCTGAGTGGAAAAGGTGCTGACCTAAATAACTTGGGAAATAAATGGACTCTGTAAAACTATAGGCAAAAGGAAGTTGCACAAGCACTGAGGTGTCACACCTGGGAATAAGTTTACAGTACTTCTGATACTGCTATACATATATACTAGAATCGAGCAATTAAAAAAGTGGATAACAGACAATGGGAATTTATAGATAAGCAAGGAGAGTAAGCTAGAATAATCCATGTGGTACTGGATTAGAGCCAGAAACATCAGTATAAACTCATGTTTAGCTCAATACAGATGGTTACATATAAAAATATTTATAGATATGTGTATATACAATTATATTTATATATACTTTGCTTTGTCAGCTGAGAGGGCCAGAAGCAAGACACCCCAATAACAAATGAATACACCTACTGCCCAGATCTTAGTTTGTAATACCATTTTCCAATAAAAGGAACCAGGAGGGCTCATTCAAGAAATGGCTCATTCTAGGACTATGGCAATATACAAGATGAGCCTGGAGCATCATATAGTACCAGAAAATAAGGAAGTGCTAAAAACCAAAAAGAAAGAACAAAACAAAACCCACCTACATTGATGAGGCTATGTCAAAGAGACAGGAAGCTGACCGAAAGAGCTCCAAATGCCTAATCCTGGGACAATTTGAAGAACAAAATGAAACAGTACTGGATTATAACCCAAAGTATACAGTAGGTATCCATGAATCCATACTGATGTAAATAAATGATTGAATAAAACATATACTGGGGAAAGGAAACAAATCTCCCTTGCAGAAGAATTCTGAAAAATTAATGTAAATATTCTGTTCTCAAAGAGGAGGAGCATAAATTCATGTTCCTTAAGTATGGGCTACACACAGTGAATTCCTGTCAAAGAGTATAGTAGAGAAAGGGAGAAAAAAAGAGAGTAGTAATTTACAGTGGAGAAGCCACTTAATACTATGTCAGCCAGGTGATCTAGCTCAACAACAGCAGGTGAGAAATCATGTTGGTAAAATGCACCCTTGATATCATTTCATAAAACTGACACTTTACCTCTATGGTCTTCCTCCCCAAAATCCACTACCCCAGTCTAATCGTGAGAAAAACAAAAATCAGTCAAAAAAGTCCAATGAAGGGGCATCTTACAAAACACTCGGATACAAAATCTTACAAAAACAAGGGAAGTCTGAGAAACTGTCATATGCAAAAGGACCCTAAGGAGACATAAGTAAATGTAATGTATCCTGGATGGGATCCTGGAATAGAAAAAGACATAAAGTAAGGAAATAAGAATAAACTATGGACTTCAGTTAATTATAATGGTTCATTAACTGTAACAAATGTACCAGCCAAATGTAAGATTTTAATCATAGGCAGAACTGGGTGCAGAGAATATGAGAACTCTCTGTACTATCAATTTTTCTGTAAATCTGTAAGTTTTCTAAAGAAAAGAAAGTGTATTTTTTCTTTTTTCGGTACACGGGCCTCTCACTGTTGTGGCCTCTCCCGTTGCGGAGCACAGGCTCCGGATGCACAGGCTCAGCGGCCATGGCTCATGGGCCCAGCCGCTCCGTGGCATGTGGGATCCTTCCGGACTGGGGCATTAACCCGTGTCCCCTGCATCGGCAGGCGGACTCTCAACCACTGCAACACCAGGGAAGCCCAAAGTGTATTTTTAAAAAGTACATTAAGGTACTGACTTAGTATTACAGATACACAACTAATTATAAAGACAATCAAAATTGTTGCTACATGAGAGTAAATCCTATAAATCCTATTAATTCTTTCTAATTCAGAAAAGTTACTTGCACAGAAAAACCTTGAAAATTCCACAATTCAGCTTCATTAAGTAGTCTATATACTTTTTTTTTTTTAAATCTGAATAGCCTTATATCTTTTTTTTTTTTTTATAAATTTATTTATTCATTTATTTATTTTTGGCTGTGTTGGGTCTTCGTTTCTGTGCGAGGGCTTTCTCTAGTTGTGGCAAGCGGGGGCCACTCTTCATCGCGGTGCGCGGGCCTCTCACTGTCGCGGCCTCTCTTGCTGCGGAGCACAGGCTCCAGACGCGCAGGCCTCTCACTGTCGCGGCCTCTCTTGCTGCGGAGCACAGGCTCCAGACGCGCAGAGCTCAGTATTTGTAGCTCACAGGCCCAGCTGCTCCGTGGCACGTGGGATCTTCCCAGACCAGGGCTTGAACCCGTGTCCCCTGCATTGGCAGGCAGACTCTCAACCACTGCGCCACCAGGGAAGCCCCTATATACTTTTAAACATAAAGTTTAACAATGGTTTTTCAACCTACCATTTTTTTCTCCCATCTTTTGGCGTTGTTTACAAACAAAAAATTCTTCAAAATTAACTTTATCAAAGAACTGAATCACTTTGATTGTAGAATATAACTGGAATCCAACTGTGGTCTCTATGAAATTTGCAGTAGTCAGAGAAAATACATCATTATACCACTCTAAACCAAATATTCTTTGATACTTGAATTTTCAAGTAGAAATTGTGGTTGAAGAGTAGTCCAACTTAATGACAAGTCCATGCATCTTCATCAAGTGAATACATATAGTCGTATCAGATCATTGACAATATTATTTTAAAAATAAAAACCAACTCCATCTTTCGGTCCATGAATGCATGAAACATTCTGTAAGGAAAACAATAAGGAATGGTGCATATTGGTAAATAATAAAATATATAAGAAAAAAGAGATTGTTATAACAATAGTGCTATCTTTTAAAACAGCATTAACTATTATGAAAAAAGAATACATATTAACTGAAAAAACATGTAAAATATCAATATTAGGAAAATTACGGAAAAATTAAGAATCATCTACTTAATATGTTAATTAATATAACAGAAAAATTAAGAACTATCTACTTAACATATGTTAATTAATATAAATTAACTCCATTTTATAAAACTTTAAAAAACTTTTTAAATGGGGATAATAATGCTAACTACCTCAAAAGATTGTTGTGAGGTTAAGACTTAATCACCTAGAATACCTGGCACATTACAAAGGACTCAATAAATGCTAGCAATTATTATTATTCTTTCAGTATATATACTTTTAAAACAAAATTTGAATTTTAGTATGTATAATTTTTTATAATCTTTCATTGATAATATATCCTGTACTTTCGTCATTAATGTTTTCCTGTAATATGAGTTTTAAGTGGCTGTATAATGTACTTTGGTCAATAATCCATATATTAAATTACACTAAAGAACAATTATTATGTTCTTTAGTGTAATATGAACAATTATAAACAATAATTATGCAATTATTAAAATTTAATAAGTTAATAATTAGTACTATAAATAAACCTGTATAGTGTACATTTAGATTATTTCTATTTTTCCAGTATAATAAATAAGGCTGGAATATATCTTATGCATATCTGATTATTTCCTGAAGATATACACCTAGAGGTAGAACTAAAAGGTCAAAGAGATCAGCAATTTTAGTCTCAAGATGTTAGTCAACATATACATTCTTCTCCCACTGCCACACCAAATCTGCAGAAATGGTAATTTTTTTTTGTAATTAAAAATATAAAGTCATGTTGAAAACAAAAAGGGAATTCTCTATAGATTGAGTCTGTGTGACCTCTCTGGGGAAAGGAAACAGATGGGAAGTTGCAGAGATAATCCCAACCACAAACACATCACCACGGCAAAAGGAAGAGTAAATCCTCTCAGAGGAGATGAATACACAACCAAGAACCATCAAACATATGAAGAAAGCTACACCATGAAAGAGACTTAACAAGCCTACCAAACTGATGAACTTATATTAAGGAAGAGAATTAACAGAGCATCCTGAAAATAATTTTAAAGCAAATACTGTATTTAATATCAAAGAGCTAAAGAAGGAATCCTCATCTATGAAAAAAACATACAATTTTTAAAAATAACCAATTGGCTATCTTGGATATAAAAACAGTTATTGAATAAACTCGATAGATATAATAGCATAGACTCAGATGAAGAGCCAGTTAATAAACTGAGAGACTGAGTTGAGTAATTCACTCAGAACACAGAGCAAAGAAAAAAAAGGAGGGATAACTAGAATGAAGAGGCAATAATGACCAAAAATTTCTCAGAACTGGAAAACACATTAGCCTACTAATGTGGCTAGTGTGGGTAAGGGTCCATTGAGTATCAAGCAAGATAAACTTTTTAATACCACTAGACAAACCATGGATAAACTTCAGAAAAAAGACGAAGTCTCAGAAACTTTCAGAAAATCTAGATTATCTAAAAGGAATGTTTATTAGACTGGTACTCAGACTTCTCATCAGAAATGCCAGATGCAAAGTGTTAAGGGAAAGTAAGTCTGAATCCAGAATACTATTTCAGCCAAGGTATCTTTCAACGGGGGTTGGGGGGAAGGCTTTTACAGACACTCAAAGACTCTGAAAGAAATAAAGAAGTACTTCATGAATAAAAACTAATGTAGAAGGAAGTACTGAGGTAAAAGAAGCAAAAGTGAGCAAATAAATGAGTAAAACACATTCATGCTAGATAAATACAGATTAAAAATGGGTTTTAATGACGAAACCAAATTGCTAGAAGATATAACCATAGGAAATTTACATTCCTTTTTGAAGGAGGGATGGAAGAGGATTCTTGCAAGATCTGAGAAAATAAAGTAGAAGCATACTAAGTTCTTCGTAGGGAGGATATCAATACAAACGAAATGTAGACTTTGTTAGGAAAATATAAATTTAATAATTGTATTAAAAATGTAAAAGTAGGGACTTCCCTGGTGGTCCAGTGGTAAAGAATCCGCCTTACAATACAGGGAACGTGGGTTCGATCCCTGGTCATAAAACTAAGATCCCACATGCCGCAGGGCAACTAAGCCCTCTCCCCGCAGCTACTCAGCTCAACTAGAGCCCGCGCACCCTCGAGCGTGCAAGCCACAGCTAAAGCCCGCGCAGGACAACGAAGGGCCCGCGCGCCGCAATTAAGACCGACGCAGCCAAAAATAAATAAAATTTAAAAATAATAAATAAATCTTTAGAAAAAAATGTAAAAGTAATCTATGAAAAAGAAAACAGAACAAAGAAAACCTCAATTAAAACCTTGGGGCAAACCTCAATTAAAATGAGAAATGTCAAAATATAAGATATAAAGGATACAATGGGAAGCAAGGTAAATAAGAGGACAAGAAAAAGGCCAATTATGTTAATAATCACAAAAAAGGTGAATGTGTTCAGTCTTACTTATTAAAGGACAGACTCTCAGATTAAATTGCAAGCAAAACCTAGCTATATTTTAAAATAAGAGACCCACTTAAATCTCACAAAATGTCATCAAAAGGTTGAAATGAAGGGATGTGAAAAAAAGACATACCAGCAAATACAAGAAACATTCATATCAAACAAAATAGAAGTTAATATGAAAACCAATAAAAGAGAAATATTTTACACTGACAGAACAATTCACCATGAATATCTAATTGAACTTCTTGACTAAATACCAACTAGGCTCAAGAAAAAAAGAAAAAAAAAAACAATTAGAGGGATAAGTACAAAAAGGAAATTAAAACAATTAAAGATCTTACCAGAGCTGCACCCACACATCCCCATCTCTCACTCCCAGTATACCAGGTCCAAAAAGTTTTATAGAAGAATTCTACAAAACTTTCAAGGAATGGATAATTTCCATAGTATACAAACTGTTCAAGAGCAGAAAAAATATGGGAGGCTACTCAACATTTTTTTGAGGTTACTGTAACCTTGACGCATAAGAAAAGAAACTCAAGGCCAAACGCACTTCTTGGTATAGAAGCAAATATAGTAAGTAAAAACATGCAGCAGTAGAGTAAAAGTATGTTACCAAAGTATGGTTTATACCAGGAATACCCAAAAAGTTTAGCATTGTAAAGCTACTCAATGTAAATTTCTACATTAACAGATAAATAGAGGAAAACTATCATCTTAAATACAGAAAGACACACAAATGAATTTCAATAAAAGTCAACAACTATTCTGGGGTGGGCCGGGGGCGGTGGGGGGGGGGCGGTGGGGAAGAGGAAGGACTCTTGCAAACTAGGAATAAGAGAATTTCTTTAACCCGATAAAGACTACCTACCAAAACAAAGAAGTAAATATCATATTCAATGAGGAAACATCAGAAGCATTTTCGTTACAGTCAGGCACCAGATGGGGACACTTGCCACCAATGTAAGTTTGGTACTGGAAGTCTTAGAGAAATACAGTAAAATAAAAAGAGACCTAAAGATTGTAAAGAAGAGAAAAATCTAACTGTAGAATAAATAATTGAAAACTAACAAACTTAAAATTTTAACTTAAAGTTAAAAGCCAACCAAAGAGTTGGGAGAAAATGCTTGTAACATTTTTTAACAGTGGTAACAAAAAGTGGACATAGCCACAGACTCTAAAGAAATTTTTAAAAACTATACAGGATACACAGTAACCAGGATGCAAAAAGAACTCCTCAAATCATTAAGAAAAAGATAATTCAATAGAAAAATGGGCAATTTAAAAAAAGAAATTATAGAAACATATATATTATAGGTCAATAAACATATGAATAGATACTGCAGTTTTACTGGTAATCAGAGAATGAAAAAAATTTTTAAATGAGTATAATTTTCATCCATCAGATGGACAAAAAGTACAAAGATAGTATCTCATGTTGATCTAGATTGTAGGGAAATTGAACTGTCATAGACTACTTTGTAGGATGTGTAAATTAGTAGAAGTATTTTGGAGGCAATACCTATTAAAATTAAAAATGTTCATAACTTAAAACCAAGCAATTCCACTTTTAGGTATATATTCTTGAGAAACAGCACATGTGCACAGCAAAACAAATACAAGGATATCCCTGCAGCACTGTTTGAAAGGTGAAAAACTGAACAACCCAATGTCCATCAAGAGGAGAATGGTAAATAAAATGCTCTACATAGTACATATCAAGCAAAATATAATTTAACATGAAAATCAATAAATGAGACAAAGATAAATATTTTACATTAACAGAACAATTCAGTCATACATTGGAACGCTATCGAGCAGGTGAAAGAAACGAGCTGTAAATAACATAAGCTATGAAATAACACGTTTACACTGCAAAAACACTGTCAAGTGAACAAAATTACAAAATTATATGGTATGATACCACTTCGATTTTTAAGAATTACAAATGCATATATGCACCTACAGAGAATATGTAAGTGTAAAAAAGGACTTGAAGGCTCTGCATCAAAGTCTTGAGTGTGGAATGGGAGGAGAAGGGGGTAGGTAATGGATTGTGGATTGTGCTCTGTATCTGTAAGGTTCTAATTTCACAAAAGGAGAATGCAAAAATGCACTAATTTAAAAATTAAGTATATAACTTTCAAAAAGGGACTGTCCATTTTAAAGCCTTCTGGAGCATATTGCCAAACTGCCTTCCAGAAATGTTCTACCAATTTATACTTCCACCTGTAGCATATAAGCACACTCAGTAATAGCTTCGTTTTAAAGAAAGCTCTCACCAGTGTTGTTTATACCTTCTGAAAATTTAGAAGTAACTGAACTTACAAAATTAAAACATGTTTAGTGAAGAAAATTTGCAAAATATAGTAAAGCATAGAGAAGAAAATTTAAATCACTCATAATCTCATCATCCAGAGACAACCAATGTTATTTGAGAGTGTAACAGGATTTTAAAATTTGCTCATATTTTTTCCCCTTCTTTTTCATTTTGGCAGAAAAATAGTCTGTTTCGCTTCATTTTATGGTTACTTTTCGTTTTTACAAATAGGCTCTTAGGAAACTGTGACCATTTCCTGTTATGTTTTAATTGTGACGACAGTAATGAACATTTATTGCGTATAAACCATGTGACAGGCAGGCTTCTAAATACTTCACGTGCTCGTATTAATGTACCTAACAATCATGTGGGATAAATTAGCATGCCCGTTTTTCTCACAAGGAAGCTAAAGCCGCCACACTGTAAGTGGCAGAGAACAACTAAGGAACCAAGCAGCCTGGTTTTTGAGCCCGTTTTTTGATTATTCCGATCCACCGCCTCATTAATACATGCAGAGCTCACTGCAGGTTTCCACCTGCCGAAGAGCAAAATTACATACTGTTCCTTATTTAACTACCTGTTGGGGATAATTTCTTATTGGATTGTGGTTAACGAGGGTCAGGAGCTCTTAGGATCTGACCTCAACTCCGTGATCTCGGGTAAATGATTTTACTTATTTAGGGTTTGTGTGGTCTTACCTGTGAAATGGGTCAGTGGTTAAACCATCAAATTCTGCTTCTGGATTTTGGACTGCAGTCCACTCCCCGCAGCCCCTTTTACAGCCTCAGGTTCCCCAGCTGCTTAGGAATCACCTCACATGAAGATGTGCACCGGGTGACAAGAGACTGGAATGCGGGCTGAGAACTCAGAGCGCCCGCAGTCCCTTCTCCAGCCCGGGACTGCACGTGGGTGAAAGAAGGGAGGTGACAAGGGCTGGGATCCACGCGGCCGAGAGCTCCGCCGCGTTCCCGGGTGCTGGGCCGAAAGAGCCGTCGGGAGGGCCAACCACGACCGTGCCTCGGTTACACCGGCTCGACTGCGGTTTCCACGCCTCCCGCTCCGTTGGCGAGGCTGGGTTCCCCCGCGGGTCGGACTCCTCTCCCACTGCACGCCACCGAGACCCCACGGCCCCAGGTGCCCTCTGGCCGGGAAGTACTTCACCATTTACTAGACCTCACCTCAGCAAAAACAGTCCCGCCTCGCTTCAGCAGGGACGGAGGACCCCCCAAGGCGTAACGGCCAGGCCTAACACGAACCCGAAATGGGAGGAGTCGGACACTGAAGGTTCCCACCACCTGGCCCGGAGCCCATTGGCTGCACACCCACTGGGTCCACGCCTCAGAACTTCCGCGCGCGTACCGTTGGCAACGCGGGAGCGCCGGAGCGCGCCGTCTCCCGATTGGCTGTCAGAACTCTCGGGTTGTCTCGCGCTCTCTGGCTGGACCAATGGGGATATCCGCAGTCGAGAGGACGGCATCGCTGGAGTGGTGGCTCAGCTGTTTCCTCTGGTAGGTGGTTGGAGCCATCTTGGGTGTGTCTGGGACGGGGCTGCTTGGCGGTTGAAAGCGTGCTTAGCAGCTCAAGATATAGAGGTGTTCTGAGGGAGCAGTGGAGGAGAGGAAGGGCCTGAGGAAACAGACCTGGCGCCTTCTTACTTCCCTGAAAGGGAAAGGTTTTCCTGGTCTGAGTCTCAGCCCTGGCTAGGAAGAGCTGTAAATGGTGGCGGTGATGGGGAACGCAGGCTTTGGTTGGTTGGTTATTGTCGGGGCTTGGCGAGGACTCTGATGCCTTAACAGAGATCCCTTGGGTTCCAGGGAACTATTCCAACAATCTTTGTCTCGAAAAGATTCTGACCATCAACCCTCTTTACTGACAAAGGAGGTTGGCTGATGGACTGCCTGATTCAGAAAGGAACAAGGCTGGTAATGGAAGAGGACGGGGGAGATACCTCACGACTGTCCTCAGATTCGAAAGAGACGTCTTCATTTTCTGTCGTTTGCGAGGGAGTGACTGCTAAAGTGTTTGCCGTACTCGGTAGTTAACCTCTGACTAAGGCCCTCCTTTGGTAGTAGGGAGCGTCAGGTTCTGCGTTAGGGCAGTTTTATTCATTAAGTGTACAGCCAGCATTCCTGCAGTGGTCTTTTTTTAAAAGCAAGAAAGTAGTTGATCTTTGCAGAAACAGTGGAAATGAAGGAAGAATTTTGTCAAATTTTGGTTTTCTTTGTTACAATCTGCTGAAGATTTAGGAATCTCCGGGTTTGCCTTGGCATCCTTGGTTGCTTCGTCATGGGTAGGGAGAGGTTTTTGTAAGAAACAGCATCTTAACTTCTCAGCTCTTTGGGGATGGGAGGAGGGAGACAGGAATTACCTCCTTTTCCTCCTTATTATTAAAAAAAATCGAAGTAGAAAGCACGCATGGTCATTCATTTGAGGGGAAATTTTATCGGATCTGAAAACCTAGCTAAAAGGTTACTATTTTGTGATTAACTTCAGCAGTTTTGACAATCATGAGAAGAAAGCAAAGACACTTATTGCCTTGAGTTTAGTTTTCATTTATCCAAGGTTAACTGGTAACCCAAAAGTACCATGGCAGGAATACCAAAGAGAACAGCAGTAAAATAATAATTGAAAATTAATTTTCTTTTACAATTTTACTTTTTATTCATGAGTCTTAAAAACTTAAGTTGCGAGAGTTCAGTATCAGTAATTTAGTGGTGAGTTGATGGCTAAGGTACTACGTACATAAGGAATGTTGGTGTCTGTGGAGAGTTTTGGAACCAATCCTGGGCGGATTTCCAGGGAGGACTGTATAGGCTATCAAAGTAAAGTTGGTGGGAATTCCCTGGCGGTCCAGTGGTTAGGACTCTGTGCTTCCACTGCAGGGGGCACAGGTTCAGTCCCTGTTTGGGGAACTAAGATCCCACAAGCTGTGCAGTGCAGCCAAAAAAAAACCAGTAAGCGATTGGTCCGATAACACAAAGTAGCTGCTCAGTAAATGTTTGCAAAAACTTTTGGATAGCGTTCACATATCATAGTTACTGGCATATATTCAAAAGTGTAATTGTTGATTGAATACATTTAAAACATACAGTAATTGGGAGGTATGGATATATACATTTTTTTAGCCTAACTGAAACATAATTTTTTAACCTGCTTTCTGGAAAACTTGACCTTCAATTTGTTTGAACTAAATTTATTTGTTGCTTCCACTTTATACATGTGAGTAATAATGAGGACAGGTTCATAAATCTTTTGTGAGGTCTGTTTATGAGATCCTACTATAAGGAAATTTAGATAATGAAAATGAACCCTCAAGTAATAATGCTGTAGTTGCATTTTTTCTTGAAAGCATACAATCTCAGTAAATGATACCAAACTTATTAGTGCCTTCGATCTCTTCTGCTGAAGAAAATTTATTGCTTTTCTATTTTCTTTTTTTTTTTTGAGTTTTATTTTTTTATACAGCAGGTTCTTATTAGTTATCCATTTTATACATTTAGTGTATATATATCAATCCCAATCTATTTTCTTTTTAACACAACTTAAAGTCAAAATACTACATTTACATTTACTATATTGTGTAAATATGTTCTGTATGTAATTTTAAAATAACAAATTAGGTTAACTGTCTTCAGATTTTTCTTTGAAGAATACAGTTCTCTAGATTTCATAATATATAATCTGAAGATCTGTAGAAATTTTTAAAAATATCACTTTTGCATGAACAATGTTAAGTAACTTTAAGTAAAAGTTATTTAACTTGGATTGATATGTTAGAGATTATTTTTTTTTTTAGAGATTATTTTTTATTGCAGTCTCATATATACAAATTTAGATTTTTTCCCCATTATCAAGTGATGCACCGTTTAATTATAAAAGAAAAAATTTGATGATACCTTTTAAATGAATATGTTTTGTGACAGAATGTATATTAGAATCTCTTTATCTAATAGAGCATAAAAAAGTCAATAAAAACTGCTCTCAGAACCTGTTTGGAATTGTTGTGTTTGGTACTTAAAAAATCCAAATGATTTTATGAGTGAAGGTTTTAGAGTGATTATAAGCACTTCTTTTTTATTATTATTATAGTTGACTTATATTATTTTCAGGTGTAAACCACAGTAATTCAATATTTTTATAGATTACACATCATACAAAGTTATTATAAAATATTGACTATATTTGTTATTGAACCAATCTTGAGTCTGGTCACCTGCCATGCAGCAAAGCCTATTTATTGACACTGGGTATGGTGAAGGAAAGTACACCATTTATTGTAGGGCCCAGGAAGGAGTATGGGCAGCTCATGCTCAAAAGACCCAAACTCCTGGATGGTTTTCAGGGGATCAGTTTTAAAAGCAAGATTTGGGGGTGAGGGCTGCAAGATTCATGACTTTCTTCTGATTGCTTGGTGGTGAGGTAGCAGGATGACATTTCAGGAATCTCAATCATCAATCTTCTGGTTCCAACCAGTCTGGGGTCTAGTGCTTGAGAATGTAGTCACTGTCCTTCACCTGGGTGAGTGGGGGGCCTTAGTTCCTGACAAAGATGTCTGTCAGATTGTTATGTATATCCCTTGAGGAGGAACTAGGATTCTGCTTTATTGCTGAATTACTGCCATTATTTTTCTTGTTTAACCGCTTTTCCTTTGTTTCTGCATTCTCTCATTTCCCTAATTAGTAACTGCCTGTGCCTGCTCTTTGGAACTCAGGGAAAGCCTGGAAGACTAGAGACATTTTTTACAAACAAAAAATGGGGGAAATGGAGGGGCTTTTGTACACAGGAGGACCCCCACCCAGGACCTGTTTGATTTCAGTACCCCCTTTAGTTTGATATTCTTCTATCTTGAGAGGAAAAGGTGTGGGACAAGAAATGGAATAAAGTTTTGGATAGAGAGGTTAATAATAAACTCAGCAGGGGAACTCAGTTTTAGGGGGACTCAGTTGCATATTCCCTGTGCTGTATATTACATTCTTATAACTTTTTAATTTTATACCTAGCAGCTTGTACCTCTTAATCCCCTTCACCTACTTTGCCCCTTCCCCTACGCCCCTCCCCTTTGGTAGCCACTAGTTTGTTCTTTGTATCTTTGAGTCTGTTTCTGCTTTGTTATATTTGTTCATTTGTTTTATTTTTTAGATTCCACATATAAGTAACAATACAAGCACCTCTTTATTTAAAAAAAAATTAAAATGTGATAGGTTTTCCCCTCGTACTAAATTGCATATAATAATCATTCCTCTTTTTAAATTTATTTTTGAAGTACCAGAAATACCTTGCTGGGCTTCGTAAATAATTTTGACCATACAAATGTCACTTTGGGGAAACATTTTGAGATTTTCAGAAATATTTCTATATTCCTCCTTAATTTGGTGTGTTTCACCATTATTTTTCTGGTATTTAACCAATAAGGTCCATTATGGGAACAAATTAAATGATGTGACTAAAAATAAAAAATGACTTAAAACTATATAAAGATCATCCTACTGCATAGCACAGGGAACTATAGTCAATATCCTGAGATAAACCGTAATGGAAAAGAATATAATAAATGTATATATGTATAACTGAATCACTTTGTGGTACTGTAGAAATTAACCCAACATTGTAAATCAACTATACTTCATTTTTATTTTTTAAGAAGATTTATTATTTATTTATTTAATTTATTTTTGGCTGCATTGGGTCTTAGTTGCGGCACACGGAATCTTCTTTGAGGTTTGCGGGATCTTTCCTTGCAGTGTGCAGGCTTCTTTCTAGTTGTACTGAAATGCCCACGGTCGCGAGACCCCTCCACAAGACCACCAGAGACGAGAGTCAAAGCCAAACGGCAAGGGTCATTTATTGCAGGTTCGAACCTGGACCTCCGCGCACTCGTTGCCGGTGACGCTAAGAGGTCCCGATGGAGTTTAGTACAGCTCTTTTATAGACAGGTACAAACAAGCTCGGGACCTTCTGCGGGGCTTTCCAGGGGTGGGGAGTACTGATTGGCTAACTTTTAAACAAAGACACTAGTCACCGTCTGATTGGTTGGATGGTTGGAAAAGGGGGTTCAGCAAGCATAGTTACAGAAGCGAGAGCGGCTGGTTAAGTTTCGGTTTCCTGAGGTTTTGTTTCTCAATTAGAAATACTTAAGATGGGGCCATAGTTACAAACAGTACAAACAGGAAGATCGATGCAATCCTAGCAGCGCTACGGCCTAATGGCAGGGCATCAATTCAGTCCTATTTCTACCAAAGTAGAACATAGCCCTTCAGTACCACGCAGGCTCCAGGGCATGTGGGCTCTGTAGTTTGCGGCACGTGGACTTAGTTGCCCCACAGCCTGTGGGATCTTAGTTCCCTGACCAGTGATTGAACCTGCATCCCCTGCATTGTAAGACGGATTCTTTACCACTGGACCACCAGGGAAGTCCCTATACTTCAATTTAAAAAAAAAAGAAAAACAAAAAAAACCTATATAAAGATCAAAATGACTACTGCAGTTTGTGGTGTTCAGCTAATCAATGAAATTGATTGAATGCCTGAATCATGAGAATGTCCATTAACTACTGAAAATGATTGTGAGGTAAACACATAGGACATTCATATTTCACTTAAAGGAGTAAACTTTAAATTATTATATATATATTTTTTTATTTTATTTTTTTTTTTGCGGTACGCGGGCCTCTCCCGTTTCGGAGCACAGGCTCCGGACGCGCAGGCTTAGCGGCCACGGCTCATAGGCCCAGCTGTTCTGCGGCATGTGGGATCTTCCCGGACCGGGACACGAACTTGTGTCCCCTGCATCGGCAGGCAGACTCTCAACCACTGCACCACCAGGGAAGCCCTATTTTGTTTTTTTTAAAGGATAGGGGAACTGAAACACTAAAGTTTTGCCTTTACTGTGACCTCTCCCTTTGAAATCTCATTTGTTCCTGCTGTTTAAACCATCATTTTTGTGCAAATGAGCCCTAATTCTAAAGTCAAGTTCTGCTCTCTTAAGCACTTAACACACATTTCTCACAGCCTTTTGGACAATTAGATCTACTCAATTTATATACTACTCTTCCTCTTTCATGTTTCCTATCTTGATTAATGGGATAAGCATCTTCTGAGTGGCTCAGATGTAAAACTTCAAATTCTTACCTCTCCTTTTGCCCAATTGTATAATCTGTAGCTTTAGCCTCCAAAATGGCTTTCTTCATTTTCTGCTCTCACTGCCACTGCCCTAATTTAGGCCTTCCTTTTCTTTTTCTTAACAACATTTTATATGCCATTGTATGATTGACAAAGCCCATACTCCTTAACTTGAAATTTGTATTAGTTAAGATACAGGTTTGGCTTCTGTGATGGAGAAACTGAAAAATAATTGTGGTCTAAAATAATACATATATATATTTTTTTTTTTTTTTTTTTTTTGCGGTACGCGGGCCTCTCACTGCTGTGGCCTCTCCCGTTGCGGAGCACAGGCTCCGGACGCGCAGGCTCAGCGGCCATGGCTCACGGGCGCAGCCGCTCCGCGGCATGTGGGATCTTACCGGACCGGGGCACGAACCCGCGACCCCTGCATCGGCAAGTGGACTCTCAACAACTGCGCCACCAGGGAAGCCCTAAAATAATACTTTTTTAATAAAATAAAAAGTTTATTTCTTTCCTGTGTAAAAGTATGAGCTGACCAGGTAGCTTTGCTAGAAAAAGTTGTCAGGGGCCCAAGCTCTTTCTAACCTGTTGCTCTGCCATCCTTATACAGCTCCATCTTGTGGACCAAGATGGCTGCTTCACTTCCTGCCATTACATGCCACAGGCTTTTAACTTAAAGGCTAAAATGTATGGGGGCGGGGAGTGGGCAGAATATTTGCAAGTGGTAGTAGGAGTTGGATTTTATTTTCAACCTTGGGTTTTAGAAAGTTATTTTTAATATCTTTACAAAATAAAGTAATTTCATCATTTCTGTTATGATTTCATGAACTTTTGATGATTCTGTTAGGTTCCTTCAGTTACATTTGGGAGAAGTAAGGTGGGTTGCTGTGACCCTCAAATATTGTGCTCATGGCCTATCACTTGCAGACCTAGGGACTGGTACTTTCCTTTTCTCTGTGTGTAAAAATGATTTACATTGTCCAAAATTACTTTCTTTTGAAAGTAATCAATGCCTAGCTCAACTTCCTCTTAAAGTATAAATAGGTTTCATTCAATCACAATCTCTTCTAATCATGCTGTATTCAAATTGTGCATTTTATACAATGGTACTTGCTTCTTACAAGCTTGTGAGAAACAAAATAACTCCCTGAAAGGCAAGACTACTTCCTGAGTCTGATGAACACGTTTGTATGTAGTTGATATTCAATAAATGTTTGTTCATTTGAAGTATATTTCATTTTTCAAATAGAATAAAGAATTGAGTGGGGAGGTCAGAGGTAGGCCTATATTGCTTTACATGTAAAGTGTGGTCTATACTTTTGGCGAGTGTATTCATTTCTTACAAATCAACATATAAAAACATCAGTACCCGACAGAAAATGAGCAAAGGACATGGACTCATGGTGACAAAAGTACAAGCACAAACGGCTTCCATGAAAAGTATTTAACTTGTAATTAAAGAAATAAATACTTAAAGCAATTTGTTGGAATGCATCAGAGACATAAATATGTGTACTCTTTGACCCTTTCTAGGAAGCTTCTGTGAAAATGGAGATGGAGTCAAAACTTTTTGATCACAATGTAATTTTATACTTGTGAAAAATTGGAAATAAAAATTACCCAATGGGGCTTCCCTGGTGGCACAGTGGTTGAGAGTCTGCCTGCCGATGCAGGGGACACGGGTTGGTGCCCCGGTCCGGGAAGATCCCACATGCCGCGGAGCGGCTGGGCCTGTGAGCCATGACCGCTGAGCCTGCGCGTCCGGAGCCTGTGCTCCGCAACGGGAGAGGCCCCAACAGTGAGAGGCCCGTGTACCGCAAAAAAAAAAAAAAAAAAAAAAAAAAAATTACCCAATGGTGGAAGAATGGTTTTATAAATTATGGCACACCCATCACAATAGGCTATATTTCAATCTTTTAAAAGGATTATTTTCAAAGGGTATTTAGTGATACAGGCTATTTAATGACAGAGAAAAATGATCATTATTTTTGTTACATGAGAAAAGTATAGAATAGTAATTGAGGAAATGCAGTGAGATTCCACTATACAACCTCTTAGAATGGCAAAAAACAAAACAAAAAGAAAAAGAAGAGAACACAAGTGATGGCAAGGATACAAAGCAACAGGACTCAAATCTTGCCAGTGGGAATGCAAATACAATAGCCATTTGGAAGACTGACAGTTTCTTATAAAATCCAACATACCTTTATTATATGACCTAGCGATCCCACTCCTAGATTGAAATTTTCCAGCAAGATATGAGAGCTCCATTAGCTTCTCTCTCTTGTCGGCATTTGGAATTATCCGTTTTTTAAAAAAAATTTTAGCCATTATAATGAGATATGAAGTGACACCTTATTATGGTTTTAATTTGCATTTCCCCCACAACTGCTGTATGCTTTTCTCATGAAAAGTGAAATGAAAACCTGTAGTCTCCCCTCTGCAAATATTTATAGCAGTTGTATTTGTAATCACCAAAAACTGGAAATAACCCAGATATCTCAACTGGGGAATGGATTTTTAAAAACCGAAGTATGTCCATACAATGTGACACAGGAACGAACCTCTTAGTCTAGGATAACATATAAGTATATTGGAAAAGGGACTATGAGATAATTACATACTAAGTTATCATAAGAAAAAAACCAAATGAGCCATTGAGCATTGCATCATATAATCAAAACACACCAGAAAAAAAGTGGCCAAAGAGCAGATGAAAATGGTAATTAAATATTTCAAAATAAAGCAAAGAGAAATTAAGGGAAAGATGAAACCTTTGAAGGAACCACACAAATCAGAAATAAAAGGAGCTCAGAGATGAGGTGAATAAGCTATATAGAAGGATGTGAAATGAGAGCTGGCAGAACTACAGAAAGAATTAGAAAAAAGGATATTTCTAATGATGATTAAATTAGAAAGAAAACAAGTGAATATACATCATAGAAAGCACAATAAGAGAAATAAAGAGTAGATAAGAGAAAATTGAAGAAAATCAAACAGATAAAGTTTTTTGAAAAGGGACCAAAAGAAAGTGACAAGACAGGGACTTCCCTGGTGGTCCAGTGGTTAAGACTCCACACTCCCAATGCAGAGGGCCTGGGTTCGATCCCTGGTCAGGGAGCTAGATCTTGCATGCCTCAACTAAAGATCCCGCATGGCACAACAAAGATCCCACGAAGATCCAATGTGCTGTGACTAAGAGCTGGCGCAGCCAAATAAATAAATAAATATTTTTTTAAAGAAAAGAAAGTGACAAGACAAAGAGAGCCAAAATAAGTGTATTAGGAGTGTATTTGGTTTTGTTAAACCAAAGCATAGAGGTGATGGTTATGTAACATTAACAAGTATATTGTGAATATACTTAATGCCACTGGATTGTATACTTAAAAATGTTTAAAATGGTACATTTTATGCTCTTTATTTTGTTGTTTATTATTGTTGTTTATTTTACCATGATAAAAAAATTGTAAACCAATGCAGTGGAACAGAACAACTATTAGAACTATAATTCAGGAAAACTTTAAAGAAGGTTTAAGTCTATATACGTTGAAAGGCACACTGTGCATCTGGGGAATTCAACCCAGAACAGTCAGTTAACACAGAAGGATTCTTGTAGAATTGTTGGATTTTAAAAATAAAGAAAAAAAAATCTTTCTGCACCCATGGAAAAAAGACCAAGTAAACCTGGAAAGAAAATTAGACTGGATTAGATTTTTTTAATATAAAAATTTATTTTTATTTATTATTTTTGGCTGTGTTGGGTCTTCATTGCTGTGCGCGGGCTTTCTCTAGTTGCAGTGAGCGGGGGCTACTCTTCGTTGCGGTGTGCGGGCTTCTCATTGTGGTGGCTTCTCTTGTTGCGGAGCACAGGCTCTAAGTGCACAGGCTTCAGTAGACGTGGCGCATGGACTCAGTAGTTGTGGCTCACGGGCTTAGTTGCTCCGCGGCATGTGGGATCTTCCTGGACCAGGGGTCAAACCTGTGTGCCCTGCGTTGGCAGGCAGATTCTTAACCACTGCGCCACCAGGGAAGCCCTGGATTAGATTTTTTTAGCAGCAACATTTCATGCCAGATAATAACAAAGCAACATTTTTTAAATATTCAGGAAATAAATATTCCATATCTCACCAAATTATACTTCAAGAATTCAGGCCATTAACAAGCATATATGAACATGAAACAACTCAAAGAATATTGTTCCTATGAATCTTTCTTGAAGAATATACTAGAGAACAAATTTCAGACAACCAGGAAATGACTGGAGAATCTTTGACATGAGGTCAGGTGGTAAGCACTGAGTATATCTTGTGTAGCACTAAGATTGTAAGATGGGAATAATTGTGGTAGAATGGTATGTAAATGTTGTATAATCTGATGATGTAGAAATAGCATAGCCCACAGAAAAAGGGAGTATACGTAAAAAGTAGAATTAAGTGGTTGTTTGCCTCGTAGGAATTAGCTGTAAGGAAAAGGATAGCACTTGAAGCTGACTGATGGACATAAACATACTATAAATAAGTATGTATACTTAGATGTGTAAGATAAAACGCTAATAAAAGTAATACCAGTGATCAAAACTAGGTGATGGGGGAGAAGAGGAAGTTACTAATTTTGTTACTGCTAATTGCAGGGAACTAACAGTATCTTAAAAAGAGGGGAGGGGAATGAAGAGTATTGTATAAAGATATTACTATAGAGTTAACCCCAATAACAAAAACTTTCCTAAATACTAAAAGAAATACCTACCCTAAAAAGAGCAAAGAGAGCTATGTAATGATATGCACACATTTTCTATATGTATTTATTTTCTATATGTACTTATCTGTACACACACACAAAATGAACATGAATCATTATCACAACACTAAATCTATCAGGTGTATTAATAAATGTATATGGGCTCAACTTACTTAATGATCGCTGTATGCAAAAGATACAATTGTAAAAAGTATGAATAATAAAAGGAGTTCATAAGAAATGAAGGATAATTTTAAAATAACAATAATAGAGGGAAGAGTGAAAACATATCAGAAAAATGCAAATTTTAAAAAATGCAAGGTTCATCATCTTGGTATCAGACAAGCAGAGTTTAGTTCAAAAAGCATTAAGATGAAGGATACTATAAAATAGCCCATATAAAGCTAATGGTTATATTTACAATGAAGATTTTTTAAAATATCTATTTACCAAATGGCACATCAATAGTTTTCATAAAGTAAAAACTACTAGATGTAAAAAGGAATAGAAACCTGCTAATAATAGAAGACTTTAACACACCTCTCTCAAAATGTCAGGTTAAGTGGACCAAGAAAATTAGTCATTATTATACATAATCAGTAAGGTAGATCTTACAGATTTGTATCAAAGTTTGAATCCATTAATAGAGAATATGTTTTCTCAAATGCACATAGGACAGTTATAAAAATCTATTATGTATTAGACCACAAAGAATATATCAGTTCCAAAATATAAAAAGTCAAAATTTTGACCACATGTAATAAGACTAGAAAATAATTTTAAAAATTTAAAATTAAACCTGGGTCAAGTTTTCTGTTGGATGGTGGCAACTGTCTAAATCCAAATCTCTCCATACATCCTTTTAAAAAACCATACAGGGCTTCCCCGCTGGCGCAGTGGTTAAGAATCCACCTGCCAATGCTGGGGACACGGGTTCGAGCCCTGGTCTGGGAAGATCCCACATGCCGAGGAGCAACTAAGACCATGTGCCACAACTACTGAGCCTGCGCCCTAGAGCCTGTGAGCCACAACTACTGAAGCCCGCACGCCTAGAGCCCGTGCTCGACAACAAGAGAAGCCACCGCAGTGAGAAGCCCACACACCACAATGAAGAGTAGCCCCCACTTGCTGCAACTAGAGAAAGCACGTGCGGCAACGAAGACCCAATGCAGCCAAAAATAAATAAATTTATTTTTTAAAAAAACATACAGATCTGTAAGGAGAGCAAAGTATATCACCACCACCCTTGCCTAACTAATGTAATTTCAAATTATGGTTATGTAGGCAGATAAACTGAAATGCAGCAGACTCAGCTCTGGACCCCATGCTGAGGTGACAAGTGAGGTTGAGACTTCAGAACAGAGAAAAAGGAAGCAGGAACTGGTGTCAGTAGAATGCAAGTAAAATAACTCCAAAAAGAGAAAACCCCACCCTAAGGAGGGAAATACTAAGGTTTAAGACTCCTTAGACAAAAGGGACTTGAAAGTACACAGGATCAAAGAGGCCATCTCAGAAAGGTATTGCTTCTAGGAACAGAATGACTTGGAAGGGTCACCATTTACCTGGAGGCTTGGTGGTAAAGAGAACAAAGAGGTAGTAGAAATTAAGGATCTTGGTGAAACAGAGTAGAAGATAGATGAACTCTTTTTCACCCAAAAAGGAGTCACTGATTTTTAAAAGTCTGTACTTTATTAAACCAACAGAAGGTGCTGTTGAACTAAAAAAATCCAGTATTTCTTCCAAATCCCTCACTCCTGTCTATGTACCGTTGTCAATTAGTTTAAGAAAATTGAAACCCTTCAAAATGAACAGAAAATGGCAGGCAACACCCATTATAAGGTTACTATAAGTAGAAAAAATAAAATGAGAATCAAAATATTTCAGCTGATGGAAAGTCTCCCCCAAAGCTTACTCAACTAAAGAGCTAAAGAAAACTACCTGAATTAAATACTCCTAACTGAAATACCTTTAAACAAGCATTTGCAGAGGTAAAGTCTCAAATTCAGAACCCCAAGACAAAAAAAGAAGGGAAGAAATGGAAGGTGAATTTACTGAACTCAGGAAACGAAATGAAGACAAAAAATAATCATCTTTTAAAATGAAGCTGAAGTCCAAGATACCTAATGGAAAGAATATCAGGGGCATTGAGAAAAAATATGAAGACAGGCAAAAGAATGAAAATTAAATGAAGAAAGGTAAAAAGTCAGAGAGAAAATGATTTATATAGATGATATGTAAAATTAGAGTTCCTAAGAAGAAAAAAACAGTAGCTGAGGCAATATTTAAACTTAAATCCATGAAAACATTCTGGAAGTAACAGAAGATTTAAATCTATGTATTGAAAATGCTCCTTGTATACTGGGAAAATTGATCCCAAGTAGTCAACACTAAGTCATGTCCTAATAAAACTATTGGACTTTGAAGATAATGAAAAGTACCTCTGGGCTTCCAGGCAGAAAGAAGAGGTTAGCAACAAACTTCTCAATGGCAACATACAAAGCAAAATAGGCATGGAACAAATTTAAAGTCTATGAAATTGTAAGCCAAGGATTTTATAACTATGACTCAATCTCAGAAGAAAATTAAAACTATGATAAATTCTACTATATTAAAAAAATATTTACATGGTGAAAAATGCCATGAACAAAGTCAAATGACAAACTGGGAAGAAATATTTGAATATACAGCACAAAGAGCTCATTTCCTTAATGAAAATAACCTCCAAAAATCAAGGCAAATTACCATCAACCTGGTAGAAAAACAGGCCAAAGATATGAAAATAGATTTCATGGAAAAAAATGCAGATGACAAAACATATAAAAGATGTTCAACTTCAGTCATACAAAGAGAAATACAAATGAAACCTATTCTAAAAACCACAACTACACTAAAGCTTTTCTCACCAAAATCTGTAGTTATATAAAATATTCTATGGACTGGGGGGAAACAGGCACTTTGATGCATTTCTGGTGGGGATACAAAAGCAAAAAGCCCAGGAGGGAATTTAGTAGTATCTGGCAGAATCACATATGCGTGTGTCTTTTGACCCAGACATAGGAATCTGCTCTAAGGACACACTGGCATAAAATATAAACTGGCATTTGTATCAGTTTAGTCACAACAGAATTACTTGTATTAGCGAAAGATTGGAAATAACCAAAATGCCCATTAATAGGGAACTGATTAAAGTACATGCAACAATGGAATAATCTTCAGGTTGATGGTGTCCCTTCCAAGTCACCCTTTTCACTAGAAGGCATAAAGAGAATGTAGAAAGTCTCCATGTACCAGTATCGGGTGATCTGCAGAATATATTACAAAGTGGAAAAAACAAAGGCACTGAAGAGTAATCTATTAAATATGTAGAAGGAAGGAATGGGAAAGGTGCCAATGATAGAGTTCTCTAATTATAACTTGTTTACATGGTTTCAATCTTAGAATCATGTATGTTTACATATTCAAAAATTAAATTAAGTAAAAAGGTAGAAAGAGAAGAAAAATCTACAAAGGAAATAAATTTACATAACTATATAGAAGTTTGGTGACATAGCCACACAAGAAAAGCAACAATTTTAGTGACTTTAGAACATAGATTTTGGACTGTACATTGGCCCTCTGTATCTTCAGATTCTCCATCTGCAGAGTCAACCAACCACGGATCGAGAATATTCAGGGAAAAAAATTCCAGAAAGTTCCAAAAAGCAGAACTTGAATTTACCCCATACTGGCAACTATTTATATATCATGTACATTGTATTAGGTATTATAAGTAATCTAGAGATGATTTAAAGTACATGTGCATAGGATATATGCAAACCCTATGCCATTTTATATAAGGAACTTAAGCATCCGTGGATTTTGGTATCCATGGGGGGATGGAGCTGGAACCAATCCCCCATGGATACCAAGGGATAACTGTATCTTCTTAGCGGGGTATATTCAGTAGTATAATTGTTGTATTGCTTTTTTTTTTTTTTTTTTTTTTTTTGCGGTACGCGGGCCACTGTTGTGGCCTCTTCCGTTGCGGAGCACAGGCTCCGGACGCGCAGGCTCAGCAGCCATGGCTCACGGGCCTAGCCGCTCCGCGGCATGTGGGATCTTCCCAGACCCGGGCACGAACCCGTGTCCCCTGCATCGGCAGGGGGACTCTCAACCACTGCACCACCAGGGAAGCCCATGTATTGCTATTTTTAAAGTATTTTATGTCTATTGTTGGGTAATATAAGTGTTGCAAAATGTTAATTGTTGAACAAAACCACAGTAGTTTATCAGGGCTATGACTTAGAAAATTTAGTCTGGAAAGTCCTTTGATAGATTGAGCAAAGTGGAAATGAAGTACAAAATTACACAGAAGGACAGCTAACATAACAGAGTATAGGTTATGTAGCAGGCTTTGTGCTGGGCACTATATATATGCTATATAATTTGGCTCGTGCAGCTACCCGTTGAGACTTGTGATATTATTTTCCTAAGAGGGATGTTGAGATTTAAACCCAGATCTATGTGATTCCAAATCCTGTGTTTTTTCTACTACATTATTGCAGGATATACATCAAATATTGAGAAGAAAGAACATCCAGAGCTAAATGTTCTGTTTAAACCAGTAGTTGCTGCTCAGAAAATAAATAAAGATGCAGACCCAAAGTCAGTGGTTTATACGTTCTTCATGCAAGAGCATTGTATTAAAGGAGAGAGTGTAAGTTTTCTCTTATTTCTAATGGGAAAATGTAAGCATACACACATGCACACATACACGCCCTCATACTGATGTTGGAGATAGAAATTTTATAAAAGTTGCCATTGATGACTGAAATTAGTGACAGATGTGAACTAAAATTATGGCAAAGCAGAAAAGAAAAAATCTAGCAGGCATGGGTTTTCATGATGCTGTTAAAAGCAAAAAACCTTTCAAAGCTTCCCTTCATGACACTTTAAAGCTCTTCTAAGCTTTGCACAACCTTTTTGTATTGGCCTTTAAGATACTAGTTTAGATAAGGTGGTTTCCTCCTGTGGAAGGTTAGGGCTGATAGAGATTTCAGTGGTGCTAGAGTTCTCCTCATCTAAGCCACCCCTTCACATTTATACTGGTTTTCCCTAATGATGAAATATTTTTATTTGGTTCAGTACTAATTTTTAAAAAGTCTGCCACTTGAAGTAGTTGGGGTAGGGAGATATTCCTATTTTAATTTGATTCATTTGTATATGATTCTGATGGAAATTCAATTTATAATTCTATGTACGTGATAATAAGGAAAACGTTGAAATTTCTATAAAGATTTTTTAAATTAATTTTTAAGCTTTTCTTTTTGTCAGAAGCTGTGTTGATCAGTGACTTTGGTGAAGGCTGAGAAAGTTGAAGAAAATTTGCAGATGATACACAACTTCTAAGGTAAGCTAATATAATAACTCAGTCAAGATTATAAGTACCCTTGACAGACTTATAGACTACAGTTAACACACTAAAATAAAATTTACAGGAGTAATTATTATATCCTGATTTAAATTTTACAAAGCAATTGTAGAAGTATTAAATAGACTTCCATTTCTGGCAGTATGATAGACAAGACATCCACCAAATATGTAAAATACTAGATTCAGTATTTTAAAAATCCTTTAAAATGAATGGATAAACCTATAAGAAAATAAGGGAAACTTTCTGGGGCTAGAAACCAAGCAAGTATATTCTGTGAGGTAAACGAGTGCTGAAATCACTGAATACTTTGGGGGCATCCATCATTCTATGGGGCCATAGAAACTTGTGCATGGAGAAGAATGGAGACGGAGGAAAATTCCCTGCGTTCTGCAAAGTGAAGGGGGCCTATCAGAGACCATCCTGGAGAGGCATACAGCTCTGGGTGGAGTTAGAATCCCCCTGAATAATTCCTGCTTACATTCACTTGGATTTGATGCCTTATTTTATACTATTTTCATGATCCTTAAACTCTACAAATTGAGAGTTTTAATTTAAAATAGACTTGGGTCTGTAACACTCTTCAGTACCTGCCAGAAACAAATCACAAATCCTCCATGGAAGGAATTATCAACCTAGTTATCAAATAATCATAGTTAAAATTCTAACAAATAAACTCATTTTTTAAAAAAAAATCACAAAACATACAAGGGGAAAAAATCAAAACACTATGAGCAAGAGTCAGCAGAAATCACAACTGAAACAGATCTACAGATATTTCAGCTATTAGAAATATCCAATACATAAGATAAATATATTTAATAAATAAAAGAGGGATTCTAACCAAATGTAAAATAGATAGCTAGTGGGAAGCAGCCACATAGCACAGGGAGATCAGCTCCGTGCTTTTTTTTTTTTTTTAAATAAATTTATTCATTTATTTATTGGCTGCATTGTGTCTCCGTTGCTGTGCGCGGGCTTTCCCTAGTTGCAGTGAGTGGGGGCTACTCTTTGTTGCGGTGTGCAGGCTTCTCATTGCAGTGACTTCTCTCATTGTGGAGCACGGGCTCTAGGCGTGCAGGCTTCAGTAGTTGTGGCACACAGGCTTAGTTGCTCTGCGGCATGTGGGATCCTGCTGGACCAGAGCTCAAACCCGTGTACCCTGCATTGGCAGGCAGATTCTTAATCACTGCGCCACCAGGGAAGTCCCCAGCTCGGTGCTTTGTGACCACCTAGAGGAGTGGGATAGAGAGGGTGGGAGGGAGACACAAGAGGGAGGAGATATGGGGATATATGTATATGTATAGCTGATTCACTTTGTTATACAGCCTAAACTAACACACCATTGTAAAGCAATTATACTCCAATAAAGATGTTTAAAAAAAGAGGGATTCTAAAACATAAATAAAGAGTAATAGACTATAAAAATGACAAGGCACATTAAAATAAGAATGAATTAGACTATCAGAAATGAAAAATCCCATAATAGAACTTAAAAATTAAATAATATGTTAAACCAGCATATAAGGCACAGTTAAAAAGAGTAAGAAACTATAGTTGACCCTTGAACAACACAGGTTTGAATTGCATGGGTCCACTTATGTGTGAATTTTTTTCAGTAAATACGTACTTGAGTACTACATGATCTGCAATTGGTTGAATCCACAGATGTGGTTACCACAGTTATGGAAAGCTGATTGTAAAGTTAAACATAGATTTTTGACTGTTGGTGGTTGGTACCCCTAAACCTCAAGTTGTTCAAGGGTCAACTGTGCATGGAAGGCCATACACAGAGAAAAAAGATATAGGAAAAATAAAAGAGATGGCGAGATGATTTAATCAGAGTAGCAGGATACAATTTATGAAGAAAGTTAGTACTAAAGTAGAACACTTCAGAGTAACCTAAGATAAGCTTCTCTAGAGAGAAAGCATCATCCCCTTTGTACGGGCAGGAATAAAAAAACAAAACCAGAACTAATTTGTTTTTAATGGGTTCCCCAACTCATCACTTAAAAGTCAGCACTTCCTCTTTGTCTTACTTTTTTATTCAAGACAAAGAATATAGTAGAACAGGAATGTGATTCATAATTTTAAAAAATCAATTGGAGATTTATTCACAAATATTTGCTGAGGATAAAGCAGTGAACAAAACACAAACGTTCCCTTCCTTCACATTAGCTTATGTTCTAGTGTCATTAAAGTTGTCAGTTACGAAGTAAAAATCAGGACAACAGCAAACTTATTCCTTTCCTTTTCACTCATAACTTTCCTCAACATGGGGTTATAATGGAAACTCAGGGGCATGCAGAGTTCACCATAGTCATAGAATACAACAGTGTAGAGTGTATACATTATATATATCAGAGCCTACATTTTAAAAAATGCCTATTTCTTGTGTCAAAAAAGTTAAAAATGCCTGTTTATAGAGAAACATAGCTGCTGCTTTTAAAAAAAGAAACATTTTTTTCCACTTATGAATGCTATGGTTGAAAACTTGATTTTTTTCTTTCTAAACATTTGTTGAGTGACTAATTACTGAAACCCTTAAGAATGAATTGGATGCTACAACAGCTGCTCTTTTGGGATTAGGTGATGTTCTTCAGGGAATTCATGCCTGAATCTACTGTATACAATTTTTAGGTGCTTTATTCAACCAGTGCCAGTGGCATTTCGTCTTTTAACCTTGGCACTCCAGTTATACTTTCTCTTGCACTTGGGAGGGTAGCCACATTTGCCACAGATTGACTTATGTCGGTGGTAGGCCTTAGAGCCACAATAGCGGCACAGCATGTGTGTCTTATTGCTGTGCTTTGCAAATGATGACATTCCCTTCCTCATCTCGCTTCTGATCATTACAGAAAAGAATAAAAGAAGAAAAAGTAATCAATCCTAACACCCAAAGAAAATTACTTCTAAAATTTCATTGTACTTCCTTCTAATTTTATCTATGTAAAATTATATGTGTGTATGGACACACAAATGGTTGTGTGTATGTATATAATTTAAAAGTGAATTTGAGGGACTTCCCTGGTGGTCCAGTGGGTAGGACTCCACCCTCCCACTGCAGGGGACATGGGTTCGAGCCCTGGTCCAGGAAGATCCCACATGCCATGGAGCAACTAAGCCCGTGTGGCACAACTACTGAGGCTGCTCTCTAGAGCCCACGTGCCACAATTACTGAACCCACATGCCACAGCTACTGAAGCCCATGCACCTAGAGCCCGTGCTCCGCAACAAGAGAAGCCACCACAATGAGAAGCCTGCACACCGCCAGAAGAGTAGCCCCCACTCGCCACAACTAGAGAAAGCCCGTGTGCAGCAACGAAGACCCAATGCAGCCAAAAAAATTAATTAATTAAAAAAAAAAAAGAACGAGCACAGCCACAATAAATTAAAAAACCAAAAAAAAAACCCGAGGGGGTAATCAGCTGAGTCAGATGAGTGAATCAAAGGGATGGATAGTGTTTCAAAGCAACACTAATAAACCGCTCACATTTAAAAAATAAATAAATAAAAGTGAATTTGAAATACTCATATTTATTCTATTTTTTATTTAACATATTTTTCTTATATGAATATATGACACTTTAAAATATTATTTTGACACCTCTATTAAATTCTATTATAAGATGGTAGCATAGCATAATTTATTCAGCCATTTCTTTTTGTAAACATTCCAGGCTTTCCTATTATAAATAACATTACGATAACATCATTGACTATCTGGCCATATCTCTGATTATTTTCTCAGGATAGCTTTCTGTTAGTAGAAATAGTCTGTTAAAGAGCATGAATATTCTGATAAATTGTTTTCTAGATATATTCTTAGTGTTTTTTTTCTACACAGCAGCATATGAGATTTTGTCTCACCACATTCTTGCCAATGATAGTTTATATTTTAAAAAATCTTTCTTCTATTTCTTAGGAAGACTGGTTCTGTTTCTTGTAACAGTTATGCTTCTTTTACTAAGGTGAAAACTTTTCATCTGTATTTTTGATTTTGTATTGAGATGGAGAAATTGTCGGTCTTTTAGTAGTTGGCACAAGAATTTTTGTTTTTGCAGAAAATGCTGAATTTGTTTGGAAGAAATGCCTTGATAATTCATTTGTGATGAATACTGAGTCTACAAGGGTCTTGTTCAAGTGTGAGAAGATGATTGTTAAATTGCTTTTTTTTTTTTTTTTTTTTTTGCGGTACGCGGGCCTCTCACTGCTGTGCCCTCTCCCGTTGCGGAGCACAGTCTCCAGATGCACAGGCTCAGCGGCCATGGCTCACGGGCCCAGCCGCTCCGCGGCATGTGGGATCCTCCCAGACCAGGGCACGAACCCGTGTCCCCTGCATCGGCAGGCAGACTCTCAACCACTGCGCCACCAGGGAAGCCCTAAAAGATATATTTTTAAAGAATTAATATAGCAAGAAAAAGTACACTAGTTCGTATTTTATTTGTAAAATGAGATAGCATTCTGTTTGCATTTATTAAAGGTATTTTTCTGTGGTCAGTAGTTATTAATAGATTATAATCATTTCTCCTATTCTAGATCATGTTTTATAAGTCTTCAGAGTTATGGTAAAATGTGTTTTATAAAGATAATGAAATCCAACTGTAGTTACTGAACTAATTCCATAGAGATTTTTCCATTCAGTGGATATGTTTTATTATAATTCTATGTGTTGTTTGCTGTCAATGTCTTTGTTTGAGTCTGAAAATTAAATATCTTGTCAAAAAGTACTTTCCATTAGCAACAATCTTCAAAATGTAGAAAGAGATCATTTGAGACTAGTTTCCCGTGACATTTTATTATTATTTTTTTGTGAATGAAAACATATTATTTAAAGTCCTACAATGAGATGAAGGATGTTGGTTGAGTTTGACTTTCCTTTCATTAAAGACTTCAGAAAAGGCTATTCGCTATTTGAAATTCTAGCCCCCAAGATCTCATGTAATAGCAAGTGTGCTAGAATCCAGGTGAGATGCTGGCAGACAGAGCTCTCTCATGGCCATCTCCTAGGTAGAGGAGATTCCTTACTGTAAGTCACTACTGATAAGTTGTTTGCGTGACTGCTGGGGGAGAGATTTACAGAGTTCTGTGAGAGTCTATTCTCATCTTGCTCGGTTTGGTCAGGAGTGGGAGACCATGTGTTTTTGCTGATCGAGTCGAACCTGGAACCCCCAGGGTCTTTTAAGTTGTTTTCATCTGATTGTTGGTTCTTTTGGGGAGAGGCAAACGGGTTGAAGTTTCTTCTACCCTGTGATGTGACTGTGTGTTGAACTCTGTTTCAAAAGATGACAGCTGCTGTGTTACTCCTAAAAGTCCACCCACCTCCACACTGAGAATGACCCAGATGACATCTATATAGTAGAGTCCTGTAGCAGTGCACATCTGTCACTGTCCCTGATACATTCCTGCTCTGCTGGGGCTGCACATCTGGACGCTGACATCTGCAATCACTTGGGGCTCTAGCGATCTCACCATTACCATGTTCACATGTCCAAATTGGTCTTCCCTGACATATTTAAAACAAACCCCTGGAGGCCAGGCCTCTGCCCCAGAATTTTGGATCTGCCATGTTTTTATAAATTGAGTATCAGGAGGTATCAACTCCCCTTCTCCTATGGTGACATCTTCAACAAAGGACATAGAGGGCACACTGATGTTTGGGCTCTCAAAGTCATAATAGGCGCCAATTGCTGCTTGTAGGTTCCAGTTGGTCATGTCCAGGAAGAGGGCGCTGACGGCTGGGTTGAGCTGGAAGCCGAGCAACCGCTGGAACTCGGAGATGAGCACGTCCTTGTCGGTGGTGCCCAGGCAGCTGAACTTCTGCATCAGCTCGGGGTCCAGGCTCACGCCCATGCCCTCCATGGCTGGGGCCGGACACTCGTTTCCCTTCCTCCTCACAACTGAGCCGACGCCGGGCCGGGGCCCGCGAGGGGGCCCGTTGCTAGCTGGCGCTGCGACCCCGCTCCTCGGAGGTAGGCCCCGGGCCTCTCACCACCCATAGGGATAAACTCACTCAGCCGCTCACTCACTCTCGCACCCCACCCCACCCCCGCGCGCCCCTAGTGCCGCCGCCAACGCCTCCTCTCGCTTCTCCTTCCCAGGACATTTTAAACTGAATAATTTATAACTCAAGGTCTTCTGTCCCTTTATTTAACCTAATTCTCTCTTTGTCCTTTCTGTGTTCTTTTTAGATCCTGTTTTCCTTCTTGGTTCTAGAGCACCAGCTTACAAATTGTACTTTTAAAGAGTTACAACAGAAATAATATGATTTTCCAACATGAAATTTTTTGTATAGCTCTGATTTCAATAATTTGTAGCAAAGTGAAAGTTTGTAAAAACTCAGAAAATTGGAAGATGACGTACTTTATAAAAAGAGAATGAACATGTGTCAGTTCTTGATAGGATGAGAGTTGTTCTTTCATTAAAAGCTATGTTGTGTTCTTAATTGATTCAAGGAAGAACTTTTCATACAAGTGTCAACTGTGGAAAAAAACAGAAAATAGATCCAGCAAAGAAGGGCAGGGAAATAAGAGAGTCATTACCATCTGACTATGGTTACGGCACTAAGCCCATTTTTGTTGGTTATGATGATATTGTATTGATATATTGTATCTGAGGATTCCATGACTTCTTTCTTACCTCATTCTTTGTTATTCCTTGAATTGGGAAGTTGGAGGAATACCATAGCACGTATTTCACCTGGTTATTGTTTGTGGTGCTATTGTAAGTGGAATTGTAACTATTGAGCTTAGAATTTGATGTATGCAAGTTATAGCCTTTAGCTTTTCTTCTTACTACATTTATATGATTTTTTTAAATTATTATTTATTTATTTATTTTGGTACACCTTCATTTCTTTTTTTTAAAAATTAACTTATTTATTTATTCATTTTTGTCTCTGTCGGGTCTTCATTGCTGTGCAGGCTTTCTCTAGTTGCAGCGAGTGGGAGCTACTCTTCATTTGCGGTGCACAGGCTTCTCATTGCGGTGGCTTCTCTTGTTGTGGTCGCGGAGCATGGGCTCTAGGTGCTCGGGCTTCAGTAGTTGTGGCTCACAGGCTCTAGAGTGCAGGCTCAGTAGTTGTGGTGCACGGGCTTAGTTGCTCAGCAGCATGTGGGATCTTCCCGACCAGGGATTGAACCCATGTCCTCTGCATTGGCAGGCGGATTCTTTTTATTTCCTTTTTATTTATTTAATTTATTTTGGTTTTGGCTGTGTTGAGTCTTCGTTGCTGTGCTCAGGCTTTCTCTAGTTGCAGTGAGTGGGGGCTACTCTTCATTGTGGTGTGCAGGCTTCTCACTGCAGTGGCTTCTCTTGTTGCAGAACACGGGCTCTAGGTGCGCAGGCTTCAGTAGTTGTGGTTCTTGGGCTCTAGAGCACAGGTTCAGTGGCTGTGGCACATGGGCTTAGTTGTTCCGCGACATGTGGGATCTTCCCAACCAGGGATTGAACCCATGTCCCCTGCATTGGCAGGCAGATTCTTAACCACTGTGCCACCAGGGAAGTCCCTATATGATTTTTGATAACATCAATTTTCACTCTGCTCAAATGCACATTCTATTACTCCACTATTATTCTCTTCAGATGATCTTGAGTTCTTCTTTTCTGAGAAAATGGAAGCAATCATGTGCTTTCTAACTTCATTTCTCTTTACCTGGACAGTTTATTTTACTCATACTTTCTCTTCCTTTTTCATTTTAGAAAGATATATATCATTCTTCTTGGGGGTTAAACTTTCCACTTATGTTCTTGATCCCATCTTCCGTTGTGGGCTTAAGACTCTTGCCTCACTAATTATCCTCTTATCTTGCATCTTTCTGATATCTTTTCTACCCAATCTACTGAGAGTTTAAAAAAAAAGAGCAAGCAAGCAAGCAACAAAAATACCTTTCATTAGTCCTTGAAGCTCTCCTTCTGTTCCTTATCAAAACACTCGGAAACAGTAATATATGCTTATGCCTCCATTACCTCATCCCTAACCTCTTACAATCCTAATTTTGCCCCGGAATATTTGTTGTGTGTCAGGGACTACTACTCCAACCTCTCATCCAGTGTTCAAGGCAAGTCAGTTGAGCCATGCTACCTGGATCAGAACGAATATTACCAGTTTCCCAGAAGGACTGGCTTGGAGTCCTCTGCCTGCTTTATGCTTTGCTGTAGTACCGTATGCTCTGGTGATCCCAGCCTGGCTTTGGCCTCTCTATCAGCCTATGTCTTTAGGATTTTAGGGGAATATGAATTCTTAAAGGTCCTTTTCCTTGTCCTAAGTGGTTCTCTGAATATCCCTATTTCCCCTGATACCTTTGGTTTGTAAGAATTGAAAGAGGGCCTTAGAAATTAGATTACAGGTTTAGGCAGGATGCTCATCACTGCTCTACAGTATTCCATATTGTTGCACACTTCGTATTCTTGATGCTCTCCTTTTTGTTCATAGTGATAGTATACTTTTCTGGTTCTCCTGTCCTTCTCTAACTACTGTTTCTTTAGTCAGTTTTTTCTATCACAACTTATAGATGTTCCTTAAAGGTTTGTTCTTGGCTTTCTTTTTGGTTTCTCATATTGCACTGGCAGAATGAGTGACCCCCAATATATCTCTGGCTCTGTTTTCTCTCCAAGTTCTATTCTATGTGTTCAACTGCCTCTGTAGGCATCTATATCCAGAAGTCTTGCTGGCACCTCAAACTTGTTACATATCAAGCAACTGGTTATTTTGCAAAAATTTGTTTTTCCTTCATTGGTCCTTATTTATTTTGAAAATATTACCCATCTACTCTTTCACACAGGCATGGAAACTCATCATATTGTCTCTTCTCTCAATTACCATCTACATTTATTCAGGTGCCAAACCTATTGTCTCTGATACTCACGTAGACTGCCTAGTTACTTTCATTGCCATCCTAGACTAGTGCAATTGCCTTTAATTTCATCTCCTCCTGTTTCTCTGCCTTCTTGATTCTTCTTATACACTGCCACATTCATATTCATGAAAGAGAGTTTGATTACATCATGGCTCCCTTTTGCCTACAAATTAACAGTTAAACTCATTAACCTAGTATTAAAGCTCTTCATAATCTGATCCCCACCTGTTTTTTTTCAGTTTTTTTAGTGTCATTCACATAGCATTTGCTTCTGATAAGCTAAATTATTGCTTGTTATTTATATCTTGTACTTCCTAATACTGTGTTCTTATCTCCATGTGACCAAATCATACCCATCATTCAAAACTGAATTCAATGCACCTTTTCTATGAAACCTTCTGTGATTCCTCAAGGTATGTTTTTTTTTGGCTCTTCTGAATTTTTTGGTATTTCATTAGTCTTTTCATTTGTAATTCATAACTTTTTGCCTTACGCTCTAGTTATTTTTAGTACATGTCTTATATCCCCTAATAAAATATGAATTTCTTATTTTACTCTGTACCCCCAAAGAGCAGATTTTCCTCAGATGGTTGGACGGATGAATCCTATACATTGAAGTGATAAGAAAGTTGTAACAGAGCCTTGCCATTGTCAAGTGTTCAGGGCCATTGCATTTAGTTGTATGGCTTGCCCACTGCCCAAAGCCTCCTGGCCAGGGAAGTGAGTGGGGCCTGAAATCCAGCTCACATCCCCACTTCTGTCACATCAAACTATGTGCCAGGCTGGTGCAGGGCTGCATCTGCCTGTGAAAAGGGTACTTGTTCTTTGTATGAAGGTGCTATCTGCTGGTTAATCTATGCGCCTGCTTGACTGCACCTGTCCCTTTTTCTGACTTTTACCGAAGTACCATATAAGCTAGTAGCAACCCTGAAAGTATGGACAGTATTAATTGAAGTTCATTATGAAAACTACTTTGTGTCACATAGAAAATAACCCTCAAAATGTTTGTTAGAATGAAAGATGTGGATTAATCGAGTGTAAAATAAAGCATTGTTATAGAGCATCTCCTTGATAATTTGCTATTAATCTCAAATTCACAAATATTCTGGAATCCCTGCACCGCTTCTGGAACCTCTGAGACTTCTTGTAATTTTCTTACTTAGATCAAATGGTTAAGGGTCCCGTTTCCCTTGCCCCCACCCCAACTCTGTCTTTTGCTTAGAGTAAATTAGACTAAACTCCAGGGTTTCTGTACTCCTATCCTATGCTTTTTAAAAATGCTGCATTCAGGGAATTCCCTGACGGTCCAGTGGTCAGGACTCTGTGATTTCACTGCCGAGGGCCCGGGTTCAGTCCCTGCTCAGGGAACTAAGATCCCACAGGCCTCGTGTTGTGGCCAAAAAAAGCTGCACTCAAAATTCTTTTAACGGAATTCTTTTGGTCTAGTTGGTATATAAGACAAACTTTAAAGTCCTTAAACACATAGTCAATGACTTGTTGGTGTGTGGGTTATGAGTATCTATGGAGCACCTACTATAGCACTTTGCATCTACTAAGTGTTTTGTAAATGAGGTTGACTACAAACTGCTTGTGACTCCTCCAGTGGATCTGCCCCATTCAGGAGTAGTGATAGAGCAACTGCAAGTTGGATGATGTACTTTTAATATATGCTAGAGTTTTTTTGTTGTTGTTGTTTGTTTTTTATGAGTGGAGCAGAGTGTCTAACATTTAACAGTTAACTGAGTCAGGCATGTATGTATATTATTTCACTTGATGCTCACAACTAGTCCTGGAGTACATACTGTTATCTCCAATTTAAAGATATGTTACTTACGTACAATCTGTTTTCATTCAAATCTGGGTCTGCCTAATTTCAAAGATTTTATGGACTGTGAAACTAGGCACTTGATATGAGAACAGTGTTCAGAATAGTTTATCACATAAAGGCCTTCAGAGACTATATATCTATATTTATTTGTTACTAAATAGATATACGTAGAGATATATTTTATCTTGGCATTAGGGAAACAAGGCAGTCATTCCTTGGACTGGCATAGTAGATGTTACTGCTGAGGGCCAAATATTGCAGCTGCCACTGCAGTGCAGTACCAGTAGGGGGCCAGAGCGGTGCTAGAAAGTGAGAAAAAGATTGATGGTCTCAGCTTTGAGAGATTGCTCTGACATTTTGGAAATACAGCCAACGGGCAGGGGTGTCACCTAAATTTTGTAATTCAAGCTTCCTCCTTCCTAAAAAAAGCAGAAGGCGGAGATGGAAGCAGAATTAGTATAAGAGAGAAAACAGACTAATGAAGAAGCTTTGTTATCTTGCTGAAGTTAAGAACTTTTAAAGATTTCCAAATTTGGCCAAGGATTAGCAATTAATGGACAATTGGAAATGTGTTTTCATTCTATCAATTAACCCCTATTTCAGTGCAACTTGGACACCTCTAAAGCATTTGTCCTCTGGCATTTCTTCTGTATTCTGCTTTTATGAAAGCAATTTGAGTATCTTTAAGCAAGTTCCAGGGCCACGATGTTAATTCTGTCTGAAATGGGAATTATGAGAAGAACTAGAGATATCTATGGTACATGGATAGCATGACAAACTCCTAAGATAATAAATAGATTCTTTGCTTTGGGTCTCCCTTTTTGGCATAAGACTATTGAAGAAAAGTCAAATGTTATTCCTGGGCTACCTGAAGTTGTAGCTGTGGTATTTTGTACCTATACTGTAATCTTTAGGAAGAGAGAAAAATAGAGAAACAAAAGCATAGATGAGAAGTGAGGAGAAAAAAACAGTGAATGGAAGCAACCTAAGTGTCCATCGACAGATGAATGGCTAAAGAAGATGTGGCACATATATACAATGGAATATTACTCAGCCATAAAAAGAAATAAAATTGAGTTATTTGTAGTGAGGTGGATGGACCTAGAGTCTGTCATACAGAGTGAAGTAAGTCAGAAAGAGAAAAACAAATACCGTATGCTAACACATATATATGGAATCTAAAAAAAAAAAAAAAAAATGGTTCTCGTGAACCTAGGGGCAGGACAGGAATAAAGACCAGACATAGAGAATGGACTTGAGGACATGGGGAGGGGAAGGGTAAGCTGGGACGAAGTAAGAGTGTAACATTGACATATATACACTACCAGATGTAAAATAGATAGCTAGTGGAAAGCAGCTGCATGGCACAGGGAGATCAGCTTGGTGCTTTGCAACTACCTAGAGGGGTGGGATAAGGAGGGTGGGAGGGAGACGAAAGAGGGAGAGGATAAGGGGATATACATATGCATATAGCTGATTCACTTTGTTATACAGCAGAAACTAAAACAACACTGTAAAGCAATTATACTCCAATAAAGATGTTTTAAAAAGAAAAACAAAACAGCGAGAGTGAGAGGTAAATACCACTTAAAAAAAAAAAATCTGTAGTTACCCAAATTAGCAAAATTACAACAATAGGTTCACAGTACTTGTTAGCATACTCAACATATACATATATTTTACAGTGGTAAAAGGGTCATTTCTGCTTTTAACACTTGTTTTGAAAACACAAATTTGTTCCAGTATGATTGATATATTAGGAAACATTTGAGCATAATGCAGATTTCTCATTTGCTTTTGTACAGTGTTACAAATGCAGAAAACCACCCAGCTGAACCAAGCCATGGAGAAATGCACAAAACATAAACCATGGAGCAATGCACAAAACATAGACATGCACACACCTCAAGCATGTACCAGCTGTCTCTGTGTACCACATGTTATATGAGTCACATTCATCCATGTTTGGTGTTACAACTCTCCAGCTGATTTCAGATAATCCTATTTCCACTATTTTGAAATAATTCACAAGATATAAGTCTCCTAACATCCACCGCCATGAGCAAAATGTCAGGTCTTTTTCAAGGAAAAGTACCATATTTATTGTGGTATTTATGTATTTTTTAAACCACTTAACATGTGTAAAAGTGTGCTACTATTTTTATTAGGTTCCTACTTTAAGAGAAAAAATATGTCTCTGATGAAATTTTTGAGTATTGAGCTCCAACCCGGTTTTCCCCACAATTCCTGTGGTTCTTATTGCATGATATTGCATAGCATGGAGATTTTTAGGAACACTTACCTCATTTTGTAGCAAAACTGACTGTACATGGTAATTTTAGAACATTTGGAAAACACAAGAATGTATGAATGTAACCACTGGTGTTCCAACTAATGTTAACCTTTGGTATTGTTTCCATGTCCAAATAGAAGGAAATATTTATGTAAAAAATAGAACAGAAATTGGGGGCTCATATTCTTTACTAAGTTTAGCATCTTAGAATTTTTAAGCTTGATATTATGCAATAAATATATCCCCATTTCTTTAAATGTTCTTAAACAACTTGACCGTGTTATTCTGTATTAATGAATGAACCCTGCTCAATATTCAGTAGGCATGCTGAATGGCCTGCAACTATGCTGGTTGTTTGGACATCTGCTTTGGTTGGCCAATGCCCATGCCACATGGAACCCAATGATTATAATCAATCACATACTTTGGACTTTAGTTTTGGGGTTTTTTTGCTATAAGTAGTGTAATAAATATCCCTGTATATTCTTCCTTGCATACTTATTCTTAGAATAAATTTGTAGACATTGAATTACTAAATAAAAAAGAATATGAATATTTTAAGCCTTTTGCAACTTATTGTTAATATCCCTACAGGAAAAAGTTATGTTAATTTACACTCTGTGTTAAAGTACTAGAGTTCTTGTTTTATTTTACCCTCACCAACCTTAGAAGTATAATTAAAGCAAACACAAAAACAAACTTTATTATCTATTTAGGTAACTACAGTGTTATTGATCAGGAGAGAAGAATGTGGGGGAAATAGAGGCTGACCCCTTTCTATAGGGAGTTAAATATCGAAGTGGACCATGGGAAGTGGAGTGATGGATAGAACTGATAAATAGGAATTTATTTAAGTAATAAATGAGTGTACTAGGCTAAGAGGTCTTTAAGAAAATGCACGCAAGGTAAGGGTAAAAGGAGGCTATAAAATTTCTGCCTTCTTGCAATAAAAAATGCTGAATGACCCAATGATATGAGTAAAATAGAAAAAAAAAAGGCGGGTGAGGGGGAGAAAGTCTATTTAAGACCTTCCAGACATCACTTCCAGTTGCCAGATTTTAAGCCACCCTCCTCATGGTAATGATATTGTAAATAAGCAAAGTCACAGGTTAATGAAATGAATCATAATCATTCAAGTGGAGCAACATGTGATTTTGCAGAGCTCCACCTGGGTAGAATTTGAGTCAAAGGATTCTGAGTAAGAGATAATGAGCTCATATGGAAAAGGATAACTAAAAAGGCATATACAGAACCTGAGAGCCTAAGAACTTCCTAAGCATTATGCCTGCGTATTTGTCTCTCCAGTGTGATCACAGCCATGAGCTAAATTAGTTTGAGCAAAAGTAGGGAGGCACAAAGTGTGAGAAAGATATGATTAGAATCTAGGAGAAGCCTGAAAACCCAAGCATCTTTTTCTACTTCTGCCTTGTGGGGCAGTCAACCCCGGAATACAGAGCAATCTAATAGGATGCAGCCTGGGTGTAAGGGGAAGTTCTCCCATTTTATTGGAAGAAGAGACCAAGAAGGAAGCATTTTAACCTGGGGGCTTGAGTAATGGGCAGACCAAGGAAGCTGGTTAGAGACAAAAATCACAACAGATTCAACAGTTTTTGGCTTTGATGAGTAGAAGACAAAAGGCAAAGTGATTAAAAGCCAAATGATAATCCAAGACCGTTGTATTGTCAAAGAAATTCAAGCCTGAGAAATAAAGTTCTGTCATCCCTTGGCAACTCCCAGACCCCTAAATCTGGCCCCCAAACAGGTAGACTGGCTTCAGCAGGAAAGCTGTCAGTCATGAACCATCCACAATGACCCTCTCAAATGTGACGTTGGAGGACAATTGATAGGGAGGATTCTCCCAGGGATTAGAGAGATTAGAACAAGGGGCAACCAGTTTGGTAGCTAAGGAACTCATTCCCAGGCAGGGAAGCTTGCTCTTCCTGTCCAGCAAAATATCATACATATTATAGATTAATGTTTCCTCACTTACCCTTTTTCATGTGGGAGTATTTATTCCTGGTATCCTGTGTTCCTTTTGCCTTGTTTATTAGATGTCCTGGGTGGGTGGGGGAGTAAATTTATAATTGAGCCATAGAATGCTAGACCATAAGGAGCTACTTCAAATTTGATTAAAAAGCATAAAACCAACAGAGATCTTGGAGCTGGATGCAGTAAGTAAACACTTGAGCAAGGGTAAGTGCACTGTTCCTCACATTTGGAAAACTCCCTGGAGAAATGGCCCAGATCTGGGAGAAAGTAAATACAAGGTGAGCCTGCACCATTGTGTTGAATAAGAAAGCAATGAAAGTTCAAGGATTATTGAAACTGTATCAGAAGGATGTAGGAGCTATCTTGAAAGGACTCCCGCTGGCCTAATTTGTGGAAGTTTGAGCAATTGTTTTAGATACCTCTTATATACCATTGCAGATCCTCTAGGACTCACTTGTCTCATTTCACCTCTATGCAAACCCTCATGCAGGCATAACCTAATAGCTTCATCTCCTGTCATTCTGCAAGCCCTTTGCTACGTGTCGCAGGGCTTCCATGTGGCCACTGCTCTGGGGTCCACTCAGTGCCCAGACCCACACATGTGCAACCGGGAAGAATACAGGAGTTAAACTCAAGTGTAGGGGAGTTAGTTCCCTTTGGGGAAAGACTTTGATCAATCCAAGATGAGAACCAGTAGATAAATTCTTCCTCTTCCTTTCCCACCCTCGCCCCCCTGAACCCTAGGGGTGATCTTGAAATGCAGTTCATATAGCTTCTAAGAGTTTCAGTCTGATAGATTTAACAGGTGGCCAGCTTGATGATGCATCGTCATATTGGCTGACATATTCCTTCTTTGTTTTATTCCCCTGTTTCCTCATTCCTGCTCATTGTGATTGGATTTCTTATTAAAATAATATTACATGAGGCTTTTGCTTCAGACCCTGCTTTTGGGGGTCAACCCAGGCTACGAGGACAGCACCAAAAAGAATAATGCCTGTAATTGGTTGAAACATTGAATTTATAAAAATTTGTGAACTTATAGTGATATTCAAGAGAAGAGAAAGACTTCCCCCACCAAAAAAACGTATCTCTCATTTGCCACCATTGGAAGTGAATATTACTAGCTTCCTACTCTCAAAATTGGTAATTAAATAAAGAGAATTAAACAATTAGAAGTATAGTTGAGGAGAAGCTCTTCTCTACAAAACAGTGCCAGCCAATATACATAGAAAGAACAGAATTTTTAAAATTACCAGTTTGCAACCCTGGTGAAGTAATTGATTTAGGGAAGGATCACCAATGAATACTAAAATCATTGGAGGAAGCACTGAGAGAGAATTGCATACTTGCAGGTTGAAAAAAATATCAGTCTATATCCTACTAGCGAGTCAAAAAGGGAAATGTCTTTTCAATAAAGAAATGTGCTATTATTACCCTAACTCAGTCATCAAACATAGATCACTAATAGTGGGACAATGAGACTGTTGCCTCTTGGTGTGATTCATTATGAACTTATCTTGTAAAAAATGTTTTATTATACTTTCAGAGCTAATTTCCTTTTTATAGGAAATACAGGGGATAGAAGAACAAGTTAAATGGCACCACAAAACACATTCTCAAAAGTTTCTGTAACAGAATTGTCTTGGTTTTTTGAAAAGTCCAGAATCAGTTTTTAAAAAGGAAGAGGAGGGAGGGCTTAACAAATTAAAACATTATTCTTAAATAGATCTGGTCTGAAAAAACTATATTACCCCGAGATCAAATAAATATCAGTATTTTCTCATAGCTTTTTTATGGTTTAATGTTTCATTCCTGATAGTGATATTTTTGTCTTTTTTTCTTTATCAGTCTTGTAAGATGTTGAGCAATTTTATTGATCTTTTCAAATAATCAGGTTCTGTTTCATTGATTTTTTTCATTGTTTTTCTGTTTCTAACTTTATTGATTTCTGCTCTTTATTATTTTCTTGGTTCTGCTTGCTTTGGGCTTAACGCCTGTAGTTTCTTCAGGTGGAAGCTGAGGTCATTAGCTTGAGGCATGCTTTCTTTTCTAATATAAGTGCTTAATGTTAAACATATCTCTCTAAATACTTCTTTACCTGCATCCCACAGATTTTGTTGTTAGATTTTCCTTTTCATTCAGTTAAAAATAATTTCTTTTCTTTTCTTTTCCTTTTCAATTTTTGGCCATGCTGCATGGATTGCAGGATCTTAGTTCCCTGACCAGGGATCGAACTTGGCTCTATGACAATGAAAGTGCCCAGTCCTAACCACTGGACTGCCAGGGAATTCCCCAAAATAATTTCTAATTTCTGCTTTTATTTCTTGTTTGACCAATAGATTATTTAGTAGTGTGCTATTTAGTTTCCAAATGTTTGGGAATTTCTCATATCTTTTATTACTGATTTCTAAGTTAATGTGATCAGAGAACATATTTCCTATGTTTGTATGTTTGATATATATCAGATCAAATTGGTTTTAGTGCCGTTCAAGTCTTTTATATACTTACTGATTTTCTACTTTTTCTATGAATTATTGAAAGAAGAGTATTTATATCTTGGACTATAGTAGTAGATTTGTATTTTTCTTCTTTCATTTCTCTCAGTTTAATTTTCATTAAATTTAGAAAAATTTTGGTCATTATTTCTTCAAACATTGTTTTCTGTTTCCCCTTTTCTCTGCTCTCCTTTTAGGACTCAAACAATGCATACATTAGGCTGCTTGAAGTTTTCCCATAGTTAGGAATGCTCTGTTAAATTTTTTTTTTGGTCTTTTTTCTCCCTCAGTGTTTCTTTTTTTTTTTTTTTTGCGGTACGTGGACCTCTCACTGTTGTGGCTTCTCCCGTCGCGGAGCACAGGCTCTGGACGCACAGACCCAGTGGCCATGGCCCACAGGACCAGCCGCTCCGTGGCATGCGGGACCCTCCCAGACCAGGGCACGAACCCGTGTCGCCTGCATCGGCAGGCGGACTCCCAACCACTGCGCCACCAGGGAAGCCCTCAGTGTTTCATTTTGATAACTTCTGTTTTGTCTTCAAGTTTACTAATTATTTCTTCTGCAGTGTCTAATCTGTCATCCTATTTGGTGTAATTTTTATCTCAGAAATTGTGGTTTTAATATTTAGAAATTTGATTTGTGTCTTTTTAATATATTCCAGGGTTCTCCTTAACAATACTTATGCTTTTTTATACTTTCTTAAACTTATGGAGTATATTTGTAATAGCTGTTTTAATGTCTTTTTGTACTAATGCTGTTACTTGTGTCATTTCTGAGCTATTTTCTATTGATTAAGTTTTTCTCCTTATTATGCATGTGTTTTCCTGCTTTTGGCATGCCTGGTACTTTTTGACTGGATGCTAAACATGTGGATTCTATGTTGTAGTGTGCTAGATTTCTAAAAATTTTTAATTCTTCTCTAGGATACACTTAAGTTATTTGGAAACAATTTGATCCTTTCAAGCTCACTTGTAACCTCTATTGGGGGGGACCAGAACAATTAGGACTAATTTGGTCCTGCTACTGAGGCAATATTTTTCTGAGTTCTCAACCCAATCTCCCATTTATTATGAGATTTCTTTATTCTGACTGTTGGGAACATGACCTGTTTATTCTCAGCCTGTGCGTGTAGTGGGAATTCTTCAGCCTGCTTCTTTCCAGTGGTTCTTTCCTTGGCCTTGGAGAGTTTTCTCATGGACGTGCACTGATCAGTTCTCAGTGAAGATTTGAGGGAACTTTTTGCAGATCTCTGGGGCTCTCTTTGCAGCTCTCCCTCTCTGGTATTTTGCCCTGTGAATTTTAGCCACATTGGCCTTCTTGAATTATCAACTCTGTCTTTTGAACTCAGGGAGACTGCCATGCTCTGCTTGGGTTCCCCTTCCTGCCCTGCAAACTGGGACAATTGTGAAGCTTACCTTTGTTTGTTTCCTTTCTCTTAGGGATTACTGGGCTAAGCTGCCTGGTGTCCAGTGTCTGAAAAACATTGTTTTATTAATTCTGTCCAGTTTTTTAATTATGTAAGATAGAAGAGTAAATCTAGTCCCTGTTACTCCATCATAGTCTGAAACAGAAGTCCCTATAATTGTACTTTTAATTCTCTGTCCAAATAATTTTTGAAAAAATGTTCTTTTTTAATTTTCATGTATTAATAGGGTAATTTTAAAGAACAGTTTGCTTATCTTCTGAAAAATTTAAAAAAATTTAAAAATAGCTTCTAGTTTTATTGTGTTGTATTTACAGAATGAAGTTTGCACTGATTTCTCCTTTGAAAATTTACTGATGTCTTTGTGGCCTAATATAAGGTCACTTTTTGTGATTTCTTTGTATGCATCCTAAAAAATGGTATTTAGTAGGAATCAAATGTAAACATACATTCATATGCAGACAATCTGTTTAATTATGTATTAAATGCCTTGTCTTTATTTTGTGCCTTAGACTCCATCACAGATTGATATAAAGTCTAATTTTAAAGTGACTTTTAAAAAATCAGCCTTATAGTTATTCTAAGTTCTACCCTTACAAATTCTGAACTTCTTCAGTTATACCAGAACTCTTTGAGTATAATCTTAAGAAGATAGTAGGATCTTAATACCCTTTAGGGTTTGGGGATAATTTCCATTTATTGTTTCTTTAAAAATAGGAAATAAGATTCCAGATTTACAGAACTACTAATTTGAAGTAACAAACAGCAGACTAATCTCTAGGCTTCTTTTATTTATTTACTTATTTATTTATTTATTTTTGGTTGTGTTGGGTCTTCGTTGCTGCACACAGGCTTTCTCTACTTGTGGTGAGCAGGGACTGCTCTTCGTTGTGGTGCACAGGCTTCTTACTGTGGTGGCTTCTCTTGTTGCGGAGCATGGGCTCTAGGTGCATGGGCTTCAGTAGTTGCAGCATGCAGGCTCAGTAGTTGTGACTCACAGGCTCTACAGCACAGGCTCAGTAGTTGTGGCGCACGGGCTTAGTTGCTCCGTGGCACGTGGAATCTTCCCGGACCAAAGATCGAACCCGTGTCCCCTGCATTGGCAGGTGGATTCTCAACCACTGCACCACCAGGGAAGCCCTAGTCTTCTTGATGCCTAATTTTTAGGTGTTAAAATTTCCTTGTAACATATTTAAATTTCTAAACTGTACTTTAAATAAGCCAGATAAAGAAAAATATTTTAAAATAAGTATATATAAGTTAAGAAATATATATTTAATATATATGATATATAGATTAAGTAATAAAGCCAAGATTTATTCACTTACTTTTCATAAGGATAAACAACTAAGTACAAATAATTACCTTTCAATTAATTTAAGCTCATATTCTTAGAGATATTTTAGTTCTGCAGAGTAATATTAAAGTAATAATAGGTCTAACAACTATTTCTGTCAGCTCTATAATTGGGAGATCTGTTAGAAGAGCACAAGACTTTTGAGTGGAAACATAGTGGGAGACAGAGAACCTAAAAGTCTTTGGCACTAAAGAACTGGAACAGAGGACTTCCCTGGTGGCTCAGTGGTTAAGAATCCACCTGCTGATGCAGGGGACACGGGTTCGATCTTTGGTCCGGGAAGATCCCACGTGCCACGGAGCAACTAAGCCCGTGCACCACAACTACTGAGCCTGCACTCTAGAGCCCATTGAGCCACAACTACTGAGCCCGCGTGCCACAACTACTGAAGCCACACGCCTAGAGCTGGTGCAGCAGGAGAAGCTACGGCAATGAGAAGCCCACGCACCGCAGCAAAGAGTAGCCTCTGCTTGCCGCAACTAGAGAAAGCCCGCGCATAGCAACAAAGACCCAACACCAAAAATAAGTTAATTAATTAATTAATTAAAAAAAGAAAACCCCAAAGCAAGCTCTGACTAGCATCCTCACAGAGCTAGCATGTATTCCAAGCTTACCTTTTAACTCCAAAGAATCTAATAAAGGCCATCTAAGCCTGTCACTAGCCATCCCATTCAGCGTTCTACCTAATTCCTCATCCTCAAACCTTGCAGAAAGATCCATAATTTTAAGAAATTTTACTCTATAATTATACATGTATATTAATGAAAAAATGTTTTTTGAAACCTTTAGCTTTTAAAATTCTCATTGAAGAGGTATTACGTATCCTGACAAATAGTGCTTTTGTGTGATGGGGTGGGGAGGGAGGGGGAGACATTCTACACCAAATAGTTACATTTGGTTTGCAACATAAATGGTGTAATCTGCTCCATTTAATAGTTTTGGAGTTAATATTTCTCTATGTTCTTTATAATTTCCTTTTTATAACTAAATTGATTCTAAGTTTCAAAATATACCGTATTTTTTTACATATACCGTATTTTTTAATAAGTTTTCACAAAATTACACTGAAATTAAATTATGAATACTCATTCTAACACCTCCCTTGCTTTTTAAAATCTTCTGATCCGTAGTCAGAGGCGTTATCCATTGTGCCAACACCCCCCCCCACCCCCCCACCCCCGCCTCCCTTGCTTTTTAAAATCTCAAGATTAAATTAATAATACTGTGTATTTACTTGCTACACTTTCTTATTATGATTGGGAATAGCATCTTCCCTGGGAATCTAACATATTAGCAAATGAATCTGTTATTATCACTATCAACATGCCTTTGTTATTTAAATTTTTAAACAAGATGGTCAGGCCAATTTGATTTGTTGACAAAACCATGCATGAACAAGTATAGGACTTAAAAGGAAAAAATGTGATGAGAAAAAAATTTTGTTTATACCTAGACTCTTTTTTTTTTTCCTTTGGCCAAGAATTAAATTTGCCTCAACTTAATTGCTTTACACACATTCTTGTGACATTGCATGATTGGGAAGGAGGAAGAAAAAGAGGGAGCTGTGACTGTGTGGTATGTATCTAAAAGAGTGCATTAGAGGAGGAGAGGAGAACGCATAAGCAAGCTGGTTTGACCAGAAACAGAACTGCCTGTGACAGATTAAGAGACAAGCAAGGCTTGGAATCTGAGAGCAAGCAAAGAGAGTGGAAATTTACAGCTGCCCTGTGTGAGTGTTCAGTGATCATTTTCTGCTAACTTTTTCCGGTGGTAACTTACTCTTCAAAGAGGGAGACAGAAAGTCAAGACAGGATTGTGGAAACTCTTCTCTGCCACGCTTTGGTAATAGGAGGCACCCTCTATTAAATGGAAGATAAAGGCTACTTCATCTAAAGTGCTTTGAGCCCCAGAGAGAGCTGTCTTCAGCACCTCACCACGTGTCTACTTTTCGTTGCTTAGGCGATCCTGGGCTTTTCTGTAACATTTGGTGAGTATCAACCAGGTTACCTATAATGGTTCACAGAGATGGAATTAATATGATAACCTTTAGTTTAGCTGAGGTTTTACAGTTATTGCTTATATTTTCATTTTAAACTGTGCTGTTACCTTGTTTCTTTGTGCATGATAAACTGCTGTTACTAGGAGAGGTTTTAAAAAACAACTACAAAACAATACTTCTCTGTTGCCTAAGGCACTTGAATCATTACCAACTATTCCGTGTCCATGGAATATCTTATTTTGGAAATGGGTTTTTATTTACAAAGAGTTTCCAAAAATAAAATAGTGGCAGGATACCATTTTTCATGTTTCTCTTTCAACTGAATAAAAATTCAAAAGTTACCTCGTTCCGTCTATTTTCAGTAAATTTAAAATAATCATTGTGATGTTTGATATTATCAATTACAGCATTCCTCATAATTCAATTAGAAATGTTAATGATGCCATTAAATAAAGGGATATGTAATTTGCATGTTGAATGCTTCTGTTAGATCCAATAAGTGACACATGATTTTTTTCAAAGTTCTGGAGTGAAAATAAAAATTAGACAATTTACATATCAAACTTACCATTTGATACAAAATGAATGCACATTTCAAATTAAGGAATAAGGCAGTTATTTTGTTCTTATAGCTGGCACCAAACTCTTATATAATATTGTCGTTCTGCTGAAGAACAGATGCATATATGTATGTAAACAATAGAGAAGAGAAAAAAGAAAAAACTCTTAAAATATATATTCACATTCCAATAAAAACTTCATTTGTACAATCTTAACTTGGGAGATTGTATGCTAATTTTATATGTTTTTTTAAAGGCATCGATGGAAGGCATGTAATCATTCTTCTGTGTAAGAAGGAAGTATATATTGTTAGCTGCAAAAGTGAGTCATTGCTTAAAGATGCATCATTCTAAGCAATGTTTCTAGTTTGCCAGCCTCAAAAAAGATGTCCTTAGTTATTGATTCAAGTGAGTCCTTTAAGGCAGAACAACTTAGCAGAAATGAAAACTTAAGCAAGGTGTCAATGAACCTATTAAAAGGGTTTGTACTCTAGATAAAATGTAAAACTACTGTACTTTCTCTAATATTTCCTGTATGTGTGCAGAAGCCTGTAGAACAGGTTTTGTTTTGTGGAGTTTTTTTAACCTATTGACCAGTGTATAAAAAGAAACTCAGCTTGTCTGTGAAAACCTTTTTAGGACTAGTATCTTATACTTGAAGTCAAAAGTAAATACAATAGAGATTATTATATCACAAACCAAATTTTACTTCTTTACAGAATTTCCCACACTCAGTCCTTAGACTGATGGAAGATTTGCACATAGCTTCACAATCTTCCAAATAATTTTTTATTTTAAACTAGTAATTCATTGATATTATCTTAGTAGTGGCACCATTTCTTAAGCCTATAGGATTGTAAATATAGAAATAAAAAATAAGCCATCCCCAATTTCCAAGTGTTTTGTACCTTAGAAGTTTATTTGTGAGTGGGTTGTTGGGAATTTGGGAACCATCTTCTCTGGGAAACAATTTAACAAATAATGATTGCTTGGTGTTTATTATAGCCTAAGTTTATATTTCACTTACACAATAGAAAAACCATCACCACCCTGAAAAATATTAGAAAATCAATTACAGTGATGAAACTAAATATAAAAACAATTACAGGTTGAATAAGACATTATTTTTCCTAAATATTAATACTTGAAGAAAAGCAGTATGTTTATAAACAGCATTTCTAGGTACTTTTATGAGCTTCCAAGATAAATTGCACTGTTTATGAGATCTAATCTTATATTAAAATCAGTGATTTTTCTTTTCCTTGCTACAGGAATATTTCTAGCCATTGCTTTTATGCTTATCAGCCATTTCTGAGATCTAGCCCAGTGTCTGGCATATAAGTAGGTACCTAATAAATAGTTACCAGATAGGGACTGAACTCTTTCTTTGGTTTACAAAAATGGAACTGAGTAGTTTTTCCAAGGTACCCCAAAAAGGAAAGGGGTTTAGGGGCACACCATTTTCATTATGAGAAAGAGAGAGCCAAGAATTGAATTTTAAGAAGCAAACAAAGCAATAGTAGTACAGAATAGGCCTAACTGTTAAGAGAAAAAGAGAAGACTGTGGTGTAACTTGGGGGTAATCTTGAATGAGTAGGGATGGTGATGAGGGGAGGCAATTTACAAGCTTGGTATCTTAAGTACATGGGACATTCTGAAGTAAGGTGTCAACTTTAACTCAGAAGAATTATGTATTTGCATATGTGTACTAGGACCCATATGAAGAAATGTGGCCTATTCGGAAAACTCAAATTAGGTCTATCCAAATTAAGTTTAGTTACGCTGGCCCTAAAAGTTTCTCTACAATAATGGATAATAATCTGGAAAATATATATATATAGATATAACTGAATCACTTTGCTGTACACCTGAAACCAACACAATATTGTAAATCAACTATACTTCAATTTTTTTAAAAAAGTTTCTCTAAAAGGCCAAGATATAAAATGTTAAAGTTAGTACTGCAGTAAACATATGTAATGAAATAAACAATACAATGAATGCAGATTATACTTAGATGATTTTTAGTGGCAGAAAAACCTTTCCATCTGATCAAAAAATACTTTCTATGTTCTATTTCAAATCATATTTTAAAAGTAATGATTTTGAGTAGTTCCAAGTGGTATATAATAGGTGCTTAATAAATATTTGTTGAATGATTGAATGAAATAATGTGGAATAGTTTGGACAATTTTCCATTTCTGAAGTATGGATGTCTGTGTACATACATGTATAGATTTATAATGCAGCTTAAAGATAATATTTAGCTGAGATTCCCTTAACAAGGAAAAAATCTCTGTTAGCATGCTTTTTAATTATGGACATACTTAGTGTTCCACTGGTAATTAAAATAGTTTGTTTAAGATGAAATCTTTGCTGCTTCTAAATGAAATAATAAATATTTAATTTTATGACTTATATGTCTTAAATTTCCAGCAGAAATTCATCTAGTCTCTTCCAGCTGTGGAAGGATGAGAGGTCATATTAACTTACCCATCCAGAAGAACTTTACAATCCTGGAAGTCTATAGGATGAGAGATAATTTCAGCTAAATCATATACATCTTTACTCTCCCATGTTAATGTTTTATAGATTGAGAGTTTATAGATAGGCACAGGGCTTACTGAAGCTATGAAATGGTTGTATTTCACACTGTAACTATAAACTTTGCCTTAATACCAGTAACAGTATCTAACCAAAATTTGATGATTATTTTGTATATGTATGTGCTTAAAAGAAAGACACGCCCCCCCAAAAAAAGAATTACAAGTTTCCCTTGATAATTCTGTTGTGAAAAATAGCCATTTGTGAATTTCAGTGAGAACTGATGCTTTGATTACACTTCCTAGTCTTTGAGAATACTGACCTAGCTTCAGATCTCTGCTATAAATTGAGATTATGAAATTCAAATGTAAAATTATTATCCATTGACAATCTTTATTAGCTAATAGATGTAGAAAATTTTAACTCCAACAAAAGACTGGAGCTGTCAACAGAAACATTACTGTGAATGAAGTTTCTGGTTGTTTTTCCTGGAACAGTAGTCTAGTAGGTTAATATTTATAATAATAAATTGGTAGTTGTATGTCTTCCTAATTTCATAAACTAGTTCTATTTTTAAATTGTTTCGGTGGTTACAATACATTAGAATTAAGGAGCAATTCCCAAGGACATGGGTTTTTTTTCTTGTAAAAGAGTTTTTATTCTGATGTAAGTCTGATCAAGGCTTCCAAATGAGTAAGGGTACATAAAACACTTCTTACAAGTTTTTCATTTCTATGTAAATTGTTCATTTTTGAAAATGGTGCTCCCTCAAACTCTGTTAACAAAACTTATAAAAACAGGTCCATTCTTAGTCATTTTGAACTGAGAAAAAGGATGATCAGTGAAAGTTCTTATTTATACTTTGTCCACTGATTTTCACTCGTTTCTATAGGTCTTCAAGTACAAAATGCAATTGTGGTGTCTTCTAATTACACCTAGGAAGTATATTTTAAAATGGAATGGTTGAGGGATAGCGGGCATTGATTGGAAGGTACTTTGACATATGTAATATGTTTTATAATGGATTTGGTATCATAACATATATAACAATAATGATATGCTTTGTAGTTTATTATATCTATGAAGGTAATCAATGATTTTGTGGTGGGAAAAGGCCTATTTGGGATGCAACAAATACAGTAGAACGTTTAGGTGTACTTTTTTTTATTTTAAAATTTACATTCAATGAAATGTACCCATTTTAAGAGAACAGTTCACTGAATATTGACAAATACATATACTCATGTAATCTCCATCCCACTGATTTTTAAAAATGAATCTTATTGGCCCAATTATTTGCCGTAGGTGTACTTTTTGATTGCATTATTTCTATCTGTGAGTCCTATTTGGAATAAAACATAAAAGAATGGTAATTTCTGAACTTTCTTGAAATTTATTTTAATGTGATGGTTTAATTTTCTTAGTTTGAATGAAGGTACCTGTGACTAAGTTTAAATTAGCAAGCTCTATGAAAGGCTTTTGGAAATCTTCCTTTCTTACTTATTGTTCATTGTAAAATAACCTATGTGAAGGAAAACAAGGCTTTTTTTTTTTTTGAGTTGACTTTCTTACAATGAGTTAGCAGTTTGGTTATGTTTTTTATGGTTTTACCTATGGAAATCTTGAGACTTCTCTTGTCTTCAATGATAAATTTCCCACTCCATTAAGCTTTCGTGGAAAATCTTTGAAATGAAAACTATTATTGAACAGCACATTTGGAGGTTAGACATAAAGGCCTAGAGATACTCATTAGCCACCTACAGATAGACATTTATTCCCCTTTAAAATACTTTAAGGGATAACAGTGAGGGTATTTAATGCCCCAAATGACCTCTTCTCCTAGCTTCCCTTTCCCTGGCCCCCTTCAAACACACTCCTCTCCACTTACGTCACTGAACATGTTCAGATGAGGTATTTGAGTGATTGACTTTGGGTCATCTTTAGAGGCGCTCACACATAAGTTAGGAATATGAAATATTCTACTGTGCCTTAGGAAAGGGAATGCTGCCAAGCTGCCAAAGTCTACTAAAAATCTACAGGGCCTGAGTTCCCTGGGAGCAGAGCTGAAGAATTTTTTTTGGCTTTCTCTCCAGAATCTGAGCCAAGTGCTACTCTTAATGAAATTTCATAGCCAAAGTAACAGAAATCATATTTGTTTGACTAGTGCTTTGAAAAGACATGATGATCAGATATTCCACAGTTTGAACTTTAAAAAACGGTTAGTCATTAAAAGTATCATTTATGAGAAGGTGTTTCCATTGTAAAAACATTTGCATGATCTATTGAACAAAGTTTGGGGACAAAAGAGAAAATTTGAAGGAAGAAGAAAACTAAGTATTTATAAGCCAACTACCCAGAGGCAATCACTGTTAACTTTTTTAAATGATTTTTTCTATGCATAGGTTTTGTGTATTTGTGGTTTTGTTTGCTTTTACATAATTGTAGTTATGCTCTATATTATGGGATGGTGTTTTTTTAACATGTACATTTTATTTCACATTCTTTGTAAACATTTTCATAGCCATATACTATATTTCACCAAATCTAAGAAGCCATTGGTTGTAAGGCATATACTCTTGTACCACTAAGAAAGAAAAAAAACAAAAAACAAACCCTGCCAGTTAGTATAAGGTCCCATCAATTGTAAGACACATGCACATTTTAGAGATGTTAAAATGTGGGGAAAAAATTTATAAAGATACCTTTATTAGTTTATTTTCTTAGGACAGATTGATAGAAGCAGAATTACTAAAGTCAGAGGTTGTGAATATTAAAAGGCTCTAGATCCATATTGCCAAATTATTGTCCAATTTATACTTCCACCAGTAAGAAAAGAGAGGGCCTGTTGCATCTCACCATCAATAGAATTGAATTTTCTCAAAACAACAACAAAAAACTTTGTTATATGATGGGCAAAATAGTCCTTCACTTTAAGTTTGCATTTTTCCATTATAGAGAATAAACATTTACTATGTGTTTAACTGTATTTCCTCCTCTGCGGTTTTCTAATATCTATGCATTATTTCTTAATGATTTTCTTATTTGTCTTAGATCTCCTTTTATAATGATATTAGCCCTCTGTCTTTCATATTCATGTCACAGAATTCTCTTATTTGTTGTTTGCCTACAATGTTTTTATTATTTTATCCATAAAAATTTAAAACAATTTATTAGATTTGTAACATATTTATATTAACTGATTTGTCAGTCTTTTTTTTTTTGAGATTTATTTCATCACTTCTAAAATTAGAGAAATTATTTTACAGCCAGAAGTTTGAAAGTCACTTATAGTAACATCTATATCTGGCCTCTTTTGTTCCATTGGTCTGTTTTTCTTGTGTCACTTTCACTTATAGCACTTGATAGCACTTTTAATTTCATTCCCTCGTAAGAAATCTTCCTTTTTAAAACTCGTTATCCTTGTGAGTTTTTTTTTGTATTCTTGGCTTAATTTAGTTACTAAAAACTTTTTTGGACTTGTGACTGGAATTGTATCAAATTATGGACTTTAGGATTATTGACATTTTAATGATATTCAGTTTTTCTATTCAAAAACAAAATAGGTTTTTCTATTCGGTTCTTTTCTTAGTTACATGGGTTTATTCCCCACTATTATAGATAATACAGAAAAACATCAAGATGAAAAAATTTTAGATGTATCACAAATCTCATTCAGATAATACCATTAACATTAGCTGAGCCACATTCCAGAAATAGTTCTGTGGCTGTATACAATTAAAAGGGTGGCTTGCTGAAGGATTGAGTAGACAAATAGACACATCTTGTACATCTTTAAGTACGTCTTTCATTTGTTAGTTTTCTACTTCAGGAACAGTAATTATCCTTATGTTGGATTATCACTGTCTATTTTCCATAGTGATGGATTCTTTATTTTTAACCTTTTATTTTGAGATAACTAAAGATTCACATGCAGTTATAAGAAACAATACAGAGAGATCCTGTATACCCTTCATCTAGCTTCCCCCTGTAATGACATCTTGCATACTAATTAGCAGGTAGTGAATTAATGGATAATGATCAGCAGTTTTAAAAAAAATAATGTAGGATAAAACAGATAGAACAGAATGGAATCTATCCAGAGGGCAAGTATTGTTTCATGAAACAATTATACAATCATTTATACATTCCTTTGCTCTGGATCACAATATAAAATGCATTTCTTACTACAAGTCACTATTTAAAAAGTTGAAACCACTGCCCTAGAGAAATTCTCATACAAATGTATAAGTAGACTGGCAAAAGAATCTGTGTTATGATCATGCGTGTAATAATAAACAATTGAAAACAATTAGAACTCGGAGAACTGATAAATAAATTGTGGTATAGTCATACAGTGGGATGCTATACAGCACGTAAGATAAACGTGAGATTTGTGTATTAACACAAATAAATCTCATAAATACAGTGTTGAGGGAGGAAAAAAGAAACTGGCCATGTAATACCATTTCTATAACGCTTTAAAGCATACACAACAATATCACATATTGTCTGTAATATTAGTAGAAGTGTGAAAGCATATATAGGTAAGGGTAATGATAAATAGGTACAGTATGAGCCAGAGGGAAATGGGATCAGAAAATTGTACCAAGAGCGTTGCTTTAGTTGTTTTATTTTTTAAGCTGGGTGGTAAATATACAGGAACTTGTTACATTGTTCTCTATTTCTTCTTCTAGATGCCCTAAATATTTTATTTAAACTAAATTAAATTAAAATACCTAGGGGAAAAGGTCCTGTTGAAGCATTTTGATTAGCTTGATGGTGTCACAATCCATTTGTGAGCCAATTGCTGTAGCCAGGGCAGTGGAAGGAATACTCTGGCCCCGCCTGGGTCATGTTCCCACCCTTTTGGTAGGGTGGGGTGGGAAGGAGAGCAGACAGGTCTAGCACCAGAAAAAACAGACACCAAAAAGTACCAGAGATTTTCTTTTTCTTTTACTTTTCTGATTCAGTTATTTCTAATTCTATTGTTATTTCCATCATTCTTTTCTTGAGATTTTTGAGGCAGTTTCCTTTTTAACTTATTTAGTTGAATCCTTATTTATTTTTATTCCCACATGAATGCATTGTAGATTTGCACCCTCCCAAATGTTCTGCCAGCACTATCAAGGCTCCCTTTCAAGAACTATTTCTGGTTTTTAGCATTTATTTTCTTGAACTCTTGTGGGTTTGACTCCATCTCATCTTTTTGTAAGAATTTTAGTAGGTGTACACAGTCTATTCACACATAAATAAGTTGGCTAGAGACTTAATTGTGAGGTTATAGACTTTCCCTTTCAGAACTCTGTAGATTCTCTCCATGGTTTTATGACATGTAGTTTTATGGAAGTCCAAAGACAACTTAATTTTTATCCTTTTTGTTAACAGTCATTTTGTAGGAATGAGCTTTAAGAGAAGAATGTTGGTTTCTTCTAAAAGCCACAAGGCACTGAATTTGGGGTCTCATCATTAATCTCAACTAGAAAAAATTCTGTAAATGACCACATTTAGATCTTTTTTTCTGCTTAAGCTGTTTTATCTTTGTTGCTTCTCTCCATTTTTTAGTTCCTTTTGCATTTGTTGTCTTCCTCCACCTCTTTTCATTGTTGTAATACCCGTTTTTATAGATAGAACACTGTATCTTCTCCATATTTCCATAATATATACTATACACACATACACACGAACACACACCAAGTACCTTTTCTCCATCATTTAAGTTTGTTTAACCTTTTCTGGCATTCTGGCAAAACCCTTTGTGTGGCTGTGTCTCCCACTACATTGTGCACCCTCTGAAGCTTATTTTGCATTTACTAGTGCAACGCCTCACACCTTACAGGTGCTCAGTAAATATTTTCTGAATGAATAAGTATAGACTAATTGTGTACCTTTTGGTTGTCCTCAATCAATTTTCTGTGGGGTCATTTCTGCTGTGTGCAGATTTGGATTGCCATGCTGCATTTTGGGGTGTTTCTGTATATGTGTGTATATTATGTGTTTTTGACCTTTTATCTTGACCAACTCTCTTTTTGTCTAAGTTCTTCTCTTCCTTTTTTTAATTTTTATTTTACCAATTATATCTATTCTATCTCCTACAGAGAATTAATTTTGGAAGTAACCTTTCCTGTCGAAGTCCACAGGGCATTTCTCTCCTTTGCTTGTGCTTTTTTTTTTTTTTTTAGTAGAAACTATTTATTTGTTGTTTATTCTGTTCACTTACTTTGGAAAGTGGAAAAGTACAATAGGGCCCATGTCAGTCCTCTGATATTTGTGTGCTGCATGGCCTGCTGTCAGCATTAACGCCGGAGGGCAGGTTGATGTGTGCAACCCCACCACAGCTTTCAGTGCCCAGGAGGCATTCACCTGGTGTCAGTCTGTTGGACTTAGCATGGCATCTTCTCCTGTTCCTGCTTCTTGTGTTGTTGAAATATAACGTGTGTTCTAAAAACTCTGACATAGAATTTATTACTATTACCACTTTATCCCAAGGAAGCACCATTTTCAGGACTCCACCTTACATACTTTATCTTTGGCCTTGATGGAGTTAGAATGGGTGTGAACCAGTGATGAATATGCTAGAGCTCGCTGTATTTGGCCTATCTAATTCAAAATATGATGCTCTATCTTTCTTTAAGAATCCCCCTTGCAGTATAAAGTCTCCTCAAAAAATTAAAAATAGAACTACCATATGATATAGCAATTCCACTTCTGGGTACTTATCTGAGGAACATGAAAATGCTAATTCATAAAGAAATATGCACCCTCATGTTTACTGCATCATTATTTACAATAGCCAAGATATGGAAACAACTTAAGTGCCCATCAATTGATGAACAGATAAAGCATATGTTCTATGTGTGTGTGTATGTGTGTGTGTGTGTGTGTGTGTGTATAATGGAATATTATTCAGCCATAAAAAGAATGAAATCTTGCCATTTGTGGCAACATGGATGGGCCTTTGAGGGCATTAAGCTAAGTGAAATAAATCAGAAAAAGACATATATCCTATGATCTCACTTATATGTGAAATCTAAAAACACCAAAAACCAAGCTCATAAGTACACAGAACAAATTGGTTGTTGCCAGAGGTGGAGGGTGGGGTGTGGATGAAATGGGTGAAGGGGGTCAAAAGGTACAAACTTCTGGTTACAAAATAAGTGAGTCATGGGGATGTATTAAAAAATAAAATAAGGTAACTAAACTGGTACTAACAAATAAATATAATCTATGTGGGCTTTCCCAAAACATTTGGCAAAATTTTTCTTGATATCTTGGTGAATGAGATGAAAAAAAATATGAGTTAAATGATATGACTAGGTGAATTCACAGTTAAAAAACAAAACACTCATTTTACAGATAGAGCAAATGACATGCAGACAAGGGTGATAACTTCGGAATCATAGCGGATGAATTACCAACTCAGAACAATTTGGGGGTTTAAGTACCTCCTGTTTGTTTAGCAGGTATGTTGAGTGCCACTTAGCATTATTCTTGATCACAAACAACAAATACTGAAGAAAGTTTTTGAAAGCGTATAAGGTAACTCAGAGATTTGATAGAAGTCCTAGGGAACCAGATTTGGGAAGTAGGAGTCTAGGGAGATGAAGTAAATATTTAGAACCATAGCCAAGGATATACCAGAGGAATAATTGTTTAGAGTATTGCTATCGACTGCTGTGTACATTTGTGTGTAATATTTTTATTGATTAATTGCATCATTGTTAATAAGAAAAATACGAGGAAAAATGGAATTAACCCAAAAGTCTATCAATAAAGGTATTGGTAAAATAAATTATATAATAATTTAATAAGAAATTACCAAATACTAGAAGTAATTACATAATATGTCTGTATAATGGATATTGCTATAAAAATATTGTAGTGCATCTAAATATATACTCATAGAATGATATTCAAGATATAAAAAGTGGGGAAAAGTTGAAAAATACTATATTTAGTATTTATTCTATTTTGGTTTTAAAATATATATTTTTATATACATAGAAAAAATTCAGGAGGAATATGTATCAAAACTGGTAATAGTTGTTGCCTCTGGATGACTGGTTAATGGGAGCCTTTGATTTATCACATAATATTTCTGTAATGTTTGAAATATTTTTGCTAATAAATGTAAAGTAAATGAATATGCCTCTACTAACTGGAGCCTTTAATTTTAGATTTTTTTCTAAAAAAAATAACACATTTTTAGTGTAAATAGGGCAATGACAGCTATATTTGGCTTTCTCTGCTCTATGTAAATAGATGTTCTCAAAAAGAAGAACTGATTTTCCTGTTCCCCTCCCACCTCACCCCCCATCATGGTAGTCCTCATTTCATCAGTGAGTATGCCAGCTGAATGTTTGAAGAGTAAATAAAAAACAGATTCTAAACAATTTTACATTGTAATTTTGTGATTGCTGTGGAGTGACATGTTTTTAAACATTGCTTTACCAAAGTATGTGGATCCTAATCCCACTTTTGTTTTACATGTTTAATTTTATCTATGATTATTATTATCACCATCATCATCGTCACTCTCTTTAGTCAAAATATCTAGTTTTAAATATCAGGTTATTCTCTAAAAATACTCCTTTTCCCATTCTTGCATAAATCTTGAATTTCTATTTTAGGAAAGATTTTAAACTTTGAGTAAAAACTTTTAGGTAAACTTTAAAAAATATCTTTCTTAAAATATTTTATATTAATTTAAATTTGGCACAAAACTTGGTGAAACTTGTTTTTTTTTTTAATATTTATGTATTTATGTATTTATTTATTTGGCTTCGCTAGGTCTTATTTGCCGTACACAGGATCTTTAGTTGCCGTACGCAGATTCTTTAGTTGCTATGTGGGATCTTTAGTTGTGGCATGGGGGACCTTTAGTTGCAGCATGTGGGATCTAGTTCCCTGACCAGGGATCAAACCTGGGCCCCCTGCATTGGGAGCACAGAGTCTTAACTGCTGGACCACCGGGGAAGTCCCAATGAAACTTGTTTTAGTTTGACTGATTTTAATGTTTCATGTTACTGAATTGGTTATTGAAAACTTATAAGACATTTTGGTATAACAATTTAATCATGTTAAGAATTATAATTATAATTTTTGTTTATTTGTTTATTTGTTTTTAGCATTCCACATTGGAAGAAGAGATTTCTATAGATTAAAAAAAATGCCTTTGTTTAGTAAATCGCACAAAAATCCAGCAGAAATCGTGAAAATTCTGAAAGACAACATGGCCGTTTTGGAAAAGCAAGACAGAAAGACAGATAAGGTATGAGGTAAAATAATAACATTTTTATTAAAATATATGAATAGACCAAAAAAGCTAATGTAAAAGCTTAATGAAGAATCCTAAACATGGTCTGTGATGCACTCGTAGGGTCTTACGTAAGTACGTTTAAATTGATTCCAGGTTTTATGCAACTGATAATTGTTGAGTCTGTTGTCTTGAACTCTTCGTTCATTTTCTAGAGCCTCTGACCAACCTTGGATCCCTCTAGATTTAAACTAAGGGGTGACACCCCACCCTCCACCTCTGGCAACCACCAATCCATTTCAGTCATAAAAAAGAATGATATCTTGCCATTTGCAGCAACATGGATGGACCTAGAGGTCCATTATGCTAAGAGAAATAAGTCAGAGAAAGGCAAATACTGTGTGATTTCACTTATATGTGGAATCTAAAAAACAAAACAAAACAAATGAACAAATATAAAGCAGAAACAGAGTTATAGATACAGAGAACAAACAGGTGGTTGCCAGAGGGGAGGTGGGTTGGCGTTGGAGGGGGAAGAAATTGCTGAGGGAGACTGAGGTACAAACTTCCAGTTGAGTGTGAAAGGTACAGTGTAGAGAATATAGTTAATAACTATGTAATACCTTTGTATGGTGACATATCGTAACTAGACTTATTGTGGTGATCATTTTGGGTTTTTTTATATATATTTTTTAAAAATATTTATTTATTTATTTGGCTGCGCCAGGTCTTAGTTGCGGCGCACGGGATCTTCACTGCGGTGTGCGGGATCTTTTAGTTGCAGCATGCAGGCTCTTAGTTGTGGCATGCGGGATCCAGTTCCCTGACCAGGGATCGAACCCGGGCCCTCTGCATTCAGAGCTCAGAGTCTTAACCGCTGGACACCAGGGAAGTCCTGTGGTGATCATTTTGAAATGTATAGAAATGTTGAATCACTGTGTTGTAAAACAGAAACTAACAGTGTTGTAGTTCAATTATACTTCAAAAACAAACAAAGAAACTCAGAAAAAGAGATCAGATTTGTGGTTACCAGAGGCAGGGGTACTGCGGAGAGGGAACTGGATGTAGACAGTCAAAAGATACAAACTTCCAAGTGTACGATAAGTAGGTACTAGAGGTGTAAGGTACAACATGATAAATGTAAGTAACACTGCTGTATGTTATGTATGGAAGTTATTAAGAGAATAAATCCTGAGTTCTCATCACAAGGAAAAATATATTCTTTTCTTCTCTGTTTCTTTAATTTTGTATCTATATGCAATGATGGATGTTCACTAAACTTATTGTGATAATCATTTCATGATGTATGTAAGTCGAATCATTATGCTGTACACCTGAAATTTATACAGTGCTGTATGTCAATTATATTTTAATAAAACTGGAAGGAAAAAAACTCAGAATGAAAAAAAAATCTAAGGGGTTATACTGGTATATAATATTATACTGACATGGAGGGTAAAATGTTTATATTTAAAGATCAACTGATAGTTTCTACTACAGTGCAGCCTCTTTTTTTTTTTTTTTTTTTTTTTTGGCACACCACACAGCATGTGGGATCTTAGTTCTCTGACTAGGGATCGAACCCACACCCCCTGCAGTGGAAACGCAGAGTCCTAACCACTGGACTGCCAGGGAATTCCCAGTGCAGCCTCATTTTAACATTGTTTTAAAGTCCTACCAAGAAAGGCTTCCTCAGAGGAAGGGGTTTTTAGTAATTAGTTATTCCTTCAAAGGGACATTGAATATAATTTGTCTCTAAAGGGACTAGAGACTAGGGACTAGTTTATGGCAAGATTCAAGATATCTGTAAAATAAATACCCTTGAGTTAATGGTATCTTTCTGTCCATTGATACAGAATGTCATTGATACTGAATGATACAATATTGTATTCTTGTAATGATGTAGAAATATATTTTTTATCCTACATCTTGTAAGGAATGTAGAAATATATTTTTATTTCTAGTGTACTTTGTAATATTGAGCAAAATATTGGCTCAATAGAATGAAGAAATGACCTTCATATAAGAGTGAATCTAAATAACAAAAGAGAGGAAAAAGGAAAAGACATAAAAAGACACTAATTTTCATTAGTGATCAGGAAAAGTCCAATTAGAACAACAGTAAATTCGTATCACATTCCTACTATCTTGGCAAAAATGAAAAATGTCTGATGGTATTAAATGTTGACAAGTGTGGAGAGCAATAAGAACTTTCATTCACTATGAGTGATAAAGTATAAATTGGTGTTTGGAAATGAGTTTAGTATATTATCTGTTAAATATGAAGATATACATGTTCTAAGACCCTGCAGTTCCCCTCCTAGTATAAACTCTAGAGATGTTCTTGCAAATATGCACCAGGATGCATGTCAAGAATGTTCATAGCATTGTTGTTCATAGTAACCCCTCAGTGGAAACAACCCTGATGTCCATCAACAGTAGAAGTGAGAAGTTGTGGTCCAGCCATTGACGGAATACTACAGAGCAATGAATGTTAAAGAACTGCTGCTACGTGCGGCGGCAAGGATGAACCTCCCAAATATAGTGTTGAGTGAAAGAAGCAAATCATAAGAGGGTACAGGTACTATTCCAAATCAGCAGAACTAAACTATGTTGTTTTGGGATACAAACATAGGTGAGAAAACTATAAAGAAAAGTAAATAAATGATTGTCATCAAAAACATAAAAGGATTTACTTCTGGCTGAAAAGGCGACATTCAAGTGACTTCTGGGATGCTAAAAATGTTCTATTTCTTGACCTCTCTTATGGTCATACTGTGTTTGCTTTATAATTATTCTTAACTCTATATATGTTTAAAGTAATCTTCTGTGGATATATGTCACAATTTAAGGAACTTCCAACCTTTAATAAATTAAGGATTGCTTTAGCAATATCATAAAATGTATCTGGAAATTAATTTTTTAAGTAGTGTCATGCTACTATGAGTTACTTTTATTATTTTGCCTTATTCTCCTCATTTCCTTCCTCAATTATAATGATTACAATACTTGAAAGTAATAAAACTATATTTCTTTAAAAACGGTCAGCAAATTGTTAACTAATTGGCCTGTTTTTTTCTTCACCTGTTTTTTTGTTTTTGGTATCCCATGCTTGCTTGCTTGCTTTATTTATTTATTTTGCGGTACACGGGCCTCTCACTGCCGCGGCCTCTCCCCTTGCGGAGCACAGGCTCCAGACGCACAGGCCCAGCGGCCATGGCTCAGGGGCCCAGCCGCTCCGCAGCATGTGGGATCTTCCCGGACCTGGGTACGAACCCGCATCCCCTGCATCGGCAGACGGACTCTCAACCACTGTGCCACCAGGGAAGCCCTTGCTTTATTTATTTATTTGTTTGTTTGTTTGTTTGTTTGTTTATCTTCACCTGTTTTTAAAAAATTTTTCTATTGAGTGTAATTAAGATACCATATAATCCACCATTTTAAAGTGTACAATTCAGTGGTTATTAGTTTATTCACAAGGTTGTGTGACCATCACCACTATCTAATTTCAGAACATTTTCAGCACCTCCTTCTCCCTTACCCAGGCCCTAATACTCACTAATGTACTTTCTACCTCTATGTATTCTCCTATTATTCTTTAAAATGCAATGAGGGCTTCCCTGGTGGCACAGTGGCTAAGAATCTGCCTGCCAATGCAGGGGACGTGGGTTCGAGCCCTGGTCTGGGAAGATCCCACATGCGTCAGAGCAACTGAGCCCGTGCGCCACAACTACTGAGCCTGCACTCTAGAGCCCGAGAGCCACAACTACTGAAGCCTGCGCGCCTGGAGCCCGTGCTCCGCAAAAAGAGAAGCTACCACAATGAGAAGCCCGTGCACCACAGCGAAGAATAGCCCCCGCTCACCCCAACTAGAGAAATGCCCGCGCACAGCAACAAAGAGCCAACACAGCCTAAAATAAAATAAATTAATTATAAAATCTTTTTAAGAATTAATAAAAGCAAAATTATATGTTTTTAATAAAAACATAAAATATGAGGACATTTAAAAAAATGTAGTGAGATCTTTTGCTTCTTTTTTTTAAGTTTCATAGATAACAAAAAGATAATGGTTATGTGTGAGGGATCAGTGGATTGACAAAGGTTATGGGTTTTGACAATGTATGATTTTGTACCGACTCCATTAAAAAAACCAGAATAATAGGGATTTGTTGAAAAACATTAACAAATGATTTAAATAAAGACTACTAGCTACTGATAAGTCTTCAAAATGGACTGAATTTAGTTTATAAATTAAATTTATAATTAATTACTAGTGAAGTTCAGTATGAGTATGATTTAAGGAAGTTCACGGGGGCTTCCCTGGCAGTCCAGTGGTTAAGACTGCACACTTCCACTGCAGGGGGTGTGGGTTCGATCCCTCGTCAGGGAACTAAGATCCCACGTGCTGCACACTGCAGCCAAAAAGTAAAAACATTTTTTTAATTAAAAAACAATTTTTTTAAATAAAGGAAGATCATTTCAATTATTCTAACTAAGTAGAAATACTGAAGATCTCTCTTTTATAAATTAACTTTAGTAACATTTTCTGAAATAAAAAACGCAGTGCCTACTGAATGGTTTTTGTTTGTAACTGTACACAGTTCTTTAATCATAAATAAGCAGGGCTCAATAAGTGGTTTTTGTTTGTTTGTTTGTTTATAACCTGAAATTTTTAATTACTCAACTATTAGCATACTTTTTGGTCACTAGGCTTCAGAAGAAGTGTCCAAATCACTGCAAGCAATGAAAGAAATTCTGTGTGGGACAAGTGACAAGGAACCCCCAACAGAAGCTGTGGCTCAGCTAGCACAAGAACTCTACAATAGTGGGCTGCTGGTGACACTGATAGCCAACCTACAGCTGATAGACTTTGAGGTAAACTATCTGCAAAAGGATGACAATTCTGCTTTTCAATTTTTATATACATACCAATATTTGACTGTAATTTTTTATTATTACTGTTTATATATTATTTAAAATCCCATTTTCCCCTGAAAGTTCTAAAATCATCTTAATCGTTTTTTTAAAAAAGCAAAAGGTATACTGGAATTAAGTTTTATGCAGCTAAGTAAGAAACTTACTGGTCAATAATAATAATAATAATAGATAACATTTGTTGAGTGCTTACTGCATGTTGTACAGTTTCCAAGCACTCATCTCATTTAATTCTGAAAGCAACCTATATATGATTGGTACTATATTATTAGTCTTGTTTTACAGGTAAAGACCCTAAAGTTCAAAGATATTAAGTAATTTCCCCTAAGTCACTCAGTTACTAAGAGCCTAAGCTGAGATTCAAACTTATTTTCTCCAGACCTGTTTCTTTAATTGAAATATTTATACCAATGATTTAAGAAGTTTGTTAAATGCTACTAATATAGGATATTTATCTCATTTTGAAAGCAATTATACCTAATTGCCTAAATAATAAATAAAAGAACACCTAGAAACATAAGTGGTGAATGTGTAAGCATTTTATTATCAGTGGTTTTTCAATGAAATATATATACGTAAGGCACATTTCAATGATGGAAGTCTTGGTTTTGATTTGTTTGCTGTTTTGTTACTACTATCAGGTTTTTGATACTCTCAGGTAAGTGCTTGGATCTCCATTAATTCTCAAAGATAGAAGAGAATGGAGATTTCTGAAGTAAATTGCTTTGTGTTTTGTCACCAAGGAAGTTAAAAGAAACTCATTACAGTGATTAGACCAAGATAAGGTCAGGGCTCTGGGGATCTGTGGAAATACTAGCCCACAGCTCTCTGGATGGCTTAGATAGGGGAAGATTTTGGCCGACTGGAGCAGAGGAGGAGGAATGCAGGGCAAGACTGCTCTGGACAGTGAAGTCAAGTGTGTTGACTAGAAACTACACTGACTGAGGGCCTCTCAGGGCCCAGACTTCAACTCAGCCTTCCTTTCAGAAACACCTGTTTTTTTCTTTCCTTCCCTCTCTTATCTCTTTCTCTAACCTTGACATTTTCTGCTCAATAATCTCCTACTTTTTCCTCTTGCCTGGCTTGTCACTCTCCCTCCCCATCTTACTCCCCATTTCCTTTTTAAACCTCGCATATGTGGAATTAAAGTGTAGTTTTATCATTGTGCTTATATACTTTCATGTTTTTTAAATTTAGTTTAAAGTGAGGTATTATGGACATTTGTAGGAGCTGTGCATAGTGGAAAAACACTTGACTTGGATTTAGGATTGTTTATAGAGTCCCTGCTCTGCCATTTGATAGTATCATAACCTCTTTGAGACTAAACTTTCTCATCTATAAAATAGGAATAATATGAACTTATATCATTGTTTTTAAATATTAAACAAAGTAAAATATATATACATACACATGTTATGGAAGAACACTAAATACATGTGCAGATATATACAGATGTCAGATAGTATATTTTCATCTTCTCTCTTTCTCAAACTTAAGTTAAATGTAAGCTGGTTTATTTTTGTTATAACCTTTGATGTTTGTTTCTGTGTTTATTATTTTAGTTTTAAATTTAGTTGGTGAGTGACCATAACTGGGAAACTCCCTGCTCTTGGAATACAGTATTATATTTCTATAAATCGCCCCTTGTTTTGCACATTTCCCTGAAAGCAGCAATGTATTAAGCTATTATCATCACTAATTAATATGTTAGCTTGAGTTAGTTTATGAGATTAGCTTAATTTGCAATGGGATGCTGGAAGGAATATGACCAAGGTTGGTTACGTTTTGAAGAATGAGTCAGGGATGAGATGTCGTCAGGTCCAGTGACCTGGAGAAGCCTTGAGCAACCACAGAATAGCATAGGTTCAAAGTGCTCTCCCAGAACTGGGGAGGTGGGAGTAGACCAGAGAAAAACTTTGGGTGCCTCACAATTTTGTGCAGCTTTGGCTTAGAAAACAAAAGAGGAACAGTAAGAAACACTTATGCAAATTTCCCTTATTTTACATGGTATACTAGAAATAAATATAGAGAAATTTACTTAAAAATTATTTGGGGATTAGGACATTCAATTGCCTAAAAATTGACTTATACATTATCAAGTAGAGTAAACTTTTATTCTCTGGAATCCTCGGGGAAAAAATTATCTTTCTGAATATGTGCATTTTCCATGTAGCTAAAGATTAACTCTTCAAATGAAGAAAGTTAAGTAGATTACTTTTGTGGATTACTTTACATTTTCTTTATAACATGCATTGTATACTTGCCTCTCCTCCAAAATTATATACTAGATGTAATCATTTTTTACTGATGACTCAATACTATCATTATGAAGGTCTATTATCATGATAATTGCAGACAGTTCTTTTTTTCAGCTTTATTGAGGAATAATTGACCAGATGGTTCTTGACTTTGTTCATTTAGTTGATGCCTAGAACATAGTTATAAATGAATGTGATATTCAGTAGGTGAAGCTGTCCTCCTCAATCAAACCCATAGCAAATAAATACTTATAAATACTTCTAGGTTGAATGAATGAATGAAAAACAGTTAAAATTGAAAATGGTTCAGTTTTAAGCATTCCACCAACTATATACTCATAGTATTTTCAGGAAGGATGCACCACTACTAGCATTATGAGCCCACTTGCAGAAATGTGCTGTCTATTTCTATGGACTGGAAGCATGAATGATCAGCCCACAGGCAGCAACTTTCCTTCTCAAGCTTAAAGTATCCATATAAACTAGTGACCATTTGATAAAACTCCCCCTAACTTCAAAACTCAGTCTAATCACACAGAACCCCACCCTCCTCATCTCTTGGTTCTTAGGTAGCCCTGGTACAGCCCGTTCTGGATTGAGAGTATCTTGAGTACTAGGACTGCATTTCCCATGCCTAGTTCCATATCCATTGGTTGGATGAATGAATCAATGTAGGTATGAGAATGAGAAATAGAAGCAGAGGTAAGGGAATTGGAGCAAAGGAAGATGTCCTGAAGCACAGCAGTAAGGCACTTTTCTTAAAGAATTAGTAAATGTGTAGAGCATAATTCAAGAATAATGATAATACTTCAGTAAGTGAATAGCCTCTCCTGGGGCTTCTTTGAAGAGTATAACGGTCATTTGACTGTAAAATCTTTGTTATATTTTTATAACAGGAAAGGAAAATTATTACTTTACGGAAGGGCTGCAGCTTTTGCCAGATAACCTAAAAGGATGGAGCATTCCTTACAGAAAAAAAAAAAAGAACTTTTGTTTAGAAGACACCTACATGGGCTTTTTTGTTAGTTGTGAAAGGTGAGGTCTCTAGGCAATGTTTGGAAGGAAAAAGACTGAAAGAAAAGAGCTTAGATTCCCTTTGCAGAGTAAAATAACAGAAATTTGAGAAATGCCATCTCTTTGGCTAAATTTGATAGGAGTAGGAAATAGAAGAGAGATAGGAGAAGGGTTTGGAGTAAGGGAGAGAGAAGGCTCCAGAGCCATGACAGAGGAAGGGGCTTAAGGAAAAAGATGATCAGGAATGCTGAGGAATCTTTAATAATCTTTAATTATGATGTGTAGGATTCAATTTGAAGTTGTTTCTGCACTGTGCTATAATTACCCTTTGTTACCCTTAAACCCTTGATAAAAGAACTATGTACTAATAGTATATGTCAAATGAAGGAGAAGAGGTGGTTTTCTATACTTGGATAAACAGTATATAAAATAACTAGCTGAGAAAATAACTAGTTGTAGAAGGCAAGACAATGAACAAGGGCTGAGAGGAGCTAGGAGCAGGGATTTGAAATCCAGAGCTGACAACAGTGATGGTGGCCCAAGGCATTGGTTTAGATTGGGTAGCAGAGACTGACTCAGGAATCTGTGTGGCAAACCCATTTTCTTCTTCAGGAATCAAGAGGAAAGTGGTCCTTTGGGGTGAGGAAAGTATTGGAGGATCCTGCTGTTACGTGAATAACGGCTAGTTAGAAGACAGACCTTTGGGTTAAAATTGTTTGAAAGAAAATCTCATTACTTTATAGCCATAAATTTTTGTCTAATCCTTTAAGCCTTAAAATTGCTGACAGAAAAAAAATACTTCAGCATATTCTAATGAGGTAAAAAAAAAAAAAAAGAGTTATGGCTGAGATTGCAAGGTTTCTGATTTGTGGGCTCAGGATCAAACTCAGAGCTGTGTTTTTTGATGTTTGGGCACTATTCAAGACACAGCTTTAGACTCTTTGATGTTTTGAAACACAATGTGATAAGAGATCGAAGGATGAAAATGTATTGCATGTAAGAGTTGATGCATTCATTTTAAAGGCAGGTGTGCCTTGTGAAAATAGGCTGGATGCAAAGTCAACTGTTCAGTTTGAATTAGAAAGCAGCTCAAAGAAGCAGAAAACTTCCTAGGGAGGGTGGGAGGGAGATGCAAGAGGGAGGGGATATGGGGGTATATGTATACGTATAGCTGATTCACCTTGTTATACAGCAGAAACTAACACAACATTGAAAAGCAATTATACTCCAATAAAGATGTTTAAAAAAAAAAAAGGCAGAAAACTTCCTACTGTGATAATTTAATCTCTAGGCTTGGGGATAGCAGACTATCTTTTGTCTCCCCTTCTCTATCTTTCTACTTTACCATTTTGAATCTAGCATGCTCTTCTAGTCCATCTCTAATTTAATCTCTAATGATTATTACAGACTGCTACGTTTAAAAAAAATAAGCTACGTTTTTTAAAAAATAAGCAAAATAAGCACTCCAGGATCAGCTTCTCAATAAGCCATTTTATGGTCCTAAGTTTTTGAAAATTTCCATTCCCTAAATATCCTTTTCTGTTCCCTGGCCCTCATTAAAAAGTGGTCCTTAACCTTTGGTTTTATTACTATAAAAATGAGAAATCAGAAAGCCTTGAGACACAAGCTTTGACTGTACTTCATGCATTTAACAGTTTGAAATGCTTACTATATGTGTAGGGCATTGATTTTATTTGATCTTGATTTTTTTGGTTGTTTATATATTTTGTACCTATCATTAGACAAATTAAGTCAAAGAATTCACAATCTCAGGTGGGAAAATACTATGTCATATTAAATGGAGTGTGTGTGTGTGTGTGTGTGTGTGTGTGTGTATAAACAGCTTTTGAAATAATTCACATGCCATGCAATTCACCCATTTAAAGTATACAACTTAATGGTTGGTTGTTTCTTTAACAGGGAAAAAAAGATGTGACCCAGATATTTAACAACATCCTGAGACGACAGATAGGCACTCGGAGTCCTACTGTGGAGTACATTAGTGCTCATCCTCATATCCTATTTATGCTCCTCAAAGGGTAGGTGCGTGCTTTCCTTTAAAGTAGGTTTGAGTTTAGAAAAGTTGTTAAAAGTAATATATAGCATTAGCCTCATTTGAGAAAACGATCCCTTTTGGATTCATATTTGCCATGCTTGAAGTTAGCCCTCCAAATCTATGTCTCTGGGATTACTCAGGCTGCAGCAAAATCCTTTTAAAATAAATTCCCTTCCACTTGCTGCCTCTCTTTCCTCCACTTTCCTGTTATCTCTTCCTATTACATTATTGCTTGTGCTTTCCAATCTGCCCTTTTTCTAGCTGCCCACTTAGCCTCTTTGCATAAGACTGAATCCCCTCATTACACAAATACACACACACACACACACACACACACACGATATCCTTTCAATGGCTAGCATCTACTATGGTGACATGCTTCACGTGAGGATAGAATAAATATCACTGTATGTATATGGGACCACAGGGCAGCCAAAAAACTAAAGTCTGGTCAGATAATAGAATTCCTGATTATTACTTTTTATGTATACTCATTTACAAATGTTTCTTGGGCATTTTGAGGCTGCTCCAACTCCTAAAACCAGAAATATGGATGTAGAAAGGCTTGGGGATAGCAGACTATCTTTCGTCTCCCCTTCTCTATCTTTCTACTTTACCATCTTGAATCTAGCATGCTCTTCTAGTCCATCTCGTCTGTGTTCAATTCCCGAATCCTTTCTTGTACATTTTTAAACATTTTATTGTATCAAAATAATACATACCACATAGTTTAAAAATCAGAAATATCAACAAACATCAGCTCTTTGTCTCTTCCTTCTCTAGTCCCATTGCCCAAAGACAACCACTTTCATCTTTTTTATTTGTTCGTCTGGTATTTGCCTCTATATTATCAATAATGGGCTTTTACTAACTTCTGATTTACCAATTTTAAAAAATATCTTTTAACTTTCTCATAGACTAGATGACAATTTAGTATTTCCACCACCACTGTTACTCCATTTTCCTTCTCTTAACCCTCTCAATATACTTTATCACAATTTTTAATTTTATTAGTCACATTTATATTATTATAGCTATGTAATTATTATTCATTGTTGAACAAAGTAGTGTACTATAATTACTTTGTTTTTTAGTACAAAATATTGTTTTTACTGGAGAATTAAGTCTTTCAGTTCTGGAAAGGGAAATATACTTATATCATGTATTAGTTAGGGTAGGCTAAACTTATAACCCAAAATAGAGTGGCCAACTACAAGATAAGTTTATTTCTCACATAATAGAGAAGAACAGATGTTCTAGGTCAGCAGGGGTTCCTTCAACATGTGGTTCCTAAGATCACTTTGTTGATTGCCATTTCAGCCCACAAGAAGGCAAAAGTACTTGGGAGAATTTATGAGCCAGGCCTGGAAATGGCTTGCATTACTCGCACTCACATTCCATTTGAGAGCACTTAGTCACTTGACCTCTTAATTCTTAAGGAAACCTGAGAAATGTAGTTAGTGCCCAGGAAGAAGAGGAGAAAGGATTTCTGTGGACAGTTAACATTCTCTGCCACATACTGTTTCTTTGAAAATTTTTTCTCTTCTATATTCTCTGTTCTCACTTTCTCATTCTCCTATTAGTCAAAGTTAAATCTCTGGGGTTGATTTCATATCTCTTCTATTTTCTGTTTCTTTTTCTTTTTGTTTTACTTGTCAGAAGATGTTCTTTTTTTTTTTTAACATCTTTATTAGAGTATAATTGCTTTACAATGGTGTGTTAGTTTCTGCTTTATAACAAAGTGAATCAGCTATACATATATATATCCCCATATCTCCTCCCTCTTTCGTCTCCCTCCCACCCTCCCTATCCCACCCCTCTAGGTGGTCACGAAGCACCGAGCTGATCTCCCTGTACTATGTGGCTGCTTCTCACTAGCTATGTATTTTACATTTGGTAGTATATGTAAGTCCATGCCACTCCCTCACTTCATCACAGCTTACCCAGGAGATGTTCTTAATTGTATCTTCCACTGAAGATAAACTCTACTGAATTCTCCTTTCAGCCACCCTATTTTTAATTTACAAGAGCTCTTTTTTTGCTCTCTGATTTTTCCTGTTTCTTGTCTCTTCCACTTCTTAGCTCTGTGACTTTGGGCAAGTCACTGTACTTTTCCAAGCCTCAGTTTTCTTATCTATCAAATAAGAGTAAAATTTGTAATATTACCTTTGCACTAAAATAATGTTGCATTATATGCCTTAGACTATGCATTGTCAGACCGACCTGTGTGTTCCGTCAGGGTTCTGCTATTTACTTGCTAAGACCTTGGGTAAGTTACCTAGCTTCCTTAAGTCTTGATTTCCTCATTGTAATATGAAGACAATAATAAAACCTACTTCAGTATGTCATTTTGAGTCTTTACTGAGGTAGTTCTTGCAGAGCATAGCACCAAGCACATGGTACTCAGTACTCAGTAACTACTAGTCTAAAAAAATTATTATCCCTATCCCTCTTAAGAGCTGCAGTTCACATTGAGATATATGTGCAATTTTAGACAAATACAATTAAGACCATACCCAAGTGTCAGAATAATATTATAAAGGGAAGTGTTTGTTTCTAGCTCAGATAAGATCTACAAAATGTAATGGGTTATGATCTGCCCAGCTGGTCATTGGTGGATAAGGCTGGAATGATCAATTTGTACCCCCTTCTGGAGATTCTAAAATGTAAAGCTAAAGCATTTGACATTATCCTGTAGGAAATGGGGAGTCATTGGAGAGTTTGGGAAGAAGAATATCAGATTTGTGTTTCAGGAAGTGAAGATAAATTAATAATCATTTAAAGTTTGTTTGTAAATAAATGATCCCTTGAGAATGCTAAAATGTGTTGTCCTAAAAATATATTGGAGAGCCCGTCAGCTGATGTAGAAGAGAAGTTGTGTGGATGTTCTAAAACAGTATCTTCCACCATGGGGTCGTTATGTGAAGGATACACGCAACTCCACGGACTTCATTCCTGGAGTGGGAATTATTTGTTTGGAGGATCTCCTTCATGTAGCTGCTGTCACTGAATAGCAGTCGGGGATGGCAACTGCCTTGTATTTATTTTGTCAAAGAGCTGCACCAGATACAAGTGGCTCTGCTAAAGATATGAATTTAGTGTCTTCTTACCAAGGAAATTATAAACACATGAAAATTATTACTGTTAAGCTTTAAGAATTCAGATAAAAGCAATCCAATAAATTATAAAGTATGGTTGTAGGGTAATTTTTTCGTTCCTTTTATATATGATAGAATATATGTACATTTTATACATTGACACATTATATATGCTTTGTGGAAGATGTGAAAATTTAGCGTAATGGGATATTTATTTTTTAAATTAAGTTGGTGAAGAATTACAACTTATATTGAAGAATATAACTTTATTTTCCCTTTCTAGAAATAATGAGACAAGATAAGCAACTAATTATAATTGTTATTCATTAATAATTTATCTGCTGGAACATATTACAGATCTGTAGTGAGCCTTTATTATTTGTGATGTGCACAGGATTCATTAATGTGTAATTGTCCCCTATATTTCTCCCACCCCTTCCCCTTTTTCAGTAGAGAGAGTTGAGAAAAAAACCTAGTGATAGGAAGCCAGGCAGGGGAATTAGACTAAGCTAGAAGGTTATGTCCACTGGCACAAACAAGACTTAGAGATGAGGAGGAAGGAATCAGAGGGAGAAAACCCACTAATATCAGGAGAGGGTTTTGGAGGTTTACTAGTGGGAGGCTCCAAAGTAGCTGCAGAGTAAATTAGAGGAGGGAAGGGAGTTTGAGAAGTGGTGCTGTAAGTTATAAATCAATAATTTTGAGAAACAAATGATAAAGGTTGGAATCTCTTTTAATAACTTTTTCGTACTAGATTATATTTATTTATATGTGATTCTATAAAACATGTGGGGCATTGGCACTTTTGCAATTATGATTACATATAAAACTTACTGAGTATGAATAATCAGTATATCTTTATTTTATCTTTAATAATTTGAAAATGTGTCTCTGTCCTATTTGGTGGTGAACTTTATGATGAATTCAAATGACTACTATTCTTTTACAAATTAGTTGTTGCCAAAGATCACTCAGTTTCTGAACAAACTATTAAATTGATGTAAGTAGAAATTTTCCTTATATTTCAAATATGAACTCTTCTATTCATTAATCACCTGTATTTACCAGGAATCCTATTATAATGGATAATTTATAATAATTATATGTCATTTTTTCTGTATTTAAGAAAAAACTTAGCTTTCATTTATTTTCTAATATGTGGAAAAAGTAATTTTGAGTCATTTAATTTAAAAAACACTTTCTCAATATACAGATTTCTAAGACTCCATTTTCATGTAATTATAGCACACAATAGAAAAATAGGAATTGTTTATTTTAAGCATAACTCCCTAAAATCTGATTCATCAGGAAAGTTTTATAAAGCATCTTTCCATATCTTCTGAAAAGTTAATAATTAGATTAGTTTGTAAGGCTAAAACTGCTTATTAGTTCGTTTATTAGGGGTCTACAATAATAATAGCACTAATAATAGTAAGTATAGTAATTGTAGTAGTTAACATAGTACTTAGTATATGTCAAGCCCTGCTTTGTATTTATATAATAGTCCTGTGGATAGTTATTGTTGTTTTTGTTATTTTTATTATACCCATTTTATAGAAGAGGATACTGCAGCCCAGAGAGGTTAAGTAACTTGTCCAAAGTCACATAGCCAGTATACTTTAAACTCTAGTAGTCTGACTCCAGAATCTGTGCTCTCAGAACAATATCCAGCTTTCCAGTCTTCAAGCAGTTATAGTCTACAGTGAGCAGAGATAACTCATTACAACTCATTGTTGTTTCTTTACCAGTATATTCTGTGGGTGCACAGATGAAGAAGTCATCACCTCTGCTTGAGATGTCAAAAATGAAGCAGGTCTTAAAGTAGAAAATTTCCAAATAGACACAGGGAGTAGAAGGATTAGGTACCTCCCATGCAAAGCCACAGAGGCATCAAATTGCACAATGTGTTTGGAGGATGACAAGAATTCTGATGCAGCTGGAACCTAGTGTGAATGGAAAGTAGGGATGAGGATAAAGCTGGAAGGGCTAAGACCAAGTTATGAAGAGTCTTTCATAAGTCTTTCAGTCCTACCAAGGAGTCTAAATGTTATTCTAAAGGCAACATGGAGCCATCCAGGGACTAGATGTGATGAGTTCTGGTGGCAGTATAGAAAATGGCTTGGAGAATTGGGGGTCTGAGATTCCAGCTTGGAAGAGTCCAAGCAAGGGATAATTAGGGCCAGAACTTTAGTGGTGATATTGGGGATGAAGAGGAGTAGATATTTTTATTTATTTATTTTTATTTTCTTTTTTATATCTTTATTGGAGTATAATTGCTTTACAATGTTGTGTAAGAGTAGATACTTTTAAAACATTTTATTTTTTCTGATTCAAAGTAATACATGTTTATTATTTAAAAATTCAGACATTTTAACACAATATTGTAATTCAACTATACTTCAATACAAATAAATTTTAAAAATTCAAACATTTTAGAAATCTATAAAATAGAAAGGGAGTGCATGCCATAATCCTTCCCAAAGAAACCATTATCAACAATTTGGTGATGACTTCTCTGGTTTTTATTCTATATTATAATGATTCTTCTTTTATTTTTTAACCCAAACTTTAAACTCATTGCCTCACATCCTGTTTTATAGATACCATTTATTGAGTGTTTGCTGTGTGCCAGGTATTACATTCAACGTCTTATGTTATTTCATTTAATCCTTCTAACAATACTATGAGGACTAGGTATTATCCTTACCATTTTACAGATGAGGAAATTGAAACTTAGAGTAAGACTATTGCTCAAGGTTATAAATACAGCTAATAAGTAACAGAACCCATTTTTCAATCCAGATCTGATTCTAAATCCCATCTTCTTAACCATTAATACGTCCTTAATAAGATTTGAAGCCCTTGAGATAAGAAGGGAGAGGTAATTATAGAAGACCCTGAGGACAGAGTAGACAAGAAGCCCTGAACGGAACCAGCTTTACCCATTACTATTTTCTAAGTTAGCTTGAAATGCTAGAGGTTTAGCTCTTTGTTAAAGATCAGCATTTTTACTGAATTATCTCTTGTAAAGTTGCTTGAAAACTGGGGGCATAATTTGATTGGTGCATTCAGATATCAAACAGTGATGTCATTTAGGTAAACAAATGGGACCTAATTAAACTTAAAAGCTTTTGCACAGCAAAGGAAACCATAAACAAGACAAAAAGACAACCCTCAGAATGGGAGAAAATATTTGCAAACAAAGCAACTGGCAAAGGATTAATCTCCAAAATATACAAACAGCTCATGCAGTTCAATACCAAAAAAACAAACAACCCAGTCAAAAAATGGGCAGAAGAGCTAAATAGACATTTCTCCAAAGAAGACATACAGATAGCCAACAAACACATGAAAAGATGCTCAATATCACTAATTATTAAAGAAATGCAAATCAAAACTACAATGAAGTATCACCTCACACCAGTCAGAATGGCATCATCAAAAAATCTACAAACAATAATTGCTGGAGAGGGTGTGGAGAAAAGGGAACCCTCTTGCACTGTTGGTGGGAATGTAAATCGATAACAGCCACTGTGGAGAATAGTACGGAGGTTCCTTAAAAAATTAAAAATAGAACTACCATGTGATGCAGCAATTCTACTACTGGGTATATACCCAGAGAAAACCATAATTCAAAAAGACACATGCACCCCAGTGTTCATTGCAGCACTGTTTACAATAGCCAGGTCATGGAAACAACCTAAATGTCCATCCACAGAGGAATGGATAAAGAAGATGTGGTACATACATACAATGGAATATTACTCAGCCATAAAAAGGAATGAAATTGGGTCATCTGTAGGGATGTGGACGGACCTAGAGTCTGTCATACAGAGTGAAGTAAGTCAGAAAGAGGAAAACAAATATTGTATATTAACGCATATATGTAGAATCTGAAAAGATTGGTATAGACGATCTTATTTACAAAGCAGAAATAGAGACACAGGCGTAGAGAACAAACATATGGATACCAAGGGGGCAAAGGGGGTGTGGATGAATTGGGAGATTGGGATTGACATATATACACTATTGATACTATGTATAAAATAGATAACTAATGAGAACCTACTGTGTAGCACAGGGAAGTCTACTCAATGCTCTCTGGTGACCTAAATGGGAAGGAAATCCAAAAAACAGAGGATATATGTATATGTATAGCTGATTCACTTTGCTGTACAGTAGAAATTAACACAACATTGTAAAGCAACTATACTCCAATAAAAATCTAAAAAATAGGGGCTTCCCTGGTGGCGCAGTGGTTGAGAGTCCGCCTGCCAATGCAGGGGACGCAGGTTCGTGCCCCGGTCTGGGAGGATCCCACGTGCCGCGGAGGGGCTGGGCCCCGTGAACCAGGGCCGCTGGGCCTGCGCGTCCGGAGCCTGTTGCTCCGCAACGAGAGAGGCCACAGCAGTGAGAGGCCCGCGTACCGCAAAAAAAAAAATCTAAAAAATAAAAAAAAAGAAAAGAAATGCAAAGAAAAAAGAAGATTAGACAGTGGAGTCAGATGATGAATATGGCTCAAGATGGAAGTCAGCATTATTCTGTTAGTTGAATTGCTCTTTGAAATTATCTCAATTCTTTAAACATGTTAGTAAGAACATGTCTCAACAGAACTAAGTGCTTTGCCACTACTATATATTAAATGATAACTAAAAAGAAACTCCTGTGCAGCACAGGGAACTTTACTCAATACTCTGTAACGACCGATGTGGGAAGAGAATCTGAAAAGGAGTGGTTATATGTGTATGTATAACTGATTCACTTTGCTGTACCACAGAAACTAACAACATTGTAAATCAACTATACTCCAATAAAAATAATAATAAAAAAGAAAAAGAAAAAAAGACAGAAATCATAAAAAAAATGATGTCATTTAGGGATATGATAGTAACATGCTATACTGGACCTAAGTCTAACCATAAAGAATGTAAGACAGAAAGAAATTGATTCTTGTCCATCAAGGAGAATCATCTGGATATGGGATACAAAACACAGTAAAAGGATTTGGAACCCAAATTTTATGAAAAGATCATTAAAAAGGACTTTCTCACTTCAAACGAACTTTTCTCCTGGCCCACGCAAATGACATTTCAGGGTACTGAGAGAACTTGAGAGTGAGGTCACTAAACTGCTCTCAGTGATCCATAAAGAACCATTGCCCGTGGAAGATTCTCCAGAAGTCCAATATTAAAATAATAAATTTCTCCTAATAATCTTATTTGTAAAAATTTTATTGCAAAAATTTTCAACCATATACAAAACAAGACAGTGCAAAGAAATCCCATGTACTCATCTCCTAGCCTTAACAACCGTCAGTGTTTTGCTGTGTTTATTTCATCTGTCTTCCCAACACCTCTTCCCTTGTTTTTTCTTTTTTTTTTTTCTTTGACTGGAGTATTTTAAAGCAAATCTCAAATCTCATGTAATATCACCATATCAACCCTAAACACATCAATACGCATCTCAAAAATAAGATAATTTTTACATAACTACAATGTAATTTTGCACTTAAAAATTAATAATAATTCATTAATAACTAATACCCAGTCCATACTCAAATTTCCTTGATTGCCCCCCCAAATTTTAGTTGGTTTGTTCAAACAAGAATTCTAATAAGGTCCACTTATTGTATTTGCTTATAATGTCACTTAAGTCTTTTTTAAGTCCCTTTTCATTTAAAACAGCACATTCTCCCATGTTTATGCCATTGACTTGTTGAAAAACTGAATCAGTTATCCTACATAATTTCCTTTATTCTAGGTTTGTCAGATTGCTTCACTGGAGGTTATAGTTAAAGCCTTGATTAGATTCAGATTCAGATTTATTATGGCAGTCGTATTTTGTAAGTGGTGCTGTGTAGTTTGTGTTTCATCACATCAGGAGACATACATTTAGTAACGCTAAGACTGAGCAATGAGTTCAGATGGTGGCAGCCTAATCCATTATAAAGTTCCCCATCAGCTACACTTAATTGTTTTATCATCCACTGATGAACATTGCCTGATTCAGTCGTTTCCTTAGGGGTTACAAAAAGGTGATTTTCTAACTTTATTATTCCTTATGTATTTATTGACTGGACTAGTTTTATGGAGAATAACTTTCCCTCTTCCACCACAATTTAACTAGTCTGAAGTACAGTCCATACTGGAGAGGAAGAATAAATGCCTAATTCTTTTCCTTCAATTATCCGTTTAGAAAGTAATAAATTGTTAACCTAGGAACTTCCATTGGTGTCCATTTATTTATCTCTCTCTTTCCCCCGTCTTTCTCCCTCTCCCCCTTGTTCCTCTCTTCTTCTCGCCTCCTTCTCCTCACCCCTGTATCCCTGTAGTATCATTATGAACTAGTGGACTTAGTGTTTTTTCATACATCTTATATAGTCGTACTTAAAAATTTTTTTTTTTTTTTTTTTTTTTTTTTTGCGGTACGCGGGCCTCTCGCTGTTGTGGCCACTCCCGTTGCAGAGCACAGGCTCCGGACGCGCAGGCTCAGCGGCCATGGCTCACGGGCCCAGCCGCTCCGCGGCATGTGGGATCTTCCCGGACCGGGGCAAGAACCCGTGTCCCCTGCATCGGCAGGTGGACTCTCAACCACTGCACCACCAGGGAAGCCCCTAAAAACTTTTTTTGATGCTTGATATCTGTCTGTGGCCTCTTCAAGTTGGCCCATGTCCTTTTGATATCACTCCCATTAGTTTCACTCCTTTTGATATCACTCCCACACTATAAATTGGCATTTTTTAATATTCTGCAAAGAATAGTGCCTATCTGAGTATATTAACATTTAATGTCAATATGAGTTTTTCAGGGAATATTCAGATGATATTTGTGAATATTATTCCACATAAAAATGGGGGAAAAAATGAATAAATACCACACTGGTTTAATGAATTCTCTCAAATACCTTTGCTATTTTCCCTACTGTATTTATAAATTTGATGTTACAAAGTAGCCTGTTTCCTAAATTGTGGGAAAGAGATTTTATTCTTGATTCTGAATTTCATGTAAATATTATTTTATTATTCTTGAATCCTCAATTTCCCTCACCCCAAATTTATTCCTCACCCTACCCCAACTACAATATCTACAAGTTTTGTTGACTCTTCCCCTGAATAATATGCATGACCTGCCCACAGTCCTCTATTCTACTACTGCCACCCCAATCCAAGTCCCCATCATCTCTAGCTGGGCTTCTGTTCCTCCTAATAGCTAGTCTCTCTGCTTCCACTCAAGCTCCCCAGCTCATTCTTCCCTGTTTTACAAGATTCTCCACAGGTAGCCAGAGTGATCTTTTTTAAAGCATATGACAGACTGTGTTAATTGCTTTCTTTAAACTATCCAAAGGCTTCCTATCACACTTAAAAATGAAACTCCTTATCTTGGCTTACAAAGCTGCTGGTTCTTTCCTTGGAGCCTTTGCACAGTTAGTTCCCTTTGCCTGAATGCTTTGCCTCTTCCCTGACCACTCAGTCTAAAGTAAAGCAAATTAAGTATACTCTATAGTATACCTATTTTATTGTCTTCAGTTTCACGGCACTGAAGTATATGAAATTATCTTTTCATTGTTTATAGTCTGTCTCTTCCCCCACCAGAAACATTTGCACTAAACTGTGAATGCTAGGAAGGCAGTGACCTTGTCTGCTTACTATTCTGTCCCCAACATCTGGAATAGTGCCAGGCACATTGTGGATATTTAGTGGGTATTGAAAGAATGGTGTTTGAATGAACTGTGACAAATGATATCTATGCTTCCATTAACAGTAGTATTGAAATGGTTCTTTTGATACCATTAATATTATTTTGTTAATAAAACAACATAGTTCTCTGTTTCTCTCTTGTTTATGCTTTAGATACGAAACCCCACAGATCGCCTTACGTTGTGGGATTATGCTGAGAGAATGTATTCGACATGAACCGCTTGCGAAAATCATCCTCTTTTCTAATCAATTCAGAGATTTCTTTAAGTATGTGGAGTTGTCAACATTTGATATTGCTTCAGACGCCTTTGCTACTTTTAAGGTAATTTTTTCTGAATCAGCTGGGTTATTTAACTTCAGCATTTAGTCATTTGGCCTCTAAAAGGCAGTTTAACTTTTAAAAGCAGAAAATTGTATTCCTTAGGTCAGAGCATAGCCAACTGTGTATGATGTGGATCATAAGAGGATTCAATAAATAGAATGCAATTAGACCCATCTGTCACACTGTGGAAAAAGCAACTCAAAATGCTTGTCATAAGCTCATAGGGGCTTATGAAGAAGACAAAGACACAGAGTAAGGAAGAAGAAAACCAGTGAGAAGAGCAAAGAGTGAGGGAAGGAAGGAAAAGAGGAGGAAAGGACAGGGGACAGACTCTAAGGAGAGTTGGCGGTGAGTGGAGGGAAGAGGAGCAGCGAGGGCAAGAAACATGGACTTGTGCTCAGGGTGTTGAGAAACCCCAGGAGCCTTCTCTGTTTCATAGGCGACAAGTCTCATCCGGCAAAACAACAGTTGTACAGTGGCTACAGATGAAGCCCCCAAGAGTATATCTAGAACACATGGTAGGAGGGGCCTTGGTGCATCAAATAGGAAGGACATTTAACACAAAGGATGGTTCCATTTCTTTCTAGCAAATATCTGTTCCTAAACAACTGAGGAGATGTTCTCTATTAGTAGCTACTGTAGTGCCATTTTTTTTCCTTTTCAAATCTGATGACTCTTTGCTGTCATGGAAGCAAGTTAGTTCCTTTTTTAAAAATCCATAAATAAGACTTCACAAATAACTGTAAACATAGAACAACTCTAATGGAGGGGGAAGATCAAATTCAATTGAGCATTTATTTTTGAAAATTTCCCCAAAGATTTTTCAACATTTAATAGAATAAACTATACTTGATAATAGTGTCTTGTATCATATGTTCAGCTCAGTTTAATTTTCAGCACAATATTGAATCACAAAAATAAACTATGGTGATTTGTACATGAGCATATTTTCCGTTGAACTTAAGTCCTTGAAAATCTAAATAACCTTAAAAACTTTCCTAGTATGCTACTGATATTGAAAATGCCTATTATCTATATTTTACCAAAATGCTGTGGTTAATATAATGTAATGACCATAAGTCACTTTTTTTTAAGTAGCTGGTTTCAAGGGGATTTGTTTACTTGGTTGGCTGGTTGGTTTGGGCTTTTGTTTTAAACTTCTTAGGCTTAACCGTTTTTGTTTTGAACTGCAGGATGACTACTGCCCAGTTAGTCATTGGTGTTTTCACATTGTTGGCTTATGTTTTTGTCATGGTATTGTCTACAAATTGTCTTTTCTCAAAAAAGATTCCTTACAACCACAATCTCTTTCACCTCTCCCTCTAAGGATCAACATGATAAGAAGTGGTATGAATTCCATCTCTCTCTGCACCTGACTTGCTATATGTCCTTCATCTGTGAGATGAGGAAAATAATCTCTGTTTTTGCTGAGTTGTGAAGATTAGAAATAACGTATGTAAGGTGCTCGGCACACTCTCCAGCACGTAGTAAAAACTCAATAAATGCAGCTGCTGCTGGCTGATGTAGTATCGTGTCCCTGCCATTGCATGTCTGTCTCTGTCATTGCACCCTGAGTTCTCCCAAGCTGTGAAGAATTCACTAAAATATCAATATCAACATTTTTTTAGCATGATACTTAGACTATGCAGAACCTAGCCCTGTCAAAACAATTGTTAGGAGGTGGGATGAAAGAGTACACTATTTCAAATACTTTTTTTTAACTTTGAATTCTTTAAAATTTGAACTTTATTTTTCTTGGCAATTTTCTGCTTTTTCATTTTGGGGTGGGATCTTAGCAATTTTTCTCCCACTCAGTTATTTGATCTATAATAATGCAACATCTGTATTTGTCTATGTATTATGTTTATATACATGTATTATGTTATATATGTGTGTATATATATATTGTATAATCCCTCCAGTTTTGTACATACTTTTATTATGTATATAAATTGGAGGGTATATCTATGTATATATAATGTATACACACTCAAGTGTAAGAGTGTATGTGCACGAATCACTTATTGGCTGTATCCATCATACACGTGTGCTGGAGGAATTCTACCCTACCATATTATATTTTCTGTTATTGGATTTTAAAGTTATTTTTTTCCCTTAGAATTTGAAGGAGCTGCTACTAACAGAACCCCCTCCTTATTCCTCTTTCTTTGGTGTAACACTAATGTATAGTGAATGGAAAACCTTTCCAAGCAGCACTCATCTGCAAAGTACTCTTTCCGTTGCCACCATCAGAGTATGTGCAGGGCCTGAGGCCATGGGAGATCATGGTCCTCATACCCGAGGCTGATGACTGTCATAATACATGCAGAACCCCATGGGTGCAGCCATCCACAGTGTCTGCTGCAGCCCATGGAGAGAATTTTCTAACCTGGGTCAGCCTAGAAAATCACTGATACTGCTCAGGAGATTGGGGAAGAGAGTATCTGAAAACTAGGCATCCCGAATATCCACTTAGAAAAAGATTAGGGACCCCAAAGGATGCTGTGGAACTACCTTACTCTCTGAGGTGTCCCCTGACATAGGAACTGGTTTGAATTTTGACCTGGGATGGACCAGGAATGAATTCCTTAGAGGATCTTCCCATTTTAAAATTGCGATTCCAGAACAGTATTACGTGTTCCCCTGAGGAAAAAAGTACATTTCTCCACTGATAGGCCCAATGGTCAATCAAGTTGTGATGAAAGGTAATAGGAAATGAAATTAATAGCCAGTCTCATTATTTTTGAACTTGAAAATTGTAGTGCAAACTAATGAGGACCTACTGTATAGGACAGGGAACTCTATTCAAATAATCTGTAATGACCTATATGGGAAAAGAATCTAAAAAAGAGTGGATATATGTATATGTATAACTGATTCGCTTTGCTGTACAGCAGAGACTAACACAACATTGTAAATCAATTATATTGCAATAAAAATTTTTAAAAATAAAACAAAAAAAAGAAAATTGTAGTGCAAAGTGCTTTAAATATTTAACTTTTTATTGAAATAGAAATAAGTGAGTTTTACCATTGCTGCTGCCTTCTTTTTCTCTGTGAGGTTATGTTGTGTATCTTGTATATGCTTTTAAGAAGCTTTAATTAAATATGTATTAAAGTATAAGAATTTATTTTTGAAAACTTGAAAATTCTTGTTAGGTTTTTAATTAAATTCTGCATAGTACCTAGACAGGGTACTTAGCCCTTAAGCATGTTAAACGGATTAGCTGACGCTTGTTTTCTTCCAACATTAAGGTGAATTAAGGATATAATTTAGGTGTGAATTTTCAGTCAAACATTCCTTTATGCTTTTGTTCAATTTTCCGAGAGTTATGTCTGTAGTTAGATCAGGCTACTTGTCTTCAACTTTGAAAGGGTGCATTGTGCTACTTAGTAACTGAACAACACTTCCCAGCCCATTAACCCAAGAGTGGGATGATGCTGAGATGGCCCTGTTAAATGTCATTCTTGTGCTTCCCAGCATCCTAGGCACTTACGTTTCAAAAGTGGTTAAGAAAAATTAAAGATTAATCATTGAAAATCTGTTAACTTGTGAGATATGGTTTTAGTACATTCAGAGTTCTTTTTTTAATAAATGGTTATTAATGAGATTTTAAAAAGATAGTCATAGACTTTATTTGAATATTTATTATATCATTTTCACAATGTAGAGTTATGGCTTGAAGAAATATACTGTACACTTGTCTGTTAGGTGACATTTGTTTCACTAGTTGAATTATTTCTATGGTATGAATTTAAAGCACTCTGCTGTTTTTAGCATGAAACAAATTGTATTTCACATCTTAAACTAAGAATGGAAGTAATTTAATGATGTAAATGAAAATATTCTGAAACTTTTATGTTTCAAATTAATGGACTTGGAAAATCTTAGAAGAAAAAGATTTATAAAATTTGTTACCTATAATAATTTTGTTTCACTTGACTGTTCTTTTTCTAGGATTTACTGACCAGACATAAAGTGCTGGTAGCAGACTTCTTAGAACAAAATTATGACACTGTAAGTAGAAGTCATTTTTAAGTATTTGCCTCATTCTCTCTTCCTCTCTCTCTCTCCTTCTTAGATCTGTTAGCACTTACTCCTATTTATGATACACAGTTGAAACCAACCATACACCCGATTGGTTTATTACCTAGAAGCCAGGTCATCAAGAAACTATGGAAAATAGAGGATGGCAGGAGATCAGGGCTTTCTCATTTTTCACATCTCTTCCTGTTGTGCTCTGGAGCTCCAGGAAACAACTAGTACCTGCTCACTTTGATCTTGACTTAAGAGCATCCATGTTGCCCTTAAGAGGCAGTAGGAAACTCCAAATGGAAGAGCACCCCACCTTACTAATATAAATATTTTACTTGGTTTGATAACTAGTTTTACCTACTAGTAGAAATACCAAAATACATATATGTCTTCCAACTCCCTTCTCTAAGGGTGAATCCATCTCAACCTTTTGATAATTAGCTGTAATTGTTACTGAACCAAACTCACCCGACATGCAGCAAAACCAGTCTACTGACACTGGGTTGTGATGAAGGAAAATTCAACATTTATTGCAAGGCCGAGCAAGGAATGTGGGGCAGCTAATGCTCAAAAGACCCCAATCCCAAATGGTTTTCAGGGAAGGGGTGAGGGTTGCAGGGTGCCTCACTGGCTCATGGACAGTCTTCTGACTGGTTGGTGGTAAGGTGACAGGGTGGTATTTCAGGGGTTAACATCATCAACCTTTTGGTTCCAACCAGTATGAGATCTACATGCCTGTGGATAGTATGCAGTTAACTTCTTCCACCTGGTGAGGGTTTCAGTATTTGCAAAACAACTCAAGGATATGGCTCAGGATATTATCTATAGACCTTGAGGAGGAACAAAAGATCCTTGACTTTGTTTTATGGCTAAACTATTATTATTTTGTCTTGCTTGGCTGTTTTCCTTTGTTTCTGCATTTTCTCACTTCTCTGATTAAATTTGCTCTTTGAAACTCGGGGAAGACCTAGGAGGCTAAAGCTTTTTTACAAACAAGAAGTGGGGGACTCAGGAGGGTATGTTCCTGGGAAGGCCCCTCAGGGTCCTGCCTGGTTGCATAATGTGACTCTTCTAGGAAGCTTTCTGTAATCCCCCCACCCCCAAACACACACACACACACACACTCACACACACACACACACACACACTCACACACACTCACACACACACACACACACACACTCTCTCTCTCTCTCTCTCTCTCTCTCTCTCTCTCTCTCTTTCTCTGTCTCTTTATCTCCCCCTCTCCCTCCCTCCCTCCCTTTCTCCCTCTCTCCTTCTCTCTCACACGTTTTCCACATTGTATTATTATGGTGTGTCTTTATATCTTCCTGACTGGTTCTTAAGCTCCCTGGGAGGCAGGAACCTTATCTGTCAAACACAGTGGTTCAGAATACAGTATAGACTTTAGTGTCCACTTGCTTTGCTTCAGGATCCTGCTCTACCTCTTACTAATTGTATGATCCCGGACAAGTTACTGCACTTACCAAAAAATGAAGATATTAATAATACCTGCTTCATAGGATTGCTGTAGGAATTTGACAAGATTTAAAGTTTTTAGGATAGTACCATGTATTAATTTTTATCATTATTACTTACATCCCTAATACCTAACTCAGTGCCATACATTTGGTGGTGTTAAATGAATATTGAATGAACAGACCCATCCAAGAGCTGCTTTGCTTTTGCTAAGTGTATCAGCAATAGGAATAGCATAATTAAAGTGAAACGTAGCACAAACCTAGAAGCAAAACTTTATAAGGTTTATTCCAGTATTAGTTTAGCTGCTTTAGACCAGTACTGTCCAATTGAAATACAATGCAACCCACTATGTAAATTAAAATTTTCTAGTTAGCCACACAAAAATGTAAAAGGAAACAGATGACTCTGGGAAAATATGAAATACCCTATCAGTATCCTATGTCTTCATACATCCAAGTCTCAGAAATTAAACTATGGATTTTTTATTCATAAGTTGTTTGCTGATCTTCCTTTGGTTTGAGATTAAGAATTATCAATATAATCATGAAATCAAAAGTGATTTTCATATCCTAAAATTATCAAGAGAATACCCATGGGATCAACTGGAGAGCTTTGAAAGTGTAAAACATGAAGGGAGAAAAAGATTATTGCCAGAGATACCCAAAAGCTTCAAGATTAAAAGAAAATCACATATTTTTGAAGTTAGGAAATGAATTGTTATTATAGTTTAGTTGTTCAGTAACTATAGATGCTGGATGGAATGTTAAAGACTCATTAGATGTTACATTTATAATAAATGAAAATAAAGAGGGCAAAGATAGTTTATGACAAAACCTGTAGTGTTAACTACTAATCTTTTCTATAGGATGAGTGAGATAAATGTGTTGTGCAGTTTGCATTCAAGGATAATAAGCAATAATCTGAGAGACCATAAACTCATTCTCTTTGACTCTTATTTACGTAAATTTGTCTCTGTATCTATAGTCACTTCATGTGTAATTTAGTAGTTTCACAGATGCTGAGCCTGCTACACTGACCTGAACGTTAGCTTTGAGAACTCATACTCCCTAAACATTTCATACTTCTTGAGTTTCATATTTCTTTAGCAGTAAACCTGAAGCTGGAGAACATGATATATGACCTAAAATAATGAAACTGGTAGCTTGGGGAGTCAACAATACCTTATCTGCGTGTATTTGCATTTTATAGTTACAATTAAAATTTACCACGACATTCGTGTGACAGATTTAGTGAAAAATCCTCCTTGTGTTCCATGACAATTAGAATAAACAAGTCCTTTATGTAAAAGAGTATAATTACTGTGACTTTAATGTGAGCTACATGATTTTGTTTTTACTTTCTTAATTCTCTATCAGGAATTATCCTCAGTGTGCACAGCTTCCCCTCATCACACACACGCACACACACCTGGCACTTGCTCCTCTGAGGACCAGGACCCTTTTCTACCCTCCTCAGCCCCTGAGCTCTCTTGCCTTCAGTTCTCTGCCAGGCTTGCTCCTCCCACCTGAGTGGTCTCTGAGTGTGTCTATGTGTGATGGGAGGTTGACACTGAGCTTTGCCAGCCGCTGGCACTCTGTGTTCAACCAAAGGGACTGGGCAGTGATTGACAACAAATCACATTAGGAAACGGACCCCAATCACCAGCGTCCCCTAGCTTCTGGGGAGAGTGGAAGTGCCCCAGAGAGGCCACTTGGTATTAACATGGCCATTATGTGGCAGAAGTAGCCCTATTCCTCTACCCATTCATGCCATGAATTTGACAGTTTGATTCTTTATGAGTTGCTAAGTGTATTTAATCTTTTCTCAAATTATTCACAGACTAATAGCTATCAGCAAGACTACATAAACAGATTTCTTTAAAATGTCATAAAATGAGTTATCCTGGGGGCTTCCCTGGTGGCACAGTGGTTGAGAGTCCGCCTGCCAATGCAGGGGACACGGGTTCGTGCCCCGGTCCGCGAAGATCCCACATGCCGCGGAGCGGCTGGGCCCGTGAGCCATGGCTGCTGAGCTTGCGCGTCCAGAGCCTGTGCTCCGCAACGGGAGAGGCCACAACAGTGAGAGGCCCGTGTACCGCTAAAAAAAAAAAAAAAAAAAAAAAAAAAGAGTTATCCTGTAGCTCATTAGATGAGTTAACAGATGTTTTATTCAAAGTGATTTATTGGGAGGACTCAATTACTTCATTTTCTACTCAATTTCTAATTTACAGAACTAAAATAAAACAAAGAGAAGTAGCAAACTTAATGCAGAGAAATCACTGCTGGGTTTACACTCTAATATTTCTTTTCTTTTCATTAGATTTTTGGAGACTATGAGAAATTGCTCCAGTCTGAGAATTATGTGACTAAGAGACAATCTTTAAAGGTAATATCAAATTTCTTTAAGTTAGAGTCTCCAGAAGTTGATATTCTTGTTAGTAAATGACTAAGGTTTAATAGTGGACAAGAGAAAAATTATTCTCTTTTTTTGTAACTTGAGAAGTACATTCAACGTTATGACTGTACTTTGTAGCAAAACGAGGTAAGTGCCCTGCTTCAAATACTTTTTGGAAGTAACAATATAAGTAATAAGTACAGAATAAATACAGGATGAGGGGTATGTTTTTATCTGTATGTAACCAAACGGCATTTCTGATTTGAGATTCTATCTCCTATGAAATGCCTGTTGAAATGCCTCTCTCCCTCATCAGACAGGGACCCAGCAGAATTGGGCCACATCCATCTGTGAGTGGCCTTCCCTCCCTCAGTGAAAAGGTGCCTGGAAGTAGCCATTTGGTCAAGAGGAGGTGGGACAGCTCCTGAGGGAGTAGGACATTGGCTAGAGCTGCATCTCTGCCCTTCAGATCCTACTCAGATATTCAAAAGAATGTTTTTGGCAGATAATAATTGGCTGTTTTTAGTCAAGCAATTTGTATGATGCTTGAGCTTACTAAATATTATTTTATATTATTATATATTCATATTATTTTATATATTAATTATAAAAATATAGTATTATTTTTTAAATGTTGGAATGATGACATTGTAGAAAAATGCATTTGTTTCTAAATATTTGATAGTTTTAAGCTAAAGCAATAAATTAAATCTATCTTGTACCACATATTTGTGAGTTCACTTTCCCCATGATTATGTGTCAGCCTTGACCACTCTCCCCTGTACTTGTGCCCTTGCTGCTCCAGCTTTACCTGTTGATGGAGAGGTCAGTGTACTATTTTCAGCCAGTCATTCAGCACTCTTGATTGAGTTTCTCCTTGTGCAGAAACCCATACAGAGTAATCCACATAGAAGAAAAATATCATGGGTGTGCTGCTGTCTGTGCTGGAGCCTGAATTAATGAGATGGAGCTCCAGGCGAAGGGAGGGACATCAATGCTGTGCTCTCCCATGTCCAGAAAGCTTCTTAAAAGCAGTTGAAGATAAGGATACATCCTGTTGGGACAGCCATGTACTTAAAGAATAGACACAAGGACAGTCAAACCAGGAAAGCTTGTCTGTGTTACAGAGGTAGTCATCCTGGCGGGGAGTGGAAATTGGAACAGTAAACAGAGGTGACGATGCTCTGAAGGGCCAATATATAGCTAACTGCTCATAAATTTTCCAAGTCCTTCCTATTTTCAGTGGAACCTGTCAGATACTGGGCCAAAGTAGAGGGGTTGATATGAACTAAGGTGACTGAACCAAACTGGGATCAAGAAAGCTGAGGGTCATGGACTTTGGAATTTATCCTTGTACCATTTTCCACAGTGATAAGAACTTGTGACAAATTTTTCTGTGATCGACTGTTTCTAGGGCCTTAGGCAAAGTTATAAAGCTTACAGTTTTTTACCCAGACATTTCCCTTCTTGGCCTTCTTCCTGCTTTTCTTTCCTGCTGTCCTGTCATCCCCTCCTACCCATGTGCCCATTGCCCTCATTCTCTTCTCAGGATGCCTTCAACCCCACCTTGTCCTGTTCCCTTGTTAATATTTGTAAAATGGTTAGAGCAGAACCTACCACATGGTAAGACCTGCATATATTTGCTAAAGAAAATTGAAATAAATTTCATTAATAAATATTCCTCGTCACTGTCCCCAGAGTTCAGTCTCTGGACTGAAGGCACCGATCTATTCTAAATAAATAATTGGGACTAGGGTCTGAGTTAGACTTTTTCCTACCAGGATGCATTTGCATTTAAAAATTGAAGCCTGTTAACCCAGTAGATGTATGATTAGTACAACGTGTAATACAAATTTAGTGGGTAGCAAAGGGGAGCAATAAAGACTCATTTCTCACCTCTGTCTGCTGCCACCTGGCTCTCCACCATCCAGCCTCTCTTCCTCTTTTCACATAGTTCTCCAGCTGAAGACCTCAGCGCTATTCCAGTGACATGGCAAAGAGCATCTGACTTTGTACTGCATGTGGTATAGAAAGTCTCCTTTAAACTCTCCCTTTTCAAGCTGATTGTTTTCTACTTATTTACAGATGCCCCAGCCCACTCATAAGCCCTCTTTCTTTATTAATGCACCCACACATACTACATGAGCTGCTATTCCCACTTAAAATCCTTTACAGTTGACTGTCTCACAAATATTTGATTTACAATGTGGTAAAACCAAGCACTGGTTAGACAGTGAAAAGCACTAGTAAAAGGTAGATAAAGTATATCAAGAATGTAAAAATTGCTAAAATCGTTACTGAAGAGTTGGCCTTTTTTGAATGTTGGATTATAGGCAGAGATATTGCTAAGATGGTCTTGTGTCAGTCTATTCAAGGAAAGAGCTCCTTAAGTATTGTTTGCTCTTTTCTTCATCAGAACATTGTCTGCAGAGCTCCACTGTGTGCTGTTGGGTTTTCCTTTGGGTAATTAGATCTGTGGTATCAGTATCTTCTATTTTGATTTTACTATGGTTATATCTCTGGATTCTGTAATATTTTGCACATAGATGTTTCATAATTTTAGAAAACAAGAGAGGTTAGATTATTGTAACAGTGTATTTACTAGGCTATTTTCTGATTCCAAAGTAGTTGCTACCTCCTGCCTTTTGTTAATCAAATTCTAAATTTTTCTGAACTATCTTGGGGTGCTTAGGTTCCTGGTGTCAATAAAAAATAATTAACAGAGAAATTCCTTTCACTATGTGACATAGCTTAGGAATTTATTTCTTATCTTCTTCAGAGGCCTGGTGTTTAATCACTAGAAAGATTATAATTCAAAAGAAGCTTGGTGGAATTCTGGATTTGGGGAGAGCTCTGGTCAATATCATTAAAACACAAAGTTTTTAAAAAACTCATTACTGTGCGTGGTTTCACTGTATACTATGAAGCCTATAACATGAAAGTTAAAGAAGTAAAAAATATGAATTTTTTTCCTTTTACTTAGTTTAGTATTGCTGTATAATGCTTTGTATTACTATGAAATGCAGCATTTTTCACTGTCAGTATTAATTAATAGATTAATATTTAATGGCTAAAAGATTCAGTGTTTTTGGCCAAATGATTTAACATAATTGATTGTTTCCCAAAAGTAGTGAAATTATATAAACAGGATAGATTGGGTAGAATTTATATATAGGCATCCCCATGTAATAAGAATTAAAGTGACTTAATCTGAACTTAACTCATAAATGTCACTTCAACAAATATTTATTGAATGTGTGTATGTATACAGATTTTAAATTTTTTAAATGAAATTGCTCTGTTGCTATAAGACCTTTTGATATGTGTATGTGTGTATGCTTTATATGTATTTTTGGCCACACCACACAGCATGCGGGATCTTAGTTCCCCAACCAGGGATCGAACCCATGCCCTCTGTAGTGAAAGCATGGAGTCTTAACCACTGGACCACCAGAGTTATATTATAATTATATTTTATTATAACATATAAAATATGTTATATTTTAAATAAATATATACCTACATAGAATCTATATTTACATAGATGCTATATATATACACATATGTGTGTATATATATAAAGATATATATGTGTGTATATATATATACACACATATATATCTTTAGAAGCTTCTTGTCAGCTTTACAACCCAGAAATCCGGGAGCCATCCCCCTGGAGTGTAAACATCTAGGAAGATAGCTCTCCTTCCTCTCTATCACAGGAAAATTTAACCTTGATGCTTCTCTCCAAACTGTAACCATTTGCTGGTCAGAGAGATAAGAGAAGTTTTATTATTCTCTACATTAGTTGGATAAAAGCAATGAGGTAAAACAAATGGCTACTTCAATGGCCAGGTGAATTCAGGGTGAACTATGAAAGGGTGCACAGCAAATGGCGCTGTCTGGTCCTCTTATAGGGGACCAGTTATCTTTCATCTTGAGAGTATATATATGTACTGGATTGTAGCTGCTTGGTTGTATAAATAAGGTAGAATTTTACGTCTTCGTAATGCCTTTTTTGTAGATTACCTACAGTGTTGTGCTCTGAATATGCGTATTCGATAATAAAACTGCTTTCTTTCTTTTCTACGCTTTGTAGAGAGGATTCTGTGTTGCTTGGACTTTATTTCCCCAACAATATCCACACACCTCACACAGTTAGGTTATAAGGGATACAAACACTAGTAGGAATTGACACATGCCCTTATGGAGCTTATATTCTAAATAAGCTCATGAGTAACCGCACTGCAAGGCAAAGTGAGTACAACTAGGAGAAAACAAAGAGCACAGAGGCAAGAGAGGAAATTCAGCTGAGGAGAAGAGTTGAACTATAGAAACAGAAGGTAGAACGGTGGTTATGGGTGGGGGGCAGGGGGATGGGAGATGCTGGTCAAAGGGTACAAGCTTTCAGTTATAAGATGAATAAGTTCTGAAGATCTAACATACAGCATGGTGACTATAGTTAATAATACTGTACTGTATACTTGAAAGTTGCTGAGAGTAGATCTTACGCATTCTCACCACAAAAAGGAAAAGGGTAACTATGTGAGGCTATAGATGTGTTAATTAAATTGCATGTGGTAAATATTTCACAATGTATACACATATCAAATCTTCATGATGTATAATTTAAATGTACACAGTTTTGTCAATTATACCTCAGTAAAGCTGGGAAAAATTTGGAGCAAGGGTAGTGAAGCCACAGAAGCAGAAGAATGAGAAAGAATAAGTGAGGGGGCAGAGGAAAGGATGCAGTAGAAATGACTCCAGTCACAGTGGGTTTTGAATGCCAGACTAAGGACTTCAATTTTTATCCCCAGTTCAAAGGAATCTAGATACTTGTTTGTTTATTCATTCATGTTATAAGTGGCATTAGTAACATGAATAAGGCTGATCATCAGGAAGATTCATTTGACATAATGTGCAGAATGGGTTGGATTGGGTGAAGACTGAAAAAGAGACCATTGTGTGTGCTGTTGCAGTAGTCCAGATGGAAGGTAGGAGGGTCTGAGTGAGTAAAAATGGAACGAAGGATGTTCAAGACATTTAAAAACAGAAAATTGGCAGATCTTAGATGTAGATTTGGTATGAGGAGTAAAGGAAGGAAAAGAGCTGAGAAAGATTTCAACTCTCTTCCCCAGGGGACTAGCAGATCATGATGTCATTAACAAGGAGAGGAAAGGGAATTGGTTGTAGAGATGTTGTGTGTGATAGGCCAGCTAAGTGTTCAACCAGGGCTGGGGTGGGGGGCGGGGAGTTAAAAATGTGGGTATAGAGTTTAGGAAGGAAATTAAAACAGAGATGTATAATAGATTTGGGAGACATCTTCCTGGATGTCATAGTTGAAGCCACGGGCATAGATGAGATTGTTGGGAGATAAAGAGTTAAAATACAGCTTGGAAAATCCCTGCATGTATAGTGCCTAAAGGGAAGGGGAATCAGTAACAGGCAGCATAGGAACTCGCTTCAAGTGGTAAGAAAAGAGAAGAAAGCGGTGGCCTTGAAACCAGGAACAAAGAAAGTTTCCAGGAGAGTATCCAGTTAGCTTTAGATGCTGAGGAGAGATTAAGAAAGATGAAGACTAAAAATTTACACAATTGCTATTGCATATGTTTGAGACTAACTGGTGACCATCTAACATCCAACACTGGTCATCATTAAGTATATCATATATAAAATTATGTTAAGGGTACATTTCAGCCACCTTGTTGCTGAAGCTTTAGGAATTGCTACCACTACAGTGAGAATAAAAGTTCAGCCATATGCTGCTAGGGGGTCTTCAACTATTCTCACTCTTGGTATTTTTATTTTGTTTTGAAGTGTATTAGCCTGTTTGGGCTGCTATAACAAAAATACCATAGACTGGGTGGCTTAAACAACAAACATTTATTTCTCACAGTTCTGGATGCTGGCAAGTCTGAGATCAAGGTGCCAGCAGCAAGGGAGCTTTCCAGGATCTCTTTTATAAGAGCACCAAACCCATTCATGATGGCTCCACCCTCATGTCCTATTCACCTTCCAAAGGCCCCACCTCCTAATACCATTGCATTGGGGATTAGGATTTCAACATATAGATTTAGAGGGACATAAACATCCTGTTCATAACATGGAATAATGCTGCATTTTAGGAATTAATAATTTGTCACCAGAAAATGTTTTGCTTTACTTTTTTATAAAAACTTGCTGCACATATTAAATTTCATATGAATTCAGGGTCAGAGTTTTTTTCTGGCTCTATATCAGGTTTTGTAATAAAATTTAGGGAGAAGGTAAGAGTCACTTAATATAACCTGTTTTTCCAACAAGCTACTAGAGTATATTTATTCAGATAAGGAAGGTATAATTTTAAAGTCAATTTTTAAATTCTTATCCTACCTCAATGCCTAAGGAGCAATACATTACTGGGAAGCACATTAAAATAAGGGATGAAAATAATAAATTTATTTCTGGCTAGCTCTTGATGAGGGCAGCAGAGAAAGCTTTTTTAAGCAGTAGAAATGACTGGATTAAAAAAAAACAGATTCAGAAATGCATTAAGCACTGACTTTAGCAAAACTGTATGAAAAGTTTAAAAATAACTTAATAATAACTACAGCTTCCATGCCTATGCTTTAAGTTGTACTTAAGGACTCTGAATTTTTTTCATATCAACATTCATAACTCACATTTATATTTTGTTTTCTGGTGTGAAGAAGTGGGATATATTTTGAATAAGATGACTCTCGGACAGATTCTACTTTGATTCTGTGTTTTTTGTAGCTGTTAGGTGAACTGATCCTGGACCGGCACAACTTTGCCATCATGACAAAGTACATCAGCAAGCCAGAGAACCTCAAACTGATGATGAACCTCCTCCGGGATAAAAGTCCCAACATCCAGTTTGAAGCCTTTCATGTCTTTAAGGTAAAGTGCAAGCTGCAGAAATAATGTGGGCATTTGTTTTCCAGTTGCAAATGGCAAACTCCCTACTGTGTACCCTCCTTTATACTTGAGAGAAAATTAAATAGGCAGTCTTTCTGTTTTGCATGACTTAGATGAAATTTTAGAGTTATTTTAATGAATGCCCATTTGTTTCTAAAAGATTTGCTAACTAATCCATATCTCGACATATTTTCTTTTTTTTCACTGAGAAAATAGGGGAATACTGTTTCCCAAAAGTTACTAAAATAATCAGTGATTGAGTTGAAGCCAAAAACCTGTGTCAGAATTTGAATGCTTTGCTTCTGCCTGAAGTGCTTCTTTGAACTTTAAGTGAAACCTAAAGAAACACTGAGTACTACTTACTTTGTTACTTGCTTAGAAATATTTTAATTCGTTTTGAAAGAAAAGTAGTCCATGTAACACCTGCTTTTTCTTTCTAATATCTTTTCTTTAATGTAAGAGTAATAAAATCATCTCCTAGAAACTTTAAACAATAGATTTGTTTAAAAGTAGGGTAGGTGGAAGAAATCTAATCTGTAATCCCATACCCCTGACTTAACTATTGTAAAGATTTTAGTAAATTTTATTTTCCTGTGCACATATTTGAAGGTTTTTTCTGCAGCTGTATTTACATTGTACACACAATTGATACACTAATTTTATCACTCAATGCTATACCGTAAGTGAACATTAATTCACTGTTGTTATATATAGTGTTTAAAAAGAGCTAGTAGTTTTATTGGCATCATAGTTTTTCATTAGGTATACTTACTCTAGTTTACTTAAATATTCCTGTGTCGTTTATATTTAGGTTATTTTCAATTTGTAGCTACAATGAGCATTTTATGTATTCAGCTAATTTTTTCCATATTTAGGATTATTTTCTTAGGATAGGTATCTAGAGTAGAATTAAGGATTCAGAGAGTTCCAGGCTTTTTTTTTTGGGGCGGGGGCCTTTATAATGTATATTCAGTGATTGAATTTATAAGTCTATAAATGGGAGACATGGCAGTTTATAAGGTATGTAATTGTTGCTTTGAGAGGTAAAAAACAATTTTAGTCCATCTTTCAGCCACCACATCTTTATTTTCCAAAAGGCCACTGGAGCAGTCCAAATCCCAAATTAATTTATGAATTCCATTTAATTACAATCAAAATCCCAGCAGAACTTTTCCTGGAACTTGACAAGCTGACTCTAAAATTTGTAAGGTAGAACGATGGCCTGGGATTATCTATGGCAATTTTCAAGGAAAACAAGGTAGGGAAATCCATCCTACCATATATTAAGACTTATTATGGATTTATAGTAAATGGAGACAATATTGTATTGGCATAGAGATAGATAAATAGAACAACAAAACAGAGTAAAAAGCCTAGAAATAAGCCTGTGCAAATATGAAATTTGATATTTCATAGTGGAGGGATTGTAAATCAGTGAAGAAAGGGTTACTGTTAATAAATGGTTCTAGGGTAATAGATTATTCATATAGAAAACCCTACTCTCCACTATATTCAGAAATAAATTCTGGTAAAGATCTACACTTGACAAGCAAAATTTTTTAACTTTTAAAAGAGAAAATAGGAGACTTTTTATGATGTTGGGGAAGGAAGAATTTTTAAAAAGAATTTAAAATCACAAAACATAATAGAAAATAAATTTGACTACATTAAAATTTAACACTTCTTTTTGAAAAGACATCATAAACAAAGTGAAAAACAGGACAGAATGTGACACATGTAACTGACAAATCATTTAGAAAAAGACAAACAATTCAATAGAAAAATAGGCAAAGCATACAAGTTGGTAATTTCCAGATGAGGAAACCTGATTGGCCAACAAATAGGTGAAGATGCTCATCTTAGTAGTAATTGTGGAATTGGCCATTAAAATATCAATGAGATATCACTTTACATTTTTCATATTGACAAAAATGTTTAAGTCTGACAACATCAAATTTTGGTAAGGTTGGAGAGCAGTAGGTCATACACTGTAAATTGGTACAAGCACTTGGGAGAGCAATTTAGCAAAATAAAGTACTGAAAGTGTCCATACTCTTCAGTCCTGAAATCTCATTTTCTGGCAATTTCCTAGGGACAATCTTGCTCACATGCATAAGGAATCCTGTACCAAAATGTTTATTGCAACATTGTTTCGCATGTTGTAAAATAGAAAAAAAAAATGGGTATCTACAGGAGACTGGGAAAATAAATTGTGATGTATTCATACAATAGCATATAGTAATGGGTTAAAATTAATAGAGTTATATGGATCAGTGTAGATAAGTATCAGAAACACTGAGTGGGATAAGCAAATGTTAAAAGGATGTTATTTACTTAAAGTTTAAAAACATGCAAAACAACGCTATGTATGGATTCAGACATATGCAGTTATAGTCTAAAAACCTGCATGGGAATGATAAATACCAAGTTCAGGATAGCAGTCACTTCAGGGGAGGGGTAGGAAAGCGAATGATATCATGAAGAAATGTCTAATAGCCTTTAATTATATCTGTAATGTTTTATTTTATTAAAATCCTGAAGGCAAGTTTGGCAAAAATGATAGAGCTCTATGGTGGGAACTTGAAATCTCATATGTTATTGCTGTGCTCTTCTCTGTGTTAGAATTATTTAATAAAGAATAAACACAAATTGGATGAGACAAAAATAGGCTCTTGTAGGACAGGAAAATGCCTGCAGAGTATAAAATGATAGGCCCTCTTATGACCCTTGCCTTTTGACTGAGGAAATTATAGAAGGCTGTGTGTCTTGTCTTTCCAGCTCCCACAGAATTTTAATATATCATCCTAGATGAGAACATGCTTCATATAACTTGGTTCCAAAATGCAGTATTATGGAAGTATTCAGTGGGTGGCAAAATAGAAATAACCTACTTCCATCCTCTGAGATCAGAATTTGGATCATCTCATTATTGGACAGAATAGGTGCATTTAAAAATAGTTGACCACTTGTTTACTTGTATGTGTATAAACTGGACTTACTCTGGACCCTAACTATGTTTGTTGCACTGAAGGGCAAACTGAATTGTTTACTTGCCAAAAATATTTTGTTATTTAGAAAAAGTAACAGCTGAGTCCTAGAGTTTTCTCACAGTTCTTTATTAATAGTCTTTTTTCCCCAGGTACCTTTCATAAAGTACAGAAAATGTGGAACACATGACTAAAAATGTCTTTGCCAGATTATTAGTGGCCAATTTTCATTAGTTTGCTTGAAAAGTTCAAGGACTTGAATAAGTTGCCATTTCATGTTTTCTCTGCTATTGACGAACAGGATGGTATGATGGGAAAGGACTAGATGGAAGTCATGGAAGTCAAGAGATCTGGGTCTTTGTTGTGGCTCGGTTGCCACCAGTGACTTTGGGCAAATCCATCTGGATCTGTTTCCTCACTTGTAAAATGTTAAATTTAAAAAGTTAAATTAAAATCAAAAGTCTAATTCTAAGATACTAGGTTCAGGAGACCTTTGTCTCTGTGATCCTGCCTCTTCCAGAGATATGGCCAACGTGAATTTAGGGATCAGCTATGAGCTGATCTTTCTTTCCTTTCCCTGTAAACATCCTTAATAGCAAAGGACCATGTTGCCACTGTCTTTCAAACCTAGAGGGTGGGGATGGCCAGTGCCTTTTGGCTCACCTCTCAGAGCTGCTGGAGCTCAGGCATGGCCATTGCCGAAAATGGGTCTGAGTGTACTGCTCTGTTGCTCAGATCCTAGCAGTTGGCCACAATAGCCATTTCTATGAAAACAAGAAGCTCCACCCTAGCTTATTCCAAAATCCAAAGGCCAGCTTGACAATTCACCTGAAAAAGTACACAGAACAAGAATGGTTTTCCTCATGAAAGGTTCATCTCAAGCTTTGATTTCAGTGTCCCGGATGCCCCAAAGGAATTGTACATTAGAGCATTAGTCACCTCTAATCAGCAACTACCTTTACAGGCAGCAGAGTTCAGAAGCCATAAAAAAATAAAAATAAGGAAAAAATTTAAACTTGAAAACAAATTGAACATTTTTTTAGGTCTGTTGTACAGTGTACGGATTCAGTAGAGTTGATCCAGTGATGCCTTGTCTGCAAATTCCACTACGTTTTACATTTATTTTGGATTCAAACAGAGAAGCTTAGTTTGTTCTATATATTTAATCTTCTAAAAAATTTTTTTGGGAATAAAGACTGTTATGAGTTATTGCTGTAGTTACACAAATGCCAGACAGTTCCTAGCTAAAACTTCCCAGCAGCTCACTTGTAAACTAATGGTAGCCAGAGGAGCCACACGTTTGGCTCCAGTATGTGATTTCCTAACATACTAGGTGTTCTATAAGCATCAGGCATTTTGTGTAGCAATGTAAACGAGCCTGGGGTACTTTTTTTTAATAAGTAACAATTTTAATTTATGGTAGTAAAGTTCATATAACATAAAAATTCACCATTTTAAAGTGTACAGTTCAGTGACATTTTGTATTTACAGTGTTATACAACTATTACTACTCTCTAGTTCCAGAACATTTTCATCACCCCAAAAGGAAACCCTATTCAGCAACTACTCCTCGTTTTCTCTTACCCACAGCCCCTGGCAATCACTAACCTGCTTTCAGTCTTTATGGATTCACCTGCTCTGGATATGTGATATAAATGAAATGATATAATGTGTGGCCTTTTGTGTCCGGTTTCTTCTATTAGCATAATGTTTTTAAAGTTCATCCATGTTGTAGCATGATCAGTAGTACTTCATTCATTTTTATGGCTGAATAATATTCCATTTTAAGGATATATCACAATTTGCTTATCCATTCATCAGCTGATGGACTTCTGGCTATTGTGAATAGTGCTGCTATGAATATTCATGTACAAGTTTTTGTTAGAACAAATGTTTTCAATTCTTTTGGTATATACCTAGGAACAGAATTGCTCAGTCTTATGGTAATTCAGTGTGTAACTTATTGAGGTACTACCAAGCTGTTTTCCATAGAGGCTGCTCCATTTTACATTCCCATCAGCAGTGTACAGGGTTCCAATTTCTCCATTCCTTACTTGTTATTGTTAGTTTTTTTTTTTAATTGTAGCTGGCCTAGTCTCATTGTGGTTTTGATTTGTGTTTCCCTAATGATCTAATGATTTGAGGATTTTTTCACATGCTTAATACCCATTTGTACATCTTCTTTGGAGAAATGTCAAGTCCTTTGCCCCTTTTATTTTATTTTTTAATATTTATTTGTTTATTTGTTTTGGCTGTGCCAGGTCTTAGTTGCAGCACACGGGATCTTTGTTGCGACATGCAGGATCTTTAGTTGCGGCCTGTGAACTTCTTAGTTGTGGCATGCAAACTCTTAGTTGCAGCATGCATGCGGGATCTAGTTCCCCAACCAGGGATCGAACCCAGGCCCCCCGCACTGGGAGCTCGGAGACTTACCCACTGGACCACCAAGGAAGTCCCCCTTTGCCCCTTTTTAAAAAAGGTTGTTTGCCTTTTTGTCGTTGTGTTGTATGAGTTCTTTATATATTCTGGGTACTAGATGCTGATCATACATATGATTTGCAAATATTTTCTTACATTCTCTATATTGTCTTTTCACGCTCTTGATAGTGTCCTGTGATACACACAATTTTTAAATTTTGATGAAGTTCAGTTTATCCATTTTTTTTGTTGTTGCTCATGCTTTTGATGTTGTAGCTAAGAAACCATTGCCAAATACAAGGTCATGAGGATGTACCCCTATATTTTCCTCTAAAAGTTTTATTAGCTCTTTTTTTTTGCGGTACGCGGACCTCTCACTGTTGTGGCCTCTCCCGTTGCAGAGCACAGGCTCCGGACACGCAGGCTCAGCGGCCATGGCTCACGGGCCCAGCCGCTCCGTGGCATGTGGGATCTTCCCGGACCGGGGCATGAACCCACGTCCCCTGCATCTGCAGGCGGACTCTCAACCACTGCGCCACCAGGGAAGCCCTATTAGCTCTTATATTTAGTTTTTTGATCAATTTTGAGTTAATTTTTGTTTATGGTGCAAGGTAAGGGTCCAACTTTATTTTTTTGCATGTGGATATCTAGTTGTCCCATGTTGAGTGTTTATTATTATTATGAAAAGGTGTTGGATTTTGTCAAATACTTTTTCTGCATCAGTTGAAATGATCATATGGTTTTCTTTCAATGTACTAATGTGTCATCTTAGTTTCCTAGAGCTGCTATAACAAAGTACCAAAGACTAAGTGTCCTAAAACTACAGAAAGTCAACGTCTTAGAGTTCTGGCAACTAGAAGTCCAAGATCAAGGTGTCAACAGGGTTGGTTCCTCTTGGAGCTTTCAGGGGAAATCTGTGCCTGTCTCCTAGCTTCTGGTGGTTGCCAGCAATCCTTGGCATTCCTTGTCTTATAGATGCATAACTCCAATCTCTGTGTCCATCTTCATATGGCATTTTCCTTTGCATATCTCTGTGTGTTTCTGTGTCCAAAATTCCCTCTTCCTATAAAAATACTAGTAACTGGATTCAGGCCCAAGCTAACTCAGTATGAACTGATCTTAATTTGATTACATCCTATTTCCAAATAAGGTCATGTTCACAAGCACCAAGGGTTAGGACTTGAACATTCATCTTTTTAGAGGATGCAGTTCAGTCTAGTACATGTGGTGTATTACATCATTTGATTTTATTATGTTGAGCCATGCTTGTATTTCTGGAATAAATCCCATTTAGTCATGGCATGTAATCCTTTTAATATTATTCTGGACTTCGTTTTGCTTGTATTTTGTTGAGGATTTTTGCATCTTTATTCATAAAGGACAGTGATCTGTAGTTTTCTTGTGATAGCTTTGTCTGGCTTTGGTATCAGGGTAATGCTGACCTCATAGAATGAGTTAGGAAGTATTCCCTTGTCTTTTATTTTTTGGATGAATTTGAAATGGATTGGTGTTAATTTTTCTTTAAAAGTTTGTAGAATGTACCAGTGAAATCATCTGGTCCTGGGCTTTTGTTGAGAGGTTTTTGGTTACTGATTCAACCTCCTTATAGAAATAAAAAAGATTATAAGGGAATACTACAAATAATTGTACATCAATAAATTAGATAACCTAGATGAAATGGACAAATCCCTAGAAATGCACAAACTACCAAACTGATATAAAAAAAAAAAGAGAAAATCTGATTCATGAACTCTCATTTCACCTACACCATGAGCCCTTCCTGTTCCAAACTCAGAAATCTAATGTTATCTCCACCTCCTTTGAACCTCCACAGCTTTTCATTTCCCTCTCATAGGTCCTTTACATCCTGGTGTAGTTTTTCCTTCCTCATGCTTGCTGGATTGGAGGAACCTTGAGGGTTCAACCTTGTAGCTCCCGCTGTCTCCATAACCGATCACTGGCCACAGTGTGTTCGGAGTAGAGTTGTGCACTGTTGGAGGTTCAGGAAGAGGAGGCGGTGTGCAGAGGGGGCAGTGTGCAGAGGGGCTGGTGGTGAAGCACTCAGCCCTTCTGAGGAGTGGGGAGCCCAGAACACGAAACCAGAGAGCTATATAGCAGTCAACAGTTTTATGGATATTCTGGTCATGTCATTATATATATAGCATCTAACTAGGAAGTGTGTCCTTTGCAAAATACTGTACCAGTCAGCATTATAGTTTTTCTTTTTTTTAATATGCTTGGTTTTTTCTTTCTTTTTTTTTTTTTTTTTTTGGCCACACCTCGCAGCATGTGGGATCTTAGTTCCCCAACCAGGGATGGAACCCACGACCCCTGCAGTGAAAGCACAGAGTCTTAACCACTGGACCATCAGGGAAGTCCCAGCATTATAGTTTTGAGTTATTGTGTCCTGTTATTACAGTTGTCACTGTCTTTTATAGTACAGCTGAGTTATTAGCCCAGGATCATGGTTTCAACTAGGAGTACACAAAAGAATCTTTGTGGAACTTTATAAAAATACAGAGAGACAGACCTCCCCTCTAGATCTACTGAACTGGAGTCTCTGGGAGGTGGGACCTAGGCAGTTATAAATTTTAAAGCTCCACATACATAAGAAAATAATAACATTGGTGACCTCCAGGGAGAGGAGGTGAGAGGGGGACTTTTCACATTTGTCCTTTTTGAATTTTGAGCCAGATTAATATATTAAGTATATTCAATATATTATATATATTGAATATTTATATATATATGGTTATATATTTATATATTATCTATTTCATTATATAGAATTATATGTATTTATTTAATTTTATAATCACATATTTAGTTATAATGGTAATTTAAAATATATGATTACATATATAATTTAAATATATTGAATATATTTGTATATTCTCTGTAGAAAATGGATATGAGTGGGGAATTACTCATTTTCCTCTCATTTTCCTCAATAAGGAAGTATAATCCGGGGCTTTCTGTATTTTACTAACACATGTAACAAATGAGACACAGGTGGGATCCGTGTTTTCCCTGATGTGCATTCCTTGTCCTAGGTATTTGTTTCTCATGTTTCAGGTGTTTGTGGCCAGTCCTCACAAAGCACAGCCTATTGTGGAGATTCTACTAAAAAACCAACCCAAACTCATCGAGTTTCTGAGCAGCTTCCAAAAAGAAAGGACGGACGATGAGCAGTTCACCGATGAGAAGAACTACTTGATTAAACAGATTCGAGACTTGAAGAAAACGGCGCCTTGAAGTCTCACCCAGTTTCCTGCCACTGTCACTGTCTCATTTGTTCAGTTTGTACTAAAAGTGTCATTTCAAAAAGTAGTCATTCTTGGGAAGGCTTTGGAGGTGGCTATTTTTTTCTCAATTCATTGTTCAGGGTAGATGGAATATAAATGTCTGAAAGAAAAAAATTAATTTAGAATAATATATTCATCTTAATCGAGTCTGTGATTATTTATGTGAAATCAGAGCCATTGTTTTAGACATTCATTGAAGCAATTTTAACCCTTTCTTGATGAAGGGCAACAAGGCTGTGGGCTTGCAGACCTGAGCCCGCAGTCACCACGAGCCACCAAGTAATAGGAGCCCAAAGAATGGGCGTCACTGAGTCCTCGAAGAGGACTGGGCATGGGGGCAAGACGCACAAAACTGTTTTTGCCCATCTGTACTTGAACAAACAAATTTCTCAAGGTACCAAGAAAATAAGATCCATGTTTTCAGTCATTACGTATTCTGTTTCCTGCCTATATCTTTTAACTGTAATCATTCATTCTTAACTTCCTAGGGAATTGATGCCCACCTTTCTGCTTACTGCCCCATGTTTCACCCCAATGGATCTCCTCAGCATGACCAACTCATGGTACACACACAGACACACACACTCCTCCACTCTGACCAGGTTAGCATGGGACCAACTAAGTCCAAATAGGATGGACTAACAAGGGTCATGGGCGTAGAGCACCCACAGGGTAGGACCTGCTTACTTGAGAACTTGGAACAGATGGGTAACAACCACAGCTCTAGCGAAAGTCACTGCTGTTTCCCACAGACTTCTGTCAGGTTAGTGAATGTTTGGAATATTTCATTCATACTTCTCATTATGGGAAAAAAGTTTTGTGGTGAAAGTGTGTTTTAGAGTAGGAATCATTGCATTGAGATGCCTAGCGTGTGCAAAACCATGGGTCCAGAGGGTTGCACAGGCCTTTATAAATAAGGGAACGTTGCCGTTGGAAGCGCAAATGATTAAATGCATGAAAAAAATCCTCAAAGGACTAAAAATTTTTTCCACTTTATTTTCTAATAAGCTGTCGTTCTAATTTCACATCAAATTCCTCAGTGAAAAGGTAGAAAACTTATAAAAATGTTGGTCTCAAATACTCTCTTGCATACTAGGATGGTTAAGGGATTAATTTGTGTTTTTTTAAAAAGGCCATGGTTTGTTTTCAGACATCAAGTGTATAAAATGGAATTTTAAGCTATATTTGCAAGACATTAAAGGTACAATTGTTAATCTGTATTTTTTTCATAATTCTGTTTCCAAATCATGAGTTATGGCTTCCATAGGAATCTTCACTTTTTACAACATTGGGTACTGTGTTCTTCAACCAGATATTTCTCCACCCAGAGAGGGAAAGATCCCTCTCCAGGATCAGTGCCCTTGTAGATGTAGCATCTGAAGAATCACCTGGTGCGGTTTCATCCTTCTTGGCTGTGTCTTTCCGTGTCCAGCGTCAGATCCTGAGGCAGATGCTGCAGGGCCTGCGGGACCTTCTTGCAGCAGCTCTGGTCAGTGCCGGGCCATCTGATGACCTTCATTCTTCAGTCACTGAGGTCAGATTATTTTTATAACATTCCCTGACAGTCCATAATCTCTTCAAATTTGACTTTTCTGATTTTATTTGTTTAAGAGAGATGAGTGTAAATATTTCTTTAAAAAAAGAAGGCGGCGCAATAATGACCATTGGAAATGTATTTCATTGCTTAAATACTGTTCCACAAATCATGGCACACATGTTTTCAGTTGGAAAGCGAGGCCTTGTTATAATTCTTTTTTGATAAATAGAACATATTTTATTTCCTCTGAGCTTGAATTATCTCGTTCCTAGCAATCCCTTATCCTAGCTTAGTACCTCACAAACAAAACTAGTCTAAAAGGCAATAAATGAAGTAGCTGGGATTTTGCTGTGATACAAATTTGTAGATTATTAATGTGAAAGAGGGAGCAAGAAGCTCACAGTTAAAATATGTTTGCATAAAAATCACTGTAAATATTGTGAGAATTGGGTTTTGAAAAGGTCATATTTAATAAGCTATTTCAAAAGCACACATTTAAATAAAAACTGACTAAATGAAAAGGTGCCACATATTCCTTGGTCGGTTTCATTCCTCTGCATGTCCCGCCTCTGTGTTCTTGTCACTGCTCCAAACAGGGAAAGCCCCAGGCGGAGGGCACCCCAGGCTGCCCAGAGGCCCCACGCCCACTCCCCCTGTCCTTGGCTGTCCCGTCCTCCCAGTGAGGCTCACTGCCATTGACCAAGGGCCGCCCGTCAGGCAGTCTAGAAACACTCCACGTTATTGATTGATGCTTCCCACAGCCAGAGTCATTCCCATTTTATATCTGAAGAAACTGAGGCTCTGAGCAGTTTATCCCAGACAATGGGGACTAGACTTGGGGCACAAAGCCACGGTGGCCAGAGGCCAAACTCCTGCTCTTATTCATTTTTTCATCCTCAAGGCTGTGAACGGAGGGAGGTCCTGGGAGTGGGGAATTAGGTCATGCCATACCCCACTGCTGCCTGGGAGGCTCCCGGGGGTGAAGGTCCTAGAATGAAGCCAGGATGGATTGAAATCATAATATTCTTGGACGAGGCTCTGGGTAAAGCCAGGCATCTGCCCAAATGTTGGGATTATTACCCTGGGAGAAAAGGCCGAGGGGCACTCAGCCTTTGAGCAAGTTTTCTAACTGCCAGCCCTGTGGGTTCTCGTCCTGGAGGGCTCTGGGGAGCAGTATATGCTGAGGAAGGGCAGCAAGCTTTCCAAAGCCTCTGTCGCCAGCCACACTGGTTGGTCTGTGTGAGACGCAGCTGCTCTGAGCCATAGTGCCGTCTGGAAACTACACAGGACTTGAAAGTGATTGTAATAAAGTGAAGGAAAATGAAATTCAAAAATCACTAGGATTGTTTTTTTAATATGAAAAGATAGTTGTTTCAAAATAGGTTTACAGATCTTTCTAGTCTACTATACTAGAGGAAATTAAGATTTATATCTTTTACCTTTTTTTTTCTGTTTTATCCAAAAGAATATTGTACGTATGGCACGTACATCTTTTCCTGCGTGTTTTTTCAGGAAGGTTTTGGCTATTTTAATGAGGGCCCATAGTTAGATAAAGGCTGGAAACAAAAAGGGACCTGGAAAAGCTAGACTTAGTCTTTCTAAGAAGATTGAAAAGACAGAAGATGGCTGTGAACAAGGATGTGATTTTGTTTTTGACATACAGAAAGTGCTGTTATGTGACTACCGTAATTAAAGCAAAGTATGACAAAATGATCAGCCTGGCCAGCACTAAGCCTCTTCAGAGACCCTGTCGTATCACTCTTCACTTTATGGAGGAGAGCACTGGATCGCAGAAAGGGTGAGTAACTTATCCAGGTCAAACAGCTGGCAGCAGAGCCAGGATTGAGGGCCAGTCTGACCCCAGAGTCCATGTCTTCGGAAACTAGGCTGCATGTCTGGGCCGCCTCCCGCCAGGCCTGCTCTTTGACTCCACCCCAGGGGCAGACACTTCGTTCATCATGGCCCCCAAGGAAAGGAGGAAATATTGCATTCCACCTAAAGGATAACTCAATAGAAAGATTTCAAAAGCTAGTTTCATTTCAGGGGGTAACTTTGCTTCATGTGGTTGTCTGGTGTTGGAAGATCAAATTAGACCTCTGCATGGGATAAGGGATTCGATCTTGAATTTCTGTATCATTTTGAGCAATCTCTTGACTCTACACGGGTGTTAATTCCAAACCACTCTTCTGCATCTGCTTCTGTTTTCCTGACTTACTTCTGTGGTTGGACATAATATCAGCTTAGATTCCTGATAGATTGGTTGCTGCCCAGCCAGCCATGCCTCCATTTCAGATTCCTCAGCGGCCCAGCACCACGGGGCTACCACAAGGCAGACGTTCTGATGCATGTACAAACGATCCTGTTGAGATCACCAAGTCCCTCATCACTCCCTCCCAGGAGGAAAGTGTACAATTACCAATACCCTGAAGGTCACAGAACCATACAAAAAGTCCCAGTCCCTTTACCATCAATTCAATATCAATTGTAATTTAATCACTGCCCTGTGAGCTATCTATGTTACATGAAAGCTGTGATCACAGGGGCCTTTTGGAAGAACATGTTGTTGTAATATACATTAATAATTTATCCATTAGCGAAGGTTGAAAAAAATGAGTTCCCCTCATTTTAGTTCTGAAATTTAAAGCCTAGATAAAGCAACCAAAATCTTTATTTATTCAACCAACATTCATTGAACTCAGTCTCTGTGCCCATCAGGGGTTGATCCACAGAGTTACTGTAGGGGGTGACTGCAGGGGTCAGAACTATGTGCTGTGGGGGCTGGGTAAGTGGCCTTCGTAAGCCTGTCCCCTGTGTCTGGCACTGGGCCTGAGTCAGCAGGGAAGGGAAGATAGATTGAAGTGGGCACCCATGAGGACAGCTGGAATCCATGGATATGATCTGGAACCCACACTGCCTTCCCGGCCTCCCAGCCTCCACTTCCGACGCTGTGGCTGACTGTAAGACCGCACAACTCACTGTACAGCTCCCCCAGCTGAGCCCAGATTTGGAGCAGCTGACGGAGGAGGGGCAGGGCAGCTGGGGCCCCAGCAGCAGGGTAAGCCAGCAGGCCTGTGGCAACGTCCTGAGCTGTGATGGCCCCGACCTTCCCGGAGAAAGTGTGGCTGCCACCTCATTTCCACTTGCAACGCTGCCAGCTTTCTCTTGACCCCAGCCCTAATTCATCACCATGCAGGAGAGGAGACTGGGAACGTGTTCCAGCTAAACGGACACATCCCAAACCCACCACTTATGTGTTGCACTGGAGGAGGTGTTTCCACATCCTCTTAATGTCTTTCCCCCCTTGAAGACCTCTGGCTGTTTTTTCCTCTTAAGCGACATGAGAGGTTTGTGCGGTGTCGATGGACCCATGTAGACATTGGGGACAGCCACGCCTGGACTCAATCCCAGCTCCACTACAAGTGTTTGATCTTGAGAATCACTGACCTTCAGTTTCCTACCTGTAAAATGAGGCAAAAAGAGGAGCTGCCTCACGGAATCAATGAGGTAAAGTCTGTGATGTGCTGGCCCGGGGGACGCTCCCTTGTTGAACTCCCTCAGCTACCCTGCGGGGCTCACAGCCAGTGGGAGAGGGAATTCCACTCCAGTGTGGGATCTGGGCAAAAGGGTCCATGGGCATGAAGCACGTGTGGCCAGAGACAGGTGTGTGCCCTGAGTGTTGGGCATGTGTGGACACGTGGAGGGAACCGGGAGGAGAGCCTTCAATGCCACCCAAAGGGTCTCGGGCCATCATGGAGGCAGCTGGCCTTTCAGCAGGAAGTGACATGCATCCTGCCTGTCAGAGCACGGTCGGTCAGGAGGAGAGTGGCCTGGCATGGGGAGCACTGAGTGAGGGGATGCAAGACAGTGAGGACCCCCTAAGAACATCTATGGCCGAGCTGGTGCCTGCTCTGAGAAGGCCCTGTTCTAGGTGCTTCACAAATACTAAACTCAAACCTTAGAACCACCTGTGAGGCACGTGCTCTGATTATCCTGACTTTACAAGTGTGGAAACCGAGGCGCAGAGAGGGTCACCGGCCTGATTGTCCACTGAGCCCATGGTGGGGCAGGATTCAAACCTAGGGCTCAGAGGCAGGAGCTTTAGAACCTGTGAGATACTTAGGACTTAACACTGACTGGGCTTAGTTCCACAATACATGCACCCCACTGTTCATTGCAGCACTAGTTACAATAACCGGGACACATCACTTTTAAAAGATCAGGGCGAGTGTGGACTCAGGGCCACTGTGCCTAGGCTTCTCTGCTCTCCATCAAAGAACTTCCACCTTCCTTTAGTGGCCCCTCTCACTTTTGCCCCCAGTACTCAGCAAGTTTTCTTGCAACAAATGATTAGTTCTTCTCTTCTGACTTGTGGGGCTCCCTGCCACAGACAGCACAGCTCTTGCCTGGCTGAACCCCACCCCTGCTTCATCTCAGTTCTGCATGGGCTTCGCTCTTCCCACTCGTGGAAGGGAGGCAGCTCAGGGACCACCAGTGGGGGCCCTCTTGAGACACTTCCACTCTGATTCAGAAACACACTCCTACCTCTTTACTGTTAACTCCTACAGATGCAGCCAGCAGTTTCTGGGTGCTTCTCTCAGCAGGTGCCTCATACTGGCTTCTCCACTAGGGTTTCAGGACAAACTACCATGGAACTGCCTCAGCCTCCCCCTTCCCAGTCCTCCCCCCCTCCCCCTTTTGTCTAGAAATCACTTTGGTTTATCATCAGGAACTGAGCAGATCCAAGACCCAGGCTTCCGCTTCTGCCCAGGCCAGTACTCTTTCTTTGAGGTGAAAGCCTTAAAATGTAGCTCCCTGGCCCTTGATGGGAAGCAGTATGGAGTGAATAAGCATGTTTTAATTTAGGCAGGCTAGTTTGGGATACCTTTAAAAAAAAAAAAAAACAAGACAAAGCCAGATATAAAGGTGTCTGGCAAGATTAGAATCAGAGTAGGTGATTTGCTTCTAAAAATTAGTTTCAGTGAGTCCCAGGGACTAATTAAGGTTTACTTTTAAAAGCGTCCCCTTGGTACACAGCCGCCTCCTGCATGCTGTGCGTGTTATTGGGACTCGTATATGGGAAATGGTATGTGAGGATCCAAACAGGACTCTGCTGCCGTTCTCCTTGTCGTCTCTGATCTTCTTCACTAGACCCGGCAGCCCTCAGCCCTCCCTGCCACCTTCCCTGTACCTCTCGTTTACAGAGGCAAATGGGCCTCCGGCCACAGAATATAAAGTCTTGGGCTGTTAGAGGAGTCCCTTCCTCTTTGCCTGCTCTTTCCTGTCCCTTCCTTGAATACTCTCCCCCATTAGTGCTGCTGGGAAACACATAGGACAAGCAAGGCAACTATTTAAAACCTTGTAACTGGGGACTTTCCCCTCCTCCCCTCATTTCTTCCTTCCATCCTGTTCCTCCTTTCTTCTTCCTTCAATGCCCTTCCCACCCACAAGGAATTTTCCTATCACTGTGAACTTTGCTGGTGCAGAGGAACACCTTTTTTTTTTTGGACCATAGACACCCAGCCATTTCTTAAACCTCCCCAAAATTAAAAAAAAAAAAAAAAAAGTCCTTATTGACCTGGTTGTTCAAAGGATAAGAATAGCTTTATCCTACTTAGTACCAAACCCACTTCAGTACCCTTACTGAGGCCATGGGAGCCAGGGGATAGCATGCCCAGTTGTGTCAGCTGAGAGGATCTGTGCACATCTTAGAGCAATGAGAAGCCCACGCTCCACAACGAAGAGTAGCCCCCACTCACCACAACTAGAGAAAGCCTGCGCGCAGCAACGAAGACCCAACGCAGCCAAAATCAAAAAAAAAAACAAGTCAGGGTTCAGAACCTAAGAAAGATGTTACTATTTGCAGCCTGGTTTAGTGCAGTGGTTCTCAAAGTGTGAACCATTTTGTTTTAATTTCTAATACAGTACAGTAAATGTTGATAGATTTAACTCAAACAGATCTTTTGGGTCTTTAATAATTTTTGAGAGTGTAAAGAGTCCCTGAGACCAAAAACCAGAGAACCTCTGGTTTAGCGGAAGGACTGTACATTTTGGAATGAAGTGGTTTTTGTTTTGTCTCCTCTGTCACCCGCTAGCTGCGTAACCCAAGCCAAGTTATTTCAACTCTCTGGTCTTCCACTTTCTATGGATTAGGCTAATTCCCCTTATAATTATCTGCTCAAGAATGTGTCCCTGATTATGTCTGTGGGGTTGGTTTCACATCCTCAGAGCCTAGCACAGCACATGGCATGATACACGACGGGGTCTCAATAAATAATTACGAATTGATTGGCGGGCCGGGTGAGAGGATTAAGTGGGATAATACGCGTAAAGTGCTGCTGAGGTGCCTGGCACACGGCAGATGTCACAGGTGCTCAGTAGATGGCAGATCGCTTCCTCACCACCAGTGCTGTCCTCCACTGTACCCTCACAGGAGAGAAAATGCACAGTTTGTCTAAGTGAATCGCTAAAGCGCTGGTTCTCAGCGTGTGGTTCCCAAACCAGCAGCATTAGCATCACCTGAGAAACTGTCAGAGAGACAAATTATTTGGCTCTAATACTAGACCCACCGAATCATAAACTCTGGAGGTGGCGCGCACGGATCTGTGTTAAATATTACTGGAACGTACTGAAAGGGAGGCGGGGTGGGGGAGGGGGGTTAGGAGGTTGAAAGGCTGAGTCCCAGCGCCGCAGGTCCATCCCGGGGACCCCCCCCCGTCCCCCGCACAGCCCTCCCAACCCCCCTCGCTTCCCCGCCGTCGGGAGGAGGGGCGCTGCGACTCCAGCGGGACTTTGGGCCTCTCCCTCCACGATTCCCCCGGGACGCGCAGGGCGGGGGGCCCCCTCCCCACCCACGCTGGGCCTAGCGAGACGGTGGGAGGGCAGGGGCGAGATGAAGGACTAAATTCCCCAGACTAGGATGCTGCGCAGCTCTTCCTAAACAGGAAGACGAGGCAATTTGGGCCAGAGAGTCAGAAGTGCCCTGTAACCAGCTTCGCCTCTCTGGGCACCTTTTTGGGGTTCCGCCAACCCCATCTCCAACCCCATCTCCCAGCCTTGGAGGTCGGGCCGGGGAGCCGCAGGGTGGGATCCTCCGGTGCTCTGGTGCCCTCTAGCGGCCATCGGCTCTAAAGCCAACTCTCAGCCCTTCCTCCTGCCTCTCTCCCCAGCGCGCCGGGGCTGCCCGGGCCTTCGGCACCTGCCAGCCTGATTCCATTCCTCCTCTCCCTCTAAGTGCAATGAAATGCCCTACAGAGGTTTAGGATCTCTCGGAGAAGGCCTTTTAGTCAATACACTTTAACCCTGAGAACGTTGTTTCTAGAATAAACCTGAAATACTGTATTTTTCTCCATGTGTTTCCAAGGAGAAACAGCCCAGTGTGTGCTGGGTCCCTCGCTGAAAGCAGTCTCTGGGCATCCTGTCCTCCCTCTTACGGCGTCCTGGCTTGTTAGGCAGGGAAGGCTCCCAGCGCCGATGCCTGGGCCTCTCTGAGGGACGCTGACATGTGGGATCACGACGGCTCCTGGGAAAGTGGAGAGAGTGAGGGCTGGGCATCTGGTCTGCATCAGATGGTCTGCATCTGACCCCAGCGCTGCCCCTACCAGCTGTGTGACCTGGAAACATTCCCTGACCTCTCTGTGTCTAGCTTTCCAACCGTGACAGAGGATTGCTGTGCTTGGCACACAGGAGGCCCTCGACCAGAGGAAAAAGCCAGTCTCCCCAAAGAACCACTCCCAAAGCAAAAGGCATATGCCACTCATCGCAGAGCTGCTCCTTGGCCAGCAGGGCAAGGGCAATCCAGCAGCTCCTCCCGTCCCTGCCTGAGGGCTTTCGCTCCTCAGTGAGGGTGACTCGGAGCAGGTTTGGCGTCCCAGGAAGTCTGAACTGAGCTTCTGTGACTTGGGGGAGTTCCCTGTTCCACACAACTTGGTTTCCAGATCGTTCCAACAAGGAACAAGAGCACCTGCTCAGTGTTTCATCTGCAAGGTCCTCCCTTTAGAAGTTGCTGGGAGATCACTTTGGGGCTGGGAGATGTGAACTCCACAGCACATGACCATCTGACTGATGACTTCAGGGGAATTGTGCCCGCCCACCGCCGCACTCCGCATGCTGCCTCCTAGAAGAGGGGTTAGTGATCCCCGGCCACGTGCAGTTTTATCAGAACACAGCCCCGGCCACTACTGTAACCACATGTGTGAGAAACAGAGGATCCCGAGTGCCTAGACCCCCGTCACCCAGAAAGCAGAAGTCAGGGCAACAAACAGAAGAGGAGAAAGTACTTGTAGATCATATATCTGATAAGGGGTTAACACCCAAAACGTATAAGGAACTCCTACAACTCAACAGCAAAAAAATCAAGTAATCCAATTGAAAAACAGGCAAAGGAACGGAATAGACACTTTTCCCAAGAAGACATACAGATGGCCAACAGGTACATGAAAAGATGCTCAACATCACTCATCATCAGGGAAATGCAAATCAAAACCACAGTGAGATACCTCACACCTGTCAGGATGGCTGTCATCAAATAGACAAGAGATAACATAAAATAAAAAGGACTATCCTTTGTATACGAAGGCAGTAGTCCCAGCCCTTCAGCCTCATTAACGCAGACCCTTTTAGATGTGCGTTTTACTCTGATCCAGCCACGCACATTCACCTGGTTCCTTTCAGGGACACGGGTGTACGATTTGAAAGGGACCATCTTCTTTACTGGCTTGTGGTCCCAGAAGAGGGAGGGGGACCAGGTGGTGATGAGTGACCCTCATGAAACATTCTAACCCATGTCTTTATCGCCACCAGCAGACCCCTTCCTCCACATTTTTAAGAAGCTGGGGAACTTCATCCTTTACTTGGCCCTCACACTTCTGTACACTACTAAATGACACTATTTTTTCTTTTTAACCTTATAAGGATGCATCCTCTTCTGGAATTCCTCAAATCACAAAGTCTCACTCTCAAGTTCTTGAAAATGAGAGCGGTTCCTGAAAGGCAGGTAAAGCAACTGAGGACAAAAGAAAATCGTAAATCGTTTATCAGTCAGAAGAACTTTGCTAAAAATGCTAAAGCCATAATTTAAGCCTCATTAGGTGCAAAGCAACCAGAATAAAAGATTCAAATGTGTTTTTAGCTGAATGGAAATTCTAAAGTTAAGGAAAAAGAGATAAATGGTCTGCAAGTCTTAAATAGTAGGATATGTATACAGAACTCAAAAGGTTTTTTTTTGTTTGTTTTTGTTTTTTGCATGAACTTGCCTAAATAGGACTGTGCTGTTGATAACACTTCCTGATATTTCCCTGTGAAACCAGAACCGCTATCTTGCTGACTGAACTAACAGGGGTCACAGGATTTAAGGGTGCTAATTGAATCAAAGAAGGTCACGGGATTTAAGGCCGCTGATAGATCTAACGGTGGTCACGGGATTTTAGGAGGCTGCTTGATCACACAGGGGTCACAGGATTTAAGGGGGCTATTTTAATCAAAAAGGGTCATGATATAAGGGATATAAGGGAACTTAATGAATCAACAAGGGTCACTCGATTTAAGGGGGCTGATAAATCAAAGGGGGTCTCAGGATTTAAGGGGCCTGTTTGATCTACAGGGGTCACGGGATTTAAGGGGGCTGATTGTTTGATCTACAGGGGTCACGGGATTTAAGGGGGCTGATTGTTTGATCTACAGGGGTCACGGGATTTAAGGGGGCTGATTGATCGAACGGTTTTGTCAAGAAGAATTGCTCATGCACAGTTCTAGCTTTCTCTTTTAAATGTCACAACTGAATCAATCAAGTCCAGAGGGATTTTATATGTTTACAGTTCAAGGAATCTGCAGGGGAATCCTTTATTCTGTCTTCAATGAAAGGTCCATTCAAAAAGGATAAACTTTCTAAAATGTTGATTTTCCATCTCTGGCTCACAACATCGTATTTATAACTTTGTATTTCTTTTGACTTAGAAAACTAGAGCTCTCTCTTCTTGGAAACACATGGAGAAAAATACAGTATTTGAGGTTCATTCTAGAAACCACCTTCTCAGGGTCAAGGTGTATTGACTAAAAGAGCTTCTTTCTTCAAGAGATTCTAAACCTCTGTAGGGCACTTCATTGTGCTTAAAGGGAGAAGAGGAACAAAATCAGGCTGGCAGGTGCCCAAGGCCAGTACAGCCCCCAGGGCTGGGGAGGGAGGCAGGAGGGAGGGCTAAGAGTTGGCCTTAGAGCGAACGGCCGCTAGAGGGCGCCAGAGCACCGGCGGATCCCACCTGTGGCTCCCGGCCAGACATGCAGGCTGGGAGATGGGGATGGAGGAACCCCAAGGACGTGCCCAGAGAGGAGGGGTTGGTAACCGGGCGCTTCTGACTTTCCGGCCCAAATTGCCTCGCCTCACACAGAGGACAGAGGTCTGCCCCTTCAGCATCCGACGGGGCACGTCCTGCCTGGTCAGGTGGCCCAGTGGCTGGACAGCCTCACAGGCTGTCTGCGGTGTGACTGCCCTTTGCTTCTCCAGAGGCAAGACTCTGGACCCAGAAATACCCGGCTTGACTCTTGGGCTTGCAGTTTGCAAGCTGTAAGCCTGCGTGGGTGTTGGCATCTGGGAAACGGGGCTGGTGGTCCTGTAAAACGTGGAGCCTGTAAAAGCGGTGGTATTCTGGTGGGTGGGCTGTGCTCATACCTGTGCCCTTCCTCTCAGAGTTTTCCCCCAACTTCCCTCTTCCCTTTCCATCTGAGTCTCCCCCTCCTGTCTCCACACCCCTCCCCTCAGCAGAAGGTTCTCGCTTATCCATCTGTTGTACAATCATTGATCCCAGCCTTTACGTCAAAAGTTATGTTAGGTGCTGGGATCAAGGAGAAGTTTCCGACTTCTGAAGTTTCAGGCTTGAGAGGCAGAGTGAGTGGAGCCGGGTCACATGACTAGAAGCCCGCCACCTGCCCTAAATCCGGGGCACCTGACGTTTAGCGCCCGGGGTGGGGCGAGGAAGGGAACGGATAAAAGGCCCTGCAAATGACTGAGGGCCCAGTGCCCCGCCGCCCGGAATGGAGCCCGTGTCCCTGCGGAGCCCGAACTCCCTGGATGGCCTCTCTTGCGTCCATCCGCCCTAGCTCCCGGGAGCCTGAGGGGAGGGCGGCGCGACGGGGACCCAGCCCACGGCCGCTTGGCCGCTGCGCTACGACGGACCGCGCCCGCTGAGGCCCCGGCCGCCCCTGGGGCCTCGGGCCAGGTAAGGTGGCCCGCACCCTGCACCGCCTGCGGGGGCGGGCGGGGCGTCGCGAGGCCAACTTTCGAGCCGCAGGGGTTCGCTCGGAGCAGCGACTGCTCTTTAGGAAGAGCTGCCCCGTAGCACCTTAGTCAAGAGGAATTTGGGCCCCTCATCTCGCCCCTGACCTCCGCCCGGCTTGCTTGGACCCCGGGGTGGGGGTGGAAACCTGAGCGTCCTGAGGGGAATCGGGGAGGGGGAGGTGCAGAGCCCCTCCTCCTGACGGCGGGGAAGGGGCGGGGGCGTGTCTGTGCGGGGTGCTGGGGCGGGACCCGCTGCGGCGGGACTCCGCCTCCTAACCGCCCCTCCCCGCGCTTACAGTGGGTTCCAATAATGTTTAATTGCCTCTCGCGCTCTCGGGCGTAAAACTCATCCACAGGCTCGCAGGTATCCTGTTTTAGCCAAGTGCCTCTGCGCTCCTTCCGCTATTAGATAAAGTACCAGGGGGGAGGGGACGGGGGATGGTTGCCTCAGCCGACTAAAGAGGTCGGACCCGTGCTGTCACAGACGCCCGGGGACCCTTAGGGTGGTCGAGGACAACAATTACTTGTAAATGGAATTATTTTATTTCTTTCAAATATTTTGTTACTGTTGCATATAATGCAACTGGCTTTTGTATGTTGGTTCTATGTCCTGCAACTTTATTGAATTTATTTTCACCATATTGGGGGAGAGAAGAGGTCGTATATAAGATCATGTTTTCTGAAAACAGAGGAAGCTTTACTTTTCCCTATCCATTTTGAATGCCTTTTTATTTATTTTTGTGTCATATTGCTCTGCTTAGGACCTCAGTACTGTCTTTAATAAGAGTAGTGAGGGTGGATACCCTTTATCTTGTTCCTGATTAAAAAGGAAAAGCTTTGAATTTTTCACCATTCAGGGTTACAAGGTACAGTACAAGGTTAGTTGTGGATGTGTATTATATGGTCTTATTTTGAGGCATGCTTCTTCTGTTCCCAATTTTTTGAGAGCTTTTGTCATAAAAATGTTTTGAATTTTGTCAGTTGCTTTTTCTGCATCTATTGAAAGGATCATATATTCATTCTTTTAGCAATGTGTATCACCCTTATTGATTTATTTAGACTTTTGCTGAGAATTTTTGCATTTATGTTCATCAGGAATATCAGCCTATAGATTTATTTATTTACTTATTTAGCTAGCGGTACGCGGGCCCTCTCACTGTTGTGGCCTCTCCCGTTGCGGAGCACAGGCTCCGGACGCACAGGCTCAGCGGCCATGGCTCACGGGCCCAGCCGCTCCGCGGCATGTGGGATCTTCCCGGACCAGGGCACGAATCCGTGTCCCCTGCATCGGCAGGCGGACTCAACCACTGCGCCACCAGGGAAGCCCCTAGATTTATTTTCTTGTAGTGTTCCTTATCTGGCTTTGGTGTCAAAGTAATGCTGAACTCATAAAATGAGCTTGGGAGTCTTCCCTCCTCAATTTTTTTGGAAGAGTTTGAGAATGATTGGTGTTATTTTTTTTATAGATTTAAATTTTTTATTTTATTTTTTTAAATTTCTTTTTAGTTGCATTGGGTCTTCGTTGCTGCACGCAGGCTTTCTCCAGTTGCAGCGAGCGGGGGCTACTCTTCATTGTGGTGCGTGGGCTTCTCACCGCGGTGGCTTCTCTTGTTGTGGAGCACGGCCTCTAGGTGCGCGGGCTTCAGTAGTTGTGGCTCTCCGGCTCTAGAGTTCAGGCTCAGTAGTTGTGGTGCATGGGCTTAGTTGCTCCACGGCATGTGGGATCTTCCCGGACCAGGGCTTGAACCCGTGTCCCCTGCATTGGCAGGCGGATTCTTAACAACTACGCCACCGGGGAAGTTCAGTTTTTTAATGTTTGGTAGAATTCACCAGTGAAACCATCTGGTCTTGGGCTTTTCTTTGTCGGGAGGTTTATGTTTGTTGTTTCAATGTCCTCATTTATTATTGGTCTGTCAGACTTTCTCTTCATGATTCAGTCTTGGTAGGTTCATGCTTTGGAAATTTATTTATTATAATTTATCTAATTTGTTGGTATGTAATTGTTAATAATATACTCTTATGGTCCTTTGTATTTCTTTGATGTCTCCTCTTCCATTTATCAGATTTTTTGACTTCTCTTTTTTCCTTGGTTAGTCTAGCTAAAAGTTTGTCAGTTTGCTTCATTTTTTAAAACCAACTCTTAGCTTGATTTTTTTTCTAGTCTCTTTATCCATTGTTTATCCTCTAATCTTTGCTCTTTCCTTTCTTCTAATCTTGTGCTTAATTCTTTATTTTCCTACTTTCTTGATGTGTAAAGTTAGGTTGTTTTTGAAAACTTTCATTTTTTAAAATGTAGGCACATAAGAACTACTGTTGATGTATTCCCTAAATTGTGGTATTTTGTATTTATATTTTTTCAAGATACTGTCTAATTTCTCTTTCAATTTCTACTTTGACCCACTGGTTATTCAGGAATGTGTTGTTTAATTTCCATGTATTTGTAAAATTTCCAGACTTTTCTCCTATTGATTTCTAGCTCCATATCATTGTGGTTGGAAAGCTTTGAGATAAGATTTTAGTCTTAAATGTGTTAAAGTTGGCTTTTTGGCCCAGGAATGACATATCCTTGGGAATGTTTTATGTGCCCTTGAGAAGACTGTGTTTTCTGGTGCCCTTGGATGGCATGTTCTGTATATATCCGTTAGGTTTACTTTTCTAAAGTGTTGTGCAGGTCAATGTTTTCGCATGAATTTTCTCCCTGGATGATCTATCCACATTTACAAATGGGGTATTGAAGTACCCTGTTACTTTATTGCTTTTTCTGTATGTAGTTTTGTTAATATTTGCTTTAAATGTCTACATGTTCCAGTGTTGGGTGCATATTTATACTTGTAATATTCTCTTGATAATTTTTTTTTTCTCTTGATAATTTGACTCCTTTATAACTGTATAGTAATGTTGTCTCATGACTGATTTTGATTGAAAATATGTATTATCTAAGTCTAGGTACTCCTGCTCTCTTTGGGGTTGCCTTTGCATGGAATATATTTTTACATCCTCTCACTTTAACCTATATACGTCCTTAAAGTTAAATTGAGTCTTTTGCAGACAGCATATTGTAGGTTCTTTTTAAAATTATTTTTTATTTTGGCCACGCCATGCTGCCTGCAGGATCCCTGTTCCCCGACCAGAGATTGAACCCAGGTCCCTGGCAGTGAAACCACTAGACCACCAGGGAATTCCCTGTAGGTTCTTTTTTTAGATTAATTCAACCACTTTTTGTCATTTAATTGGAGAATTTCATCTGTTAATGTTTAAGTTAATTGTTGATAAGGACTTTCATTATTTTCTGTTATTGTCGTTGTTGTAGTTCCTTTGTATTTTTTTTTGATGTGATATGAATTAATTCTTTTTAAAGAAAAAGGATTAATCTTTTGTGTAACTACAATAGATATTTTTCTTTGTAGTTTCCATGAAACATATATAAAGTATCTTGTATGTAAAATATATTTAAGTTAATAATTAATCTTTTATTTCATAAAATAACTATTTTATGTACATTTTTTCTCATTTTATGTAAACAATAAATTATCTCCAGAAAAACTTTTACGTGTGTGTATATATATGTATACACACACATATATACACACAAATATATACATACACATATGCATATTGGTATATTTTTCTCTCTATATAAGATTTCTTATTATATTTAAGGAAATAGATTTTTCCTTTTCTTTGAATCTGTATTACCTATATAAGGAGTTCATGATAATTTTATTCATGTAGGCTTTTCACATGTGTTGTTATTTTTATTTTATACTTTAAAAATTGCAGCCTCCCTTTTAACATACCTGGTAACTGCTTGCGATGTGTCTATATGAACTGTGTACTACATGCTTATGTTATAGTTTTTAAAATATTTTATTGTCTTATTTTCTGTAACAAATTTCCAGTTGTTCTTTGGGCTTACTAGATATATATCCATATGCTCTGCAAATGGAGATAATTTTAATCCTTTTCCAGTGGTATTTTTTTTCGTACTAATACCTCAAAGTGTTAAGTAAGTTAGGTGTTCATGTCTCCTAGTGATCTGACAATTAGAGGAAATTAATCTATTATTTCTCTATAGGTGAACTCGTGTTGTGGGTGTGTGACATTTCTTTGAGTACATATGCATTAATATCTTATTTCTATAATTTTTACCTGTAATATTCTACCATGCTACTTTATTTGCATCTATCAAGTTGGTCACATGCCTTTCCTAAATTTGTAAGCTGATTAGTTATATTAATATACTTCCTAACAACCAAAACATTGGAGTCCTGGCATAGGATTCACTTAATCTTGCTATAAAGTTTTTTCCTAAGTTAGGTTTATTAATGCGTTATTCATTTATTTAAGTTTTATTGAGATATAATCGACAATACAGCACTGTATCCAAGTTTAAGGTATACAGCATAATGATTTGACATACAGACATCATGAAATGATTATCCCAATCAGTTTAGTGAACATTCATCTCATATAGATACAAAATTAAAGAAATAGCAAAAAAGTTTGTGATAACTCTTAGGATGTACTCTCTTAACAACTTTCATATATAACATACAGCAGTGTTAATTAAATTTATCATGTTGTACATTACATCCCTAGTACTTATTTATCTTGTAACTGGAAGTTTGTAACTTTTGGCTGCCTTCGTTCAATTCCTTCTCCACGCACACACTGCCTCTGGTAAGGACAAATCTCTTTTCCTGTGAGTTTGTTTTTGAACTATAATTAACCTACAACACTGGTAGTTCCAGTTGCCCAACATAGTGATTTGATATTTCTATACATTTCAAAATGATCAACACAGTAAGTCTGTTTATGATATGTCACCATACAAAGATATTACATAGTTACTGACTATATTTCCCAAATCTCATACCCAAGACTGTTTCTTATTTGCATCTGGAAGTTTGTACCTCTTGATCTCCTTCACCTCTTTCCTCCTCCCACCCCCCCCTCCTCTGGCAACCACCTGTTTTTTCCTCTGTATTTACAAATCTGTTTCTGTTTTGTTATATGTTCATTTGCTTCATTTTTTAGATTACACAAATAATTGAAATCATACAGTTATTGTGTGTGTAACTTCTTTATCCATTAATGGATGAGCACTTGGGTTGGCTATTATAAATAATGCTGCAGTGAATGTAGTGGTGCATAAATATTTTCCAATTAGTGTTTTTGCTTAATACCCAGAATTGGAATTGCTGGAACATATGGTAGATCTGTTTTTAATTTTTTTTGAGAAGTAGCCATACTTTTTCTCCATAGTGGCCGCACCAATTTACTTCTCACCAACAGTGCACAATGGTTACCTTTTCTATACATCGTTGTCAACATTTGTTACTGTCTTTTTGATAATAGAATATTCTGACAGCTGTGAGATGATATCATTGTGATTCTGATTGGGGTTTCCCTGATGATTGGTGGTGCTGAGCATCTTTTCATGTACCTGTTGGTCATCTGTATGTTTTCTTTGGAAAATTGTCTATTCAGATGTCTGCCCTTTTTTTTTTTAACTGGGTGCTTTGTTCTATTAATGTTGATTTTTACGAGTTCTTTATATATTTTGGGTATTAACTCTTTATCAGATATATGGTTTGCAAATAAACTTGAGCCTGAAGCCACCTAGTGGACCAATTCCAGCAGAGATGAGAGTTAAACAAGAACCAAAATACATGGTTAGCCTGGTAAAGTGTTTCTATTTTCAAGCCTTTTAAAATATACAATCAGAAATAACAAATAGAAAGACACCCAAATGCTATGATGTTGAACAAGATTTAATTCTTTATCCCCAAAGGTTGTGTTTTAGAAAATCCGTATTTTTCAGGTATTCCTCATCTGCATCAAGTCTTAAAAATAGCCCTAAGCAGAACACATACTCCTCTGACACAATATCTTTGGGGCTTATCCCCAAGGAAAAGATACATAATGATATTAGGGGGTGGCTATTTATACTAAATATATTAATTAAAATGTTTAAAATGACTGTGGGAAAGGAATTTCATGCTTAAAGCCAGAACATTATAGAAAATACAAAAATGGAAGTGAACAAACATTAATTTACCTCTTTTTTCTCCCCCAAAATCATAAAATGAAAGTAAAGGAGTTGTGTTTTAAACATAAACTTATAGGACAAAGAGAAAAGAGGACTCAGTGGTGACATTTTGGAAGCTGTGCCTATGAATGTGAGGTCTCGGGAGGCTGCTGTAGTGCATGAGGCTGTGCTGTGTTCTACATTGTTCTAAACATCTGCTGCCAAGTAACCCTTGTTGATTCTTTTTTTTAATATAAATTTATTTATTTTTATTTTTGGCTGCATTGAGTCTTTGTTGCTGCACGCAGGCTTTTCTCTAGTTGCAGCGAGCGGGGGCTACTCTCTGTTGCGGTGCGCAGGCTTCTCATTGCGGTGGCTTCTCTTATTGCGGAGCACGGGCTCTAGGCGCACGGGCTTCAGTAGTTGTGGCACGTGGGCTCAGTAGTTGTGGCTTGCGGGCTCTAGAGCACAGGCTCAGTAGTTGTGGCGTGGGCTTAGTTGCTCCGCAGAATGTGGGATCTTCCTGGACCAGGGCTCGAACTGTCCCCTGCATTGGCAGGCAGATTCTTAACCACTGTGCCACCAGGGAAGTCCCCCCTTCATTGATTCCTGTGAGTCTGATTGACAACCCAAACCTTGAAACTTATTCTAGTAGTGTAACTAGGATCATGAAACAATGCCTTCAAAATTCTGAGGGGAAGTTATTCCCAATCTAGAATTCTACACCCAACAAACTATCAGTTAAATTGAGGGTAGAATAAAGACATCTGCAGATACTCATAGCATCGAAAATGTTCCCCAACAATAGTCTTGTCTGACAGTCATCCCACCACCATGTACCCTTTTCTCAGAGCCCTTCTGAAAGATATGCCCACCAAACTGAGAAAAAGACTGGATCCCAGGAAACAGGTGTTCCAATTCAAGGAGAGGGTGAAGAATGCCCCCCAACTCCCTCCAGCAGAGCTGTGGAGGAAGACCCCAGGAAGCCAGCAGTGCAGAAGGTCTAGTGACCAATTAGCCCAGGCTAGAGGTGGTCAGAGGCTCTAGGAGGGATTTCTTCAATAAGAAGAGCTTTTTAGGACACTCAATGTGCTTCAACATACTGAGAGAAGGTCACACAACTGGGAGAAGAGTTGGTCACACAACTAGGAGAAGAGTTTGGCTACAGGTTAGCAATAAAATATAGAAAACCAAGCTCGCCCCCTTCAAAAAAAGTCAAATTTTAAATTCAGAAAAATAAATTTTATAAGGAAAGGGAAAGTAATCACAGTACACAACATGACAAACCTGTGAATAGCATTTACATAGTCATAATACCAGACAATGAATATTGATGCCACCAAAATAAAAGAATGTGGGGAGGATGGAAAGATGGAAGTGGGTGGAGAGAGTGAGGTGAAAGAAAGCTCTTTCATAATGGTAATTCAAAAGAAAATACCTAAAACTGAAACACTAGTAAGGAACATGTGATTTGGACATTTGGAGATAAATACAAAATAATCAGCTAAAATAATTGAGCCTGGTGGCCTCTGGGGTGGGGTGATACAGAGGACAGCGTGAGACTTACTGTTTCAAAGTAAGGTTTATAGGACTATTTGCTCATTTAAAATGTGTAGGTGTAATTTTACTAAAAAATAATTTATAGTAATGGAAGTCTTTTATTACTGTCATATACATGTTAAAATCAGCCAACATGTCAACATGTACAGGACAAATGTGCACTTACATTAAAAGCAAAACTGAAAATGGACAAAAAAACCCTGATACTGATTTAGGCCCTTGTGACATTCTGAACTAGACTTGAAGAAATCATTCACCTTCTGGATGCTTCTGTTTCCAGAACTATAAAGGAGTATTCCAAACAGATGAGATCTGAGTTCCTTTGAAATCTGACTCTATTTGAATGCAATTCATAGAATAGAGTAAATACATTTTTATGGACAAGGTTCTAAAGGGTATTCCATTTTAAATGGGTCTCATTTTCAACTGATACTGATTAATGGGGCTTTTAACTTTTCTTGTATATCAGAAATGTTATAATTTTAAATGATAGCAAAAAAAAAACAAACCCCTGAAGAATATTACACATGAAATGAGGGTTCTAACCTGTTGCTTAATCCTAAAAAGCAACAGTAATAGCCTCAGCTAAATGCCAAGTGGCCACTACTGGCAATACCAGAACTTCAAAAAATTGCTCTAAAGTGGGTCAAAAGCAGATTGTTGTGGCAGATCTTAAAGCTGAACTGTTCATGCATAAAACGAGGAAGATTTATGAGAGAAGGTGTATTCTCAAACTCAGTAAGTAACTGAGGAAGAGAAACCCATAGAAAAGCTGAATAAAAGAAAAAGCTTTGGCAGTGATGCAATGAAACAGTACATGTAAACCTGCATGCACTCTACCTGACAGCTGGGTGGCGAGCCAGGCCCACACTCACCCCGCCTCCAGGTGGCATATTATATTGTCACTTGGCAGTAAACAAATGCAGAGCTCTTTTTTTCAAATTATGAATTCACTATTATCCTCCCCATCTTTGAAATTAAGGATGATGTATTTTTAAGTGCAAATTTTGATTTCTCACGCTAAGGGATGAACCCTCTTGACTGTGAATTCCTAGATTTTAGGCAGGGGGCTACCCCAGGGCACTCTTGGTACAGCTCAGCAATCTTTGTGCGAGTCCCTGACACTTCCCTTTCCTGCTTCCCAGTGTGACCATCTATCTCCATTACTTTCTCCCAGAAGTTCATCTCACCCCCACTGTTTGCCTGGCAACACCCTGTAGCCCCTTCAGGACCTCCACTTCTACAAGACCCTTTCTCCATGACTCACCAGAGTGTATGCTTGTCCTCTTTTGTGCCACCACTGTTCCTACAGTTACATCCACAGGAATGCTGGGCCCCGCCCCCAGAGTTTCTGACTCAGTAGATTTGGGTGGGCCTGAGAACTTGCACTTCTAACGAGTCCCCAGGCGAGGCTAATGCTGCTGGTCCAGGTACCCCCTTCTGAGAATCACTCTATTGCTTGATTTCATGCCTGCAACTTCCGCTAGACTGTGAGCTTCTTGAGGTCAGGACGCATTTCTTACACATCTCATCTACAGGGTCTAGCCAGAGTCCAGCAGTCATTCAGTCAATCAACAAATATTTATTGAATGCCTGTTATGTGCCAGACACTGTTGTTGGTACTGGATTCAGCAGTTTAAATACACACGTGAGCGCGTGCGCGCGCGCGCGCGCACACACACACACACACACACACACACACACATATACACACATCCCTACACTCAAAGAGCTTTCCTTCTGGTACTACATGGTAAACTCTCAATAAATGTTGAAATCCGGCCAGTTGTACAGAAGAAAATATGGCATTATCATGACCATTTTAATAGTGCTACAGAAATAGCCAGTTTTCCATTTCCTAATCATAGCTCTTTCCATTTGTATGTTTCTCCCTTCTGATATTCCCCACCATGTCCAACACATAAATCCACAAAACTGGCAAAACATTTGCTCATTGATTTACAAAATAGTTGATGTAGCTGACATCAGTTGAAAACAACACATCATATAAGATGAACTTAAGCATAATGTAAGCAAATCTCAATATTTAATATCGATAAATATTAAAGAATAGCTTAACCACTGGTTTTCAAATTAGCCTTAGTTACCTCTAAAGGCATCTTTTCTCCCATCCCTCTCTATTCCATGTCCTACATCTGTGGTGAAATGTTTACAGCAGTTCTCAACTGCCAGGTATGATGACTAAACCCCCGGAGGACCTAAGCTGCTGTCCAAGCAGGGACATCGGTCAACATGTGGATTGTCCTGTGTAAAATTCTGAGAAACTGATAGGAGGCCTTGTGATGATATGTGATGCCCTGGAAAGGGGGCAACAGCAGAGGCGAACCTGATTCCCCACATATAACCAGGGCAGTCATTCCTCAGCATGTCACACCCCAGGCCTGCAGGCCATAGGCCATGCAAATCCCTCTCTGACTCGGGCTAATTTTCTGAAAGTTTCTCAGCAAATAAAAATGAGAGGACTCACAAAGAGCAATTTGGAAAATAACTGAACTGACCATAACGTTTACTTTCAAGACTTTCAGTATTCTTAAGATTTGCAAGTGTTTTTATAAGGCTTTCCATTCAAAGCCATGAGACATTCTGTGCTAATTATATGGAGGGAATAATGGGCAGCATTTATGAATGGAACTTGAAAAAGGCTAGTTTCAGTATTCCAGACTAAAATATTTCTTCTCTGTTAACATCATAACCAAATTTGAAGTTTGTTGTTAGTGGTTTAAAGAGTCAGTGATATCAAATAGTAATACTGTCTCAGAATTATATTCTCTTCCTTTTGCTACCCAAAATCAGTGATATAAAAACACACTAGTCCAACAAATGATCGTGATTTCTACATATCGAAAGACTGAAGAAAAATTAATAACCTTGTTAGGAATGTACTTTTATAATGGAGACCAGGTCCACCAACTTCATTTTTATGACTCAATCCTAATTAAGTAAATTCTGATTATTAGAAAGCTTTGAGTATAAATGGGAACTTTTGGTGAGCCACACACTGACTTAAAAATGGCCAGGTTGCCGTTTATTTTCCTGGAGTAGTTTACTAATTATCACCAGAATTAATCTTTCTGGGCTTCCCTAGTAGCACAGTCGTTAAGAATCCGCCTGCTAATGCAGGGGACATGGGTTCAAGCCCTGGTTGGGGAAGATCCCACATGCCGCGGAGCAACTAAGCCCATGTGCCACAACTACTGAGTCTTCGCTCTAGGGCCTGCGAGCCACAAGTACCGAAGCCCGCGTGCCTAGAGCCCCTGCTCCACAACAAGAGAAGCCACCGCAATGAGAAGCCTGCGCACCGCAACAAAAAGGAGCCCCCTCTCGCTGCAACTAGAGAGATCCCGCATGCAGCAACGAAGACCGAATGCAGCCAAAAATAATAAATAAATTAATTTATTTTTAAAAATTAATATTTCTGAAAAGGTATGTAATTCTTTGCTGAGATGTGTGATCCAATAAACCAGCCCCTTTCAAACTGGTTAATGTAGAGCTAAGACAAGGAGAAATCAATCTGTATGGCCGATTGAACTGGGTCTCATTAAATTATTGATACCTCATTCAGTGTAATAAAAAAACACACCACTATACTCTGGAAAACACACAAATCTAAAATAAAAATATTCTCATTAATATCATTCATATGCTAGTAATAAATTAGCTTTCTTTAAAAATTTTTTTCAATTATATCCAAAATCCATTCTTATTTTCTGAGTTAAGAAGGCTGGATTTTAAAAGTGCAATAAAAATTCTTGAGGCCTTCACCCTAGTTTACACAAGACTTCTTAGTGGTTTGCAAGACGCAGCTTCTTGTTTTGGTGCTGTTCTTCATCCTGGGGTATGGGTCCCAACACACCATCTAGTGTTCAAGAATAACGTAACGTCAGAAAAACGTCACTTCAAATAAATGACTATTTGTTAAAGTCACAGAGGTTGTAAGATCAAAATAATGCTTAAGTTAAAAAGGAATACTGATCTTATCTTAAAATAATTCTCAACTGTTGAAGAACAGATTCTAGATAACTCACGTAACACAATATCTGACCTTTTAAAAACTGGATTCATTCAACAGTGTATAGCCAACAATTCATAAAACTGTTTTGGGGGGACAGTTATTCTTACTAGGCTGGGGGAAACAAAATGCACCTACTTGTTTCTCTCTTTCTGACATACTTCACTCTGGATGACAGTCTCTAGATGCATCCACGTCTCTACAAATAACCCAACTTCGTTCCTTTTTATGGCTGAGTAATATTCCATTGTACATAGGTACCACATATCTTCTTTCTCCATTCATCTGTCGATGGGCATTTAGTTGCTTCTATGACCTGGCTATTGTAAATAGTGCTGCAATGAACATTGGGGTGCATGTGTCTTTTTGAATTATGGTTTTCTCTGGGTATATGCCCAGTTGTGGGATTGCTGGGTCATATGGTAATTCTATTTTTAGTGTTTTAAGGAACCTCCATACTGTTCTCCATAGTGGCTGTATCAGTTTACATTCCCACCAACAGTGCAGGAGGGTTCCCTTTTCTCCACACCCTCTCCAGCATTTCTTGGTTTGTAGGTTTTCTGATAATGCCCATTCTAACCAGTGTGAGGTGATACCTCATTGTAGTTTTGATTTGCATTTCTCTAATAATTAGTGATGTTGAGCATCTTTTCATGTGCTTCTTGGCCATCTGTATGCCTTCTTTGGAGAGCTGTCCATTTAGGTCTTCTGCCCATATTAGGATTGGGTTGTTTGTTTTTTAATATTGAGCTGCATGAGCTGTTTATATATTTTGGAGATTAATCCTTGGTCCTAAGATTCATTGGCAAACATTTTCTCCCATTCTGAGGGTTGTCTTTTCGTCTTCTTTATGGTTTCCTTTGCTGTGCAAAAGCTTTGAAGTTTCATTAGGTCCCATTTGTTTATTTTTGTTTTTATTTCCATTACCCTAGGAGGTGGATCAAAAAATATCTTGCTATGATTTATGTCAAAGATTGTTCTTCCTGTTTTCCTCTAAGGGTTTTAGAGTGTCCATTCTTACATTTAGGTCTCGAATCCATTTTGAGTTTATTTTTGTGTATGGTGTTAGGGAGTGTTCTAATTTCATTCTTTTACAGGTAGCTGTCCAGTTTTCCCAGCACCACTTATTGAAGAGACTGTCTTTTCTCTATTGTATCTCCTTGCCTCCTTTGTCATAGATTAGTTGACCATAGGTGTGTGGGTTTATCTCTGGGCTTTCTATCCTGTCCCATTGATCTATATTTCTGTTTTTGTGCCAGTACCAATATTGTCTTGATTATTGCAGCTTTGTAGTATAGTCTGAAGTCAGGGAGTCTGATTCCTCCAGCTCTGTTTTTTTCCCTCAAGACTGCTTTGGCGATTCAGGGTCTTTTGTGTCTCCATACAAATTTTAAGATTTTTTTTTTCTAGTTCTGTACAAAGTGACATTGGTAATTTGACAGGGATTGCAATGAATCTGTAGATTGCTTTGGGTAGTATAGTCATTTTCACAATATTGATTCTTCCAATCCAAGAACATGGTATATCTCTCTATCTGTTGGTATCATCTTTAATTTCTTTCAACAGTGTCTTATAGTTTTCTGCATACAAGTCTTTTGTCTCCCTAGGTAGGTTTATTCCTAGGTATTTTATTCTTTTTGTTGCAGTGGTAAATGGGAGTGTTTCCTTAATTTCTCTTTCAGATTTTTCATCATTAGTGTATAGGAATGCAAGAGATTTCTGTGCATTAATTTTGTATCCTGTAACTTTACCAAATTCATTGATTAGCTCTAGTAGTTTTCTGGTGGCATCTTTAGGATTCTCTATGTATAGAATCATGTCATCTGCAAACAGTGACAGTTTTACTTCTTCTTTTCCAATTTGTATTCCTTTTCTTTTTCTTCTCTGATTGCCGCGGCTAGGACTTCCAAAACTATGTTGAATAACAGTGGTGAGAGTGGACATCCTGTCTTCTTCCTGATCTTAGAGGAAATGCTTTCAGTTTTTCATCATTGAGAATGTTTGCTGTGGGTTTGTAGTATATGGCCTTTATTATGTTGAGGTAGGTTCCCTCTATGCCCACTTTCTGGAGAGTTTTTTTCATAAACAGCTGTTGAATTCTGTCAAAAGCTTTTTCTACATCTATTGAGATGATTATATAGTTTTTATTCTACAATTTATTAATATGGTGTAGCACACTGATTGATTTGCATATATTGAAGAATCCCTGCATCCCTGGGATAAATCCCACTTGATCATGGTGTATGATCCTTTTTTTTTTTTTTTTTTTTTTGCGGTACGCGGGCCTCTCACTGTTGTGGCCTCTCCCATTGCGGAGCACAGGCTCCGGACGCACAGGCTCAGCAGCCATGGCTCACAGGCCCAGCCACTCCGCAGCATGTGGGATGTTCCTGGACCGGGGCACGAACCCGTGTCCCCTGTATCGGCAGGTGGACTCTCAACCACTGTGCCACCAGGGAAGCCCGGTGTATGATCCTTTTAATGTATTGTTGGATTCTGTTTGCTAGTAGTTTTTTGAGGATTTTTGCATCTATATTCATCAGTGATATTGGTCTGTAATTTTCTTTTTTTGTAGTATCTTTGGCTGGTTTTGGTATCAGGGTGATGGTGGCCTCATAGAATGAGTTTGGGAGTGTTCCATCCTCTGTAATTTTTTTGGAAGAGTTTGAGAAGGATGGGTGTTAGCTCTTCTCTAAATGTTTAATAGAATTCACTTGTGAAGCCATCTGGTCCTGAACTTTTGTTTGTTGGAAGATTTTTAATCACAGTTTCAATTTCATTACTTGTGATTGGTCTGTTCATATTTTCTATTTCTTCCTGGTTCAGTCTTGGAAGGTTATACTTTTCTAAGAATTTGTCCATTTCTTCCAGGTTGTCCATTTTATTGGCATAGAGTTGCTTCTAGTAGTCTCTTAGGATGTTTTGTATTTCTGCAGTGTCTGTTGTAACTTCTCCTTTTTCATTTCTAATTTTATTGATTTGAGTCCTCTCCTTCTTTTTCTTGATGAGTCTGGCTAATGGTTTATCAATTTTGTTTATCTTCTCAAAGAACCAGCTTTTAGTTTTATTGATCTTTGTTATTGCTTTCTTTGTTTCTATTTCATTTATTTCTGCTCTGATTTTTATGATTTCTTTCCTTTTGCTAACTTTGGTTTTGTTTGTTCTTCTTTCTCTAGTTCCCTTAGGTGTAAGGTTAGGTTGTTTCTTTGAGATTTTTCTTGTTTCTTGAGGTAGGCTTGTATAGCTATAAACTTCCCTCTTAGAACTTCTTTTGCTGCATCCCATAGGTTTTGAATCGTCGTGTTTTCATTATCATTTTTCTCTAGGTATTTTTTGATTTCCTCTTTGATTTCTTCAGTGATCTCTTGGTTATTTAGTAATATACTGTTTAGCCTCCATGTGTTTGTGTTTTTTACATTTTTTTCCCTGTAATTGATTTCTAATCTCATAGCCTTGTGGTCAGAAAAGATGCTTGATATGATTTCAATTTTCTTAAATTTACTGAGGCTTAATTTGTGACCCAAGGTGTGATCTATCCTGGAGAATGTTCCGTGTGCACTTGAGAAGAAAGTGTAATCTGCTGTTTTTGGATGGAATGTCCTATAAATATCAATTAAATCTATCTGGTCTATTGTGTCATTTACAGCTTGTGTTTCCTTATTAATTTTCTGTTTGGATGATCTGTCGATTGGTGTTAAGTGAGGTGTTAAAAGTCCCCCACTATTGTTGTGTTACTGTTGATTTCCTCTTTCATAGCTGTTAGCAGTTGCCTTATGTATTGAGGTGCTCCTATGTTGGGTGCATATATATTTATAATTGTTATATCTTCTTCTTGGATTGATCCCTTGATCATTATGTAGTGTCCTTCCTTGTCTCTTGTAACATTCTTTATTTTAAAGTCTATTTTATCTGATATGAGTATTGCTACTCCAGCTTTCTTTTGATTTCCATTTGCATGGAATATCTTTTTCCATCCCCTCACTTTCGGTCTGTATGTGTCCCTAGGTCTGAAGTGGGTCTCTTGTAGACAACATATATATGGGTCTTGTTTTTGTATCCATTCAGCAAGCCTGTGTCTTTTAGTTAGAGCATTTAATCCATTCACATTTAAGGTAATTATCAATATGTATGTTCCTATTACCATTTTCTTAATTGTTTTGGGTTTGTTTTTGTAGGTCCTTTTCTTCTCTTGTGTTTCCCACTTAGAGAAGTTCCTTTAGCATTTGATGTAGAGTTGGTTTGGTGGTGCTGAATTCTCTTAGCTTTTGCTTGTCTGTAAAGCTTTTGATTTCTCCATCAAATCTGAATGAGATCCTTGCTGGGTAGAGTAATCTTGGTTGTAGGTTCTTCCCTTTCATCACTTTAAGTATATCATGCCACTCCCTTCTGGCTTGTAGAGTTTCTGCTGAGAAATCAGCTGTTAACCTTATGGGAGTTCCCTTGTATCTTATTTGTCATTTTTCCCTTGCTGCTTTCAGTAATTTTTCTTTGTGTTTAATTTTTGCCAGTTTGATTACTATGTGTCTTGGCGTGTTTCTCCTTGGGTTTATCCTGTATGGGACTCTCTGTGCTTCCTGGACTTGGGTGTCTATTTCCTTTCCCATGTTAGGGAAGTTTTCGACTATAATCTCTTCAAATATTTTCTCGGGTCCTTTCTCTCTCTCTTCTCCTTCTGGGACCCCTATAATGCGAATGTTGTTGCATTTAATGTTGTCCCAGAGGTCTCTTAGGCTGTCTTCATTTCTTTTCATTCTTTTTTCTTTATTCTGTTCCACGGCAGTGAATTCCAGCACTCTGTCTTCCAGGTCACTTATCTGTTCTTCTGCCTCAGTTATTCTGCTATTGATTCCTTCCAGTGTATTTTTCATTTTAGTTTTTGTATTGTTCATCTCTGTTTTTTGTTCTTTAATTCTTCTAGATCTTTGTTAAACATTTCTTGCATCTTCTCGATCTTTGCCTCCATTCTTTTTCCCAGGTCCTGGATCATTTTCACTGTCATTATTCTAAATTCTTTTTCTGGGAGATTGCCTATCTCCACTTCATTTAGTTGTTTTTCTCAGGTTGTATCTTGTTCCTTCATCTGGTACATAGCCCTCTGCCTTTTCATCTTGTCTGTCTTTCTGTGAATGTGTTTTTTGTTCCACAGGATTGTTCTTCTTGCTTCTGTCCATAAAGGCTTATATTTCCTGATTTTTCAGAGTAGTCAAATCATTGTTATTAACAAGAAAATTTTACTTTTTATACTAAACTTCTACTTACCTTGAATTGAATTCAAACAGATAACATGGCTCATATTTTAACATAATATTGTACAGTTAATAATAATTAATGTTCCAAATTATGTGCCTGAGGAACTGCAAGATATCCCAAAGATTGTATTACATTAAAAATATCTGGTTAATATGCAAATAATAAAGCTCTGAAGATTACTAATTCATTTATGGTAACTGTGATGACTCTTAATTAGATTATTCAAATAACCAGAATATTTCCACTCTCTGACCAATCTAAGCTAATGTGGCTTTACTCTAATAAGAAAGTACATATCCTCATAATTTGGCCCTAATCCATCTGTATTAATTATATGTATTTTTCCTTTCTAACTGCCCAAGAGGCTTTTGTTTTGGTATAGAAGAGCACTGTCGACTACTTTCTCATGTAAATTTAATTTATAAATTCAATTTGTTCATGATTATTTGTATTAAACTGCAGAGCCCATAGGACTAGTCATTAATCAGCAGTTTCCATGACACCTAGCAAATAGTAGATACACAAACGTCTGTGAACAAATTGAATGGCGAAAATGTAACCTGCAGAAAGAATATACTCCATCTCCAACCACATCAATTTCCAACACCTGATCATTATAATTCACTATGTTTCTTTTCTTCTTAGCAGCAAAGTTAACCTCAGTAAAGGACTTGTAAATACTTACTTTCTCTGCTTTCAGGCTCATTTTGCCCAAGAACACAAGTTCTTGATGGATTCATTTGCCACTGTAAAAGGACACAAACATTTTATTTATATGTTTAATAAATAGCATTTCAGGGCTTCCCTAGTGGCGCAGTGGTTGAAAGTCTGCCTACCGATGCAGGGGACACAGGTTCGTGCCCCGGTCTGGGAAGATCCCACATGCCGCAGAGCAGCTAGGCCCATGAGCCATGGCCGCTGAGCCTGCGCATCTGGAGCCTGTGCTCTGCAACGGGAGAGGCCACAACAGTGAGAGGCCCACGTACCGCAAAAAAAAAAAAAAAAAAAAAAAAAAAAAAAAAAAAAGTAGCATTTCAGCACTGTGCTTTCAAATATCAAAACAGCTTAAAACAATGTAAGAAAAAAGAGTTAGTGTGTCATACCAACCAAGCCCTAATAAGGACTCTGAATGACCCTGAATGATATGACTTCTGGAATGAGAATCAATATTCTTACAGAAGGAAGTGTAAAAATCCTCCTTTACCCTCGTTTTACAGGTAAGGAGGTGGAAGACCAGAGAAGCATAGTGACTTGCCCAAGGTTACATACTGACTAAAGACAGCAGTAGCACCAGAACCTGGGTCTGCCCATGCCCAATACTATAGAATTTCCACCACTTCATATTCTAGCTCCAGGTCCTACAGAATCTTATAATAGCTAGAGAAGACCTAGATAGAAAGAATGAAAATAAGACAAAGACTATCTTGCCTTTTAATATAGTAATATAATATATACTATTATTTTTATCATAGCATACCATTCATTGTATCATATCATATCATATCACATCTCCTCTGATTATAGTTTTCCATCTCAATCATTCAGAAAGAAATACAGAAGCATGAAGATTCTCAGATATTACAGTGAAGACTGGAGCAGCAGATAATAAAAACTGAGTGTAATCAATATCTCAAAGCACACCCTTCCTTTCTTATTTGCCTAGAAATCCCCATCATAAGAAACACTAATGACTTAACCAAAAAAGCCCCACTAGGGCACTCTCTCCAGAAAGACACAATTAAGTGGATAGTTCCTGGGGGCCTCTTCCAGAAGCATCAGTTAGTTCATCAGATGAAGTCATTAATATCATGGGCCTTGAAGGAGAATGAGATATAAGACAGACATTTTACCATGTATAAAAAAGTCCTTGGAAGGGGAAGACATCTAGAACTGGTTGGTCACCTATAGAAATGGGATGGTTAGGATTAGCACCAGGAAAAAGGAGGATTTCCAAGCAATGGGAAGATATATGTGAAATTAAAAAAAAAAAAAAAAGTCATGTTCAAAACATGTCAAACCATTAAAATCTATTACTTTGGGCAAAGTAAAAACTAATAACCTTGAATTTATATTTAAGGATCATCATAAAAAGACTGTCTAACTGTGAAAACTCAGAAGCAATCTAGGTGTCCAACAAAAAGGGAATGCTTAAATAAGTTATGTCCATAGGTTGCAATACTGTGTAATCATTAAAAATTATTTCTGAAGAATTTTCAATGACACAGAAAATACAGCAACATGTTAACAGTGGTATCTATGAACTGTGGGATAATATCTGTTCTTATTTTCATCTATATATTTGTTCTTTTTTCTATTTCCTCTATAATGAGCATACATTACTTTCACAATTTAAAAAAAGTAATATAACCTAATAAAGAAAATTTTACATGTATTAAACAGAAAAAAATAGTTTCTCAGTAAATGGACTTGGGTTTACACAGGTAAAATATATTCTTGGAAATACTGTTGCCCAGCCCTAGCCTAGTCTGCAACAACCCCACAGAACAGAACCTCTTACCTCAAGGCATATGGTAACACCTCAAAGAGAAAAGAAAAAAATTTTCAAACAAAATTAATTTCAATTGGTTTAATGTTTAAAAAAATGAAATTTACTGGTACTCATGCTACTTTTGACAGTCTAAAAGCAATATAATCATTATAAAAATTCCAATGTGGAACAAATACTAGTTCGTGTTAGTTACTGGTATTTACAAAACTAGGCATTTAGCTATAACCAAGTAGTTTAAATCATTGACATAATATTGCAAGCCAGGCCAGATGAGGGAAAGGATGAGAGGGTGGAGAGCTAATCTTCACTGGAAGGAGTACAGAGAGACCAGGTGTACCTGAATGAGGGCACTCCTGGGTGGGTCTTGGCCCAACAGGTATTTCTGAATCCCATCTCTGCCCGAGGGGCCTTCACTCCCTTTGTCTTCCTGTCTCTTCCTGCTTCTCTTGCCCTGTCTTACATTCTTCTGATCTCTTCGTTCTCTTTACGGTAGAAAAGCTACTAAAATCCACCAGTAAGCAAGATATTTCAGAATTCACTTAACCCAGCACTGACAGTCTTGAAGAGCTAGGTCACTTACACTTTATAAAGAGAATTATTTCCTCCCAATCTTCAGGAGGAATGAAGGAACAGAAAACAAAAATACAGAACTGGTGATTTCCCTTTTGATTAGATGGATACAAACTTGTTTAGTTTTACAAGAGGCATCTGTCCCATCTCTCCCTTCTTTCAGTGCCCCCCTTTTCTTTTTAAAATCATGTCTTTTAAATAAGACAACTGGAAATAAAAAACAAAAATATACTAATGATGAAAAATCTGAAAGTGAAATCAAGAAAACACTCCCATTTACCATTGCAACAAAAAGAATAAAATATCTAGGAATAAACCTACCTAAGGAGACAAAAGACCTGTATGCAGAAAATTATAAGACACTGATGAAAGAAATTAAAGATGATACAAATAGATGGAGAGATATACCATGTTCTTGGATGGAAAGAATCAACATTGTGAAAATGACTCTATTACCCAAAGCAATCTACAGATTCAATGCAATCCCTATCAAACTACCACTGGCATTTTTCACAGAACTAGAACAAAAAATTTCGCAATTTGTATGGAAACACAAAAGACCCCGAATAGCCAAAGCAATCTTGAGAACGAAAAAAGGAGCTGGGGGAATCAGGCTCCCTGACTTCAGACTATACTACAAAGCTACAGTAATCAAGACAGTATGGTACTGGCACAAAAACAGAAAGATAGCTCAATGGAACAGGACAGAAAGCCCAGAGATAAACCCATGCACATATGGTCACATTATCTTTGATAAAGGTGGCAGGAATGTACAGTGCAGAAAGGACAGCCTCTTCAATAAATGGTGCTGGGAAAACTGGACAGGTACATGTAAAAGAATGAAATTAGATCACTCCCTAACACCATACACAAAAATAAGCTCAAAATGGATTAAAGACCTAAATGTAAGGCCAGAAACTATCAAACTCTTAGAGGAAAACATAGGCAGAACACTCTATGACATAAATCACAGCAAGATCCTTCCTGACCCACCTCCTAGAGTAATGGAAATAAAAACAAAAATAAACAAATGGGACCTAATGAAACTTCAAAGCTTTTGCACAGCAAAGGAAACCATAAACAAGACCAAAAGACAACCCTCAGAATGGGAGAAAATATTTGCAAATGAAGCAACTGACAAAGGATTAATCTCCAAAATTTACAAGCAGCTCATGCAGCTCAATAACAAAAAAACAAACAACCCAATCCAAAAATGGGCAGAAGACCTAAATAGACATTTCTCCAAAGAAGATATACAGAATGCCAACAAACACATGAAAGAATGCTCAACATCATTAATCATTAGAGAAATGCAAATCAAAACTACAATGAGATATCATCTCACACCAGTCAGAATGGCCATCATCAAAAAATCTAGAAACAATAAATGCTGGAGAGGGTGTGGAGAAAAGGGAACACTCTCGCACTGCTGGTGGGAATGTGAATTGGTTCAGCCACTATGGAGAACAGTATGGAGGTTCCTTAAAAAACTACAAATAGAATTACCATATGACCCAGCAATCCCACTACTGGGCATATACCCTGAGAAAACCAAAATTCAAAAAGAGTCATGTACCAAAATGTTCATTGCAGCTCTATTTACAATAGCCCGGAGATGGAAACAACCTAAGTGCCCATCATCGGATGAATGGATAAAGAAGATGTGGCACATATATACAATGGAATATTACTCAGCCTTAAAAAGAAACGAAATTGAGTTATTTGTAATGAGATGGATAGACCTAGAGTCTGTCATACAGAGTGAAGTAAGTCAGAAAGAAAAAGACAAATACCATATGCTAACACATATATATGGAATTTAAGAAAAAAAAGGATGTCATGAAGAACCTAGGGGTGGGACGGGAATAGAGATGCAGACCTACTGGAGAACGGACTTGAGGATATGGGGAGGGGGAAGGGTGAGCTTTGACAGGGCGAGAGAGAGTCATGGACATACACACTAACAAACGTAGTAAGGTAGATAGCTAGTGGGAAGCAGCCACATGGCACAGGGATATTAGCTCGGTGCTTTGTGACAGCCTGGAGGGGTGGGATAGGGAGAGTGGGAGGGAGGGAGACGCAAGAGGGAGGACATATGGGAACATATGTATATATATAACTGATTCACTTTGTTATAGAGCAGAAACTAACACACCATTGTAAAGAAATTGTACCCCAATAAAGATGTTAAAAAAAAATAATAATAAAAAAATAAATAAGGATAAAAATATATGATTCTTCACACACAAACTAGAAAACTAAATAGTGTGTTGCTATATTAATTTTTAAATAAATTTTTAAATATATATATGGTTTAGTAAGTAATTTTTAGGTGCCTTATATGTTCCAGGCACCCTGGATTCAAACAGAAAAGTAAAGTTGAAATTTATAAACAGTTCTATCATATGCCTTTTGTACCCACTGCAAACTACAGTATATAAATGTTATATTAAATGCCAGAATTATGGGACTTCCCTGGTGGCGCAGTGGATAAGACTCCGTGCTCCTAATGCCAGGGGCCCAGGTTCAATCCCTGGTCAGGGAACTAGATTCCACATGCATGCCACAACTGAGTTCACATGCCACAACTAAGGAGCTGGCAAGCCGCAACTAAGGAGCCCACCTGCTGTAACTAAGGAGCCCATGTGCTGCAACTAAGGAGCCAGCGAGCTGCAACTAAGACCTGGTGCAACCAAATAAATAAATATTAAAAAAAAAAAAGCCAGAATTATCAAAGCAACATATGATTCTGGACAGGATCCTTTTGCTGTATAGAACTTTATTGGGACAACTGGTAAACCCTGACTGGACTCTGTGGATTAAATGGTAGCAACATATCAATGATAATTTCCTGAGTTTTGTGGTGGTTATGTAGGATAATATACTGTTTGAGGAAATATACAAGAAAGTATCTGAGAGTGATCTGGCATCATAGCAACAACTTATCTCTCAAATGTTCTGGAAAAAAAATTATTTGTAGTATTTTTGTAACTTCTGTATGCTTGAGATTATTTCTAAAAAGAAAAAGGTTTTTTTGTTTTTTTTTCCGGTACACGGGACTCTCACTGTTGTGGCCTCTCCCGTTGCGGAGCGCAGGCTCAGCGGCGATGGCTCACGGGCCCAGCCGCTCCGTGGCATGTGGGATCTTCCCAGACCGGGGCACCAACCCGTGTCCCCTGCATCAGCAGGTGGACTCCCAACCACTGCGCCACCAGGGAAGCCCAAGGAAAAGTTTTTTATAAACATTCTTTGTAACTTTTCTATATGCTTGAGATTATTTCTAAAAACAAAAAGTTTTTTAGAAACCAAAGTAGTAAAAAAGCACAAAGAATTAAAGTTCTGAGTTTTCCACAAACCACCCCAGCACTTTTTTGGAAATGTCAAATATTAAATTCTTATTTTTTCCTGGTTTTTCTCATGAGAAATGCACACGTGTGTGTGTGTGTGTGTGTGTGTGTGTGTGTGTGTGTGTGTGTCCGTGTCCCCTTCTTTTGGGTAATCTTAAACTACTTTCACCTCTGTCTACCACTTCAATCCAGAAAGAAGGGTGAGGGAAGAGGTGGGTCAAGGATTTTCTTTTGTTAGCCACCAGATGGCACCAAAGGACTAACTAATTCAAGATCTGTAAGGTCAAGGCACAACTCTTGACAGAGATCTATATTCATAAGGCAGATCCTAAGCTGAACATTTGTAGTTAAGCAAGTGCTTGCACATAAAAATAAACTCAATGATAACTCTTTAAAAGGGTAAGAATCACTAATTTAAAATATGCAGCAGAGTACCTAACAATATAATAAAAAGTATATTTGAAAAAATGTGTATCTACTTACTGTAAATTTGCTAACACCTTCAAGTTCCCCAAATCTCATGTAAGAGATGTCTGCCTTCTTTTTTCCAACATCTACATCCCCTGCATAGATTTGTTTTATGCCCGCACCTTTAATTAAAGGTACACATTCATCACATGGGCACTTTGTCACAAAAATCATACTTCTTTCTTCTGGTTTTATCTCTTGACACCTACAAAAAATATATATAAAATATCAGGAAGATAGTTTCTAAAAGGGTAAGTTATGTTTGAGAAAAATCTTTAAACATTAAAATTGAGCTGCTTTAAGAACAGATTTACAACATTATACACAATAATGATCAAGCCTTATTCTTGCTGAATTAGTCAATGGCAAGATTTTCAGTATTACATTACAAAGGAAATGAAAAAAGAGAGGGAGAGAGAGAGAGAGAGAGAGAAAACAATGCTTTCTAAGTAAGAAACGCTTTATAATGCCAGAATTAGGGGCTAGAACTAACACCCTCCCTAAGAATGTACCATGTGTGATTAGACATTAAGTCATCATGGTAGCCAAAAGGTCTACCTCTTATCTGGTAACTAACAGATATTTAATAATGCTTACTAAATTGATAAATTAATATTAGAGTTCTGTTTTGAGTTACAGTTCCCTTACTCCCTTCCCTAACAGGATAATTTTATTTAACAAGCATTTGGATTTGACAAAACAAAGCAAGTAATCTGTAATGAAGAGCACAAGGAAAAAAAAACAGAGGAGTTTAGTGAAATTTTACATGCCAGGGGTAGTTTAGGACTAAGGAATGCTTCATCTGAGGATACAGGAGTTGTACTTCTGGGTTCTATGGTTTACACTGCTCTCAGTCTTACATTCCCCACCACCAGCCTTCTGCATCCATGTCCTTAGTTCAGATTCTCATCCTGTCCCCCTGTACTAGGGCAGCAGAATTGTATGCATCTAGTCTGTTCAAACAATATGCTTGCAACCTAAGTAATCATTAGTGTGGCTCTGTCAATGTCATTCAATTTCTCCACTACCTACCAAATGAAGTCTAAACTCAAAGTCCTCCCTTGTCAGTCCCAACCGATCCCATGTGCTCCATGGTGCAGCCTAAGTGGAACATCTGTGTTCCTAAACACACAAGCATTTTCCTACTTCTAGCCCACTGCTATGCCTGAAGCAAGAATGGTTTCCCTTCAAGTAAGCATCTCCAATGGCCATAATCCTACCAAACCTTTAAAGCACAGCTCAAATGCCAGTTTCTCCATAAAGCTTTTCCCTCTCACTCCCCCTCCATGCGTAGCAGCCCCTGAATTTCCACCCACTTTGTGTTGGCCTTTCCCACACAACTGACCATGTTAGGTTGAATACAGTCTTATATCCCATACTGTGTTACAAGCTCCTCAAGGACAGAAACCATGACTTATGCAGATTTAAATCCCCTAAGATCACCCACTTAATGGTAAATGCTGAGAAATGTTTGTGGAAATGATCTAAATTAACATTAGAAGGAGGTAATGCCAGTTATAATCTCTAACAAAAACTATGTTAAAGCAATTTGATTCATAATAAAATCTATATATTCATAAATATAAATATATGGGCTCTACATTTAGAAAACAAAACTGATTATATAATGCAGAAATATGCAAGACCCTAAGGACAAACTTCAAGCAGTTTTATACCGGACAGAGAAGGAAGAAAGGAAAAAAGACTTGCTCAATAAATTTGAAGGCCTGCAGGATCCCTGACAATGGCTTCAGGTCAGGTAGCAAAGACCAAGTAGGACCAAAGTTATACTTCTGAAAAGAATATTTCTTGGAATTTTTTAAAAAGGCAATAAATTACAGCTAAAATAAAACTAATTTTAACTAACCCTTGCTACATTTTATAGAAAATACATGCGAACAAATTTCATACCTAAATGTCAAGGCATTCTGTTCTGCGTGTACAATGTATCTGAATTTCCTTATTTCTCTGTCTTTCTGTTTGTCATCCATGTGCGGGAAGTCAGCATACTCAGATCCAACAGGAAAAGCATTATAACCACATCCTATGAAGTACATTGCTCCTGTTCCATCACAATTTCTCTATGAAAAGTAAGCAAACCAACAAAGCTGTTTTCAACATTCTGAAAAGGCATCTTACATTGTATCTTTAAAGCCTAGTATCATACTTCTTATAATGAATTCACTTTTCCATGATAAACTGAGCCATCAGAAAAATACAATATTAGATTTTCCTGCCACAGTGTGGTCTTGTCAAAGTTAAATTTCAAGCAGCCTGATCATCTCTAGTATATAATCTCAAGGCAGTCCTTTGTTTTAGCAGTTAATTAAACAGTAGCTTAATTCACAAACTGTTTCATTTGATTCAGACACCTCTCCCTGAATAGGTTATAAGATCCTAGAGAACAGAAACCATGTTTTATACCTCCTCTCTACCCCTTAAAGTAGACCTATTACAGTGTTCCATACACAGCAGGTACACAATAAATTATTGTTAATTTCTTATATGCTCTGTGCTGTGCTACTGGTTAGCAAGTCAGAAATCCTAAAAATATTTTGAACAGACAATTTCTGTTTTGGGCTAAAAATGTGTTAGTGTATATAGTTGGAAAATAAATAATGCACTTTCCTTTAATTTTCATGTTTACTGAGCCTCTACTGTGTTTTTGTGTATATGTGCGTGTGTGTGTGTGTGTGTGTGTGTGTGTATGTAATAGAACTTCCTACTTGAGTGGTTTTTTTATTTCTCCTGGTCAGTGGCATATTAGGTGTCAATATGAATGTTTTATCAACTATAAAAGTAAAATATCTTATAAATCAGACCTGTTTATAATAGTTTGGAATATGCCATAAACCTCACTAAATTTCAATATATTATACATAGTTACTCATGTGATAGTTTCAACAGACTCAGTACTATAGCAGCTTGATAAAAATCATTGTTATGATGAGCCGACAGAAGCTTACAAATAGTATATTATCTCATTAATAATAAATTATCCTTGAGCATTCACTAAAGGTTAAACATCATGCTCACTTTTATATGTGTCACTTCATTTAATTAATCCTCACAACATCCTAGACAGTAGTACTATTACTATTCCCATTGTATAGATAAGGAAACAGGCCAAAAGAGATTAAATAACTTGTCCAAAGTCACAAAGCTGGTAAGCAACATAGCCAGAATTCGAGGATGGGTTGCTTGACTCCAAACCCATGTCCTTCCACTTTACCATGCTGCCTACACTCTAGATAATATAACTGGAAACCTAAATTCTCCAAAAAGTAGTTGAGAATTAGGTGTTAAGCCAAAAGGCTGCGGAGCATTTATATAAATCCAAGGGAGAGTTCCAACCATAGGCCAGGCCCTGTGCTAGGTTCTGGGAATACACTGGTAAATGTGACAGAGAATCCCAGCCCTCATGAACCTTCTGATCTGGAGACGATAAGAAACTGGACATGTAAATTTAACTGTGATGAGTGTCACCACGGAGTTGTACAGAATACTATGGGAGTTTCTGGCAGAGGAACCTATTCTAATAGGTGCTAACAATTTGCGAGGAAATAAGAGTCAAGAGATAGTCTGAAGGTGGAATTCACAGCATTTGGTGATGGATTGTTTGAGTGGAATGGGGAATGGGATGGTGACCACTAGTGAAGGAATAGGTTAGCCGGGAAGATACTGAATGTATTGGCTAGGTTGAACTTGAGGGGCTCATGACATATCCAGCCAAATAGTAAAATTACTTGCTATAAAGTCTGTTGAAAGACACTTAGGCCGCCCTACTCATCTTTTAGTCATCCTCATAGTTACGAAGTATCTCTTGGTTCCATGCCCTCCCAACCCATCCACAGAATTCCAAGTCCTCATCATCTCTTTTTATTAACCTCCCTAGTTCCTGTCTAGCCCCACTTCATTTTTTACATGCAAATCTAATCAAATCATTTTCCCACTTAAAATATTCTTGGATTGCTCTGTCCAGTATAGTAGCCAGTAGCACCATGTGGTCAGTGCAAACTGAGAGGTGCTGTAAGTATAAAATACATACAGGATTGTGAAGAATCAATACTTCCCCCAAATGCAAAACATTTTATTAAAAACATTAACCAATATTTTTATATTGGTTACATGTTGAAATGATAATATTTCTGGACAGACGATTAAGTAAAATACATATATATATATTTTTTGGCCGCGCTGCGCGACACGTGGGACCTTAATTCCCCAACCAGGGATCGATCCCGTGCCCCCTGCAGTGGAAACGCGGTGTCTTCACCACTGGACCGCCAGGGAAGTCCCAAGTAAAATATATTCTTAAAATGAATTCACCTGTTTCTTTTTATTTTATTTATTTATTTTTTGCGGTACACGGGCCCCTCACTGTTGTGGCCTCTCTCGCTGCGGAGCACAGGCTCCAGATGCGCAGGCTCAGCGGCCACGGCTCACGGGCCCAGCCGATCCGCGGCATGTGGGATCTTCCCGGACCGGGGCACGAACCCGTGTCCCCTGCATTGGCAGGTGGACTCTCAACCACTGCGCCACCAGGGAAGCCCTCTTTTTATTTTTTTAATGTGGCTCCTAAAAAAACTTAAATCACGTATGTGGCTTGCCTTTTATTTCTGTTGGTTAGCACTGTGCTAGTGTATCCCACTTTATCTGATGGATAAAGTCTAAACTCTCTATGTGGTACACAGAGCTCTTCATGGTGCAGCCCAAGTTTTTGCGACTCTGCTAGACACAGGACCCTGGACTTCAATGTGCCAAATCACTTGCATTTCTCCACATTCTCACGCCCTACCTCTGCATGTTACCCTTCTAGTCCCGCTAACTTGCTCTGCCTGATGAACTCCTACTCATTCTTCAAGACTAATAGCACCTGACCTCCCCTAATAGTATTTTACTCATTTCTCCAAGCGGAGTAAAGGTGCCTCCTCTGTGCTCTCACGGTATCAGGTTATAATTACAGTTATATACCAGTCACTTTTTCACCTCTGTCTCCATCTCTAGACTATATAAGGCTATGAAGGGTGGACTATGTGATCCTCAACTCCCCATTGTTCACTGTGGCACAGAGCCTACCCTGTGGAAGGTGTTTAATAAATGTTCACTAAATGAATAAATCTATATAAAACACTGTTGAGAGAATATGCAAATGTTTATAAAACTTAACAAATACACCAATAATATTAATCCCCAGGGGTCAAAAAAATGTCATGTACTTAAGATCGAAATATGTTTCAACAAAATCAAGTTTAAATGTTTATAAAGAATTATTTTCATACTTACAGATTTTCCTTCTGCCCAGATGACTGCTCCAACTCCTGTTTTATGATCCTCTGAAAGATACATGGCGTGTAACTCAGTAAAAATCAATGATTTGTTAGTTTCAGAAATACATTTTTTCCAAAAATAATAAACATGTATTTATTGAAATATACTTCATAAATGTAGCAGCAATCCTTGACAACCTCACTAATTACAGAAAAATATGAAAATAAGTATTGTCAAGCATAGAATATATGGGAGCTAGGTACGAACTAACTACAGACAGTGTCACTACCAACCCAATCTCACATGATCTATGTGCAGAGATAACACAGTGGCAGTGCCCGCACTCAGGTGACTTCAAAGCTGTAACCAGAACTGAGTGTAACTTTATTGAATTTCCACCAACTAGTCAGTTTTTAAATGACTATTTCTAATAGACGATGAAATCAATTAAGAAAGAAGTTTCTGAACTAATGGATTTAGTGTAATAACCATTCACAACAATCAAATCTGTCTTCTCCTAGCATTTTTTGCACTCTAATCATGGAAAATACATTTCATGAAAGTGTTCTTGCTATGAAAAAAGTTCAAATTCATAATACAAACATAAATCTTTATGGGCTTTCATATACACACACACACACACACACACACACACACACACACAATTTTTTTTTGCTGGAAGGTACATGAAAGGAATTTTGATTTAAATAAAATGATGCCCTTTCCCTGACCTTTACCTTGAGGGGAAAAGAATGCCAAGTTAGTGACATGATGCCCGTTTCTAAATCAAGTGGCAGAAGTCACAAATATAACATTATAATTTCCCTGCAGAACCAACCTATTTACTTTGCAACAAGAAAGGCTGTATTTCTTAAAACTATTAACCTTAAACAGAAAATACAAAACCAAAATAGAAATTCTAAATATTAAGAACTGACTTTTTCTTTCTACTACTACTAAGGGTAAGTTAAAAATTTCTAAGACAATTATACACAAATTATAAAAATCATAGTATTTATCAAAATCTTAATAAGAGACCAATATAGTTAAGTAGGTACATTTACACAGAGAAAGTGAAAATTATCTGTGAACTTGCTCTCAGGCATGTTCATATTGATGAGGATTAAACGAAACTGTGACTTCACCCCACAATTTCCTAAAAGTTAATCCTTCCAATAACAACATATTTAAATACTTTTCTAGTGAAAGTACAAAGAAACATTATTCTACCTATGCATGAAAAACTAGGATGCCTGATAAAGTTAATTTTTAAAGAAAGTTATGATACTATAATGAAATTCCCCATCTTCAGGTCAAGCAAGCTTGGGTTTTCAAAATTATACCACAAAGCATTTTTATAATTTATTTTAAGCACTTGTTGTCCATTATCTCATTTTTATCCTAAAGGTAAAGCAGACAAAATTTCCTTTTCTAGATGAGAAAACAGGCAAAGAAATTAAATGACTAAAATTTAGCCCTCCACACCCAACCGGCTTGCCTCCCTCCAATGTGAAGAATTTTGTAACAAAGGTTCCCCTTTACTGAATACCTGAGTGCCTATACTCACGAAGCTTATGGTCCAATGGAGAAGGAAGATGGTAACAAGGAAACATCTAAGAACCTAGGTGCTGTGCTGGACTATGAAGGAAAGGAGCAGGATGCTGAGGAACAGTGTATGGGAGAAACATACTTTATAGAGTGGAGACTGTCAGGAAAGGAATTTGGGGGTAAAAGTTTTGTTCCTTCCAAGATTGTCAGAATACAACATGAAGGGAAAAGAATATAATTATGGCTTTATGCTCCTTTCTAAGGTAAGCCGTATAGAAGTTAAAAACCTAAGATTATATTTCATTTATATTATAAATGAAAGCCTTTAAGTAAAATTGTACTTAATACATGTATAAATCTGAAACAGAAAATGAAAAACTCAAATAGAAACTCTTCATATCAAGAGTCTACTTTTCCTACCATTGATACTAAGTAGTTTTCATATTATTATTTTTTAGTCCAGGAGCCACTTTTTCTGTTTCAGTCTAGGGACAACCTAAATCTTGTCAGGAGGAAAAAAAATGTGATTTTTTTAAACTAAGCTCAGGGACTTCCTTGGTGGCACAGTGGTTAAGAATCTACCTGCCAATGCAGGGGATAGGGGTTCGAGCCCTGGTCTGGGAAGATCCCACATGGCGCAGAGCAACTAAACCCGTGTGCCACAACTACTGAGCCCTCATGCCACAACTACTGAAGCCCACGCACCTAGAGCTCGTGCTCCGCAACGAGAAGCCACCACCATGAGAAGCCCGCGCACCGCAACGAAGAGTAACCCCACTCACCGCAACTAGAGAAAGCCTGCGCGCAGAAACAAAGACCCAACGCAGCCAAAAATAAAGCTCTACTGCTTAGCTAAGGTTAGTTTCACCAAGAAGATATTCTTTACTACATGTCTTTTGAAATCAGAATAAAATTTCATCCATATACGATAAGTAGATTTCACCCAGCCCCCAAGGTTGGATGACAGATGAGGTAATTTCTCAAAAATCTTTTCACATCAGTAATTTTTATGTAAAGTTTCTCAAAAAGCTTTCATGTCTGTAAATTGCTCCCCAGGATCTGGTCATTCACAGGATTTTCTCTGTATACCCTTGAAGGAAAGGTCAACTTAAAATCACTGAGCCAAATTCCTGAGACTCTTCGGTCACTGAAAGTCAGAGGACTCTTTATCCTATGGTTCTGGAACACAGGCATGGTTATTTTAGCTCCCAATACTGTGGTCATGTCAGGGTTTGTCCAAGTGTGGTTCACAAACCAACTGCATCAGAATGACTGGACGCTTGTTACAAAGGCAGACTCCTGGCTCCCATGGAAATTCCATGAATCAACCTCTCCAAGGGAGGCAGCAGACTCAGGAATCTGTACTTCTCATGAGCATCACCTCTGATTCGTAGGCAACTAAAAGTTGAGAACCGCTGAGTTATGATTTGAAACAGTTAACTTTATTGGCTACTCCAACCTACTTTCATCATTAGCGTTGTGGTTCAGAAGGAAGGCATAATCGTCAGCTTTGGAAAACGCCTAGTCTAATGGGAAACAGGACATAAAAAGAAATCAAAACTCACACTTAAACCAGGTAGGTAAGATGTGATGCCCTCCTATCTCTGTTTTTTTCCCCTAGAGTCTAAACAAATTTTGTCACTTTTTTGCTACCCTCAAAGTAGCTTAGAAACATATTTTTAATGACACCTCTGTGGATCCTATTTACTCATCATTCAAAAATCAATTATTAATTACCTACTTTCAATTAGTTTCAGAACTCTTGTTAGAAGTTGCGGCATTCTTTTTAATCATATGTATATTTTTAAATGAAATGGTTTAATGGAATGATTTCTTCACCTATTAGAGTGAAATAAAGTTATGTGAGCTGAACAGCATAAAATTTAGTTATTAGAAACACACTAAGTCAAGGGTATATCTACCTTGCTGGATTGTCCTCAATGTTAAGTGAGGTACATATATAAATCACCTAGCTCTGTGCCTGACACATAGTAGGTGCTCAATAAATTTTTTATTATTATCAATGAGGAGTATCAGTCCAGAATTCCTTATCTGCAATCCCTTATATCAAGTTTTTTAAAACAGCTTGACACACATACATACAGCATGTACATATTATTTTTCTAAAATCTGAATTCCTTTTCATCTGGCTTCAAGAGCTTTGGGTAGGGGACTGTGGACCATTTATCTTTGTATATAAAAATATTTCTTTTGTGCTAAGGGAAAAACAATGATGAGGACATGGTCTCTCCCCTGGCAGAGCTCACAGTGGAAAGGAGCACATGACATAAGAGTCGCATTCTATTCAGGATTCGGGTTCCAGGCAAGAAAGTCATACATAGACAAAAAATTAACCTTGAAAAACCTATATCACCCATCAAGCGCATAAGTACAAAACTCTGCATAGTAACAGCAGGTAAATTTACAATACTATAACTACACTAGTAGAGTATCTAATAAAGAATATATATGCAAATTTATATCTATACATTACTGCATCTTTAAATAGTGGAGCCATACACGGTATTATTAGGTATTAGGAGAGGAGCTCCTGAGGTTAAGTAAAAAAACAGACTCACACCTCCCATCTTACGCTCACTCTGGAATCTGCTGAATTCTAATTAGCAAATGAGAATTAGTGAAGTATAGCTGTAACAGCTGTTTCCATTTATGTTTCTGTCCTTCCAGAATGGTTGGGAGAAAAATTCTTTATAAAGCTGGAGTTGGCAGAGACTAACATAGAGCCCACGATACAAGATACTTACATTAAGTCAGACCTTTACAGAATACAGTTGTTTGGCATCACGTAGTTTGTGCCTATAGTAGAATCAAATTCTTCAATAAGAATCAAGTGATTATTAACCCTGCTGAATGTTGGAATCCCTTACAGAAATTTAAAAACTCACAGACCTAGGACATACCCTTAGGGACCAGGTTTAGTAGGTCTGGGTTAGAATTTGAGCATTCTTACTTTTAATAAAAGTTTCTAGGGTGATTCTAACATGCTGCCATTTGAAAACCTCCATTTTACTGAAATTACTTCAACCTGTGGTCTTTGTTGAGCATATACCGCAGAGCAGTGGCATTTGTATGGACTTTTTCTGAAGATTTTCTCTCTTCTCCTTCTTTCTTGGGATAAGTTTAAAAATTCCTACTATAGCCTACTCACCAAATCTTACTCTACTGTTCCTCCTGCCTGCATTTTCTTTTCCTTATTTCAAAGTTGCATTTTAAAAAGTGATCATGTGGGGAGGGGGAAGGGTAAGCTGTGACAAAGCGAGAGAGAGGCACGGACATATATACACTACCAAACATAAGGTAGATAGCTAGTGGGAAGCAGCCGCATAGCACAGGGAGATCAGCTCGGTGCTTTGTGACCGCCTGGAGGGGTGGGATAGGGAGGGTGGGAGGGAGGGAGACGTAAAAGGGAAGAGATATGGGAACATATGTATAACTGACTCACTTTGTTATAAAGCAGAAACACACCATTGTAAAGCAATTATACGCCAATAAAGATGTAAAAAAAAAGTGATCATGATTCTACTTTGAAAAATGTTATGTCTGCTGAGATGTAAAAACACTGTTCTATAATTGGAAATACAGATACCGCCTTTTATCATGATAGAGAAAATTCCCAAGTAATATTTTCCTTTTTCACATACTTACTCAGGTACAACTTAATAAAATAAAAATGTTTGATTTCTCCACTTGCTGATTGAAGACATACCAGAAATTGGAAGAATATGAAAAAATTCTCCTTTACTTTGATTCTATTTGTTATTTTGAATTCATATTTTTAGTTTAAAGATTTTTTAGGTTTTTACTAAATACTGAATACCTACAGAATATTGAAGAGTTAAGAAAAAAATGAATAATTCTGGTTCTCTCTCCCCTCTCTTTTTGTCCTATCTCTAGCGGAGGGCTCATTCAACTGTGAAATGATAAAAGCAAGAAGCAGAAAGGGCCTAATCAGATCCTGACTTATAAATGTAGCACCCGATACAGGCCACAAGAAATCCTAAAACTAAGAGTTGTCTACTCAAGGGTCTCACTAACTTCTCTTTATTTGTATGACCAACAAAACCTTAGTATCTAAGAGTCAGTAAACGCTACCATAGATGAAATGAATACTTTACTTCTGAGACAAATACGACCCGAGCAGCCCCGATTTATGAACTAAGCGTATAACTCACCAGTTCGATATGCCAATAACCTTGCCTGAACCATGCAGTGCCTTGCAATTTCTTGCGGCAAACTCTGATTGTGAATTTCATTAATCTGTTCGGTATTGCTACAATAAAATCCGTAGTGTTTAAAGTTGGGCACACTGGAAGCTACTGTGGCCAAAAGTAGGATAAGGTCTTTCATGTTTTGTCTTAGATTGCTAAAGTACGGATTTTCACACAGGTTCTCCAAACCTATAGTCATCAGTATTTGCTTATGCATTTCTTCTCCGGAAACCAAAAATATCATTTCATATTCTTTTATTCTTTCTTGTTTACATTCAGAATAAAAGTCAATGGTAGTGTCCGGCAATGTTTTTGAAATTTTTTGAATAAAGTCACATTTGTAAGAGGTCTCCTCTACAAACTGCACCATGTAACACACCAAAGGCTGAAGTAAGACACACACATGGGCCCGACTGTTTGACTTCAATCTTTCCACTGCTTTGGCATCTAACTTTGCATCTTCAGAACTAGAGGCCTCGGTAAGCAAGCTTATTTCTGGATCAGCAGGCCAATATGAAATTCGGTTAACTCCAGCTGAAACACAAAATATGAACGGTAGTTATCAGATGCATGCTGAAATTAAGGGTTTTCTTGATAAATCCACCATATCACTGCAGTAGGTCCAAAGGTCCCAATATAATAAAAGTCTATTACCAAGTCACCAATAATAGAGCCCAAGTGCTGGCAAACTACGGCCACAGGCCAAATCTGTCCTGTTGCCTATTTTTATACAGCTTGCAGGTCAACAATGGATTTCGCAGTTTTAAATAGTTGGAAAATCAAAAGAAAACTATTTTGTGACATGAAAATCATATAAAACCCAAATTTCAGTGCCTATAAAGATTTGTGGAAACACAGACAAACCTAATCTTTGACATTGTCTCTGGCTGTTTCTGTACTACAATGGAGTAGCTGAGTTGAGAGCTGAATAACTAGCTGTATGGATACCCTATGGCTTGCAAAGCCTAAAATACTTACTATCTGGCCCTTTATAGGAAAAGTTTGCCAACAACAAAACCCATGGAAGGTATCTGTGGAATCACTACCTTTGCTAAGTGTGGTCCCAAAGCCCAGAGATAGGACTATATACCAGAGTCCTCCAAGTAATCGAATGGCGGCTTTTAGAAATACCATAACATAACTGATACTGGCTAGAGTTTTGTACCTGAAATAACAATTCATCCACACATGAAAAATGTACCTGTACTCTAAACTCTTCCTCTGGGAAGCTCTTCTAAGAAAATATTTGAAATAAAGACAAAAGAAAATTCATGCATGCATATGTTTAGTGCAGCATTGTTTAAAACAGTAAAAACATAGAAAAAATCTAAATGGCCAAAATAGAGGAATGGTTTAACACATTACAGTCTTCCTCATAATAAAATATGCAGTTATCCAAAACGTCCACAAAGAATTTGTAATGTGAGGGCAGCAGGGAAGCGGGGGGAGAGGAAGCAATATTAATTGTTTTTAAGTCCACAAAACTGAAGCCAAAACAACAAACTAGAAGGAACGTTTTTCAATAAATGTAACAGAGAAAAGGTTAGTAATCTTTGATATAGAGATTTTAATCCACTAAGAGCACATATGAATTGACAAGAATAAAGCCTCCAAGAGAGACAAAATAAATGAACAATTTACAAAAGAGAAAGCAAATCTGGATAATATGAAAAAATTTTTAATTTGTGTTTGCGAATGAACGATGAGATGCCTTATACAAAACTAAGCACGTAAATGTTTATCAATTAGTTACTATTTTACAACAAAGAAACGCGTTTGCTAGTGTCTCATGTAACTTCTGCTAGGAGAGGCATTTATGTTTTTGATAATTGTGCCCAGAAGTGAACAGGCAGATGGCCCACACGTTTTCTTCATTCAAAGATACAGATGAACTAAAAAATTCGAGTTAAACAAACACACATTTCTATCTACTCCCTCCTACTACTGACCCTTACTGTGCCTTGGGCTGTAAAGTAATCTTGAAGGCCTCAAAGCTATCAGAATGTTTCCTCTGGCTGTTTCTTTTTCCCTCTGTTGGAGTTCTCATAATTCATTTCCTAACCAGCAGTAATGATCAATCTTTCATCTAAGCATTCTGGTTGCTTCTAGTAATCTTGATTCAAGAAGAGGGGATGACCAATGTTTAAACGTATTTTCATGTACTAGTAGCAGAAGCTACAGCAAAGGTTCTCAAATTTTTTGTCTCAGACTCTGTTACACTCTTAAAAATCAATGAGGACTCCAAAGAGTTTTTGTTTATGTGGACTATATCTACTGATATTTACTGCATTAGAAAATTTAAACAAAATTTTAAAATATTAATTCATTAAAAATAGCAATAAGAACCATCATAAATTAATATAAATAACAGTTTAATAAAAAATAACAATTTTCCAAAACAAACACCAGTTGAGAAGAATGGCATTAAAGTTTATACAAATCTCTTTATTATCCGGCTGAATAGAAGATAGTTGGGTTCTCAAGTCTGCTTCTGCTTTCAACCTCTTGCCTTAGCTTTTCACTGAAGTATATATAAAAAGTGTCCGGCCTCACATGATATGCAGTTAAAAAAGGAGTAGTTTAACAGCCATTTCAAATAATTATGAATATTCTTCACACTACATAAAATTTTGAGAAGGGATAGTTTCTTAGAGGTAAGTAACAGTGTGGAATCTAAAATCACACAACAAACTTTTTGTACTGTTAAAGTCCACTTGTCTATCTTACACTTAGAATGGCTCTTTCACTCACGCATGATTTTCTAGCATCATGCACTGGTCATTTGGAAAACAAGAGTTTACTGATTTCACAATACTTAAGAAAAAACCAAAACTCATTCATTAATATAACCACCAATCTCATCAGAAGAGTCTTTAAGCAGTGGGAAGCTGTAAGCTTATGATGATGGTAGATAGGAGTTTTTCAATTCTAATTTTCACTTGAAGGCTCAAATTTTATCAGTGGCAATAAATGCTGTCAGCTGTTTTCCTGGAAGTGACGGTTTCACTTCATTCATTTTTGAGAAAATGTCTGCCAAATAGCCAAGTCTAAGTAACTATGGTTTGTTAGTTCATGGTGTTCCATGAAAAAAAATTGGATAATTCAGTCTGTGACTCAAACAATTGCATAAGCGGTTTTCCTTAAGGCAAACTTCATACTTAGGTTTATAGCAAAAGTGCTTTATGTCCACCTCCTATTTTCTCATACAGAATCTTAAAAAGATGCGTACTAAGGGCTGGGTTTAATAAAATTGATTTTTTTTTTTTTACTGTTTCATCAATGACATTCTTACATGAAACTCCACACCCTCCACCTTTTTTTTTTAACTCCAAATAGGTGGCTATGTAAGAGTACAATGACTACTACTATTGCCTTGATTCATACAACTGCAACAGTAGTCTTACTCAACATCTTTTTAGTACTATTAGCATAAATGTAGTATTATTATGAAAATAGTTTTGACCTTGTGGACCATGAGGAGGTCACAGACCACACTTTGAGAACCACTATGCTTTAGAAATGTTTGCTTTGTAACTGAGGTAACAGTAATTATAACTGAAATAAGTTAGCTAGAGCATGGGGTTAAACCATGCCCCTTTCCAAGATAAGTAAATAACGTATAAGCCTAATCAAACATAGCAATTTTATTTATATATGGCTCTAATACCAGCATAAAAGCATTTCCATTGCATGTTCTTCCTTATTTTCCACATTTCATTATCTCTCTTGCAAGGTTTAAGTGTCTGAACTCAGAGACACAAGCAATGGTGAATTACTCGTACTCCTCCATTTTTCTAATTCTTGGCTCTGAGGCTATTAAGAGTGCTTTAAGTGTAGTCAACTCAGCGCAAAACACGACTTTTATTCATTCTTCTCTCTTGACTCTAAAAGAGATCAGTCGACAAATGTCTGGTTCTTTCACATTCTTTCCTTTCTAGATCAATGCCGCCACCTGAACCCTATTTTACACCTTATCTAATGCAAGTCTACTAATCAAGCTCTTTATCTTTCCATGTTCTAATTCAATAACAACAACAAATAATCATCTTAATCACGTTACATCCTGCTCAAAACTCTTCAATGGGAAAAGGAGAAAAAAATGCCACCACCACTATCACACTTACCTTCTCTATTCGTAATTGCAGGGGAAAGACTACAGAATCTAATAACTTATCATAGGTACCTACTTACCAGCTTGAAATACTCGATGCAGGCCAGGAGACTCTAGCCACATGACCATTTCTTCTGGAAGTGCTTCCACTTGTAGCTTAAGGGAACTGCCCTGATCACTGATCTGATCATTACTCTTAAGACTTTGATATAAACAAAAACAGCTCTTCCTCAAAGCAATTTAGCAACTCTGTTCTATAAGATAAAGCCCAAAGGCCAGACAGTTTTTCAAAGTTCTCCATTAAGGCCCCAACCTATCATTATAATCCTTCTGCCACTATTCTCTTCAAGAATAATTTTCCACCCCGAACACTGACCCCCAGAACCCTGCTTCTCACAACTTGATGACCCCGCATGCATTGTCCTCCTGACCAGGAATGTGTTCCTCCTCCTCTACATCTGACCCATGAAGGTCCAGCTTAAGCCCCAGCTATTTATAACATGCCAGCCTGCAGGGATCACTTGTCTCTCCTCTGAGCTCATGTATCATTTACAGCTGTTATTACTCATTTGGTATTACATGATGTATTACATTAAATTGGTTTTTGCCCCTTTTTGCCCCCAAATAACAGCTTGAGGGAAAGGATTAGGAACTACATTAGCCTTTTTTTCCCCAGAAGCTCTCTGAACCGTGTCCTTTTGGGTTTTAAGGAAGCTTCATTACATAGGCATGATTGATTAGGTCACTGGCCATTGGTGTTTGAACTCAAACTATAGCCCGGCTCTCCTCCCCAGAGGTCTGGTCGGGGTGAGGCTGCAAGTTCCAACCCTCTAGTCACCTGGCTGGTTCCCCTGGCAACCAGGCCCCATCCATAGGGGATTCCCAAAAGTTACTTCATTAACATAAACTCAGTAATGGTGGAAAGGGACTTGTTATGAATAACAAAAGACACCTTTCTCATTCTTTTTTTTTTTTTTTTTTTTTGCGGTACTCGAGCCTCTCACTGTTGTGGCCTCTCCGGTTGCGGAGCACAGGCTCCGGACGCACAGGCTCAGTGGGCATGGCTCACAGGCCCAGCCGCTCTGCGGCATGTGGGATCTTCCCAGACCGGGGCACGAACCCGTGTCCCCTGCATCGGCAGGCGGACTCTCAACCACTGCGCCACCACGGAAGCCCCTTTCTCATTCTTAACACTCAGGAAATTCAAAAGATTTTAGTTGCTCTGTGTCCAGAATGGAATGAAGACTAAGTATATAATTCATATTATAAATCACAATCATCACAGTGCCTATGTAAAAGATATACTATTTTTTAAATAGGAAAGTGGTCTGAATACTTACCTGGGTGCAAAATAGAATCATAAGCACAAAGAGGATTAGTGAGTAGCCCAGAGTGGCAGAGATAGATAGCTATATGTTAATACTTTGTTCTCCTCCTTCCAAAGGGTAGAGTAGTCATTGGGAGGCAGCCGCCCAGCCAGAAACTACAGTTCCCACAATGGATGTGAACAGAAATGATGTCTGTGACTTCCAGGCCAGGGTTTTTAAGAAGCAGGTATGCCTTCTCTACTCTCTGTCTCTAGATGCAGAGGAGGCCAGAAGGATGACAGTAGCAACAAGACAGAAGATGCCTAGGCCCACAGATCAACCACATGGAGAATAGCTGTCTGCTGTTCAGCAACACTTGCACTGGGCTATTACATGAGTGATAAGTATCTAGTGTATTAAGCCACTGAAATGTTGATGTTTATGTGTTACAGCAGCTAGTATTAAATCTACCAATACACTGAGGGTCATCTAACTAGTTAGTGACAGAGCTGAGACCAGAATCCGTGTTTTCTGACTCTTCTTCTTACAGTACATCAAACTGTCTTCAGATATATATTTATATTTTTAAACTATCTCTGTGGTATTTAGGCAATTTGTTCCCACTGGATTTGTTCTCAGATAAATGCTATTAATCTCCAACAAAGCCTTATCTGCACTTACCATTTACAATCATTTTCAAACAAGCAGAACATGGTTTTCTGGAAAAATAAAGATCACAGTTTTTCAACCTTGACCCATGTTTTATCAGAGCGATTTTCCCAGCATGTAAATCTTCACTTGAACAGTGGAGACCAACAATTTTCATGTTTTTCACCACCACAAGACCAGTTCTCTTCACCTACATTAAGATACAAAATAATAATTTATTTTATAATTTATGTGATTAGTTATAATATCTAATGATCGTATCATGGATTATACTTGATTTATTAATAAAATGAAAGTTTTGTTTAATTCTTCATCTGAACACAGTTTGAACAAAAGCACATTTCTCATTAGGTCCAAAAATTTTTCTGAAAGTTTACTGTTGACTTTCTACCAGAAATTTTCTAAATCTAGGCTTTATTAACCAAACAATTATGCATTTAATTATCATAAATTTACCCTAGTAAAAAATGAATACATTTTAACCTAGTAAAGGGCAATAATGAAGTCCATTTGACTTGTTTCTTTTTTTTTTTTTTTTTAAATTTTATTTATTTATTTATCTGTTTGTGCCGGGTCTTAGTTGCGGAATGCATGTGGGATCTAGTTCCCTGACCAGGGATCGAACCCAGGCCCCCTGCATTGGGAACGCGTAGCCCTATCCACTGCACCACCAGGGAAGTCCCTGACTTGTTTCTTAATCTAGTCTAAGACTACTTAGTATTAAGCTTCTAGATAATAAGTAAAAACTTGGAAAACCCTGTGATTTTACACATGAATAAGTGAAGCCCAGAGTTTACATGATTCTCTGAAAGACCCATAGATGGTAAAAGGCAGAACTAAATCAGAGGTCATATTAAGTTTTCAAAAAAATTTTTTTTATTGAAGTATAGTTGATTTACAATGTTGTGTTAATTACTGCTGTAAAGCAAAGTGAGTCAGCTATACATATATATACATTCTTTTTTTTTAAAATATTCTTTTCCATTATGGTTTATGATAGGATATTGAATATAGTTCTCTGTGCTATACAGGGACCTTGTTGTTTATCCATCCTATATACAATAGCTTACATCTACTAAATTTTTAAATATTTTAAATACTGACTAAAATAAAGATAATTCTCAACTTCTTTCTAAAATTTGACTCTAACAATCTTTAGGACTATGGCAGTCTAGCCTAATGTGGTAGGACCCACCTCCTACAAATATACAGATTATTTATAATTTTAAAAATGTTTTAAAATGCATAGTCAAGCTCAAAAGAAAGGAAGACATAACCCTCAGGTGTTAGAAAGGAAGACAGAACTGAAAGCATAAGCAGTAAAGTGCAGCTATCTCAGCAGGTTCCCACCCACAGTAAGGGACTGGGCCGACTTTGCTTTAAGCCCCAGAGGCTGAGCACTGGCTGGAGTTCTGAAGAGTGGTTACTTTAAACCTAAAGTGTCCTAACTTATACAGATACTAATCAAATAAGCTGCTATAACAATATTAATATCAGATAGAATAGACTAAGGTTAAAAATCAGTTCTACATAAGCCACAAAACAGTCTACGCTGTTTTCACAGCAAAAGATCCTGAAGTAAGGAATGTAAACCTAATCCTTAGGTTCATACAGGATTTTATAATATGAGGGGGACTTGGGCTGAGAACAGTGTCTATTATTCCCTACTCCCTTTCAAAGGGATTTTACTCTACAGTTATTCCCAATAGGACACATTTGAAATCACTTTAAACATCAGTCCAAAGCTGTATTTACTAAAATAGTCAAGTTTCGGTTTCAATTATGAGTATAAATTTTTGAAACTATGGAGAATGATACTTTGTGAAATGTGAAGGAACAGAGAAGATTTCATAGAATTCCCTTTCAGAGGTAATCAACCATCTCCTAAACATTCTGGACATTTAAAAGGAATATAAAAATCCTTCCCTTACAAAATATATGTCCAAAAACAAAGATTAAATATGAAAGACCTACCTATACTGGCTTTTAAAATAAGCCTGAAATTTACCTTGACTCCTTTCCCCTCCCTATCCCAAAATTTCTTAAGAGCTTTATGTTCCTCAAACATAAAGTTTATGTTAGTATCGACTTCTAAATACTTCCAGCAAGCTTTTAAAAAAATTGCCACTGATGAGGCCTTATCAAAAGATCTCAGTAGACTAGAGCTCCTTTTACTTAAATGAACCAATTGTGACCAATGGAAATGGCTGCAATTAAATGATTTTAGCTTTAGATTTTCTAGTAGTTATGCAGACAGAAATAAAGCCAGAAACCCTGACCACAAAAGACTTTAAAAAAAATTATTCCTAAAAAATGGGAAACATACTCAACAATTTATTTTTTTATTGGAACAATCTTTTAGGCCAAGTTTATCACTTTTTTGTCTAGAGTCCTTTTCACTTCAGAAAATATCTTTTTTCTTTTTCCATTTTGTTTCTAGTTAAGGCCAAAATATCAAGTTTGAGACCAAGATTTTTCCATCCCAAACTGAAAACAAAACAAAACCAATAAAAGCCTAAGTTGCATTCCATTTCGATACTTCCACTTACTCCAACTCCCAGAAGACTGAATCTTTGCAGTGAATCACTGTTCTGGATCCTGATTTTGCTTCACTTCACTAACATCTTGGCAAGTGTCTATGTAATCCTAGTCACAGAGTTTTACATTAAAACATAGGCAAAAGAGGACAGTCTGGTTTGTACATGAAGTAGTACATTTACTTAAATGGCAATTCACGACTCTTTTCCCTTTTGCCTTTCTTATAATTAAAAACATCTAACTATTCTAAAATAAATTATTTCTATATTCTTTTGGGCATTTTAGAGACTCACTCTCAGAAATAGTCAGGAAATCTCCAGGAATGTACATCAGAATCATCAAGGTAACTTTTTTCAAAATATACATGTCTCCACTTCACACCCAATGAATCAGAATCTCTCTGGAAAACTCAAAAGATTAAAATAGCAAGGAAATACTATGCAATATTAAAAAGAACAAGGCTCATCTTGCCAGGTTTGGGCTTTGATTTTACCCTACTTACAAGCTAGTAAGTTAGCCTGTTACTGTTTCATGGATGCTAGCAGAAGACATGAAACTCCTGGGTCAGAAACAAAGGACTTTATGGTTCACAGCACAGCAAGCCATGTGACATCATGTTTGTGATGGTTCCCTTGCCCCCAAGTCCCACAAGGGGTCATGCAGATGGGTCCATATGGATTCCTGGACATGAAGCGGGTTGTGTTACAGGAGAGGAACACTGAGCTCGGGAATCTGTTATGTTTTATTGCAAATAGTGAGCAAACCTGCTCTATGTCCCAGAGGGAGACATTATCTCAACCCTCAAGGTTGCCTGTGGCAAACACAACTCTTGAGAAATGGCCTAGGTAAAGAACAGTTAGGGCCTTGCATTCTTGGCAAGACCAGCAGGATGTGTTGGAGTCTGAAAGAACATGAAGAGTGTTTCTCAACACATCTATGTAAACTAATATGGGAAGGTGAGAAGAGTTAAATTTGAAAAATTTTAAGAAAGAGCAAGATGTAGGAACATATTACAGAATACATAATCCCATCTGTTCTCCCTCACCACCCCCAACCTTTGGAGAGACATGTATAGTCTTGTAAATGTATGATTTTTAGAAGAGGATACAAAAACTCTCTTGGAAGTGGGAATGGGGAACTTGAGTATAAAAGAGACTTTTATTCTACTTTATACCATTCCTTTTGCTTTGTTATTATGAGCCTATGCTTTTTTTTTAAATCATAAAAATTCACCTGTTTTTTGTCAGTAGATACTCTGGCCATCTCTTCATTATCTCCTAAGGGTCCATGCTTTCCTTCCTCCCTTTCCTAATTAAACGCAGATTAAGGGGGGAAAAAAGATTAGTACATAAGATGTGATTAATTCAATATTTCCTATTTAAAGACTGGTTTCTTTGGCTGTGGCCATTTATTTTTTTCCTCGATGAAACTCTGTATTGACTTCCTGCTTTGTTCAGGTTCAAGTTCAGGCTACTCAACCTAGTAAATAAGGCTTTTATAACCTGGCCCCTGAATACTTTTCCAAATTACAGAAGAACTGAAAATAAAATTCTGTAGTTTAAGGTTTCAGAGTTGGGGCAGTTTTGAGCAATGGAAAAGTCCTAATGTGGCCATGGCTAAGAAGGACAAAAGGGGAATAGAGGTAAATTACCTGGCACTGGGAAGGTGAAGAACTATGTAGCAAGGATATGAACTATGGATTGTGGTAGGCAGAATAATGGTCCCCCAAAGACCTCCCAGTCCCAATCCCTGGAGCCTGTGGCTATGTTATATTACATGGCAAGGTTGCATACGGAATTAAAGTTGCGAATCATCTTGAGATGGGGAGGTTGTCCTGGATTATCTGGGCAATGTAATCACATTACCAGTGTAATCACAAGGGTCCTAAAAGTGAAAGAGGGAGGCAGGAGAGTCAGTGCTAGAGGGATGCAACATGAAAAAGCCTCATCCCGCCATTGCTGGCATTGAAGGTGGAAGAAGAGGTTCACAAGCTAAGGAATGTGTGCAGCTTCTAGAAGCAGGAAAAGGCAAGGAAACAGATTCTCCCTGAGAGTCTATAGAAACAGATTCTCCCTGAGAGTCTATAGAAGGAATGCAGCCCTGGCAACATTTTGATTTTAGTCTAGTGAGACCCATTTTGGACTTCTGATCTATAGAACTGTAAGAATATACATTTGTGTTGTTTTGAGCCATGAGCTCTGTTGACACTAATATAGGAATGTCCATAAGTCTCCTCTAAAAGTAAAACTTGAAGTAGAAAGTTTTGAACCAGGGGATAATTTCATCCATCCATCCATCCATCCATGCAACCAGTTTTTGAACATAAATTTTCTTAGCAGATTTATTTTTCATTTATTAATTCAACAAATATTTACTGAACCCTTTCTATGTGCCAGCCATAAACCCAGTTGCTCAGGATGCAGCTCTTACAGAGCTTATGATTTAAGAACACAGGAAAGTGATTATGAGGTAAGCAGATGACAGACTGAAATAGCAGAATCCTGTGAGCCCCAAAGGAGGTGTGATACGCAATAAATTGAAGAAAGTTTGAAAGTGGGAATGACAAACTCGGTGTATGCTGACCTCTTGGTTTTCTGAAACAAGGGCTGGATGCTAGAAAAGGAGTAACCTCTAAGAAATTTACAAGAAAAGCCATGTCCTGGGAATGAGGTTTCTGTTCAAGTAGAACCGGAAGTGGAGGAAGTAATTATGTTGGTAATGTAATTATGGGGGTGTGGATGGTAGTAGTGGTGATGCTGATTATATGTATGATAATAATAATAATACCTAACATTTACTGAGTGTTGGCCATGTATCAGGCCCTAAATTACCTCATGTAATCTTTACAAAAGTAGCTATGATTATTCCCATTTTGCAGATGAAGAAACTGTGGATAGAGATTAAATATCTCAAACATGGTTACATAACTAATAAATGGGTAAGCAAGGATCTGAGCCCCAAATCCATTGTCTTCACTGTTATCCTATATTACTTCTGTTCTGGAAAAGTACGTGAGGTCTTTCAGCATAAAGATAAGGTACAACACCAGAGGACACAATGGGAAGAGCTGGGAGAGAAAGACAAATATGCGATGTGCAGAGAAATATGAGGGAACAATGCAGTTATTCTAATTCTTACTAAAGTAACATTCAGGCAATTTAGGTAAGTCTTACTTAACTGAAATTTAAAACTATAAACCAGTAGGAGAGAGAACTATTTTTAAATGACAGCCATGTTCAACAGTACTCGATTTGTACTTCAAAACTTTTAAGTACTTACTTAAAAGTAAGTACTCAGAAGTCTCCTAAATAGTTTCTCTCCTACTCATTTATCTAGTTTTAGACTGGATTATTAAAAATTCTTTTTCTTTATACTCAATATATAACTTGCTGAACAATCCTCAAGGCACACTCATACACTGTAAATATTTGACAACATAGAAAACTCAGATAGTAGTTATATTCTGAAGTGGTTGAAGTTAATAATTCCATAAGACTGGTAAAAATGACAGACAATTTAAATGTTCAATAATAAGGGAATAAACATGTTACATTGCTACAATGGACTGTTAGGCAATCATTAAGAGGACAATAAAATGATAATAAAAACCATACAATTCCTAGAAGAAAACAGGTGGTAAGCTCCTTGACATAGATTTTGGCAATTTCTTGAATCTGACACCAAGAGCAAAAGCAACAAAAGCAAAAATAAACAACTGGGAATACAACAAACTAAAAAGCTTCTGCACAGCAAAAGAAGCCATCAAGAAAATGAAAAGGCAACCTACTGAATGGGAGAAAATATTTGCAAATCACATATCTGACAAAAGGCTAATATCCCAAATATATAAAGAACTCATACAACTCAATAGCAAAAACCCAACAAATCCAGTTAAAAAACGGGCAGAAGATCTGAATACACATTTTTCCAAAGAAGATATACAGATGGCCAACAGGTACACAAAAGGATACTCTACATCATTAGTCATCAGGGAAATGCAAATCAGAACCACAGTGAGATACCACCTCACACCTGTCAGAATGGCTATTATCAAAAAGACTAGAAGTAACAAGTGTTGGCGTTAGGGTGTGCTGAAAAGGGAGCTGTCAGGCACTGTTGGTGAGAGTGTAAGCTGGTGCAGCCACTATGGAGAACAGTATGGAGGGTCCTCTAGAAATTAAAAATAGAACTACAATATGATCCAGCAATTTCACTTCTGGGTATTTATCCAAAGAAGATGAAAACACTGACTTGAAGAGACATATGCACTCCCAATGTTCACTGAAGCATCATTTACTTACAAAAGCCAAAATATGAAAACAACCTAAGTGTCCATCAACAGATGGATGGATAAAGAAATTGTGGCACATATATACATACACACACAGTGGAACATGATCTAGCCATAAAACAATGAAATCTTGCCATCTGGAACAACACACAGGGATCTCAAGAGCATTATGCTAAGTGAAGTAAGTCAGACAGAGAAAGACAAATACCATATGATCTCTCTTATATGTGGGATCTAAAAACAAACAAACAAAAACTCCCAAGTTCACAGACACAGAGAACAGAATGGTGGTTGACAAAGATAAGGGTGGGGGTGGGAGAAATTGGTGAACTTTAAAAAAAAATTTAGTTTAAATAAACTGAATTTAAAAATAAAATAAAAATAACAAACACATAAAGTACATAGTATATGCCAAGCACTATCTAAGACCTTTACAAATATCAAGTCATTCATTTTTCAATAAAGGTTCCATGTAGTATGTACCAGTAACACTCCATTTTACAGATGAGGAAGATGACACAGAAAAAGGTAAAGTAACTCACGCAAGGTTACACAACTAGTAAGAGATGAAGCCAGGATTTGAACCCAGGCAAGCTAATTGCGAAACCACTGGCTACTCCCAAAGCATTAGACTAAGTTGCCACTCCAGTGTTTATGATAGTGTTACAGCATGAGGATTTTCCTATGTTAAGTGAAAAGGGCAGGATCCAGAATTAAATGATATCAAATGAGTAAAGGAAATAGAGAAAAAGGATTGAGAAACAACACAAAAATGTTAGTAGTCTCTAGGTGGTGGAATTATGAGGGATTTTTTGTTCTTCTGTCAATTTTATAAGTAATAAACATGGGGCTTCCCTGGTGGCGCAGTGGTTGAGAGTCCGCCTGCCGATGCAGGGGACACGGGTTCATGCCCCGGTCCAGGAAGATCCCACATGCAGCGGAGTGGCTGGGCCTGTGAGCCATGGCCGCTGAGCCTGCGCGTCCAGAGCCTGTGCTCCGCAACGGGAGAGGCCACAACGGTGAGAGGCCCGCGTACCGCAAAAAAAATAATAATAATAAACATGTATTACTTTCATAACACATAAAAATATTTTATTTTTAAAAAGACAAAGGTTTGTAAAGTATCAGAAGCAATGTTTCCAATACAAGTACTTGTGAAATTGCATCTTAGAGTTTCTGTGACTTAATTTGTATAGCAAAAGCAGGATAAATAATTTAAGTGAAACAAATTTATTACTTTAGCTTAAAGAACATTTTTCTTCTCTTAATAGGAAAAAGATCTTAATCAACTTTATGAACATCATGTGCAATTAATAGTGGAATTATTTATTTAATTTAATGTGCCTCTCTGCTGAAAAAGAACAGGATGTATTCTTGGGGTGTGTGTGTGCGTGTGTGTGTGTGGTGTGTGAATGAATTAAAATGAGACCAAATCTTGATACTAAAAAAGGTTCTTCAAAATTATTACTCAATTTGTAAAAAGCCCAGCTTTTAATTAATTAATTTATTTATTTATTTTTGCTGTACGCGGGCCTCTCACTGTGTGGCCTCTCCCGTTGGGGAGCACAGGCTCCGGACGCGCAGGCTCAGCGGCCACGGCTCATGGGCCTAGCCGCTCCGTGACATGTGGGATTTTCCCGGACTGGGGCATGAACCCGTGTCCCCTGCATCGGCAGGCAGACTCTCAACCACTGCGCCACCAGGGAAGCCCTATTTAATTTATTTTTAACTGAAATATACTTGACATATAAAATTGCGCAAAATTAAGGTGTATAATACATTAATTTGATACATTTATATATTGTAATATGATTGTCATTGTAGCGATAATTAGCACCTCTAGAGACTTTGCTAGTGGTCCAGTGGATAAGACTCCACGCTCTCAATGCAGGGGACCCAGGTTCAATCCCTGGTCAGGGAACTAGATCCCACATGCCGCAACTAAGAGTTCGCATGCCACAACCAGCAAGTCCACATGCCGCAACTAAGATCCAGTGCAGAAAAATAAAATAATAATAAAATAACAATAATAATTAGCACCTCTATCTCTTAGCATGTTTGATGATTATAATACAATATTGTTTTCTACATTCACTGCACTGTGCATTAGATCTCCAGGGCTTACTTACTACTCATACGTTTGTACCCTTAAACAACATCTGTCCCTGTCCCCCCGCCCCAGCTCATGGTAACCACCATTTTACTCTCTCTGAGTTTGGCTTTTCTAGATTCTACATATAAGTGAGATCATACAGTACTTGCCTTTCTCTGACTTATCTCATTTGGCATAATGTGCTCAAGGTCCATTTACAGTGCTGCAAATGGCAGGATGTCTTTCCTTCCTGTGGTTGAATAACACTCCACTGCAAAGCCCAGCTTTTTAAATGCACTTTTAAAAGGCTTAAATCTCTAAACATTTGCTTCTAATCTGTCTCTTCAAGAGAAATTTCATCAGCAAAAAACCAAAACAAACCAAAAAAAAGAAACCCAACAGCTTAGAAGTCTTCTACTTTCATAAAATAATACTAAGCTGTTAATAACTAGGAAGAATAAAGGACTTCAAAATCCATGAAGAAAATGAAGAACTTTCTCAAAGCCATTAATAATATGTGGAACCAGGGTGGGGGTTAAGGGAGTGGTTGAAAAATAGGGAATAAAAATGCATAACATTTTAAATAATGTTTTATTATTTATAAAACATTTTACATAGGTATTGGGAGAAAACTACTCCAAGAGATATCATTGTATCATGAAAAGTGAATTCCTTATCTACACACAGACCTTACACCCTTCACAAAAACTAACTCAAAATGCGTCATAGACCTAAATGTAAAATACAAAACTATAACACTCCTAGAAGATAACCATAGGAGAAAACCTAGGTGATCTTGAGTATGGCGATGACTTTTTAATTACCACACCAAAGGCATGATGCATGAAAGAAATCAATGATAAGCTGGACTTCATTAAAATTAAAAACTTCTCTGCAAAGGACAATGTCAGGAGAATGAGAAGACAAGTCACAGACTAGGAGAAAATATCATAAAAGACACATCTGATAAAAGACTGTTCTCCAAAATATATAAAGAACTCTTAAAACTCAACAGTAAGAAAACAAACAACATGATTAAAAAATGGGCCAAAGACCTTAACAGACACCTGACCAAAGAAAATACAGATGGCAGTCTGAGAGGGTAACTACATATTCTACTTTTAGACTGGAAAGAGAAACTATCACAGCTATGAATTACAAGTATCACACTAAACCATGAAGGTATTTTGCAAATTTGAAACCTTGTTGAGTTTAAGTGTGACCGAAACTAGAGCAATAAAATCAAATCGTAGACCACCGCTTGTCTAAGGGGAAAAACTGTCCAAGGAAACAAATTATACCTGACACTTTTGTCTTTGACTTTTGACTGATGGGAAGAGCTCCATCCAGAGACTGAGCAGAGTGAAAAGGTTGACTTTAGAAAGCCTTGGTATTTCACCTGCAAAAGAGAGGGCAAACACTTTAACATTTTACTAATGATGAAAATAAGAACTAAGTTCAATGCCACTTGGGTGCGGCAGCCTTAGCTCAGCTGTTTTAGCAGGTGGCAGAGCAAAAGGATTCGTGTGCAAGAGAATCAAAGTTCTCTCTTATCAGGAGACTGATTTCAACCTCCTTGCCGGCAACGTCTTCCAGCATTTTCCAAAGTTGGGACCTCTTTCACCCAGCAGAAAAAAATAGTACAGCTGATACACGTAGCTATGGGAACACTCCAAAAAAAGTTATGAAAAGTCCTTGCATTTGAGATCATCGTGGAGCAACCTTTACTTTGGACTGTGATGAAGCGCTGCAACAAGGGCAGTGGTTAGAACCCAGACCTAAAAATACGGTGACCTTAGAAGGAAAAGCAGTTGAAATATAGGAAAGCGTCGCGTGCGGTTAATTTTGAAATCGAATAAAAAACACAGTTTGGGGATTTTGCAGGCTCGTCGATCCCAGCTCCAGGTCCTGGGAGGAAAAGTAAAGGGGAGTAGTGAGCGCAACTTCAAAAGCCAGTGCAGCCGGGCCAAGCGATTCCGGTGACCGAGGTAGGGACGCGCCCAGGGCGGGGATGGGACACCCAGGAGCAGAAACGCAGGCGAAGACGGCCAGGCAGGGAACCCAGAGTGAAACGGCGGGAGACGCACAGAGGAGAGCGAAAGGCGAGTGGCGGGAGGATTCGGGGCACTCACCGGTCATGCTGCCAGTCTGGGTGCTGACTGACCGTCCGGCCCCCTCGCTCTCCAGATTTTGCATCTGTCCTGCTTCTTTCATCGCCAGCCCAGCGGCCTCTGCTGCCCAGGAAACCTCTCGCTGTCCTGCATGATCTTTGCCCCTGCTACCCCACTTGTCGCCTCCTCCCAGCAACTGTATAGCAACGGCCAACTCTGCGCGACCGAATGACGTAGGGTCCGGCGGCCATTTCCCGGCGCCCTGTGTGACGTCACGGCGAGGCGTGGGTGAGGCGACGCAAGGCTGCTCCTCCGGCGGCGACCGTGTGTGTAGGAAACACAACGCAGTAAATCATTTGACACTTGTATTTGACTGTGTTCGTAGGTTTTGCTGAAATCTGGTCGCTTGAGGATGTCTTGGCTCGAAGTCGCAAGTTGCGCAGACTCTCAGAGGGTGATGAGGGCTTCGCATACATGAGAGTTTTGGTCAGAGAACGAAGGAGAATTGAAATGGAAACCTGCCCAATCTGTCGTGGTCAAGGTCTTGGAGAATTTGGGAGACAAACGGGGTGGGAGCTGGGCGGTCCAGATTGTTATTATCCTCAAAGATTGGCCAGTCCTGGGGAACTTAGTGCCAGGGACCACCACAGGAACGTTCTGCTTCTTATTAAACACATGAAGACATTAAGAGGTAGAACTGTAGTTGTGGGAAAATTGAAGATAGGAGGAAGTGGCCCCTGGAAAATCTGAGAAGTACCTGGCATTGTGGACTTGTGCCCAGTGCAATTTATTATTTTATAAGTGTCCTAGGCATGACTCAAAATGAAGCCCCTCCCTCCACCAGTGACTCAGAGCCTGTTTTCCATCACCAACTTGGGCTATCACAACTTGAAATACTTAAAAATAGTGAGACACAAAAACTTCTCCGAGACTCTGAAAGCAAAAGCCAACATTATGAAAGTACATTATTTTGTAAAGGATTAAAGAGAGAATTTTCAGTGTTGATGGGTATGACTGTGGTTCATTAATTGTCACTGCTGTATAGTATTTCATTGTAGCTATATACCACAATTTATTTATCCATATTTGAGTCAAAAGACATTTGCACTATCTCCAGCTTTTTGCTATTGCAAGCAATGCTGCTTTAAACATTTTTGTATATGTTCCTTATGTTCATATGGAAGAGTTTCTTTAGGGACTACACTTAGGAGTCGAATTCTTGAGTTGTTGTTGTCAAGTTTCCCTGATAATGCTGAAAATTTTTCCAGAGAGATTGGGCCAATTTACATAGCTGTATATCCCCACTAATTCTTGGTATTGTCAAACTTTTAATGTTTACCAATCTGGTTGGCATAAAATGATATCTTGTGGTTGTGATTCCCCTGATTTCTACTTAGATAGATTGGCTATACATGTGTCCTCTCTATGAAATACCTGTTAACCATTTTCCATTTGGTAGTTATTTCTTATTCATTTGTAAGCATTTTTTATACATCCTGGATATTCATTCTCAGTTGGGTATGTGTACGGTAAGTATCTTCTCCCCATTTGTCACTTGCTTTTTCACTTAATGATGTTTTTCAGTGCATAGTTCTTTATTTTAATGTGCTAAATATACAAATAATTTTCTTAAATGGGTTTTGTATCTTTTTAAAAAGCATTTTCTACCCAAGGTTATAAATTATTTTTATTTTTCTATGTCAGTTATACCTCCATTTTTAAAAAATAACTTTTATATTTCCTCTAAAAGCCATACGTTTTTCCTTTTATATTTGTATTCTCATTCATCTAGAATTTATTTTTGTGTATGATGTAAGGTAGGGATCCAGTTTTTTTTTTTTTTCTTTTTTTTTTAAACATCTTTATTGGGGTATAATTGCTTTACAATGGTGGGGATCCAGTTTTTTTTCCACTTGGATAATCAGTTATCCCAGCACTATTTTCTCATTGATCGACAGTGTCACCTCTGTCATGTATCAGATTTCCATATACACATGAGTCTGTTTCTGGGTTCTATATTGTATATCATTGGTTGATTACACCTCTGCCCCCTTACCACCCGCCCCAAACACCTTATTTTCTTCAGGAATATCTTGGTTATTCTCTCTCTTTTTAAAAATGTTTTAAAAAATATTTATTTAGGCTGTGCCGGGTCTTAGTTGCGGCATGCAGGATCTTCGTTACAGCATGTGAGATCTTTAGTTGTGGCATGCGGGCTTCTTAGTTGCGGCATGCGGACTTCTTAGCTGTGGTGTGTGGACTCTTAGTTGCAGCATGCCTGCAGGATCTAGTTCCCCAACCAGGGATTAAACCCAGGCCCCCTGCATTGGGAGTGTGGAGTCTTAACCACTGGACCACCAGTGAAGTCCCTCTTGGTTATTCTTGACCCTATAATCTTCCATGTAAGTTTTAGAATCATGGTGTCACATTCCTCAAAAAGTTCCCCTGACATGTTGATTGGAAGTGAATTGAATTTATAGATCAGTTTGAGATATAGAGGCTTCCCATCCCTGAACATGGTGTATCTGTGTTAACTTTGTATATTGGGTTTTTCAAAAGGTTTTAAAATTTTTCTCCACAAAGATTCTGCATATATTTTACGATTTAATCTTATGTTTTGTTGCTCTTATAAATAACATCTTTTTAAAAGTTGTATGTATTTGTGCCTAATATATAGAAATGCAAGTGATTTTTATATATTAATATTAAGCAATCTTGCTAAATTTTATTAATTCTAATACTATTTATTTTTAGTTTCTTTTGTTTTCTAGACTGAACCTATATTATCTATAAATAATGAAAATTTTATTTGTATCTTTCTAATCTTCAAACCTTTTATATCATTTTCTTGTCTTACTGCACTTTAGAATCGCTAGGGAAATGTTGAGTAGAGATAAAGGCACAGGCATCTTTTCTTGTTCCTGATTTTAGAGGAAACTATTTTATGTTAAACTTTAAAGTATGGTTTTTGCTGTAGGCTTTTGATAGCTGTCCTTTATCATATTATGCAAATTCACTTATATTTATTTTTTTAATCAGATGTTGAACTTTATTAAATGCTCACGGTAGATGCCTCTAATCAGCTTAAGAAAGGTCCTTTCTCTACTGTCTTGCTGAGAATTATTATCATGAATGGATGTTGAGTATTATCAAATGCATTCTCTGCATCTAATAATATGATCCTATACTTTTTCTCCCTTAATCAATTAATGTGGTGAATTATACTAAAAGATTGCTTAATGTTAAACCAGCCTTGTGTTCCTTTGGTAGACCCATCTTGGTCATTATGGGTTTTTATTTTATTCATTGCTGGATTAAATTTGCTAATATCCTATTAAGATTTTTGAATCTGTGTTCATGAGTGAGCTTAGTGTGTAATTTACCATGGTCTCTTTGGTTTTGATGTCTTGATTAGGGCAACCTCTTAAATGAGTTGGGTAGTGTTTCCTATTTTTCTTTTCTCAGGAAGAAGTTGTGTAAGATTGGAATTATTTGTTCCTTGAACGTTTATTAAAATTCTCTTGGAAAAGCCATTTGAGCCTAGTGTCTTCTAAATGGAAAAATATTTCACTACTAATTCAATTTCTTTATTGGTTAAAGAACTACTCAGACTGTCTATTTCTTCTTGGTGAGTTTTTGGTACGTTATATTTTTCTCAAAATTTTTACGTACTACTAAATTACCCACCAATCATGGATCCTTTGCCTGTTACTTCACCTCTTGTCAGTACGAAGAGCTCCCATATCCTCTCCCCAAATTTTCAGTTTTCAACATTTTACTACATTTACACTATCTTTTATAATTCTTTCTCTCTCTCTTACCTTTGCACACCACTCCCCCTCATTCTTTTTTATGAATCATTTGAGAGCAGGTTAAAGACAGTATACTCAATTCCACCCTGCCCCCAAATAAGGACTCTAACTCATGCTAATTCATCCATCCAAAACAAGAAATCACCATCGATTGGACACTACTGTTCAACCCACAGGCCCTTTCAAATTTCAAAAAGTGTTTCAACGTGTCATTTTCCTTTCTGGTCCAGCATCCCATCCAGAATCACTGAGTTTTGCATCTTGTTAATTTCCTTCAACCTGGAACATTTTCCTCAGTCTTTCCCTCTGTTTCACAACATTAACAGTTTTAAAGGGTACAAGCTTTTCATTCTGTAAGATTTCTGTCAACGAGGGTCATTCTGAGGTTTCCTCACAACCAGACGCAGATGGGAATGCTGCAGAAGATGCTGTGCTGTTTTCCATGGATGACCTCAGGAAGCAACTCTGTGTTAACTCATCCCACCCCTGGTGATGCCAACCTCAGTCATCTGGAAAGTTAGTGCCTGTCAGTTTTCTACACCATAAAGTCATTATTTTCCCTTTGTAATTTGTAAGTATTTTGTGGGGAGATACTCCCAAAACTATACCAATACCCTATATATGTTAAACCCGCATGCACCAACTTTAACATCTATTGGTGATTCCCACATGAATTAACTACCATCATGACGGTTGTCCGATTGTGATTTTCTGTTTCCATCATTTCTTCTACATGTAGTAGTTGTCATTCTACTATAAGGAAGAGCTTTGCCCTCCTCCTCATTCATTTGTTTATTCATGTATATCAGATTGGATTTGTGAATTCCTATTTCATTCAGTGGCCTGTAATCTGTTATTTATTTTAATCCTCAAATTGTCCCACATTTGGCTGATAAAATCCCCTACAAGTTGACTCCTTTATTCTTTTGATGTGACCCTATCATTCTTTGAGCATTTTCTTACATTCTGGTGTAAGAAGATGCTCCAGGCTCATCATGTTCCTTCCCTGCCCCAGACCTGGAATCAACCATTCCCCCAAGTAGCCCTGGTTCCTCTTAGTGTTTTTTTTTTAATTTTTATTGAAATATAGTTGATTTGCAATGTTGTGTTAGTTTCAGGTGTACAATAAAGTGATTCAGTTATATATTCTTCTGTTTTTTTTAACATTCTCTTCCATTTTAGGTTTTTACAAGATATCGAGTATAGTTCCCTGTGCTAAACAGTAGGTCCTTGTTGGTTATCTATTTCATACATAGTAGTATGTATATGTTAATCCCAAACTCCTAATTTATCCCTCCCCCTCCTCTTTCCCCTTTGGTAACCAAAAGTTTGTTTTCTATGTCTGTGGGTCTGTTTCTGTTTTGTATATAAATTCATTTGTATCATTTTTTTTTAGGTTCCACATATAAGCTGTATCATATGATATTTGTTTTTCTCTGGCTTACTTCACTTAGTATGAAGTGAATCTCTAGGTCCATACATGTTGCAGCAAATGACATTATTTCATTCTTTTTTATGGCTGAGTAATATTCCATTATATATATATATATATGTATATGTATACACACCACACCTTCTTTATTCATTCATCTGTTGATGGACATTTAGGTTGCTTCCATGTCTTGTAAACAGTGCTGCTGTGAACACTGGGGTGCAAATATCTTTTCAAATTATGGTTTTCTCCGAGTATATGCCCAGGAGTGGGATTGCAGGATCATGTGGTAGCTCTATTTTTAGTTTTTTAAAGAACATCCATACTGCTCTCCATAGTGGCTGTACCAATTTACATTCCCACCAACAGTGTAGGAGAGTTCCTTTTTCTCCACACCCTCTCCAGCATTTATTATTTGTAGACTTTTTGATGATGGCTGTTCTGCCCGGTGATACCTAATTGTAGTTTTGATTTTCATTTCTCTAATAGTTAGTGATGTTGAACATCTTTTCATGTGCCTTTTGGCCATCTGTATGTCTTTTTGGAGATGTCTATTTAGATCTTCTGTCCATTTTTTGATTGGGTTGTTTGTTTGGTTTTTTTTTTTTTGATATTGATCTGTATGAGCTGTTTGTATATTTTGGAGATTAATCCCTTGTTGGTTGCATCGTTTCAAATATTTTCTCCCATTCTGTAGGTTGTCTTTTTGTTTTGTTTATGGTTTCCTTTGCTATGCAAAAGCTTTTAAGTTTAATTAGGTCCTATTGGTTTATTTTTGTTTTTATTTCCATTACTCCAGGAGATGGATCCAAAAAGATATTGCTGTGATTTATGTCAAAGAGTGTTCTGCCTATGTTTTCTTCTAGGAGTTTTTTTTAAATTAATTACTTTATTTGTTTTTATTTTTGGCTGTGTTGGGTCTTCATTGCTGTGGTGCAGGCTTCCTCTATTTGTGGCAAGCAGGGGCTACTCTTCATTGCAGTGTGCAGGCTTCTCATTGTCGTGGCTTCTCGTTGCATAGCATAGGCTATAGGTGCGTGGGCTTCAGTAGTTGTGACATGCGGACTCAGTAGTTGTGGCTCGTGGGCTCTAGAGCGCAGGCTCAGTAGTTGTGGCGCATGGGCTTAGTTGCTCCGTGGCATGTGGGATCCTCCCGGGCCAGGGATCAAGCCCATGTTCCCTGCATTGGCAGGTGGATTCTTAACCACTGCACCACCAGGGAAGCCCCTCTTCTAGGAGTTTTATAATATCTGGTTTTACAGTCAGGTCTTTAATCCACTTTGAGTTTGTTTTTGTGTATGGTATTAGAGAATGTTCTAATTTCATTCTTTTACATGTAGCTGTCCAGTTTTCCCATTACCACTTATTGAAGAGACTGTCTTTTCTCCATTGTATATTCTTGTCCCGTTTGTTGTAGATTCGTTGACCATAGGTGTGTGGGTTTATTTCTGGGCTTTCTATCCTGTAGCATTGATCTATATTCCTGTTTTTGTGCCAGTACCATACTGTTTTGATTATCATAGCTTTGTAATATAGTGTGAAGTCAGGGAACCTGATTCCTCCAGCTCCATTTTTCTCTCTCAAGATTGCTGTGGCTATTCAGGGTCTTTTGTGTTTCCATACAAATTTAAAAAAATTTTTGTTCTAGTTCTATGAAAAGTGCCATTGGTAATTTGATAAGGATTGCATTGAATCTGCAGATTGCCTTGGGTAATACAGTCATTTTGACAATATTGATTCTTCCAGTCCAAGAACATGGTATATCTTTCTGTTTGTGTCACTTTCAATTTCTTTCATCAGCATCTTATAGTTTTTGGAGTACAGGTCTTTTGCCTCCTTAAATGGGTTTATTCCTAGGTATTTTGTTCTTTTTGATGCAGCGGTACATGGGATTGTTTTGTTAATTTCTCTTTCTAATCTTTTGTTGCTAATGTATTGAAATGCAACAGATTTGTATATTAATCTTGTATCATGCAACTTTATCGAATTCATTGTTGAGCTCTAGCAGTTTTCTGGTAATGTGTTTAGGTTTTCTATGTGTAGTATCGTGTCATCTGCAAACTGTGACAGTTTTACTTCTTTTCCAATCTGTATTCCTCTTATTTCTTTTTCTTCTCTGATTGCTGTGGCTAGGACTTCCAAAACTATGTTAAATAAAAGTGGCAAGAGTGGACATCCTTGTCTTGTTTCTGATTTTTGAGAGAATGTTTTCAGCTTTTCACCATTGAGTATGATGTTAGCTGTGAGTTTGTCATATATGGCCTTTATTGTGTTGAGGTAGGTTCCATCTATGCCCACTTTCTGGAGAGTTTTTATCATAAATGGATATTGAACTTTATAAGAAGCTTTTTCTGCATCTATTAAGATGATCATATGATTTTTATTCTTCAATTTGTTAATGTGATATATCACACTGATTGATTTGCAGATATTGACAAATCTTTGCGTCTCTGGGATAAATGCCACTTGATCATGGTATACGATCCTTTCAATGTATCATTGGATTTGGTTCAGTAGTATTTTGTTGAGGTTTTTTTGTGTCTATGTTCATCAGTGATATTGGCCTGTAATTTTCTTTTTTTGTGGTATCTTTGTCTGGTTTTGGTATAAGGGTGATCGTGGCCTCATAGAGTAAGTTTAGAAGTGTTCCTTCCTCTGCAATTTTTTGAAATACTTTCGGAAGGATGGGTGTTAACTCTTCTCTAAATGTTTGATAGAATTCGCCTGTGAAGCCATCTGGCCCTGGACTTTTGTTTGTTGAGAGTTTTTCAATCACAGATTCAATATTAGTACTTGTAATTGGTCTGTTCATATTTTCTCTCTCTTCCTGGTTCAGTCTTGGGTGATTGTACCTTTCTAAGAATTTGTCCATTTCTCCAGGTTATCCATTTTCTTGGCATGTAGTTGCCTGTAGTAATCTCTTATGGTCCTTTTTATTTCTGTGGTGTTGGTTGTAACTTCTTCTTTTTCATTTCTAGTTTTATTGATTTGGGCCCCCCTCCCTTTTTTTTCTTGATTTGTCTGGCTAAAGGTTTATGAATTTTATTTATCTTATCAAAGAATCAGCTTTTAGTTTCTTTTTTTTAATATCTTTTTTTTTTTTTTTTTTTTGCGGTACGCGGGCCTCTCACTGCCGTGGCCTCTCCCGTGGCGGAGCACAGGCTCCAGACGCGCAGGCTCAGCGGCCATGGCTCACGGGCCCAGCCGCTCCGCGGCACGTGGGATCCTCCCGGACCAGGGCACGAACCCGCGTCCTCTGCATCGGCAGGCGGACTCTCAGCCACTGCGCCACCAGGGAAGCCCTAATATCTTTATTGGAGTATAATTGCTTTGCAATGGTGTGTTAGTTTCTGCTTTATAACAAGGTGAATCAGTTATGCATATACATATGTCCCCATATCTCTTCCCTCTTGCATCTCCCTGCCTCCCACCCTCCCTATCCCACCCCTCTAGGTGGTCACAAAGCACCGAGCAGATCTCCCTGTGCTATGCGGCTGCTTCCCACTAGCTATCTATTTTACGTTTGGTAGTGTATATATGTCCATGCCACTCTCTCACTTTGTCCCAGCTTACCCTTCCCCCTCCCCGTTTCCTCAAGTCCATTCTCTAGTAGGTCTGTGTCTTTATTCCCATCTTTCCCCTAGGTTCTTCATGACCATTTTTTTAGATTCCATATATATGTGTTAGCATACGGTATTTATTCTTCTCTTTCTGACTGACTTCACTCTGTTTGACAGTCTCTAGATCCATCCACCTCACTACAGCTTTTAGTTTCATTGATCTTTGCTATTGTTTTCTTCATTTCTATTTCATTTATTTCTGCTCTGATCTTTATGATTTCCTTCCTTCTATTAACTTTGGGTTTTGTTTGTTCTTCTTTATCTAGTTGCTTTAGGTTTAAGGTTAGGTTGTTTATTTGAGATTTTTCTTGTTTCCTGAGGTAAGTTTTTGTCACTATAAACTTCCCTTGTGGAACTGCTTTTGCTGCATCCCATAGGTTTTGGATTGTCGTGTTTTCATTTTTATTTGTCTCTAGATATGTTTCTGTTTTTTCTTTGACTTCTTCAGTGATCCATTGGTTGTTTAGTAGCATGTTGTTTAGCCTCCACGTGTTGGTGTTTTTCGCAGTTCTTTTCTGTAGTTGATTTTTTTTTTTTTTTTTTTTTTTTGTGGTACGCAGGCCTCTCACTCTTGTGGCCTCTCCGTTGCAGAGCACAGGCTCCAGACGTGCAGGATCAGCGGCCATGGCTCACGGGCCTAGCTGCTCTGTGGCATGTGGGATCTTCCCGGACCGGGGCACGAACCCATGTCCCCTGCATCGGCAGGCGGACTCTCAACCACTGCGCCACCAGAGAAGCCCCTCTGTAGTTGATTTTTTTTTAAATTTATTTATTTATTTGGTTGCACTAGGTCTTAGTTGCGGCTCACAGGATTCATAGTTGCGGCTCACAGGATTCATAGTTGCAGCTCGCAGGCTCCTTAGTTGCGGCATGTGAACTCTGAGTTGCAGCATGCGTGTGGGATCTAGTTCCCTGACCAGGGATCAAACCCAGCCTCCCCCTGGAGTGTGGAAGTTCTATCCACTGTGCCACCAGGGAAGTTCCTTGTAGTTGATTTCTAATCTCATAATGTTGTATTTGGAAGATATGCTTGATTTCAGTTTTCTTAAATTTACCAAGGCTTGCTTTGTGGCACAGCATGTGATCTATCCTGGAGAATGTTCCATGTGCACTTGAAAAGAATGTGTATTCTGCTGCTGTTGGATGGAGTGCTCTATAAATTTCAATTAAGTCCATCTGGTCTAATGTGTCATTTAAGGCCTCTGTTTCCTTATTGATTTTCTGTCTGGATAATATGTCCACTGTTGTAAGTGGGGTGTTAAATTCCCCCACTGTTATTGTGTTACTGTCAATTTCTCCTTTTATGTCTGTTAACATTTGCCTTATATATTGAGGTGCTCCTATGTTGGGTGCACATATATTTCCAATTGTTGTTATCTTCTTCTTGATTTGATCCCTTTATCATTATGCAGTGTCCTTCTTTGTCTCTTGTAACAGTTTTTATTTTAAAGTCTATTTTGTCTGATATGAGTATTGCTACTCCAGCTTTCTTTTGATTTTCCATTTGGATGGAATACCTTTTCCCATACCCTCACTTTCAGTTTCTATGGGTCTCTAGATCTGAAGCAGGTCTCTTGTAGAAAGCATATATACAGGTCTTGTTCTTGTATCCATTCATCCAGTCTTTCTCTTTTGGAAATAGAGCATTTAATCTGTCTACATTTAAGGTAATTATCAATATGTATGTTCTTATTGCCATTTTGTCAATTGTTTTGGATTTGTTTTTGTAAGTCTTTTTTCTTCCTTTCCTCTTTTGTTCTCTTCTCTTGTGATTTAATGTCTATCTTTAGTGTTGCGTTTAGGTTCCTTTTTCTTTTTTGTATGTATATCTATTATAGCCTTTTGGTTTGTGGCTACCAGAGGTTTTGATATAGCAGTCTATATATACATAATTGTTTTAAGTTGCTGATCTGTCAATTTCAAATGCATTTCAGATATCCTGCATTTGTACTTTTCTTCTCTCAGGATTACTGGTTTATATATCACATTTGTGTGTGGATGATTTCCTACCCTTACTGTATGTTTGCCTTTACTGGTAGCTTTCCCGTTTAATAGTTTCCTCTTTTTTTATTTTACTATATCTTTATTGGAGTATAATTGCTTTACAATGTTATGTTAGTTTCTGTTGTGCAGCAAAGTGAATCAGCTATATGTGTACATATATCCCCATAGCCCCTCTGTCTTGAGCCTCCCTTCCACCTCTCTAGGTCGTCACAAAGCATTGAGCTGACCTCCCTGTGCTATGCAGCAGCTTCCCACTAGCCATCCATTTTACATTTGGTAGTGTATATATATCAATGCTACTTTCTCACTTCGTCCCAGTTTCCCCTTCCCCCGCTGTGTCCTCAAGTCTGTTCTCTACGTCTGCATCTTTATTCCTGCCCTGCCACTAGGTTCATCAGTACCACTTTATTTTACTTTCCATATATGTGAGTTGGCATACAGTATTTGTTTTTCTCTTTCTGACTTACTTCACTCTGTATCACAGACTCTAGGTCCATCCGCCTCGTTACAAATAACTCAATTTCGTTCCTTTTCATGGCTGAGTAATATTCCATTGTATATATGTGCCACATCTTCTTTAGCCATTCATCTGTCGACAGACATTTAGGTTACTTCAGTGTCCTGGCTATTGTAAACAGTGCTGCAATGAACATTGTGGTATGTGTATCTTTTTGAATTATGGTTTTCTCAGGGTATATGCCCAGTAGTGGGATTGCTTGGTCATATGGTAGTTCTATTTTTAGTTTTTTAAGGAACCTCCATACTGTTCTCCATAGTGGCTGTATCAGTTTGCATTCCCACCAACAGTGCAAGAGGGTTCCCTTTTCTCCACACCCTCTCCAGCATTTATTGTTTCTAGATTTTTTGACGATGGCCATTCTGACTGGTGTGAGGTGATACCTCATTATAGTTTTGATTTGCATTTCTCTAAGGATTAGTGATGTTGAGCATCTTTTCATGTGTTTGTTGGCAATCTTTATGCCTACTTTGGAGAAGTGTCTATTTAGGTCTTCTCATAGTTTTCTTGTTTCTAGTTGCAGCCTTTTCCACCTAGAGAAGTTCCTTTAGCGTTTGTTGTAAAGCTGGTTTGGTGGTGCTGAATTCTTTTAGCTTTAACTTGTCTGTAAAGCTTTTGATTTCTCCATCAAATCTGAATGATAGTCTTACTTGGGTAGAGTATTCTTAGTTATAGGTTTTCCCCTTTCATCACTTTAAATATATGATGCCATTCCCTTCTGGCCTGCAGACTTTCTGCTGAAAAATCAACGGGTAACCTTATGGGTTTCCCTTGTATGTTATTTGTTGCTTTTCCCTTGTTGCCTTTAATGTTTTCTCTTTATCTTTAATTTTTGTCAATTTGATGACTGTGTCTCAGCGTATTGCTCCTTGAGTTTATCCTGTCTGGGACTCTGTGCTTCCTGGACTTGGGTGACTGTTTCCTTTCCCATGTTAGGGAAGTTTTCAGCTGTTATCTCTTCCAACATTTTCTCAGGCTCTTTCTTTCTCTCTTCTGCTTCTGAGACCCCTATAATGTGAATGTTGGTGTGTTTGTCATTGTCCCAGAGGTCTCTTAGATTGTCCTCATTTCTTTTCATTCTTTTTTCTTTATTCTGTTCCATGGCTGATTTCCACCACTCTGTCTTCCAGATGACTTACCCATTCTTCCACCTCATTTATTCTGCTATTGATTCCTTCTAGTGTATTTTTCATTTCAGTTATTGTATTCTTCAACTCGGTTTGGTTGCTCTCTATATTTTCTAACTCTTTGTTCAGAACTTCTTGTAACTTCTCCCTCTGTGCATCCATTCTTTTCCCAAGTTCTTGGATCATCTTCACAGTCATTACTCTGAACTCTTTCTTGGGTAGATTTTCTAGCTCCATGTCACTTAGTTGTTCTTCTGGGGTTTTATCTTGTTCCTTCGTCTGAAACATATTCCTCTGCCATGTCATTTCGTCTCAATTTCTATTTGTATTTTTATGTATGTGGAATGTTATGTTTTTCGACCTTGGAAAAGTGGCCGTCTGTAGGGGATGTCCTATATGTCCCAGCAGTGCACTCTCCTCTTGTCATCTAAGGGCCAATGACCAGCTGGTCCCAGGGTAGGTTCTGACTTGCCTTTGCAGACTCAGTTCCACAGGCTGCTGGATTGTAGTTTTCTTGCTTCTGGTGTTTGCCCTCTGGTGGATGAGGCTGGTCTAGAGGCTTGTGCAGGCTTCCTGGTGGGAGGGGTCAGTGCCTGCCCACTGGTAGATGAGCTGGTTCTTGGCTCTCCGATGGGCATGGCCATGTCTCAGGGCATGTCTAAATGTGGGTGTGGGCTCAGGAAGTCTTTAGGGAGACTATCTGCTGATGGATAGGTTGTGTTCCCGCCCTGTTGGTTGTTTGGCCTGAGGCACTGGAGCCTACAGGCTCTGGATGGAGCCAGATCTTGGTGCTAATTACCCAAACAAGATGTTTGCCTCCAACAAGAGTTCAAGTAGATGAACACTCCCTGATATTTCTGCCACCGGCTTATATGACTCCAGAGAGAGCCATGGCCACCCTCCCCCCAACCCCCTCTGAGACCAGCATGTAGGTCTGGCCCAGACTCCTATGAAGTCACTGCTTTTGCCCTGGGTCACAGTGTATATGAGACCTTGTGTGCACCCTCCAAGAGTAGAGTCTCTGTTTCCCCCAGTCCTGTGGAGCTCCTGTGATCAAGCCCCACTGACCTTCAAAGCCAAATGCTCCGGGGGTTCATCCTCCCCATGCCAGGCCCTCAGGCTGGGGAGCCTGACATGGGGCTCAGAACTCTTCCTCTTGTGGGAAGACTTCTGTGATATAATTATTCTTCAGTTTGTAGGTTGCTCATCCGGGAGGTATAGCATTTGATTAGATCACACGTGCGCCCCTCCTACTGTCTCATTTGGTTTCTTTTTTATGTCTTTGGATGTAGAATATTTTTTTTAGTAGGTTCCAGTCTCTTTTATTGATGGCTGTTCAGCAGTTAGTTGTGTTCTTGATGTTGTCATGAGACCTTGAGGTGAGCTCAAGGGACTTCTACTCCACCATCTTGTTTCCAATCCCCCGCTCCTTAGTGTTTAAAAATTTAAGATCTAGGCAGTAAGTGTGCTCATTGCTACTGGTATGTCATTACCACTAGACCCTCTGAGAGGCTAGATCTACAAAACATTTATATCTATATATGTGTGTATAAATACATGTACACACACTCATATAACTCTATCTCTCTCAATAGCTAGCTAGCTAACTATCTAAAAGAGTTCACACCAATACCTTCAATTCCAGTCTAGCACACCAGGGTTTTTTCTAGCCTTCCCCCTTGCCACACTTGCAAATCTCTTCTCCAAACAGCAGGAAACCTGGCTCCCATTATTCTCAATATAGTTTTTTTTTCCCCCCACTCAATTCCCACTATGTGACCAATCTCCCTAGCACAGTGGCTACCTCCTTGGCTTCCCAGCCCCTGTGCTGCTGCCTCTACAGCCCCTTCTGCCTTCAAGGGAAGGGAAGGGAGGGGAAAAGGAGGGGAGGGGAGGTTGCCAAATGGCTTTGTTTTTTTTTTTTTTTGGCCGCACTGTGCAGCATGTGGAACTTCCCTAACAAGGATTGAACCCACACCCCCTGCAGTGGAAGTGCAGAGTCTTAACCACTGGACCACCAGGGAAGTCCTGTCAAATGGTTTTTTTGACTGAATTATTCAGAGAGGGAGAAAAGAAGGAAGGAGGGATGGATAGAGGGGATGGAGGAAGGGAGGGAGGGATATATGTTTATCACAAATTTTCTTGAAAACTAAATGATTCCAAGTAGCACAGCTCCTGCAAAGAATAGGTACTCAGCATCATTAATTAGTATCCCTCCCCACTTTGTTTCATTTGCTTATTCTCTATAGATAACCCAGATCTTTTCTTTTTATTCTAGGTCCTATTGGTTGGGAATCTTGGTCCTAGCAGTGTGTTTATTTGGACAGAATCCTCTCACAGCAAAACAAGCTGAGGTCCCATGGAGCTCATCATCCATACATAGAATCTATACTGGATTTGTTGATACTGGTGATGTTTGGCAGAGACTGAATACCTGGCTTGTAGAAGAAAATGTACCTCACACTCGGTCTTGCTGTCGTACATGGAAGGCACACATGACCGGTGACCATGTCTTTTGCATGCCTGGGGATGAGGCGGCCACAGGACCAATAGGGACTCTTGGTGGCCAGTGCACCCTTGTACAAAGGATTGGCCCTAATTTGGTCATTTCAGGCAAAGATGTAACTATAAACACCACCCTGAATCCAGAAATTAAGGTTTCCCAAGCAGTTCTTGGAAGGCAGTTCCTGGCAGCACTAAAACCCCAAAGAAGCAAAGAGAAGCCAAAACAAAATCCAGATACCCTTCATGGAACGTTTGCTTTGTTATGGAGGGCAGTGCTGCCAAAGAGAAATGACTTCTCAGGTTTTTCATATATTGTCCCTAATGGTGTCCCCAGAAAAGTAAACTTGGGTGCCACGTAGATTAATGTGCTACAAAGTACGACTGCCCAGGAACCCTGAGAACGTCTGTGCCCCATGAGATGGGAAGGACAGGCAAGCCCACTTCCTATGTTACCCTGGGTCACTCTACCATAGGCAGCCTGGGAGTGGGCAGGCAATGGGCCTGATACCACGGTCCAAATGGGGTCAGGGTCCCCATTAGTGTGGCATGCTCTGGACTGGGTTTGGGCATTTCTGAATCAGCAGCCTGAAGAGGTTCTCTAATTAGACATGTTAGAAATCAACAGAATTTGGAGGGAGGGGTAGGGATGAGAGGACAGGTAAGAGGAAATAGAGAGGAAACTAATGCTGATGGAATAGCTGCTTGCATCAGTCAGCTTATGTAACAATGATGATAATAATAATAATGCTATCTTACATTACTCAGCATTTACTATGTTCCAGGCTCCGTTCTAGCTACTGTACATATATTATCTCATTTACTCCTTTCCGCAACCTTATTATGAAGTGGGTATTTTTATTATTATCCCTGCTTATAAGAACCAAGACATTGAGTACCTTGATCAAGCAGACACAGCTTGAGAGGGGTGGGAGCAGGATATATATGTTCATCACTTCATTTAATACTCACAACAACCCAATGATATAGATTTTCATCATCTCCAATTTACAGGCAAGAAACTAAGGCCCTTGGACCAGCAACATCAGCATCACTCAGGAGCTTGTTAGAAATGCAAAATCTTTGGCCCCACTTCAAACCTACCAAGGCAGAATCTGGACAGAACCACCGGTCTAGACCAGAGGGCCCAGCGAGTCCCAAACTTGCACGTGCATGTGAGTCGCCCAGAGACCGTGTTAAAACCTGGATTACTGGGCCCCACCCACCCTTGGAGATGCTGAGTCCCTGGTATTTAGCAGCAGTATTTTGGCCCTCTGTAGAGTTGCTTCCATAAGTTGTTTTTGGCATCACATCATCTACCAACATTAGCTGATATTGAAAAGCAAAATTTTCATACCAGTTTAGGAACAGGAGTCAAAGTTTCATTTTAATTCAGGGGTTGACAGACTTTTTGTGTAAAGGCCCGAACTGTAGATATTTTACTCTGTGTGGGCCACTGGGTCTCTGTCATGTCACAAAAGCAGCCATGGTCAGTATGTAAACAAATCAGTGTGTTTGTTTTCCAGTACAACTCAATCAACTCCCCCTCCTTTAACTCAAAACCGAGGGAACCTCTGGTGATGGCAGCATGCCCTAGTGCAGAGCGGATTTGAAGAATGGGGATCTTAACATTTGGAAAGGAGAGGACTAAGTAAAGTAGCTCATACTGTAGGGGAGGAAAAGCAGTTTCCCCTCTACTCTTCTAGATTCTTGGCTGAGACGCCCTTGTAGCAAAATACAGATTAACAAAAGAAAAACCATTTTAATTACTATGTAAGGGAGAGCTGCAAAGATAGGAGACTCAAAAGGCAGCCAGGCAACTGAGGCTTATATACCACCCTGAGCTGAGAAAAGGGACAAGGGTCTGGGCCTTCAAATGGAGGAGGGCCATTCATGGGAAGAGAAGAGCAGATGTTTGGTGAACAGATGTTTGCCAGAGGTGAAGATAAGTCTCACAGAAGAAAAAGTGATATTAGGTAATAGCTCTCTTCCTGGTACAGGGCCCCTTTCTAATTTCTTTTAGGCAGTTAAGAGGGAGTTAAAAAGCTTTTTCTGAGTCTGCTGGGTCTTGACTGCTTTCAGTTCAAAATAATCCACATGTGAAAGTGGTACTTTCTGGGGCAGCCTGTTCTGAACCCCCTCCATACCATATGCCTAGTTAACTTTCTTCAGGCTGATTAAACTATAACACCTTTGGGGTAACTTTTCTACCAGGCTATAAAATCCTAATACTTTATCAGTTTCTGCAAACCTCTCATCTCACAGGCTATAAATTGTCACTGTTTTTTATCATTTGTGTTATTAATTTAAAAAAAAAAGTGTGCCAACAAATTTACCTTCCCCGAGAATATCAAGTGAGAGTTCCATTTGACAAGGTCCTGCTTTTACTCAAGCAGCCATATTATTTTCTAATAATAGAAAAGGCATTTAAAAAAAGTAATCACCTTTTATCATTTTCCAAGTGTGGGATAACTTTTCTCATTGGCCTGATGAGAAAAAGCCCTATGGTACTCAGTGCTGATTGCTGTAAGGATTACTGTTGGTTATTATTATGCTGTAAAGATTATTATGGTTTTCTAGCTTATAGGATGTCATCTTGGAGTCCCCACAGGATAAACTCTCCTGTCTCCTGTGAATCATGTGACCTTCCTAACCAGACACCAAGGCATGAGTTTCGTGTCCTCACTTTCTCTCTGGTGTTATAATCTTATGTTACCTACACTAGTTTTTACTTAGTTTCTACTTTCTCCATTTCCTTAATGTTTGTCTTATTTGGGGGCATTTTTGTAAATTGTCTTCTGTCCTTTTTGGAATACAAATTCATTTAAATCAAAAAGAATGTTCAGGACTTCCCTGGTGGCACAGTGGTTAAGAATCCACCTGCCGACGCAGGGACACAGGTTCGATTCCTGGTCTGGGAAGATCCCACGTGCCACGGAGCAACTAAGCCCGTTTGCCACACTACTGAGCCCACGTGCCACAACTACTGAACCTGTGCTCTAGGGCCTGTGAGCCACAACTACTGAGCCTGTGAGCCACAACTACTGAGCCCATGTGCCACAACTAATGAAGCCCATGCACCTAGAGCCTGTGCTCCGCAACAAGAGAAGCCACCGCAATGAGAAGCCCGCGCACTGCAACAAAGAGCAGCCCCTGCTCGCCACAACTAGAGAAAGCCCATGTGCAGCAACGAAGACCCAATGCAGCCAAAAATAAATAAATTAACTAATTCACTAAAAAAAAGAAAGAGAATGTTCAAATTTGAGGATTCTTTAGTTCAATGTGCCTTGAGGATGAAGGGGAAGTGAAGCTGGTATCTGTATACTTAGAAAACAACACATGTGATATCTTAACACACCAACTTAAACATAATGTACTCACATTTAGATGGTCACTTGTATGACCAAAGGTGAATGTTCTTGGCTGACATGTGCATCCCACCTATCTCACCTCATCCCGCCTAAGAACTCTAGACAGAGTTTGTTTTTGAAACAAAATCCACATTTTATTAGATTGAAATAAACCACAAAATTGTTCATCTTCACCAACAAGAAAGCAATATTTTCTGTATTCTTCCTAGATAAACCACAAAACTCCTGTTTTTGCAAGAAGACCAGTTTTCCTGGTTATGCATATAAATCAAGATGAGGAAGCAGATATGGTCATGGAAAAACACCCAAAGGAAAACAGGCAAAACCAGACAAATCAGTCATCAACGTCTGCGAACTCAGGTTCTGTCTTGCCTGTGAAACAGTGTTCATGGTACATCTGCTAAAAAGCTGATGTCCAGTTTGGTGGACTTACATTCCCTTGAGGACAAAGGCTACACTGAAATCCTCTTCAGGTGAGCACATGGCTTCTGTCACTTTCTGGTAACTTCCACAACCAGCCATTATAGATTTTTAACAACATACTCCAAACATAATGTACTTAAGTCAGAAGCACCATTGCACTTTATAAATGTGTTCTCCTCCCTTTTCACTCCCTACCTCCTCAACATTTATTTCTTCAAAGAACTGATAACTCAAATCCTGGTCATTAGATCAATGATAATAAACATCATGTCCCAAATGACTTCAGCCCTGCCATTATGCCACCAGGGGGGAATCTCAAAGCAGCACTTTCCATACCATCTTCTGGGAGAACTCAGAAGTCTTCAAAGTCTGCAAGTTCAGATTGTGGCTGTTCAACAGGTGAGTGGTCAGTGGCTGATGGATTTGGTGAGAGGCCTGTTGGCAATTTACCTTCAATGACTAAGTGGCCTGCATGTACCTTACAGCTTTGCCTCCTAATAAGCCAATAAAAGGCACCTTTAAAAATTCTCTTGGATATTTTCAGTGATTTCTGAATTACTTTAGGAAGCTCTGACACATTGTGTAGAGTTTTCTGTGTGTGTCTCATGAAATCCAGATCATGTTTTGTATTAAGAGTTACGTTCACAAAGCCCTGTGACTTGACCTCTGTTGAGTCAGTGTTTCGGAGTGTGTTTTGTGATGCTTGCATTCGTGCTTCCTCTCCATCTTCATCCTGGGAAGAATCCGCAGGACCTTAAGCAATACGGAAGCATTAGGAAAAATACATAAATATCAGGCAGCTGTAGAATGTCATAAATTGTGGACAGAAGCACTTTATCTTTTCCTCTTTTTCCACTTGAGCCTCTGGGAATGAATCTCCACAGAGAGTGTCAGGATTGGTAAGTCACTCTATACGTGTTGGCACAGTGCTCCTCTGACATGTTGAGCTGGAGATGATCCGTGTCTTAATGTGAGGGCTTTGAGGTGCTAATCTGGGAATCTTTCTCCAACTTGCTGAATAATGTCCTCCACTGTTGGAACATTGACTGTTTATAATAACTTCAAAGGTTAGTTGAGATTCTAGGTTACCTTGGCAAGCCCTGCAGAACTTCCCACAAAGTTTCATTTGAATATTGTGTTTAGTGACCAAATCTGTGGCTTCCTCAAACCAGAAATCATAATAAAACTCCCTATTTTCCATCACTTGATTTGTGAATGTGACACAGTAGTTGAGCAGCTGGCTGCCAAGAAGATGCCAGAAGTTTGTCGCTGGATTTTTTTTCCCCAACAGCTCTTGTTAAGATGGGACATTTTTAAGAAGGACAAATGAAACCAATGAAATAGAAATCTGTTAACATACTACAGAGCACAAATGCTTGACCAGCTATAAAGTTATTCCCTCCAGCCTGTGTCATTCTTTATACTGTCTTTATATAAAACAAAGGCTTACAAGAGCTCCACTTACATTTCAGAAGCACAATATCCTCTTGCCTATTGAAGAAGGCCCATTTCCTCCAGTTAGTGTACCTTTTTCCATGCTCTAAAAAAGGGCAGCTCTTACATTGTCAAATCCTATAAGCAGCTGCAGCGACTGTTGAAAAAGAGAACGGTCTTCCTCAGGTGTTCTCAATGCAATAACAATAACAAGCCCTGACTTTCCATGAAGAGCAGAGTGTATAGATACCCTGGGAATATTTCTGTAAAAGCTGGGTGGGCAGGACTTTCATTTTGGAAAGCAGTTCACTGGACACAGTATATACCTGACCACATCACTACTCCACGATCAGGCTCCACTGTGTGTGTGAAGGGACAGGGAAAAAGACTGATTCTTTCTAACGAGGGAAAGTTAGTAGCATGTGAACTGTGGACAATAATGCTAGCTCACACTGAGGATTACCGCATGCTGAACGGTGTGCCAAGTACATTGTATTGTTATAAATACGTTGCAATAATTATGTAATTAAACATTCAGTTATAATATTGCAATGCATTAACTTTTTAAGAAATCAGTCTTTCTCCCTGCTCAAAATATGTACTATCCTCTATACACATACAAGTAGTTTTATTAAGTCCTTACTATGTGCTGGGCATGGTGCCAGATTCTATACATACAGTGAAATATTACTTCATTATCTGTGGTCTCAGTTGTCACACAGAGATACATTTTTCCAGAATGAGAATCCCCCCCGCAACCTTGTGAATTAATCGGTCACTTAACAAAATTTTATTTTACTCCACACCTTTGCAGAAAGAAAAATAAGCCCTTTCAAAGTTGCCAGGAATGGATTATATATAAATTAAATGTGTTCAGTTCAACACATTTTGATTACATATTCTGTTTCAGGTGGTTCTGAATCAGACACATTTCTTCAGTTTTGTGATTTAAGAACATCAGTGCAAGTTGCAAATACTCAGCACACAAGTGCCCCGTGCTCCCAGGAGCTTGGGCACAAGCCACAGCAAGAGAGACTGGCTCTTGGCCTGGGGTACAGTTAGGGCAGGACCAGCAGCAAAGCCCTTTATTCAGCTGCTGGGATCCTTTTTCATGGAAGCCCCAAGGCAGGACCACCTCAGCCCTGTTCCACAGCCATTTCCTCTGTAACTTAGCAGCTTCTGGCTCCTGCCCTCAACACTCCATTGAAAGGCTCTCCAAGTTCCTTCCTTTTGCCAAATCCTGGGGCCTTTCCATTACCCTTCTTTTAGGGATACCAGATTTAACAAAAATACAGTGTCCAGTTAAATTTGAATTTCAGATAAATAACGAATGATATTTTTAGTACAGATCTTCCTTGACTTGTGATGGGGTTACATCCTGATAAACCCGTCATAAATTTAAAACATCATAAGTCAAAAATGCATTTAACACACCTAACCTACTGAACATCATGGCCTGGCCTGGCCTAGCCTACCTTAAATGTGCTCAGAACACTTATATTAGCCTATAGTTGGGCAAAATCAGCTAACACAAAGCCAATCTTATAATAAGTTATTGAATATCTCATGTAATTTATTGAATACTGTACTGAAAGGGAAAAACAATAGCTGTCTGGGTACAGAATTGTTGTAAGTGTACAGGTTGTTTACTGTCGTGATCACGGTCTGACTGGGAGCTATGGCTTTCTGTCCAGCATCACGAGAGAGGATCATACTGCACATAGGTAGCCCGGGAAAAGATCAAATTCAAAATTCAAAGTATGGTTTCTATACAACACGTACCACTTTCACACCATCATTAAGTCGAAAAATCATAAGTTGAGTCATGTAAATTGGGATTAAGTACATCATTTATATACTTATTAAACTTATACTAAAAAAATCATTTGTTTATCCAAATTTCAAATCGAACTAGTAATCTTGTATTTTATCTAATAACCCTACTTCATTCTCTTTGTATCCTCTGGGTACTTGATCCCTGAAACTCTCTTCCTTTGGATAGTATCAATTCATCACTTTCCCTTTTTCTGCTCCTCCTGCCTGGTTCACTGAGTTCTCCAACCTGTGCTGTAACATCAGCATGTAACCCTAAGCCTCTTCTTTTCTCTCTCTCAGCTTTCTCCTTGGAGAGGTCATCTATTCCTGTCACTTACATCAGTGGCTCTCCAAGTGTGGTCCTGGACTAGCAGCTGCAGTATCACCTGGAAACCAGACAGAAATGCACATTCTCAGGCCCGGGTCCAGGCATACAGAATCAGGTCTTCTGGGGTGGGGCCCAGCAATCTGTGTTTTAAGAAGCCCGTCAGTTCTGATGCACGCTAAAGTTTGAGAACCACTTGTTTAAATGATCACTTCTAAGCTGTTGACTCCCCAATCTTTATCATTAGCCCTGATTTTATACCCACACTTCCCTCTGGTATTTCAAACTGGAGTGTTCTGTGGAATGTTACGAAATGGGAGGAAAGAAAAACATAGCTCTATGGTCAAAAAGAATTTCCATGGGGGAATTCCCTGCCCTCCCCCCACCTCTCCCCCAAAAAACAGTTTCCATGGTATTGCAGCATTTCTTAAGATTTGACTATTGGGACCTATTTCCCAGTGGTTGTGGGAGGATGCAACAACAGGACAGCGTCACTGGAAAAGAGATGAATTGAAATGGAATTCATACTAACCATGTTGTAAATCAACTATACTTCAATTTAAAAAAAGAAAATGGAATTCATTATTGTCCCCTGCTAAACCACCTCTACAGCCTATTTCTTTTTAATTTTTTTAAGTTGAATATTTTATTATTAGACTCTTATTTTCCTGCAAGGCTGTAGCTTCACTGTATAAAAATAGCACCAGCAAACACAGTATGTTGCAAAATTAAGATAGCTGTACAGTGTCAGATGAAGAACAATACTAACAAAAACTTTTCTCCACCGCCAGCTACTTCCAACGGGAAGATCATTAAGTTTATTTTTTGTTTCGGTTTTTTTTGCGGTACGCGGGCCTCTCACTGTTGTGGCCTCTCCCGTTGCGGAGCACAGGCTCCGGACGCGCAGGCTCAGCGGCCATGGCTCACGGGCCCAGCCGCTCCGCGGCATGTGGGATCTTCCCGGACCGGGGCAAGAACCCGTGTCCCCTGTATCAGCAGGCGGACTCTCAACCACTGTGCCACCAGGGAAGCCCTCATCAAGTATTTTGACCCAGTCCAGGGATGGCTGTAAACTGTTACAAGGCTTAAGATAACAATGTTTTCCTTGAATTACATAATTTTTATAACTAGTTTTACCACAGATAATTTCAGGAATTCTGAGTATTGGAAACTGGAGCCTAGCCTAAAAATCGTAGGGTGCTGTGGAAAAGATGCATAGTGTTTATCTGCAGTCATTAGGAAGTTAGGGGGTATTTTCTTCTGGTAACATGTTGCAAGTAGTTTCCTTTGCTACAAGTTGCTTTTTAAAAAATCTGTCCACAACTAATTGAAGACAATTATGCTAGATTAAGTTGTTTCATACTAGTTTATTTAGGGGTTCCATTTTCACTCAATAGATTTTATGTGTTTCTCATATGCTTCTTCACTCATTAGTTCATGTAGTTCTGAAGGGTTCCTGAGTGTCACATTGATCAGCCAATCATCTTCATAACAAGATTTTTTGGACACGTCCTGGATTTTCTGCCAGAGCTTCATTAATTTCAGTTACTTCTGATGGAGGCAGCTTTCAAACTTTCTAAAGCACCAAACTCCTCTTGTTTGTTCAATTTTGTCCCAACTTCAGGCAGATTACAGTAAGCAACATCTCCCAAAGCTCTCTGTGCAAAATTGCTGATTCCCGCTGCTGCAACACCGTTTTCTGTTGTTATCTGTCCACGTCCGCCTGTGAATTGACGCACGGAGAGCGGAGCTGGGAATGGGCGCGGCTCCCCGCGGGGCCAGCGCCCTCAAGGCCCGGGCCGGTGCGGAGATTGCGCGCAGGCGCAGACGGCAGACCTCGGCGCGCACGCCCCGCGCCGCTCGCTGCGTCAAGCACCCGGGCTTCTGGCGTCCCTTTTCTTTCAAACAGACCTAAAATGTTGGCGTTCTGACTTCCTCTTCTCCTTATGCAGTCAGCCTCTGGGTTTTAGGGACTCAGTTACGATAACGTTGAAAGGTTGGAGACCTGACGTGGCTTTGGAGCGTGAAGCAAGCTCTTGTTGAGACTTCGCAGAGTCAAGGCCCACTCCCTGGGACCCGCAGCCCGGCCCGTCCGCCCGGCTGACCTCAGTAACCAGTCCCAGGCACAAGTCCCGGGGCTGCCCCCCAGGGCCACAGGTGACATGGGGTCTCGTCTCCGAGAAGGCCACAGGAAGAGCTGAGAAGGCCTTTTCTGGAGAAATGGAGCAGAGCGCAAGGAGCCAGTCAGGACTTGAGGGAAAAGAAGAATAGAAGGTGTCTAGAAGAGCAGGAAACGGGGTGGAGGCCTGGTGACGGGAAGGAGCAGTCGAGGAGGCGTGGGCTCAGCCTGGCCCGTGCGTGGAAGGACCTCGGCGTGGGCGGGAGACGTTAAGGGGACCGGGGGGTGCTGAGGAGTCAGGAGCCATCGCCGGACCACAGTCATTCCAGTTTCTGCTGGAATGTAAATGACTCTCCCATGGATCCACCGCCCAAAGCCACCTGCAGTATCTTTGTTTACTGGCTTCGTATCTTTTCCTTTATCCTGAGGTAAATATGGGGAAAGGGAGGAAAGGGGTGGGGCGGGGGAGAGGGTGGAGCGAGACTGGAAGAGATTTCGGTGAGGGAGAGCCTACTGATGGTTCGCAGTCTTGTCTGCACATTGGAATCGCCTGAGGAGCTGTAAAAACCACGTCTGGGTTCAACCCCCAGAGATTCTGATGCCGTCGATCTAGCCTCTCGACTGGTGCTTCTCAAACTTTAATGTGCGTCGGAGGCGCCTGGGGCTCTTGTTAAAATTCAGGTTCTGACTCAGAAGGCTCCGGGGTGGGGCCTGAAAGTCTGCATGTTAACAAGACGCCAGGTAATGCGCATGCCACTGCTCTGGCTCACATTTTCTGTAGCAACCATCTACCGTAGAGGCTCCCAGAGAGTGGTCCTCTGACCATCAGAATCAGCATCCCCCGGGAACTTGAGAGAAAGGCACGTTCTCGGGTCCCAGCCCAGACCCGCGGAATCTGGAATTCTGGGGATGAGGCCCAGCAAGCCGTGTTTTAACTCTCCCTCCAAGTGATTCTCACGCGTGTCAAAGTTTGGGAACCACTGCTGTAGAGAATTACAGAGGGGAATAAAAAGCCTGAGGGAAGGGCGCTAATAATCACTGTAAGGACAAAGTAATGAATTATTGTGGAAGTAAGACAGAGATCACGTGGAGCCCTATGTGTGTTCCAGTTATGAACAGGTATAACCATTATAGTAAAATTAAGACACCACGACTTTGAAAATTGCAGGTTTTCAAAAAAATTTTTTTTAAGGTTTTTTTTTAATCTTTGTATCATCATAAGTCATAGGAATTATTGGAACATTTTCGAGACTTGCACACTCACTGCAAAGATGAGGGAAAGGAGATGTCATTACTGGACGCGTCATGCTGTGGGCCTGCCTGAGCTGGGGTGGGGCGCAAAGGCACAGATGCAGGAAAAAAGGTGGGAATGCCTGGCACTGGGGATTGAGGGTGGGGAAAGGGATGCTCCCTGTTCTGAGGCCACGAGGTTGCCGGCGTCTTGGTGATGGGAGGTGCTGAACCTGGTTGTGTTACTGATCCAGTGTCACCACTCTACCCACGAGTGCCCTGTGCCTGGATTACAGTACCTAACTGGTCCCAGCTGGCCTCCCAGGCTCAGCCTCCCCAGACCCTGCTTCATTTGCTTTGCAGGCTCCAACTCCTGATTACACCGGTGCCCTTGCCTCCCTCCTCTCTTCCTCAGAGCCCTGTCCTCTCCTCCCTTCAGCACCCACGCCCCCTGTGTGCCATTTTCGCCCCTGTCCTGTGCTTTCCCTTGGGCTGACCGATGGCTCAGAATGGACGTCCCAGTCATCTGCTTACTCAGCCTCCATCTCTGTCCACCCACTGGGTCAAGATCCCTGTCCACTTGAGTTCAACACATATCTACCTGTGGGCAAGAGATGCCAAGGGGGATAAAGCACAGTCTGTCCTTAGGGAGCAAGTTACAAACTCTGGAAACCAGTCCCCAAGATGTGACGGACCAAGTGCCGTGAAAAAGATTCGCATAGAGCATCGCCTGACTGTCTGCCCACACTCAGCTCTCCTGGTCCGGATGGCACTTTTTGGCCCTTTATTACACAAGCGTCTGCTAATCTTTCAAAAGTGTGTGTGTTGTTTTCCTAAGAAGGTGGCCAGTAGAGTCTGCCTCTGTCACCTCCTTGTAGCTTACACAGAGTGAGGGACATGCTGAGTAACTGCCACAAAGCATGCCACCCACAGAGCACACGCCTCTCAATGACAAAGGTTCCTGTGCTCTTAGGAGCACGGATGCTGATTTTGGAAGGCTGCTCAGAGCTGACTAGGTTCTTTGTAATATTTAGAGTTCTGAATCTTTAGAAAGTTGGTTCACAATAGAAAATGGCCCCACAGTTTATGAAAAGCCTTTTATTAAAGGTCCACATAAAACACTTGTACAGTCACTAATACTTATATGTGAATGGTTCCACATACTAGCAAATGTTACTGTTACCTGGGTAGAAATTGTAGGAGAGGCCATGTTCAGACTTTCAAACATCATCAACACATTGCTCTCATGTCCCCTGGACTCCTGGGTCCTCGGAGGTGCTGTGCAATTGCTTCAGAAGTGGGAAAGTCTCCTATAGAAAGGCGGAGGGAAGTCGTGTAGATGACACTAACCTGAAATTCTGCAGGTCCGTCCGATGTGAGTGCTTTTATTGGCCTGTGAGCTGAATCTGAGTCTAGATGTCTAGATGAACAATCACACATTTCAAGGCAAAAAAGACCATTAAAAATTTGATTGATTTCAACACCATGACATGGACTAATGTTTCTAGAGTATTTTGACATACACGTCTAGCACTTAGCAGTTGCTTGGTGAATATTTGTGGAGTGAATGAATGAAACACAAACCCTTCCCCAAGGTTGGTGCCTCACCTAAAAAAAGCAACTTGGCCTACAGAAAGAGCCCTGCAGGGACCCAGCACACATCTTCATCCGAGGGCAGCGAGAGGTCCCAGACACAGCATCCAGGATACCATCCCCAGGGTGGAGGGAGGCCCACAGCCCGGCCATCCCTCTCCAGTGATCCCTGACTTGGCCACCCCGAGTTTTCCCAGCATGCCCCTCCCCTTTATAGCCAGTTGTCAACACCAGAGGACACTTTCTTCTGTGGTAGAGAACAATTTTAGACCTTAGAACAGCTTTTCAAATATTTTTGACCATGACCCACAATGAGAATATATTTTATTTTACGAACCATGAAAGATACCAACCAATATATAATTGAAACAAAAGTTTCACAACACAACAGTTAGCCTTACTACACATGATGCACTGATTCTCTATTCTATTTGCAATCCAATAAAGAAACATGTGACACACTCCACTCATCTCACAATCCACTAATGGGTAAGATAGGCATTTTGAAAACAGGTGCACAGCAATCCACAGGAGGGATGGAATTCAGATACTCCATCTCAGGGACCCAGTGGCAAGAAAGGATGATCCCTCTCTGCCCACACCTGGGAACACACCTAGGTCACAGGAAAGGGTGATGCAAATCTGAACAAGAAAACTCAAAGGAGAGGTCTTTGCTTCTATATCTAAAATATTATACTACATATAACATATCAGTAAGTTTCTTAGCCATGATTTTCTACAGGGAAGAAGCCGCTTCTGACTGTCCCAGAGAGGAACCCTGAGAGAAGAAAGACTGTGTGGTTGCATCTCCAGGACGTCCCCACTTAGTGCCACCAAGCAGGGGAGTGGCTGTGGCACAAGGCTGGCACCTGCACCGTGAGACCCTCCATCAGTGTCCCCAGCAACAACTTCTCAGAGCCTCTGATGGGATATTTTGTGTTGTGACTCTTGGGAAGGTGGGTACAGCATGCACTGTTATTCTGCCATATTTGACCACAGAATCCTTTTTTCAAATACTCCCTGAAAATCTGCAGAACACAATTTAGGGACCACTGCCCCAAGTTGGAAGAAACACAGTGTAGACGGGGACTTCTTCACTGCCACACCAGCTGAGGGCAAGGCCAGGGTGTTAGGACACTTCAAGGGGACTTGAAGGCATCACTGTACATAGTCAATCACATGAAAAAGCAAAGGACCTTGTCAGCGTGTGGAGCGGACCCTTGTTTATGGAGTCACCATTTGTAGTTTACAGCGGACCTAGTTGTATCCTGCCTACCTCCAGGGGGCGCCATTCATAAGACCCTGGGTTGACTGAGTCCCTTTGGAGTCCAGTGAGGCAGTAGGAGCTCTCCAAAAACAGGTTTATGTTTTAAACTGTGAAAACTAAAACAGAGTTACAGAGTCGTTGGCCAATGTCCAGCACAGTCTCTCTCACCCTTGAGTACATCCATTGACTCTCGTTTTTTCTGTTAGTGCAGCTTCTCGGGGTGGGAGTGGGTAAGGCTCTTAAGAGTTTTCAGACTCAGACCCCAGACTTGGTTCCATCATTGCTTATCCCACCAAGCTGAGGCAAATAAGGCGTATTAAAGCTCTTATCCATGTGATCAACAGTCGCTCTGTGGAAGCTACATCCTGCTGCAGCTTCCTGCCCTCAGACTTCGGTACCCAGGTTCTGAAAGAGGGTACTGTGCCTAAACTTAACGATTTGCTCTGAGCCTGAGAGAGGCGGGACCCCTGAACACTGCACTCTACCCAGAATTCCTTTCACTTGTTTCTAAACATTTTTTGCTGTCATATATAAGCATTAAGTAATTTCTTGGATTAAAACTCTCATCATCCTGGATTCCTTGTAGATGCACCATCACATTTATATCCAAAACATAAAACAAAATACACCTCTGACCTCACAGGTGACAATTTTTACGACAGCATCTCTCTGGATCACTTGTTAACTGGAAAATGAGTGGTCATATTTCCCCAGAGTAGAAGAATGAGGACTTACAAAACCTCCCCAGAGAACATTTTGTGATGTGGATATCAGGAGGATAAAATGAACGTCCCCAGGGGGGTACATGAAAGGAAAACCAGAGAGACTGGTACAGTTACATTTCATACCTTTGTTTAAAAAAAAAAATCATGCTAAGTTGCTGACCAACTTGCAAAATGTCAACCACTCTTTCTAATTCTCCCTAACAGCTTCGGTTCCCCCCCTCGCAGTTCTTTTCTTCCTGCAGACCTGTTTTCCCTTAAGTCCCAGAGCTGTGGGATGAGGCGCTGTGTTTGGCCATGCCGGTTTCCGGTGTCTGTACATTAGCGCTGGTCTCGGTGCAGCCAGCCATGTCTCCTCCAGGGTCCCCTTCAGCCTCCCTGCTTCTGCAGAAACCTCTCTGTCTGGACCGCCTGGCTAGCAGCAGTTTCCAGGCCGCTGCTCTATACTTCTTTGACATGAGGTTGTAGAGGATGGGGTTGATGGATGCGCTCAGATAGAAAAGTTGCAGGGCACAATGTTAAAGTACTAGAGAAGTACATCATCCCGGAATCTTTGGTATTTATGTAAATGATTCTGCCAGCGTGGAAAGGCAGCCAGCGAACTATAAATGCCAGAAACACCACCACTGCAAAACAAGACATAGGCACCAGAATTAGCTAAAGCATCTGAAAACAAATAAGCATCCTCAGGAAACCATCTGAAGTAATAAGTAACAGCAAAATAAATAAAACTCTTGCCTAGCCAAATCCCCACCCCAGAAAAACTACCAGGTTGCAGACAGCATCGATATTAGCTTTAAAGCTGAGTATTCGGCTCATACGTTTACTATCAAGGCCTGACATAAACCAGGAGTGATTTCTACTAACAAGCTGTTCTGGCAGGCTTCCTTCCACAAACCCATTTCGTTGACGTGTTCTCTGTTTTCGGTTGAAAAGAACTCTGCAACAAGTCTGCACAATCTTTATTTATTTTTTTTATATGGGCATGATTCACTTTAGTGTTCAGGATAACATAACATTAAGTAAAGAAACTTTATCTTAACGTGAGCTATCCCGTCTTCTCCAGGGTTCTGTAATTCCATAACTGCAGCATCAAACAGAGACAGGCAGTTGGCTTAAGAGCCTGTAATTATCCATCTTGGATCAGCCCAGCTCGCTGATCACAGAGGCTTTGGGAAATAATTGCTGTTTTCAGGACCCGGATACCCCACTCTCAAGGGACGCCTGGGGTGACCCAGAGCCCTTGGAGGACAGGAGATGGTTTTCTCTGGAGACTAGAAGGAGAAGCAGGTGGAGGCTGGGGTAGAACGACAGAATGAAACGTGGCCAGAAGAGGCGCCGAGGGCTGGGAGACCAGGGGAAGGGGACACAGCCTGGACCGTGGGTTGGGGTGTTTGGAACAGAGGCGGCGCCACTTACGCAGGACGCGGACCGCCTGCTGGTGTCCCTTCTCCCGAGCGGAGGTGGCCGGGCCTCGCAGCGGCCCGCGGCTCCTCCACAGCTCCCGCCCGATGAGCCCGTAGAGGACGCTGAGGCACAGGAAGGGCAGGAAGAAGTAGGCGGTGGTGACCCACAGCATGACGCACAGCGCGCCCCGCTGCGCCGGTCTCGGCCGGCACTCCCGGCTGAACAGCGCCGCGCCCGCCGCCGCCTCGGGCCCCGACGGCGGGGACAGCGGTGGCGCCCGCGAGGACCCGAGGAGTGGCGGTGGCGGCGAGGCGCGGGGCGAGGGGGTGAGCTACGCGGTGCCGTTAAGGTCCTGGACCGCGTAGCGGCCGGGGTCCTGCTCGACGCCCACCAGAAAGAAGAAGGGCCCGGCGGAGAGCAGCGCCACGGCCCAGAGCGCGGCAATGACCGCGCGGACGCGGCGGCAGGTGACGAGGACGCGGGCCCGGAGCGGGCGACAGATGGCGAGGTAGCGGTCGAGGCTGAGCGCCGTCATGTGCAGCAGCGTGGCGTAGGTGCAGCCCTCGCCCACGTAGAGCGAGAGGCGGCAGAGCAGCGTACCGAACACCCAGGGCCGGGAGCGCCAGAGGCGGTACAGGTCGAAGGGGAGCCCGAGCAGGATAAGCAGGTCAGACACGGCCATGCTGCCCAGGTACAAGCTGGTGGTGGTCCGCATGTCCCGGTAGCGCCCGATCAGCGCACCGTCATCACGTTGCCTCTCACCACGACGGCGAACAGGCCCAGGCACACGGCGGTCAGTGGCACCAGCGCCCCCAGGGGGAAGAGCGAGCAACGGCGCTCGTCGCAAGGCAGCAGCTCTGCCCACGGCGGCTCCCCTGCGCCCTCCAAGCCGTCGCTGCGGTTCGCGGCGCTGCCCATGGGCGCGCTGCGCCCCCGGGCCGGGCCAGGAGCCTAGCGCCTGGTCCCGCGGCAAAAGCGCTTCCTTTGGCGGCCGGTGCGCGCTGGGCGCGCCAAACCCTTGCCGCTCGCACAGCCCGAGCCCGGCGGCACCGCGCGCGGGAACGCGGTTCTGAAGGGTCCGCCTTGAGGGCTGCCAACCGGGCGAAGCGCAGTCCCCGCCCCCAGCCACCGCCTGGCCTGCCCCGGCCCCGCTCCCGCTCCCAGGCCCGTGTTATTCCACGTATTCCAGGCGCTTCCCTCCCCACCAACTGAACGCTGGAGGCGGCCGCCGCGGACGAGCCCCGCCCAGACGCGGGAAGCGATTCGTGAACCCCAGCGAGGTTGGTTACTGGACCCAGCGGAGCGTGGGCTCTTTTGTAGGTTGGGTTCGGAGGGGACCTTCTGAGGGACCTCGGCTGGTGGCTGCGTCTTGACAGTTCGGGAAGGTGCCGCAATACCAATAATAGGAGAGGAGCCTAGACCAGAATCTAGAGCCCCTCCCGGGTTCTGGTCGCGGCTCAACAACCGAATCATCTCGGATCAGTCCCAGCCTTGCTTGCCCAGCCAGTTCTCCTCTTCTGTAAATTTTCAAGCGGTGATGGAGTTGACCGAGTAATTTCAACGATGTCTATGACTTTGAAATCTATGGATATGACCACGTCTATTCATTTTAAAGAACAAGGCTTAAGTATTTACGTTTACCTCTGCGTACTTAAACGTGTGCTGTTTTGTTCCTGTGTACAAAATATGCTGTAAATGTAATAAAGCAGAGTATTGGCCAACACCAGAAATAAGTAAAATTCTGGGGAAAAGACTAAAAACTGGTTTATGAGTCAATTCATTGTGATCCTAATGACAATAGCTGACACTGAGAGCTCAGGATGTATTTGGTGCTGTGCTTTCCATTTAATCTTCAAGTCCTTAGAACAGAGTTTTTTATCTCTTCATGGATGGACGCTCCTCTAGTGGTTTTTCCATCCATCCTACTGTGGTTTAAATCCTCAACTTCTTTTCCCAAGGTTCCCTTCCTCTTTCTGGAACTGAAACCAGGCTTTGCTCTAGTGCCTTGCATCCCCACCCCGTTCCCCGTGGTCCTCTTTCACAAGCAGAGCCATGGGCTGTGAGGAGGGATACCTGTCACCTTCCTCATCATTGCTCTTCCCAGCCATCCTAAAACCTACCTTTGAATCTAACTTCCTCACACTCTGCCCTCTGCAGCTCCCTCCCCCACCGCTCACCCTCATTCTTGAGAATTTGGGTGCCTGACCTTCACTCTCTCAAGCACTCCTCCTAAAATTCACACCCCTGCACAATTCCCCTGCCTCTCCTTTCTATCAATGGTCTTGTCCTCCCCCCCATCTCAGGCAGCGGTTCCTGTGTACATCCCTTACACCTTATCAGTACCAGGACCTGGGAGCTCGCCTTCATCTCAATTTCAGCCCTCCCAGATTCTGACCTTCACCCTCTGTCTTTCTAGCTCACTTTCTCTAATACCTCAACTCCTGCAATCCTTCAACCGCACTGGGACCTCCATTTGGCTTCTCCTCCTACCTTTTCCTTGTCCCTCACCTGCCTCAAGTCCACGCTTCCCCACTTTAATGGATTTAAACTCCGAGAGCAGTACTAATCGCCCCAAGGAAAACACCCTCAATTCCCGTGCTCTTTTCTCTGTTGTCATACTTGTCTCCTTATGAGAGCACAACCATAACCCTGGTTAAGTGGAACCCTCTGCTTACTCTGTGCAGGCTCCCAAGCACCTAGAGTTGTTTCACTTGAAATTCACAACCTCTAGCTGGATGCTTAGTTTTCTCCCACCATCCTCATCCTATTTAATTCGCTCTCTCGCCCTCCAAACCACTCTTTTGTACATCCTCCTCTCTCCTTAATCCCCAAGACCTCGTCCCCATCCTCGCTCTCAGGTGATGATCTTGCATTCCAATTCTTGGAAAGAATAGAAACAGCTGGAAGAGGACTACATGCTCCCATCACCACGACCCCCCTCATCCACCCCCTGGACAGATGAATGAGTGGATGGTACTTGTGCCTGAAGTGAACTCTGCCCCTCAGCACTTCATTCGCCTCCTCGAAATTCTAGAAATCACTTTAGAAAGTCTCTCTCTCTCTTGCATCATCAAGTTTTCTCCCTCTTCTGGATCATTTCCATGTTTTCAGCAAAACTCAAAAGAGTTTCTGCATTCACTCTCTCCACTTTTCCTCCCTCCCCCCTTCCCTCCTCCTCCTAAGCAGCGGAAATGTAATTTCTCCATCTCTAGTTGATCTCAACTTGCCTACTCTCACCTACCGGGTAGCAAGAAACAATTATCCAGCCTGAGTATAGCACTGTCCAGTTGGATGAATTAAACAGCTCCTCTGGGTAGTGTTCAGTCCTCTTGGATAATAACATCCTCTCCTCTCCAATGGCTTCCTCCCCCTGCCCTGTCTTTCCCTAAGGGGGCCCAGGTGGATGGGGAGGGAAGGTCAGGTGGCTTAAAGGCCCTTAGGAAACTAGGAGGGAGAGGGGTACCTAGCTTTGTACCAGTTCCTGGGGGGACCAGGCTGGCATTTGCTAGACTCTAGTTCAGTGTGCCCTTCCCGCTTGGCCACCAGGTGCTTTGCTAACCCAAAGGGAGAGGTCTGTGGCCAATGAATTTGTGGTCTCTTTCTTTGACTCAAGTGATGCTCCTGGGAGCACCTGGTACCTTCCCATTGGCTCTCACAGGCTGCAGCCCCCTGAGTCTCTTTCCTTTTATCCATTCTGCTCCATGGCCTGGTGGCCTGCCCACCTCTGCTGAAGGCTCCCTCACCTGTCTCCACCACAACAGCAGCTCTGAGAAAGGCTAACTGGGGCTCAGACAGTGTCTGCACCATCAGGCTCATGAATGCCAACTCTACCCTCTCTGACTGTTCTGTACTACACACCCTCCATTCAGACACTCCCCTGCTCTGCTGCATTTTCTCTGTATAGCTTATTACCAACTGACCTACTATTGAATTTGCGTAGCTCTTTGTTTGTTATCTGCCCCGCTCCATCTCCCGACATCACATGTTCCAGGAGGCAGGCTTTAATCTTTCCCTAGTGCCTGGTACAAAGTGAGAATTTAACAAATATTTGTTAACTCCAGGAATGAATAAGCTTCTGCAGAACCAGGTACCATTATTTTCTTTACAATTCCCAGCAGCTGAGAACAGTCTACAATTCTAAACAGCAGCTGATTATAGTGGGTGCTCAGCAAGTGCTCCTTGATAATCTTGTTGGAAATAGAATACTGATATGGAGAATTAGATTCATGGCTGGCTTTTTGTTATGTTTTGGCTCAAGCATGACTTGGCCCCTAGGGCAGATCTGAACCCTATTATAACGGCTTGGCCTTCCATGTTTTAGGAAGATACGGGATCAGACATCTGAAGAATGACTAAAGCGTTTTGTACTTTGTATTTCTAAGTCATCCACCAGCTCATGACTTCATACTTCGTCTGAGGAGAGGAAGAGGAAGTTCTCAGTAGTGTCCAAGGTGTGTGGATACCTTTCTCCTCTACCTCCACACTTGGTGATCGTGCAGGGCAAAACTGAGTCTAGGTCTGGCCTTGCTGTCCCCCTGTTAACCTGGAAGCAAAGGGTTGGTGTCCTCAATAGGCACTTGGCCCCTGGCTGGAGACCTCACAGGTTGGAATGTTCTGGAGAAAAATAAATCTAACACATGCTGTGCACAAGGCGCTGTTTCAAGTACCTGCATATGGTAACTCGTTGAGTCTTTAACAACAGCCTTTTGTGTGGGTGCTTTTAGTACATCCATTTTATAGATGAGAAGACCAAGGCACAGAGAAGCTGCCTTAGGTCATGCAGCCAATAAATGGGAGTGCTGTCTGCTTCCATGAGGCCATGGGCACAGGACCTCTTGCTATGTAGACCATAGCACAACTAACCTTAGGAGTGGTTGGTGTGATCGGCTTCTGCTAGGAAAGTGTTTTTCAGCTCGGATTCCAGAAACCAGATTTTGTGGAAGGAAACAGAAGTTTGGTTTCTTTTTTTAAATTTGACGTATAGTTGATTTACCATGTTGTGTTAGTTTCAGGTGTATAGCAAAATGATTCAGTTTTATATATATATATATATATATATATATATATATATATTCTTTTCAGATTCTTTTCCCTTATAAGTTATTACAAAATATTCAGTATAGTTCCCCGTGCTATACAGTAGGTCCTTGTTGGTTATCTATTTTATATATAGTAGTGTGTATATGTTAATCCCAAACTCCTAATTTTTCCGTCCCCCTGCTTTCCCTCTGGTAACCATAAGTTTGTTTTCTATCTCTGTGGGTCTATTTCTGTTTTGTATATAAGTTCATCTGTATCATTATTTTTTAGATTCCACATATAAGCATATCATTTGTCTTTGTCTGGCTTACTTAATTTAGTATGATAATCTCTAGGTCCATCCATGTTGCTGCAAATGGCAACATTTCATTCTTTTTTTATGGCTGAGTAGTATTCCATTGTATATATGTACCACCTCTTCTTTATCCCTTCCTCTGTCGATGGACATTTAGGTTGCTTCCATGTCTTGGCTATTGTACATAGTGCTGCCATGAACACTGGGGTGCATGTATCTTTTTGAAGTATGGTTTTCTTCAGATATATGCCCAGGAGTGGAATGTGGAGAAAAAAAGGAACCCTCCTACACTGTTAGTGGGAATGTAAATTTGTGCAGCCACTATGGAAAACAGTATGGAGGTTCCTTAAAAAACTAAAAATACAGCTATCATATGATCCTGCAATCCCACTCCTGGGTATATATCCAGAGAAAACCATAATTTGAAAAGATATGGAAGGTTTGAAGGGGCGTTAGGAATTGCATTACATCCATAAATTTCAGTGTACCTGTCGAAACTTGCAAAAACTCCATAGGTTTTATACTCTTTTCTCCATAGAAGAGCAGGATATGAGGCAGAGGTTGAAAAGTGAGTTTGTACAGCGGTTGACCCACATCTCATAACACTCTGAGCCAACCTCCTAGAGTCGGGAAACTTCATGTGGAGTTCCAGATTTCCAGCTTGTCTTGCGAAAGGGGAAGATCTGCTCTGGTCCCACACTGCCCACAGGCCATGGAATCCAGGCTAAGTAGCAGCTGCCCCCATGGACAGGCCACCTTGTGCCTGCCCCCTGCAGCCCTCCTCGCTTGCACAGAGGTGGTGTGGGCTTCACACCCAGCCCTTGCTTCCTTGGCATGACCTGCTGAGACCTCTAGACTCCAGGTGCTAGCAAGCGGCATCTTATTTAATCCAGTGCTGAGATGGCAAAGCTGGCCTTGGTGGGGGAGCCTCTGACAGAGAAGACCAGGGGCCAGCTGTGGTCAGACCTCACCTCCAGGACCTGACGGATGCATGGAGCTGGGGCCTCAGGCTTTCCCAGGTTTCTCTGCATAGCAGGGACACAGCAGGGCAAATTCAAGGCAAGACTTTGGGGGCCTATTGCTCTGCAGCTGTTGCTTTAGCAGTTTCCTCTTGGTCTCCATTCCTCCTAAGAGGGAGACAGGCTCACCATGGCCACGATGATCAAGGTGGGTGGGAGAGAGGGAGCAAGTCCCTGTGAGGGGTGGATGGGAAGAGGGTATAGGACGTGCAAAGACCCAGTCTGTGGTCAAGAGTGACCATCCTCCTCCCACAATACAGCAGCTCACCTGGGCCCAGCTTAGGCTTCCCTCGCATGCCCTCTCTGCCGTGATGGAGTCAGTGGCATCTTCCACTGACTTCCACAGCCATCAGCCACGGGACACAGCTGTCTCACAGCTGTGGAGCCACCACTGCTAGAAGTGTGGTGCCGCCCTCCAAATTAAGGAGACGGGGAGATGTAAGCCACAAGTCTCACTGCTCTGTAGTAGCAGAGATCCCAACATGTTCAGAAAGATGAAAATAAAAATAAGGAACACTCAAACCATTGTTTATGATGCAACTGACTTGAAGTGCACATCTGGAAACACCTCCAAGTACTCCCCCTGAGTCATCTGCTCCCACCTCCCTCCTTTCGAGTTTAAAAAAACACTATCTGCAACCCTCACCCCAATATTCATCTCCTAGGTGGACAGAGTTTTTATCGTTGATTATTTTTTTACCTACTAAGGGGGCCCCATAGGTGTAACTTTCTGTCTAAGGAACTAGGAATATGAGTGTTCTCACTGCATTTCTGGGGAATGGAATGGAGATTGAAGGAAGTTTGTCCTTGGGGAATCCCTGAATCTTCCGTGCAGGGGTCAATGTGGGGATTTTCCTCAGGGAACCCTGAATGGAGAGATGAAGAGTGTGGATGCCGAAGTGCTCCCAGGGGGCACAGTCTACCGCTTAGTATGTGAACTTGGGCAAGTTACTTAATGTCTCTACTCCTCATCTGTAAATAGAGGTGCTAATACCAGGACCCACCTCATTGGATTGTACCAGCAAGAAAACATAAAGTCCTTAGCTCGGCGACCGGCACATAGTGAGCTCTCTATAACTATTAGTTCTTATTAATCATAATAATAACAAAAGAATGAGGCTGTCCTTCGGTCCAAACTAGCTCCCATCTTGTTCTTTCTCTGGCCAAATCTTGTGCTTTCTGGTCCCTATGTCTTCACTCCTGCCTTTGCTCCATCTCTCTCAAGAGCCCATCCCGATTGCCCTTTAAGGGTACCGAAAATGTCACCCTTTCCAGGTGAAGTTTCCCCACCTCCTCATCTGGATGCAAGTGTCTTCCCTGATGCTCCTGGTGGCCTTGTTACCTCCTGACACCCCTGACATGTAGGGTTGAGGCATCACTGAGCAGACCCTTGCCGCTCACCTTCACCTCCCTAGGGAGCTGCCCCTAGGCTGCAGCCTCTTGCACCTGCACAGGTGCCTGGGGGCGGGCCACAGTACCACCTGGTCCTCAGGTGGAGTGCAGGATCAGCCTGGAGGAGAGGAGAGCTTCTTCGGCCCAACTGTAATGGGGAAGAACCTTTGTATTCTATTACAAGGTAATCACTAAAGAGACCTTGCCTATAAGCTTAAATTATACATAATGGCCCATCTCTGGGAGCCCTGCCTCCCAAGTAATGAGCATTGAGCTAAAACACCTTTGTTGAGCTCCCGGGAAACAACCTAACCAGGCCCACCTGTGAATGACTGCAGGGAGGAAGAAATGAACACGACCCCGCAGGAAGCTGACTCGGGACCCGGAAGTGTTTGACTTTACTCCCTCCCCTTTTAGTAAAAACGAAGCTTGAATTCTAACTCAGGCAAGACGGTTCACCATCTTGGTCTGCTGGCTTTGTGAATAAAGGTGCTCAATCTATTGGCCTTTTGTGTGGCGAGCAGTACCAGCTTGGACTTGGTGACGAATTGTGGTGCAGCCGGCCGGGAGCCTTGCTGCTCGTGGCTCCCAGTCCGCTTTGGGGAATTTCCGGTAAGGCCCTGGCAGCTGCCGGGACCACTTGTCTGGAGGGTCTTCCCCCCGGAATTCCGCAAAACGGCCCTGGCTGCCCCCCGTGCTTGGCAGCTGGAGCAAGGAATCGACGTTTGGGAGCTGACGGGCTACAGTAGGGTAAGTCGCTCCGGTGTGTACAGCCGGGAACTTTATTTCCGCTCCGTTTGGGGCATTTTCTCCAGAATAAGCCAATTTGTTTTGTATTTGAGTGGGGTAACTGTAAGGAACGGCACTAAAGAGGGAGGAGAGCTTAAACAAGCTTTATTTGGGAACGCTCCCGGGCGAGGTTCACTGGCCTGAGAGAAAGGGGTCAGAGAAGTCGCGCCCGGGTGTGGGCGCGAACAAAATTTATAGGGGTGGACGCAGGGGAGGTGCTTGCTGTGTGAAGCAGCACTTTTTTGGTAATCTCTCGGGTGTTGTGTCAATGTCAGGTGTCGGTTGCATCAGCCTCAGAGCCGTTGGTTCGGCCCCTCGGGGAGTGGGAAAACCAGGGCCGAGTGGTGTGGCAATGTCAGGTGTCGGTTGCATCAGCCTCAGAGCCGTTGGTTCGGCCCCTCGGGGAGTGGGAAAACCAGGGCCGAGTGGTGTGGCAATGTCAGGTGTCGGTTGCATCAGCCTCAGAGCCGTTGGTTCCGCCCCTCGGGGATTGGGAAGACCGGGGCTGAGTGGTGTGGCAATGTCAGGTGTCGGTTGCATCAGCCACTTTGGCGGGGGTTCCGTCTGGCTCCCTGGGCCCTTCCCCGGACCTGCTGACCTTACAGTAACGTGCTGGAGAGAGGAAAGAGTTGTTGGACCTTTACCTGATTTGTGAACCGGTTCATTTGTTTCTTTGGATGCCATCATTTGTGTGTGCAGTTTGTTTTGTTTGTCTTGAATTTCTGTCTTCAAAAATGGGAAATGTTTCAACTATCGCAAAAGAAAGTCCTCTGAGGTGCATTTTGGATAAGGGATCTGATTACAGCTGTGAGCCCCTGGGTGAAAGGAAGATGATATTTTATTGAAACAATGTGTAGCCACAGAACTTGTTAGGATCTCCACAAGGGGTTTAGGCAGGGTTATCTTGGGGCCTTGTGCACCATGTACTGCGATCCTTGTTGTGTTAATTGTGTAATTTAGGGTCTCCTGTGTCATTGGTATATGTAAAACCCCAAGACCAAACTTGAGGGTTTATTTAGGATTTTCTGTTTGTCCTTTGGGTTTTTTGTTTCATTTTGTTTGATACTCTTTCTCCATTTACAGTCAAATCAGTTTTGTGATTTTAAAAACTTTTTTACTAATGTCAAATAGAGGAAAGGAACAGAAACAAAACCAAACCTGTCTGTTCTTGTCCAAGAGGGGGACATTCCCAGGAAGAAGAGAAAGATTCTACTTGGTTCCTGAAGTCACCAAAAGCTATGAATAGAAATAGAAGTGTCTTTTCCATAAATATTAGTAAACAAGGGTTTAGCCATCTAGACAGATGAGCTTGATTGGTCCCATCTGCCAGAAACCCAGTTTGAATCGAACCTCTTTTGTAACTGAGGGGTTTTACCCGAACAGATTATCGTACCTGATTCATGGCTGAAATTTTGGAATGGGAACTCTGAGGTCCCTGTGTTTGTACATGTTATAGATGTATGGCATTGTCAAAATGAATTTGTAAAAGAGCTCTATTTAATTGGCTTAAAGGAGATGAAGCATTTAAATAAATACTCAGATGTAAAAAACTGGCCAGAATGAATTTTGCATTCACATGACCTGGGAAATATTCAGTATTGAATTAATATCTGGTATTAAAGATAGCTTAAGCTTGTTGGTTTGATTAATACAGACATGTTTTTAGAGTCATCAACATTAAGTATAATACTTTTATTGTACCTAGGTTTACTGGAAATCAAATGACATTATTTCTATTACAAAGTTTGTCAGCAAGAAAAATAACCATATGACAGAGCTTTTAAGTAAATAAAATAGAGATAAATGAGGTAAGAGTTTTAGGTAAACTCTATAGGAATAATTGTATTTGGGGAATGTCTATCTAAAATAGTCTCTCCAGAGTTCTGTAACTTGAAACTAAACTAAGTTAAACGAAGAGAATTCATTGAATATCTGGGTCATTTCAAATAGGATAAAATATTAGAGCATTAATTGGTGGGCAGGTCTAAGTTTACCTACCTTTGCCTTCTTAGGAGAGGAAGACTAGAGTGTAAGTTTGTCAGTCAGGAAATGCTGTTATAACACACAGTTTACAATTACTTGCTTCTTGTTTTTTTTTTTTTTAACTAGAGGTGAAGGTTTTAAGGTTAAGAATTATAAGGTAAAATTTCAATATACAAAGATGTAGGACGTGTGTTTTCAGCAAAGAAGGTATGAGGAATGAAAATGCATTTTATTAAAGGAAGAAGGTGGTTTTGTCCTAGAGCTGGTTGTTTATGAATGGAAAAGAAAGTGAGGGACAGATTAATATGGGTACAGAAAAATTGTGGAAGGATTGTGGAGGAGGAACAGCGAAAGAGTTTTGTGCATGGTCAGGACTGGCTAAGATACGATTGAACTTAATTAAGAAAATGAATTTTAAAGGTAAAGTGGTACTAAACCTGAATTTGGCTAAGAGGACAAAGGTTTCTTAAAATACCAGACTACTTTGGGTAATTGTGAGTTTCTTTAAGTGATCTGTACTTACCATTGAGATCTTTTATTATCACTGGTTAAAAGTTTTTGATATTTTTGACAAAATTCCCAAAGATCAAATTCTAAATGAAGTTCATTTGACCTCTAGCTAACTTTGAGGTTTTCCAAAGGGTCCCTGGAACACCTCAAATTATTTTTTCCATCTCAGAGAGAGGAATATCAAACTAATTAGGCTTATTTAGTATGTTAAACTACATGGGAAGCACGGTCAAATAAGTGGTGATAAAACTTCTTAGATTGTATCATGTGGGTAAACATTATTAATATACACATTTTAGAAATTACATGAAATTCCTAAAATTCTGGTATATCCTGGTAAATGGTAATCAGTCATAATTTCAGTAATTACCTTAAATCGTTGTGTATCACAGCAGTGACCAAGTTTCCTTTCAACTGCATTGTGATCCCTGTTGGTTGATGCTGAAGTAAAAAGGCATCCTTTTAATGGTTAGAAACGATCAATTGCTATTTATTTCACGGTGGCTTTTGAATGACTTTATAGCTATTTTGTGAAGAAGCGGGGTTTCATCAGCTTCAAAGAGTTGTACATAAAAAAAGGATTGACTAGAGATTCTAAGGAATATTAGTTGCCTGTTCAGCAAGAAGTAGCCAGAGCCGTTTATATCCCTTTTCCCACAAGATTCTGGAATGGACATTGATAGTGGGGAATTGTAATAAGGAAGAAACTTTGTATTCAATTACAAGTTAATCACTAAAGGGATGTTGCCTGTAAGCTTAAATTATTCATAATGGCCCGTCTCTGGGAGCCTGACTCCCAGGTAGTGAGCATTAAATGTAAAGGCCTTTGTTTAGCTCACAGGAAACATCCAGACCTGGCCCCCCTGTGAAGACTACAGGAAGGAAGAAATGAACACAGCCTCTCCGGAGGCTGACTGGAACCAGGAAATGTTTCACTTTACTCCCCTTTTAGTATAAGATAAACCTTAATCCTAAAACAGGCAAGATGGTTCTTTGGGGCCCAAGTCCACCATCTGTGTGGCCTGCTGGCTTTCCAGCCAAAGTCGCTATTCCTTGTCCCAACAACTCTTGATTTATTGGCCTTTCGTGCAGTGAGCACTACAAGCTTGGACTCTGTAACAGAGCCAACAGCCTAACACGCCACGCATCTGTTTCTTGCTTCCCAAGAGTCTGCCTCGCATCTGGGGGACGGTCCAGAGCAGTCTTCTCTGATGGCTCACTGTTCCACCAGTTCAAAGGCTGCTTTGATCACACGGCCTCTCTGTAAAGAGCAGATGCTCCCATAATCTCTGAGGCAGGGGAAGAGATAAAATGGAAAGTAGAAGCTTTAAACTACTGTCTCTGGGCTCTAAACTCTCCCTTCTTGGATTCTGCGAACCGCTTTTGCCCATCGTTGGGCTTGTCAGTGGGGCTGCTAGCGGGTAGGCGAGGGGAAAAGGCACTGGCTCCTTCCTGTCTGCTCATCCCACGACGGCCCTGTGCCCTCCCGGCAAAATGGGCTCCAGTCTGCAGCTTCTCTGGGCACAAACAGAAGCCCTACCATCAGCAGCAGGCAGCAGCCACTTTCAGGAGTCTCAGTCCTGGTGCCCGGGGCTTCTCCTCCAACCTGTTAGGCTTGAAACCCTTAACATCTTTCCTTTGCTCCCAACCCCCAAAGTGGCAGATTTTAAATACGGCTATTACGTCAGTGCCACCTGCTTGCTTTTTCAGTCCTCTAACACTTGTTAACCAAATGCCCAATGTTAAATGATCCGTGTTAAATACCTAGTGTGGCATCTGTTTTCCTGATTGAACCCTAACGAGTACAGGGGTGAATGTCTTTTCTGCTCACCTTTCACTGGCTGAAAGTCACCTGGCCAGTCCCAAATTCAGTGTTATGGGGGCGGGTGTGTGGGGAGTGCCCTGAAGGAGAATCAATATTTGGTCAAGAACCATGTGTTTTAGAATTTGAATTATGTGTTCCAGTAACTATTGCTGTATAAAAAAATTTCCGACTCCTTTGTGGCTTCAAACAACCATTTTATTGTGCCAGTTCTGCAGATCAGGAATTGAGGGATGGCTTGTCTCTACCCCATGATGACTGGGGCCTCAGCTGTAAAGCCCCAAAGGCTGGGAGACAGTTGGGGGCTGGCGTCATCTGAAAGCTCATTCACTCGCTGGCCTGGGCCCAGGAGATGTGAGGACTAGGGCACCTGACCCGGGAGGCTGCAGCCTTCTGCACTTTGTCATTTAATGATATATCCTGGCTTTCTTTCCACATTGGTAACTAGAAGGCTGCTGTAATCTTTTTGCTATAGCTGCATAGTATTCCGTTGTATTGGGTGTACAATTTATTTAACCAGTCTCCCATTTTTGCTCATTTAGGTCATTTCGAGTCTTTTGCTGTTACAAACACGTCTGCAATGAATAGTGGTGTCTAATGTGTCACATGTGGGTGTAGATGAATATTTGTCAGTGAATTCGCCTCCTCAGAGTATAAACAATATGTAATTTCCCTTCATAGGGACTGTACAGCTTAAGCTACACAGGCGATGTCTTGTTTTTCTATACTTACCAATATAGTGTGTAATTCAAGTTTTGCATTTTTGCCAATGAGAGTGAAAATGGTTTTTCTGTGTTTTTAGTTTGTGTTCCTTTTGTGTGTGAGATTGAGTTCTTTGTATTTCCTTTTATGTGAACTGCCTGTTTCTATATTGGGTTATTAATCCTTTCATCTCCATATTTCAGAACTTACTACATTTTCCTATGTTAGAGAGACTAGATTAGCCCTTTTCTGGGATATGTGCGCAAGTATTTTTTCCTGCTTTGCTATTTGCTTTAACTTCTTTTTTCATATGCAGAAGTCTTTATTTTTATGGCATTTAAATGATCAGCCTTTTTGTGACTTTTGTATCTTGAGGCACAAAAGGTCACCACCACTCCAGGATTATAAAGGAGTATTCCCACTTCTTCTCATTTATTTGGTTTCATTGTTTACATTTAAATTCATTTGGCATTCATCCTGGTGTAAGGTGTGAGATACGGATCCAACTTTAATTTTTAGGTTGCTACCTAGTTGTACCAATATCATTTATTGACTTGATCATTTTTACTCCATTGACTTGAGGTGTCAGCTTTATCAAGTATTAAATTCTTCTGTGTACTTGGGACTACGGGCTTTCTATTCTGTCCTTTAATTTTTTTGTACTGGTATTATCAGTTATGAAATCTTTATAATTTAGTGCAGCTAATCCCCTCTCATTGCTCTTTTTCAGGGTCTTTCTATTTTTATTTTCCCCAGTGAATGGCAGTATTATACTCATTTATTTACAGTGGATTTATAGTATCTTTTAAAATTTGGTGTCCTGTTAAAAAAAAAAAGTTAACGATATTGTTATAAACTGCGTGTGCTCTTTCTAGAATAATGGTGTACTCTCTGGACCCTTTGTAGTTTTACACTCCTCACCCGTCTGAGGTCATTTTGAGCCAGATTTACAGTGAATAGATTCCAAGTTTTTCATAGCATGACTGGATACTAGACTTCATGCTGGTTTTAATGGTCTGAATCAAAATTTAGAGAATCACAAATTAATTCTGTTAGTATTAGTACTTGAGCATTAATACATGAATTTTCCTCAAATGTTTTTTAGGTTGCTTTTCAGAATATAGGCTGTGAGGAAAAAGGTCTTATATTACTGTATGTGAACATTTCTTACTACACGGCTGCTGTCATTGGTAAACTGAAACTGTAAAACGTAATTTCCTCTCCAAGACCACCGGGTCATCCTAGAAACATTAAGAGTCAGAGAGGGGCTTCCCTGGTGGCGCAGTGGTTAGGAATCCGCCTGCCAATGCAGGGGACACGGGTTCGATCCCTGGTCCAGGAAGATCCCACATGCCATGGAGCAACTAAGCCCGTGTGCCACAACTACTGAGCCTGTGCTCTAGAGCCTGTGAGCCACAACTGCTGAGCCCGCGTGTCGCAACTAATGAAGCCCTCGTACCTAGAGCCCGTGCTCTGCAACAAGAGAAGCCACCACAATGAGAAGCCCGCGCACTGCAACAAAGAGTAGCCCCCCACTCACCACAACTAGAGAAACCCCATGCGCAGCAACAAAGACCCAACGCACTGGAAGATAATAAATAAATAAATAAAATTTTAAAAAAAAGAGAGAGCGAGCTGATAACTTAGGCTTGGGCAGGCCAACTCATTTAATAGCTATCAATGACATCCATAAAGATTCAGTTGTACCAGGCACAACCCACCGACTCAAAGGAGTAGGAACGCCCAAGGAGGTCTGGGAAGTCTGAAAAGGAAGTGAGAAGTTGGTCTGTGTCCTTAGAAACATGGACTTAAGTGAATTTATTTTATTGACTCAATGTCCAGGAGTCTCTAGTGGTGTGCTTTCTGTATATCAGTCTTCAGGAATGTCTTATAATCCCTTCTAGAAACTGAGGTGAAAAATTCACAGAAAACCAGCCATCTTAAAGTGAGCGTTTCAGTGGCTTTTAGTACATTCAGAACGTTGTGCAACACCCACCTACGTCTGTCAAGTTCCAAAACATTTCCCAAATACAACTCTATACCCATTACGCAGGTTTTCCCCATTTCTCCCTCCTTCCAGCTCTTGGCAACTACTAACCTATCTTTATGGATTTACTTAGTCTTGATATTGCCTATGAATGCAGTCACACAATATGTGACTGGCTGTGTCTAGTTTCGTTCACTTAGCATGTAGCTATATGTAGCTATATTCCCTTTTTGGACAAGTTAGCTTCTCTCATTTGTGGATGAATGAGTATTTAAGAGAATGGGTTATTCCTAGGGCAGGGTAGAGGCTCAAAATGGGAATCAGTGTAGCAAAGGATGAAATTCTAGAGAAAAGAAATTAGAGCTTCGTGTTTAACCTGTCTGATAACGCTTGTACCAGTCTCCTAGTCTGTTTTCTTTCTGTTCAATACTTAGTGGGCTGTGGGTTGTTTTGGATGTGGGGAGTGTTCAGCACAATGCCTGGCATACAGGAAGCTCTCAGTAAATGCTATCATAAACGCAATATTAAAGTCAACTATTATTTTGATTTCCTTCCTAGAATTCTGGGAGACAGTAGAGGGTAGTGGTCAAGTGTGGGAGCACTAGACCAATCACATGGGTTCAAACCTCAATCTCAGCTCTGTCACCTATTAGCCATGTGATCTTCGGCAGATGCTTGTTGCTCCGTGTTTCAGTTTATACTTAATGGAGCAATTAAGAGGATTATGAAATAACTAAGGTAAAGCCCTGAACACAACACCTAGCACACACTGAGTGGTCAGTAGATGCTATTAGGATTTGAATGGTCATGCGGCTTTAAAATCTATCCAGTTTTGAAACTTTTCTCTTGGCAAATTTCCCATAGCATCCTGTCACATAAGATGAAAAATAGTCCTTATAGCATCTAAACATTTGAAGGCACCACTCCATACACTGTAGGTTTGCTGACCCCAACTATTAAAATCTTAGTTGTTCTCTCAACTTCCCTTTTAAGAGTGTAAGGGAGAAAATAACAAATGAATAAAGGGATACTCTTGAGGGCATATAGATTATCCTAAAACTGTATATTTAAAAAGCGTTTAAAAATACAATGCACTATCATCACCTATGTTGATGGTAGGTGATTAGATTGTAGGAAGACTGGTGTTAGATTTTGGGGACCCATTTCCTCTTGCAGTCTGTTTGCCTAATTGAGCCACCATACACCAGGGATCCTCCTGCAGAGAATCTGTTCATGATGATGATGGTAAGGTACTTACGTTGGAAACCAACCCACAAAATGCTCAAGCACAACGTGTAATACTCCTATTTCCAATCTACAGAAAAAAAAGAGGTGATAGGTAAGTCAGTATCATATTGTTCTCAAGGCTGGATTCCAACTCAGTTGCTTCCATGGAGTGACGCTCCTACATCCAAAGTTTATCTCCTCTTCCCCAGCCTAACACTGTAAACTTTACTGTGGTGCCTGCAGTTGTGGCAATTAGAGATCCACTTGGATTTTTTTTGTTTAATTAATTAATTTTATTTTCATTTTTGGCTGCTTTGGGTCTTCGTTACTGCGCGTGGGCTTTCTCTAGTTGCGGCGAGTGGGGGCGCCTCTTCGTTGTGGTGCGTGGGCTTCTCTTGTTGCGGAGCATGGGCTCTAGAGCACAGGCTCAGTAGTTGCGGCTCATGGGCTCTAGAGCGCAGGCTCAGTAGTTGTGGTGCACGGGCTCAGTCGCTCCGTGGCATGTGGGATCTTCCCGGACCAGGGCTCGAACCTGTGTCCCCTGCATTGGCAGGCAGATTCTTAACCACTGTGCCACCAGGAAAGCCCCACTTGGATTTTAAAAAGCAGTGTATCCCTGGATGAGGTCTGTGGGATGGAAGTTTTAAAGAGATTGAGGAGGAATGTTGAATGTCTTGGTGCATGTGAGAACTTTCTGGTGTGGTATTAAGTAGATGGGAACGTTGAACTTTCTGGTGGAGAGCAGACCTGGGGGCAGATTGCAGTGCCAGTAATAGGAAGGTTCTGGGCCCCTGTAGGTGGGAAAGAGAAGGTACTAAGAAGTAGGTAAAGAATGCAGGACAGGTGAGGCATGGTCCGATTTTCTTTCCAATGGGAAGTTTACCTCAGACCCATCCTTATTCATTAGATATATTGTTTCCTTTATATATATATATATACACACACACATACATATATATATATATACACACATATATAAAAGAATACATATAATGTGCAACAGAATCAGGTCACTAGGATAAAACTTGACCTTCTTGAATATGGATCCTCTCACGTTGATGATTTAAATATTTTGAGAAAACTGTTGTAAGCCAACTGCAAGAGGGGAGGCCTTAACATTTCATTTTCCAAAAGAGGCAGCAAATAATGTTTATGAATACAATAAACACATCTCAAAAAAGAATGATACAACTTTTATTTTCCATGGATTTAAAGATACTTTTGCTACATAGTTTATGTATTTTTAAGAGATTATATTTTTTCATTTGTATGAAGTTCAACCTTATACAATTTCAAGGTGATACGTTTGGTAGTGTATCTATAATCTTTAAAAAGTTTTTAGAGTTTTTGGAATGTACAGTATATGAGGTAAAATCAAGATTACATTAAAAATTGTTTCTCCTCTGCACTAATTTTGCAGTGAGGCTCAAATGGCAAGTACACTATTAAATGACATTTACTATCAAAAATAGGAGTTCATTTGAGTTACTATGAAAAACATAAGCCACTGCAGCTGCCACAGTGGCACATTTTACAATTTTAGACATTCAACTATATAGAAATCTCTGGGCTATTACACTCAAACTCATTTGTACTGCCAAATGTGGCACTTTTAAGAAGTTTCTAGAAAACAATCTCAATCACTGTTTTGGGGGAAGTTAGCCTACACATAAGAGATTAAATTTAAATAAAATGTAAACATACAGTATTTTATAGTGACAGATCATTCTTACCACTTGGGAAGGCCAAGTTTATCCATTTCTTTTTTGAACAAAGGTTAATGTTTTTTCTACAGCACAGATCATTTGTCATAAAACAATTACAATACATGCTCATTCTAATATAAGAAATTCTTCAGAGATCTTCAAAGCACAAAACATACGTCCTTTTTTTCAAAGACTGACAGAAGTGCTTAGTAATCACTAAACTGCTAACCTCAGCAACTTAAAATTAGTGACTCACTATCCTAAAATTCAAATAATAAATTAAAAAGTCTAGTTACAAGTGTTTCACAGATAACAGATGTGATAAAACAAGAATTTTAGATAGTTTCATTACAAACTATTATTACTGGCAGTCATGGACATCTATGCAAGATGTACAATGTGATACTTGACAAAATTCAATCTGATCACCCAATAACTCACAAATGCAAGCTCACAAAACATTAACGAATTATGTAATTGCAAAGTGCTCTAATGCAACATTAACCACATGCAATCAACAACTGGAACAGTATCCAAACAGACATTACATTAAACATTAGTTTTTCAAGAAAGAAAGCAGCTTGAAGTTTACTGGTGCAAATTAATTTTGTCTTCGGATTTGGTGCCCCAAACAAAAGGTTAGGTTTGATTATGAATTCTGATGGTGATGGCAGTAGTTATGGGAGAAGCAGCAAAACTTATGGGAGTTCTTCAAAATTAGCCTGTACCAGATAGATGGAGTGAGAGTGAGTGTGTGTGTGTGTGTGTGTGTGTGTATATTTCTACACCTGGTATATATAAAGCCATATGTACGTGCATGTCCTTATACACACACATATAGTTCAAAGACTCACAAAACCAAATTAAATAGGTTTGAAGTTCAGAATTATGATTACTTTTAAAAAGTATGTAAAAGCCCTCTGTTCTTTTCCATGTTCTCAAGACCTGAAGATGGGTTTTTGAGTAAACATTAAAATACTTTTAGGCCAAGTAAACGGTATGTGCTTTCAAGTGACTTACCTGTGAATTCATGAATATATACTTATAATGAAGAACTCCACATTTATCAAACAAGAAGCTTCTTTTTCCCATGCATATTCTTTCATCCAGTTTTTGTCTGCTAAGCCCCTCCAGTTATTCATCATAATCCCACTTACCAAATTAAGACAAACGAGGAGGTAGAAATATAGCACTAGATTGCTTTCACAGCATCATACTTTAACATTTTTATATAGCATGTTAGTGTAAATTTTAATCATTCTGAATTTTTCACTAGGTAATAATTAAAACAAACAGATCAGGTTGTCACTGTTACACTCATGCTGACTGGTCAAAGTATCAATTATATATTGTTGCCTCTCAAAAAAGTTTGTTTCACAAGAAGGCATGTCAAAACAAGAAAAAAAGAAAAAGAAAAAGAAAAGAAAAAGAAAAAGAGCCCCAACCGAACAAAAAACTGAAACGTGCTATTTCTGTGGCTTGCATTCTTATAAGGTGCCAGCCTCTACCTAACAATATAAGCATTAAAAATGGCAAAAATGATGTACTATAGTCTCAATGCCAGTGCTAAATGTCACTGATTTTGTAAAAGCAATACAGAAATAATTTTAGTACATGACAAAATAAAATGTAATACAATATTAAAAATAAAGTTATATTTTCACTTGATTACAAAGTACTGAATGATAAAGGCAATCAAAATGGAAAAGAAAGCAAACAGCACAAGGATGACGGCTGCACACTGCTCGTCACTGAGTGCCCGCCGGGTCCTCGTGCTTTCCACAGTGTCTCTGTTGGTGCTGGCTGGTGGTTCAGTCCTCTGAGAGATGAAGAGCACTGTTGTGCTGTAGGGGCCTACGAGGTCCTGATGCCCCACAGGGTCTTGGCACTGGCGAATGGCACACACACGGAAACGATATTCACAGTTCAGCTGAAGGCTTGAATACCGGAATGAAGAGTCAGGCCCTTTGTAAATCTGATAGTAAGATATTAGAAAAAGAATTATATGGGAAGGCTGGGTAGAAAATCTATGTTAAAACTGGCTAGTTGTAGAATTATTTTTGACATGGAAGCTAGTGAGTGCCACTGCTTGTATCTTTTAAATGACATTTTAAAAATACCTATCCATTAAAGAACTCAACTGTTTGCTGTATAATGGCTGGAGAAATCTGAAAAGTAAGGATGTGATATCTACCCTCACAGAGCTTACAGACCAGCTGAAGAGTAAAGATGTGTCCCCAGAACAGCTAGAGAACAAGCAAAATCAGCCCACGGGCATTTCTCTGGTTTCACCAAATGTAAGAAGTCAGACTTCTGTGAAATGATTCCATGAAAGGAGGAACAGTGTCTAACCTTGCTCTCCCATGATATCTTTGTATAACTGGTTTCTGTAAAGTTTCAAACAGATCTGCTAAATGAAACAATAACTGAAAAAGGAGAGCTCTCCATAGGTGCCTATGGCAAATCATTTTATAAACTTTAAAAGGAGAGATCACTTAGAATCAAAGAATGGGATTTTAAAACCCAACTCCTCTGGCTCATCCCTTAGAAGGGAAATAACAAGAATGGAATTCCATAGATTTTTCAAGACAGTGTGCTAGTGATTGAGAGGATATGTACTGGAACTGGGGTCCAAGCTCTGCTCTACCACTGCACACTCCTCCAGGGCATAATAGTAGTTATCTTGTACGGTAATTACGAGAATGAAATAGACTAATACTTGTTAAAGCACTTCTTAGCACAGTGCCCAGCATATAGCGAGTGCTCAATATATGGAAGCTATCACTTCCACTACTGCACCCCTTCACTCATTCTTTAAATGAAAAGACCAAGACTCAGTGATTTCCCACTTGAGTTTCCCCAGCTAGTTGGTGGGTTATATTAAGAGATCAACCAAAACCTGTGGGCTAGCATTCCCTCAAGCAATTTTAGTAGCTTCAGTTGTATCTGTGTTGTAAATCTACATTTTTACATACTGGTTTGCTTCCAAAGGAGAAAGGTAAGATCTTTCCCTCATTTTTGTGTCTCCAGAATATAGCATATAATAGGTACTTAATGAAAGGCCACTAAATTAGTACTGTGTATACATCAAAATGTATATCAGAAGATACTGAGAAGATATATAAATGAACCTTTACTGAAAAAGTAAGCTTTAAGACAAATCTTAAAAAAATGCGGAATATGAGTTCTGAAGATGCATATGAGCATTTTAGGAAGTGAGAATGTAGAAATGATTTATGTCTCAGCGACAGTAAAAGGATGAACTTAAGTATATCAGAAGACTGTATTAGAAAGCAGTGTGAAACAGTATACATACAATGAAGTCAATTTAGTAAAAATAAAAAATAGTATTTGTCTTATGGGTATAATGGGTGATATTTATTTTTGTCTTTAAAATTTTCTTTACTTTCTATTTGTCTCCAAATGAGCGTGGTAACGTGATCAGGAAAAAAAACTCAACAAATGGCATGAGGGTGATAGGTGAAGAGATTTGACATTGAAAGGAGGAATATGTTAATACACTAGTTGGAAATTTAAGTTTAATTCTACAGGGGCCACTGTAGTGTGTGATATTTAAACTGTTTAAGGAATCCTGATCATAAGGCTGAGAGGGATTGAGGGAGTTGGGCAGGACAAGGGCTCTTGCTGAGTTATGAGGCCCTGGTATAATTTTCATGGATCACTTAAAAAGTGACTGTTTATTTTAATAAAAGTTGGCAGGCAAAAAAAAAAAAAAAAATTCTTCCAAGAGTTTAAAGCTTGGGGACCAAAATGATGTTAGTGTTTATGATTCTGACGAATGAGGAAGAGGTTGGAGAGGAGAGACTGGGAAGGAAGACGATGAGATCAAATTTTCAATTTTGTTTTAGATGTTGGGAAGATATCTAAACAGGGAGACATCCTATAGCTAACTGTAGACTCAGGACTGAAGAAAACAGATACATCTGCTAGAGCTGATTTTAAAAGTTTTATAGATCTAAGTGAAGCTATTCAAAAAGAGTCTCAAGCTCAAGATAGCTGGGTTAGGCCTTAGAATGAGAAATAAGAATTAAAATGACTAACACCATTTCCACCACCCCCTTTCATATTGACAAGATAAATTCTGTGACCCTAATAAACAAGAGGGCAAGTAAAAACTCTAATAAATTCATAATGTTTTGGTCCATAGCTATTGCTCACAGATAGTATTACATACAATTAAATCAGAAGAAAAACTAAAATATCCCCTTTATATTTGCTATCAATAACTATCCATTTACCAAGGCAGAATGTGGCAAATATAAATTAATGCAGATTTGTAGTTAAGAGGAGGGCAGGTAAGACATTAATGTTTTCACTTTCTTTGCATTTTAACTGAGAAATGCAGACTAAAACTTAAGCTTGGAAAGTTTGTGCATATCTAACTGGCCAAGAACTTTGAAACAGTACACCACCTGCAACAGAATTTACAGGAAACCTTTATAGAAAGCTTATCGAGTTTCATAAATTGGTATTTATCCTTACTTTAGCTTTGTGAATATATTTACAGCATGGAGAAAATAACAACTGTGGAATTGGGGCCAATAAGACTGAAATCACTATTTTACCTATTTATATCTACCTCTATATCTACATTCTAAAAATCTGTTTGGTTGGTGAGATAAATTTACCAAGTACCCATACTAAAATTCAAGACAGTCCTTGTTGTTACCTTTTAAGGACAAGTATACGTGTTTACTACCAAAGACAACCACTTTTGAAGCGTCATTATAGAGGAACAAATTCTGTTTAACTATTTCTACTTTCTGTGTACATTACGTATCCACAATCTGATCTTATAATGAGTAATAATACAGTCTGTATTATTTATAGAAATTAGTGTAAGACAATGATTTCAGCAACACATTACTATTAGACTGAATGCAGACTTACTCAAAACTTTCCTAAGATTTATTATAGATTTGACTGCATTTAAAAGTAATTACAGTTGACCCTTGGACAACACGGGTTTGAACTGTAAGGGTCCACTTATACACAGATTTTTTTTCAATAAGTACAATCTACAGTACTACACAACCAGAGGCTGGCCAAATCCATGAATGTGGAACAGTGAACACGGAGGGCCGACCGTAAAGTTCTATGTGGTTTTTCCACTGCACTGGGGAAAAACCAGTGCTGCTAACCCTTGTGGTGTTCAAGGGTCAACTGTATTCATTAAGACGAATAATAAGGCATATGTTGTCATATAATTTGGCACATATGGTCACATAATGTGATCCTTCTGTAACTTATGAATGTATTATTGCAAATAATTATTTCCTAGTGATCAATAAATGAAGGGAACAGTAAAAACCCTCAAAAACAACTGAATATGGACAAATAACCACGTAATTCGTCTCTACCATTCTTCCCCTCCATTATTGTCCAGGGAGTTGTAAGTGAACTTGGAGCTTTTAGAGCAATCTTTTTTTTTAATTTAATTTTTTTTTATACAGCAGGTTCTTATTAGTCATCAATTTTATACACATCAGTGTATACATGTCAATCCCAATCGCCCAATTCAACACACCACAATCCCCACCCACACGTGGCTTCCTCCCCTTGGTGTCCATACGTTTGTTCTCTACATCTGTGTCTCAACTTCTGCCCTGCAAACCGGTTCACCTGTACCATTTTTCTAGGTTCCACATATATGCGTTAATATACAATATTTGTTTTTCTCTTTCTGACTTCATTCTGTATGACAGTCTCTAGATTCATCCACATCTCTACAAATGACCCAGTTTCGTTCCTTTTTATGGCTGAGTAATATTCCATTGCATATATGTACCAAATCTTTATCCATTCGTCTGTCGATGGGCATTTAGGTTGCTCCCATGACCTGGCTATTGTAAATAGTGCTGCAGTGAACATTGGGGTGCATGTGTCTTTTTGAACTATGGTTTTCTCTGGGTATACGCCCAGTAGTGGGATTGCTAGCTCATATGGTAGTTCTGTTTTTAGTTTTTTAAGGAACCTCCATACTGTTCTCCATAGTGGCTGTATCAATTTACATTCCCACCAAGAGTGCAAGAGGGTTCCCTTTTCTCCACACCTTCTCCAGCATTTCTTGCTTTGTAGGTTTTCTGATGATGCCCATTCTAATCAGTGTGAGGTGATACCTCATTGTAGTTTTGATTTGCATTTCTCTAATAATTAGTGATGTTGAGCATCTTTTCATGTGCTTCTTGGCCATCTGTATGCCTTCTTTGGAGAGACGTCCATTTACGTCTTCTGCCCATATTAGGATTGGGTGGTTTTTTAAATATTGAGCTGCATGAGCTGTTCATATACTTTGGAGATTAATCCTTGGTCCAGTGATTCGATTGCAAACATTTTCTCCCATTCTGAGGGTTGTCTTTTTGCCTTGTTTATGGTTTCCTTTGCTGTGCAAAAGCTTTGAAGTTTCATTAGGTCCCATTTGTTTATTTTTTTTATTTCCATTACTCTAGGAGGTGTATCAAAAAATATCTTGCTATGAAAGAGTGTTCTTCCTATGTTTTCCTCTAAGAGTTTTATAGTGTCCATTCTTACATTCAGGTCTCGAATCCATTTTGAGTTTACGTCTGTGTATGGTGTGAGGGAGTGCTCTAATTTCGTTCTTTTACATGTAGCTGTCCAGTTTGCCCAGCACCACTTATTGAAGAGACTGTCTTTTCTCCATTTTATCTCCTTGCCTCCTTAGTCATAGATTAGTTGACCATAGGTGCGTGGGTTTATCTCTGGGCTTGCTATCTTGTTCCACTGATCTATATTTCTGTTTTTGTGCCAGTACCAATATTGTCTTGATTACTGTAGCTTCATAGTATAGTCTGAAGTCAGGGAGTCTGATTCCTCCAGCTCCATTTTTTCCCCTCAAGACTGCTTTGGCTATTCGGGGTCTTTTGTGTCTCCATACAAATTTTAAGATTTTTTGTTCTGGTTCTGTAAAAAGTGCCATTGGTAATTTGATAGGGATTGCATTGAATCTGTACATTGCTTTGGGTAATATAGTCATTTTCACAATATTGATTCTTCCCATCCAAGAACATGGTATATCTCTCCATCTGTTGGTAACATCTTTAATTTCTTTCAACAGTATCTTATAGTTTTCTGAATACAGGTCTTTTGTCTCCCTAGGTAGGTTTATTCCTAGGTATTTTATTCTTTTTGTTGCAATGGTAAATGGGAGTGCTTCCTTAATTTCTCTTTCAGATTTTTCATCATTAGTGTATAGGAATGCAAGAGATTTTTCTGCACTAATTTTGTATCCTGCAACTTTACCAAATTCATTGATTAGCTCTAGTAGTTTTCTGGTGGCATCTTTAGGATTCTCTATATATAGTATCATGTCATCTGCAAACAGTGACAGTTTTACTTCTTCTTTTCCAATTTGTATTCCTGTTATTTCTTTTTCTTCTCTGATTGCCATGGCTAGGACTTCCAAAACTATGTTGAATGACAGTGGTGAAAGTGGACATCCTTGTCTTGTTCCTGATCTTAGAGGAAATGCTTTCAGTTTTTCACCATTGAGAATGATGTTTGCTGTGGGTTTGTCATATATGGCCTTCATTATGTTGAGATAGGTTCCCTCTATGCCCACCTTCTGGAGAGTTTTTATCATGAATGGGTATTGAATTCTGTCAGAAGCTTTTTCTGCATCTATTGAGATGATCATATGGTTTTTATTCTTCAACTTATTAATATGGTGTATCACAGTGATTGATTTGCGTATATTGAAGAATCCTGGCATCCCTGGGATAAATCCCACTTGATCATGCTGTATGATCCTTTTAATGTGTTGTTGGATTCTGTTTGCTAGCAGTTTGTTGAGGATTTTTGCATGTATATTCATGAGTGATATTGGTCTGTAATTTTCTTTTTTTGTAGTATTTTTGTCTGGTTTTGGTATCAGGGTGACAGTGGCCTCACAGAATGCATCTGGGAGTGTTCCCTCCTCTGCAATTTTTTGGAAGAATTTGAGAAGGATGGGTGTTAGCTCTTCTCTGAATGTTTGATGGAATTCACCTGTGAAGCCATCTGGGCCTGGACTTTTGTTTGTTGGAAGATTTTTAATCACAGGTTCAATTCATTACTTGTGACTGGTCTGTTCATTTTCTATTTCTTCCTGGTTCAGTCTTGGAAGGTTATACCTTTCTAAGAATTTGTCCATTTCTTCCAGGTTGTCCACTTTGTTGGCACAGAGTTGTTTGTAGTAGTCTCTCAGGATGCTTTGTATTTCTGCGGTGTTTGTTGTAACTTCTCCTTTTCGATTTCTAATTTTATTGATTTGAGTCCTCTCCCTCTTTTTCTTGATGAGTCTGGCTAATGGTTTATCAATTCTGTTTATCTTCTCAAAGAAACAGCTTTTAATTTTATTGATCTTTGCTATTGTTTTGTTTCTATTTCATTTATTTTCTGCTCTGATGATTTCCTTCCTTCTGCTAACTTTGGGTTTTGTTTGTTCTTTCTCTAGTTCCTTTAGATGTAAGGTTAGGTTGTTTATTTGAGATGTTTCTTGTTTCTTGAGGTAGGCTTGTATAGCTATAAATTTCCCTCTTAGAACTTCTTTTGCTGCATCCCATAGGTTTTGGATCGTCGTGTTTTGTCATTTGTCTCTAGGTATTTTTTTGATTTTCTCTGTGATTTCTTCAGTGATCTCTTGGTCATTTAGTAACGTACTGTTTAGCCTCCATGTGTGTGTGTGTGTGTTACGTTTTTTTCCCCTGTAAATTGATTTCTAATCTCATAGTGTTGTGGTCAGAAAAGATGCTTGACATGATTTCAATTTTCTTAAATTTACTGAGGCTTGATCTGTGACCCAAGATGTGGCCTATCCTGGAGAATGTTCCATGCACACTTGAGAAGAAAGTGTAATCTGTTTTTGGATGGAATGTCCTATAAATATCAATTAAGTCTATCTTGTTTAATGTATCATTTAAAGCTTGTGTTTCCTTATTTATTTTCATTTTGGATGATCTGTCCATTGGTGTAAGTGAGGTGTTAAAGTCCCCCACTATTATTGTGTTACTGTTGATTTCCTCTTTTACAGCTGTTAGCAGTTGCCTTATGTATTCAGGTGATCCTATGTTGGGCGCATATATATTTATAATTGTTATATCTTCTCCTTGGATTGATCCCTTGATCATTATGTAGTGTCATTCTTTATTTTAAAATCTATTTTATCTGATATGAGTTTTGCTACTCCAGCTTTCTTTTGATTTCCATTTGCATGGAATATCTTTTTCCATCCCCTCACTTTCAGTGTGAATATGTCCCTACGTCTGAAGTGGGTCTCTTGTAGACAGCATGTATATGGGTCTTGTTTTTATATCCATTCAGCAAGCCTGTGTCCTCTGGTTGGAGCATTTAATCCATTCACGTTTAAGGTGATTATCGATATGTATGTTCCTATTACCATTTTCTAAAATGTTTTGGGTTTGTTTTTGTAGGTCCTTTTCTTCTTTTGTGTTTCCCACTTAGAGAAGTTCCTTTAGCATTCGTTGTAGAGCTGGTTTGGTGGTGCTGAATTCTCTTAGCTTTTGCTTGTCTGTAAAGCTTTTGATTTCATCCTCGAATCTGAATGAGATCCTTGCCCGGTAGAGTAATCTTGGTTGTAGGTTCTTCCCTTTCATCACTTTAAGTATATCATGCCACTCCCTTCTGGCTTGTAGAATTTCTGCTGAGAAATCAGCTGTTAACCTTATGGGAGTTGCCTCGTATGTGATTTGTCATTTTTCACTTGCTGCTTTCAGTGATTTTTGTCTTTAATTTTTGCCAATTTGATTACTATGTGTCTCGGCATGTTTCTCCTTGGGTTTATCCTGTATGGGACTTGCTGTGCTTCCTGGACTTGGGTGTCTATTTCCTTTCCCATGTTAGGGAAGTTTTCGACTATAATGTCTTCAGATATTTTCTCTGGTCCTTTATCTCTCTCTTCTTCTTCTGGGACCCCTATAATGCGAATGTTGTTGCATTTAATACGTTGTCCCAGAGGTCTCTTAGGCTGTTTTCATTTCTTTTCATTCTTTTTTCTTTATTCTGTTCCATGGCAGTGAATCCACCATTCTGTCTTCCAGGTCACTTATCCGTTCTTCTGCCTCTGTTATTCTGCTATTGATTCCTTCTAGTGTAGTTTTCATTTCAGTTATTGTGTTGTTCACCTACCTCTTTGTTTGTTCTTTAATTCTTCTAGATCTGTGTTAAACATTTCTTGCATCTTCTCGACCTTTGCCTCCATTCTTTTTGCGAGGTCCTGGATCATCTTCACTATCATTATTCTGAATCCTTTTTCTGGAAGGTTGCCTATCTCCACTTCATTTAGTTGTTTTACTGGGGTTTTATCATGTTCCTTCATGTGGTACGTCGCCCTCTGCCTTTTCATCTCGTCTGTCTTTCTGTGAATGTGGTTTTTGTTCCATAGGCTCTGCAGTACTGTAGTTCTTCTTGTTTCTGCTGTCTGTCCTCTGGTGGATGAGGCTATCTCTAGAGCAATTCTGAAATTTACGGTGCTTAAGCACCACTTGGAACTTAAGAACAAAGAAACAAAACCAGCGAAAGAAAAACAGAATTGTGGGTTCCACTCCTAGACATTCAGATTTATTTGGTCTGCAGGCCACTCTGAGGAACAACTGTTTTTGAGAATCTCAAGTTCAGAATTCAGAAGTTTAAGAACGGAAGAAATTGTATAGAATCCAACAGGCCACTGTCCCAGCAACTGTTCTCCTACATTGCCAACAATACCCTAATTTTGGATGGGGTATCCAAAGTACAGCCCCTGTACTCGGAGAAGCTGGCGAGGCTTAAGTCCAGAGGTGGGCCCTGGCTGGCTTAAGCCCTGGCACAGTCACTGCTTTAGGGATGACTTTGTAACCCAAGTGCTATCTTCTCCCTGAATGTGAATAAGGAAGTGTAAGTTCCCTGAATGTGAATAAGGACGTGTAAGTTCCCCATGGCAGGCACTGAACACTGAGAGAAACTATGTCCCTGATGACTTCATTAAGCTCCTCGATCAACCTACCTACCTACAGGCTTCTCCCTAAGAGGATTTATACTTTATAAGCCAATTTGAAATTTTTTTAAATTAATTAATTAATTTTTAAAGTTATTTTTGGCTGCGTTTGGTCTTTGTTGCTGCATGCAGGCTTTCTTTTTTCTAGTTGTGGCGAGTGGGGGCTACTCTTCCTTGCAGTGCGCAGGCCTCTCATTGTGGTGGCTTCTCTTGTTGCGGAGCATGGGCTCTAGGCATGTGGGCTCAGTAGTTGTGGCACACAGGCTTGGTTGCTCTGCGGCATGTGGGATCTTCCCGGACCAGGGCTCGAACCTGTGTCCCATGCATTGGCAGGCGGATTCTTAACTAGTGTGCCACCAAGGAAGCCCCTATAAGCCAATTTGTATTAATTTTTCTGGCACTTGTAACATTAATGAGCTTGGACACAAGAACTCTCTTAGGTACAGACTCCGAGATGGTGCTTATCTGCTTTGACGGTGGTTCTACTGTCCCCCAATATTTTCACTTCACCCTGTTATACCACTTGAAATGCTGCTTTTGGTTTAAAAGCACCTGCTTTAAAAAATGTATACACTTCTGGGAAGATTAAAGAGCCAGCAGACACTCGACTTTTGACATGAATTTTCCCAAGGAAAGAGTCTTTTTCCTAATGGCAATAAGGTCAGTTATACTGTGTATATGAGAATTATGATGTATGTGAGAGAGGGAGGCAAGAGTAAGAGGAAGAGTGTAATTTTAGAGAACGGGGCCAAGCCTCGGGGAGGTGCTGCAGAGCAGGGCACAGAGCAGCAAGAAGGCAGGAAGAGTTTGGTGAAAGCCACTGACTGATCAAAGAGGGATGAAGCAAGGGAAGAATGTAAAGAAATCAATATGTTTCTAAGTTTGGCCCAGGGTCGTAAGTACTGGCTGCTGCTAGGCTAATTTGCTTCTAGGTCCCCAAACCCAGCAACACTACAGGTTAAACAGTTTTTAATAGGCTAGCCTAGTTAGCCTAGAAACTCAACCACCAACTTATAAATAATAATCCTCTTCTTAACATCAACAGTTCCTACTGCTGTAGAATGAAGACCCACTAAGACTTGGCCTCCTCCACTACACACTCCAATCTTTTTTTTTTTAGCTTTATTTTTTATTAGTAATCTATTTTATATATATTAGTGTATATATGTCAGTCCCAATCTCCCAGTTCATCCCACAAGCATACCCCCTGCTCTTCCCCACTGTACACACTCCATTCTTGAGCCCTAAGCTCATCAGCTCCCCAAAAAGACTCCCTTTAATGATAATCCTTTTGGAAAACATTCCAAAGTCCAGCTGGAAAAAAAATCATTCCTTTTAATAACGTATGTTTTATCTTTATCATGATCTTTTATTTGTTTGCTTACATAGAATGTCATGATTATGAAATTTCTGCTTGCTTGCTAACGTCTAATAAACAACTTTCTTGAAATCAGAACAGTAGCTTATTAATAATGTAGCCCCCTCAAATTCTTCATATGCATGTGTGTTGAATAGCAAGTCAATTTTAAGTAAAATATTAAAATCCCACGAATGAGATTGAACTCTTAAAAAAATGACCTTTAAACTTCTGGAATACAACTTGACAATAAATCATAAAATTTTATAAACATTTAAGAGATTTAGATGAGCATATATATGATGAAGTTCTAAGGAAATCAGTATTTTAAGTTTTACAGTATGCTTACAATCTAAAGTAAAATTGGTGATAAGGTTAATTTAGCTTTTAAGTTAAATTAGAATTAGCACTGCTGTTTCATGTAGTGATATATGTTTATTAAAATTCATATACTACTCAAATGTGGGGTCCCTATTTCCTTTAAACATGTAATGAAATTACATTTTCTTTAATATTAATTTTGTTTCCTCCTTGGAAGGAAACCTACTTATCTGTAAATCATATTCAAGTCTAATTATCATGTCAATTTGCAGATGGCTTGATAAAGAAAAACAATCACATGCCAAATTTAATCCAGCTCTTTGGGGCCTTTTGTAATTTTGGTTAAGAAATTATGCTTCCATATTTAGCAAAATTGAAAGGAAAAAATTATACCTTATTGAAAGGTAGTCTATTATTAATAGTTATAATAGCAGAAGAGTGAAATAAAACAGATGAATGATTTTTTAATAGTGAGAAAATACAAAATAAGAAACTAAAATGAAAACAACCCAGCTTAAAAGCTCTCAAAATCAAGAAGAGTAACAGCAAAAATGAAGAAGCAGATGAAATGCTTACAGAAATAAGGCTTTTGAGTTGCATAAAAACTTCTTTATAAAAGTCATAATGACACTGACAGCTGCCCACTTCATCGGCTATTCACTGTTTACCAGGAACCTGTCTTTGAAATTTTACCAGGAAGGTGATACTTCCTCTAGGCTTCCATAATAACTGTGTCAATTGTCATATTTACAACACTGCATTATAACTATGACTATTACTAACATTGTAAAAGCCTCTTCAATGTTGTCTCTGCATCTGTCCTCATCCTACTCTGGTCACAATAATCTTGTGTCTGATCATGTGCCTACTCTGGTCAAAATCCTCCACTGGCTTCTCATTTTACATGGAGTAAAAGTCAGAGTATGACCTATAATGCCCTACACGATCTCCATGCCCGCTCATAGACGCCCTACCATTAAAGCCCTGACTTCATTTATTATCCTCCCTTTGCTCACACTGCCCCAGCCATAGTGGCCTTCGTCTTGTACAGTAAATTTAACAAGCATGCTCCTGCCTCAGGGCCTTTGCACCTACTGTTTCTGCTTCTTGAAACACTCTTCTCCCCATATTCACTTCCTTTGGGTCTCTGTTCAAATGTCACCTGACGGCCCTATATAAAATAGCACTAGCTGTCCCTCGCCCTAGTACTCCCTAATCCTTTTATCCAGTTTTATTTTTTCTCCATTGTGCTTATCACTGTCTAACATATGATATACTGATGTGTTTATCTGCTTTTAGAATCTCTTTTTCTACTAGAATGTAAGCTGCACGGAGGCAAGGACTTTTTGTTCACTTGTATCCCGAGTGCCGGGCACAGAGTTCAATAAATACCTGTCAAATGAACGAATACTCCGTTTAAATGCAGTTCACACCCAAAAGATTTTGAATCCTGATATACTGTGTAGTTACTATGTTTTGGAACATAGTAAGCACTGAACAAATGTTTTTGAATTAGGAAGATAAAGGTAGTCAAATCCTGCAGTGAAAATACATAAAAATGAAAAAGGTGAAAGTGTGTATCTATAGAATTATATTTTGGCACATACCTGTTTGAATTCTGAATCTTTTCCCACCATAACTTGAAGACTGTAAATAACTGGATCACCTTTCATTGGCTGTAAACACTCCCATGTAATTTCACAAACGTGATCATTTACTTTCTCTATTTTGGGGGCTGTAGAGAACAAATATAAATAAAATCTGCTCTACTTGATTTTTAACATGGCACATCAAACAGACACTTGTTTCAATCAAAATCAACAGACTTTAAAACATAGTTACAAACTTGAAATAAATATTAGTGAATTTTTGAAATTTTCAGAGAAACGGTCAATGGCTAACTCTTATCATCTCCAGGCCATACAATCTACAAGCACTCCAATGGCCAGACTGATTAAAAGATCTGTAAAGATAAGTACTATTTTCCCTGAGCTAAAAAAAGCCAATGGCAGTTCTACAGCATCTTTTATGGTACTTCAAAGAGCATAACTAGAACATGAAATTTTATAATTTAAGAAATCTTCTAAGAGAATGAGTTGAAAAATACACCTAGCTGCCTGACCACATATATGACTGCCTCACTCAATAGTGGGGTACAAAGGTGTTAAAATCAGCAATCTTCTTAAGGTAAAGAGACACTAAACCAGATGAGGGAACAGAAAAATAACTCAGTGAAATCCATCAGCATTATTAGAAAGACTATCAAAGAACAGTCTTGCTAACTATGGATCTGCTTAACAAATGATACATTCAAGTATATGATCCAGGACACTGTACTAGAAATCTTTGTAATTTGTCCTCAGAGGGTGAGGAATTTTAGTATTTTTTACTTTCCAGGGTCATTTTAAAGTAAGAACCCTGCTGAAATTAATTTTAAATATATAATATATACACAAATGTGTGTGTGTATGTAAATTTGATTTAAAAATTCAAGTTAACTATTTATTTATGTTTTGCTAAACAGATGACCTGGCTCTCTCCCTGAAATCCGAATGAAAACAGCAATGACTCAAAACAACCAGAATTGTGATTTTTTTCTTTAAGTAACAATAGTGGAAACAGCAAACAACCCTATTAGAAAACGAGCCTACCTATTCAGTTTAGTACTTTTATGTTTCTTAAAAAGATCAGTGACAAAAACCAGCACTTGTCTGATGATCAATATGCCAGATAAAATAGCTTTTATTATTAAGTGAAAGTCCCAGTAGGTAGGCTTGTCTAATTTCCTTCTTATAATTTAAATATTGGACACATCCTGGATGATAATTTTTTTTTTTTTTGCGGTACACGGGCCTCTCACTGTTGTGGCCTCTCCTGTTGCGGAGCACAGGCTCCAGACACGCAGGCTCAGCGGCCATGGCTCACAGGCCCAACCGCTCCGCAGCATGTGGGACCTTCCCAGACCGGGGCACGAACCCGTGTCCCCTGCATCAGCAGGTGGACTCTCAACCACCGCGCCACCATGGAAGCCCCCTGGATGATAAATTTTAATAGTACAAAAGTACTTTATGAAAAATGCATTTAATTTATTATTAAAGAAAATAACTTGAGGATGTATAACTTACCTTTCAGGGCAGCTGGGACAGATTTTGGAGTAGTGAAAATATATTCTTGGGAAAGAGGACCTTCCCCCGCTTCATTACAAGCTTGAATACAGAATTTATAAGATGTCGACTCATTAAGTCTTTGTACTTTGTATGTATGGCATGGACCTCTGTACAGGGATATAAACCTAAAATGGAAATGACTCCTATGAAAAATAAACCTTGACTACCTTATGAAAAACGTTTAAAAACCACTAAAGAGAAAATACAGTTTGGACATTATCTAGGAGTAATAAGTTACTCCTAGGAGTAATAAGTTACTTCTAGAATTTAATGCCAGGAATGGTTTGTCACACAATAAATCTGTGTTTTTTCGGCAGATGATGAAAATCACCGAATTAGTAAATTTCCCAATTTGACATGGTTTCCTGAAAACTTATTGCTAAATTTTTCTCTTCAGGCTTCTGGTATAAGCTTTGTTTCTGACTGCTGTTTTTTAATGTTTACATTTTAAAGGATACTCAGTACATCACAATTTTCAATATAAATTATTTCTAACTAGAGTCATAGGCATACAATTTGTCACATAAAAAAGAGAATTCCCTTTCCCAGGCATAATTTTAATTGATTTGGTGAGGTTTTCTTAAGATTTACATAACAGTATGAGATAATATATAATTTCCCATAAATTATCCACTTGAACTGTTCAATGGAAAGTTTAACATCATATATGTTATCCGTATGCTGAATGTTCCCCAAATTTTTGATTGGCTATTTAAAAAATTTTTGGAAACTGAGGAATGAATAATGAATACTCATATAGTTCTAACAGTCTGAAAACTGTAGTTAGATTAAAAATGAAAAAATATTTAATAATCTTTAGTAAGAGTATTTCCAAGAAGCAGTAATTAGATAAGCCTTGCCTTTTGAATCTGCAATTTTTTTTTTTTTTTAATGATAGGAAAACAACCAGTGGCAAAAACACTGTCGAAAAAAGCTGAACGATGATAAAACCTGTGGTCAGGCAACAGCTGAGGTAGCATTCTGACATGATCCCACAGCAAGTGTAAAGAGTTATGAAAAGTCAAAAGAAAGTAACTAAAGATATTAAATTGATTTAGTGCATTAAGTTTATATGGTAAATTTACCGTATCATAAAACGTTTTAATTTATTTATTTTCCACAGCCAAAGACCATACCCCATACCCTACAACAATTCTCTAGATGCTAGCTAAATATTAATTATGGCTAAAATTCTAAAATAAGAATATAAACTAATATAATCTATACTTAATAGAATCTTTGTTCTATTATCTTTCAACCAAACACCAATTAAACCTGTTTCCAGTAAATCTTCTTGCACTACCCCAAATGTAAATGCTAGAAAGGGGATAAAAATAAAGAATTAATTAACCTAACAGTAACAATATATATTAAAGATAAATGGCTATACCAAAAATCTGTGGCAAGGCAAAGAATTTCCTTCCAGAGATAAGGCTACAAACAGTACATAAAATTCTGCCAAGAATAAAGGTGAACATTCATAGACGCACAGATTTCACGAAATGATCAATACTATTTGCTCTGTGTAATGCTTTTACTGTTGATACAGTATGTTTAATTCTGTATGCTATTTTAAATGTGTAAGTACTTCTGATAGAGAGTACTTATATACAAGTACCTTGAATATTCCATTATTGAATACTTGGCTAAGATACAAACCCAACACAAAAAACAAAGTAATCTTGGGAAATACTGTCCCTGGTACTCTGAATCTATCAGACATACAAATTATTTCTAATAAATTGAGTGAAAAAGCAAACAAATAAAAAAGAAAAACCAACAGAAAAACCCACCAAATTCTTAAAAGATTAGAGTAACGGCTGTGAAAGATATATGGGCATTGTTTATTTTGGATATAATATCAATAAATTACCCCAGACTGGAATTTGAATAATTTACACCACAATTATTTTGAATAACACTATAATTCAAATGCATGATTTAGTGGGGTAAAATATGGCATGGATGTAACGAGACTGTAAAGGATGGTAGCACAGAGAAGAACCTGAGTAGCCAGGGGACTGGACTATTTATTCAGAGAGTCTAAGATCTGATGGTGAGGAAGTAAACTACTGCATTCACTTAGTGTGCAGGCCCTGTGATGGTGTGGAGGAGGGTGAGATATAATCCCTGCCTTCAAGGATCTCAAAGGCCTTAAGCCAATCAATGATTTACTGTAAAAACTGTCTCTTGCTGGAAATAAGCACTGAAGAGATTATTTTCCAGCACAGATTACGTTTCTTTTACTAGCTTGAAGAGAGGAAATGGGTTAGAGATGAGAGCCAAATAATAGTTCCCCTAATTTTTTCTCTCTTGCATCACCCCTAATTTTTTCTCTCTTGCATCCCAATTATAAACAGAAAATCTTCATTATGTCTTCTGATGTTTCAAAAATGGCATACTTGAAAATTATTTATGAGACTTCTAACTCTGTTTTTTAAAACTTAATTTATTTCTATTGTTAAAAAAATTTATGTACTTAAGACCTGAGAAACTATATAAAGAAGCAATTAGAAACACCTACCTTCCATTCTTATCCTCCATCTGAAGGTGGTACTGAACAGAATCTGTCGACAATGTCTTTGGGGTTCCTTCTCCCCACTTCAGTTTAAGGTTCTGGTGGCTGAAGGCAACACATTCCAGACGAGGTGGATCAGGAGGGAGGGGTTTAGTTTTTAATTTTATCATGTGGCTGAAAGGACCAGTTCCAAGGCTATTCAAGGCTTGAATTCGTATTCTAAGTGCCGTATTAAAAAAAAAAAAGAAAAAGTTTAGTTTATGATTATTCTATTTAAAGTGTCCCTCTGGTCTAGGCAAAAATTAACATAGTTTTTACTGTGTACCTGTATGTTGTATCTGGTTGCAAATTGTCTAGAATGTAGCTTGTAACCTTTCCCACAGTCAAGGGCTGTTTATCTCCAAAGTCTATGCTGTAGGCAAGGATTTCTGAACCATGATCACAAGGCTTTTCCCAGCTTACTGCAAGGCATGTAGACGGTGAATAATTGGGATTTTCTATATCATCATCACTTACTTCTTGAAGACAAGTCACAATACCAGGAACTGATGGTGGAGTCACACAGGCTACTACTTCACTGAAAGGGCCTGCACCCACAATACTCAGAGCCTACAAATTAACAGAGCCCAAAAGGTAAAGACGCGATCATGAAAATGCTCACAAGACGCAAAACTCTGGATAGAGTGACAAGGCCCTGACCACCTTTACCTGGACTCTGCAATAATAGGTAGTTGCTGGTGAAAGTCCTTTTAATTCATAACTGAGACCGGGCCCACAGTAACATATCTGCATACTTCCTTCAACTCCTCCCCACTCCAATCGATATTCAGTGACATCAGTTCCATTACTCAAAGGGACCTTTAAATTAAGAAGAGGATAAAGGTCTTAAGTCCTGACATGATTAAATAGCTTTTGGGCAAAAATGTTCTTTACCTGAGCATATAAAAAACTGAATTGTTTTTGGATTTTTAAAAAATGTTTAACAGAATTTAAACTGTTCAATATTACATTTTTATTCATTAAGGCCACCTGAATTTAAGATTTGTCAAAAAGTATAACTTTGTTTTCAATTAGAAGTAGAAATATCACTGAATCACTTTAGAAAGAGTACTTTAATGTAAATATACTTCAAAACAATTCTATTAAGTAATATAAATGTTAAATTGTACAAGGACATTTTCTTTGTTAAATTTCAAAGGAAAATGAAAACGTAATTATCATTATTGATTATTACTATATGCAATACATATACTAGAGATAATAAACATAAGAGAAATAGTATTATAGTAATTCCTATGAATGTTTGCTCTGAACATTAAGCTCACCGTGGCTAAATATCTCAGTACCGAGACAAAGCCTTTGATAAAATACAAAGCACATCACGAACAAGAATCTAAATACTAGTAATGTAAATATACCTTATTTAAATGCTTCAAAGAGAAAAAAGAATTCACTTTTTACCAAGTGAATTTAACTAGGACTTACTCTTTGTATAATTTATGGAGATGAATACACAGTGTCTTTATTCTTTTATATAAACTGTTTTAATCACTTAAATATAAGTCAAGGAAATTACAATACCTCCCAATTCACTTGTGCACAAGTTGCAGATCTCCATGTAACTTGAGGGGGCTTGCACTGATCTGGTGGTCCAGGGGCTGTAGTAATATCACATTTTTCTGAAAATGGTCCAAACTAGAAAAACAAATATTAACTAGTGTTTTCATTTTTCACCTACCAACTGCACAGCTCTCCATAAATATTCACAAAAAATCAAATTCATCATCCCTTTCCTTTAAGACTAACTGGACATAAAATTCTAAAAGAAATCACAGAAAGTAAAGATTTAATTAATGATCATGGAAGTAATATGTGGGGTGTTTTAAAGTTTCATTTACTGTAGTTTCTTCACTTGCCCCATTACTTCATGAATTGGTTTTTGTAAAAAGGGCGGGGCATTCAGCAATTGGGTTGGTCAAATAAGAAAAAATTCTGTGAAGGGTGAAGAAATGGATACCAATTAAAGGCATGAGAGGTGATGGGCATAAATTATATCTTAAAATTTAGAATAGCTTTAGTAGGGTGTAAAAATTAAATTCTCTGGAAATACAGAGAACAAACATTAAGATGATTTTGACAGGTTATCACAAACCTGAAAATATAGGTTAAAGACACTAGCACTAAAGATGTTAATCCCAGTGTACTGCAGCCTTGAGGGGCTGACAAGATCATGACTTCAGAAAGGAAGGAATGACGTACGCAAGGAATACCAACCAAGTATATAAAACTGACATGTAAGAAATTTAAAAGTAAAAGTAAGTTTACAGATATAATGAACTCAGTTGGAGAGTGAGACATAAAACAGCACAGTTTACTAAAATCTGAAATAATGGGGAGAGACTTGTCAGTTTATGAAATTTTATACTGTAGTTTAAAGAAACACAGTGCTAACTCAGTTAAAGTAAGAAATCACTGCTTTGTCCTTAGAGAAGTTTTAATTCAGAGGGATGGTAGGTGTCACAGTTGGGTGAAAAGGGCTCTGGCTCTGGGGTCTGAGGAAGTGGCTGGCCTCCACCACTTCTTCGTCTGTGTGACTGCTGGGGCAGCTATTAGCTTTTCTGAGCCCCAGCTTCCTCAGCAGTAAAATGGAGACATCACCTGTTTTGTCCATTTTATGGAGTTGTACATACATATTTTTAAATAAACCCACACAAAACCAGAATGCTTAGAATGTAAGTTTTCTCCTTTAGGCAAAAAATGAATCACAACTAGTTGCAAACTGAAAGTAAATGCTGCATTTAACCAGCCTCAAAACACTTAATAACTCTAAGTATTTCATCTTATGATCATGTTTCTACTCTTTTCACAAAGTAAACCCTATTAGCACTGCCTGAAAGGCAAGCTTTAGCTTAGCTAAAGTCCAAAGTGTCACATAGTGTAAGTGGGGTTTGAAAATACTGAGATTCTATAACAATTAAGTTATGGTATACACTGACTTCTCTCTTATTTATCAACAGAGGCTTATTAAAAATTGTAAAATTTGGAGTTGCATGTTGAAAGCAAAATGGTCAAATAATGGGTACAATGACGTATGTTATATGAAATACCACTGTGATTATAATTCAGTCAGCTCCGTCTTCGTACCCCCATTTTGTTAGCTGCACGCAGTCTGAAGCTGTAAGTCTTTCCAGGAAGAAGGCTGCTCACTGTACATTCCACTTCAGAACCTTGGTAAACTTCTCTGGGTTCATCTCTTTCTACAGGAGACATTTCCACACCATAGCAAGAAATGGGTGATCCACCATTGACCAAAGGGGGTCCTAAAGGTGGAAAGATTCATGCAATTTAGCAAGAGGAATATATTTAATACTAACTTAATTATAATTTATTACCAAAGTGAAAATTACCCCATCGTAACTGTATTTCTTTTGCTTTGGGTCTACCCTGTAATCTGGGAGGGAGGCATGGGCCAGGAGGCACAGCTGGAGTCTGCACAAGTAAAGATTCAGATACCTGCCAAAACAAAAGCAAAAACAAAACGAAAATGCCCCAAGCCAAATAATTAGACTGCTTTTGTTAGAGGAAAATAAGACAAACACAAAGATTGCACCAATAATTTGAAACTGTACTAGACTCAACAGAAAAGGAATAAAGTTCTGAATCCCAATTAAATCATTAAAATTCAAATTTTATACAGGCAAATAAAATAGACATGTATTATGTGACTACTAGATACAAAGAAAGTTACCAGAACCCCCCCGCCCCGAAAAAAACCTCTCTTTTCTTCTTTCCATAATTAAAAAAACAACAAAACCCTCCCTCCATATAACCTAATGGACATTATTTTTGATCATGTCCAAATGGCTCTACAAACCTCTTCTAAAAAAGGATGTTTTAACATTCTGTAAATGCTATCTGCTGTGTTTTCAGGAGGTTTAGACTATTTTGTCCACCTGACTGTATTTTTAACCTAAACATTAATTTATTTATTATTAAAAAAAATCTTTCCTTCTTTCTTTCACCCTAAAAATAATTTAAAAATCAGGTAAGTTTTCCCAGGTATTTGGCATCTTTCCAGGTATTTGGTATTACTTTTAATTTCTATGCTATTAAAAAAATCTTTTAGTTTTATTTTAAAAAACTTTCTCTTAAAAACACTGACACAAACTCAGTGCCATATTCATTATCTGCACTGTATTAAGGTTTACACTTAAACTTATTCCAAACATAAATAAAATATTTGGTCATCACCTTATTCAGAAAGGCATTCATATAAGAATACTATAGATGCTATATTAGAAAGATAGGTGTTTTTTTTGGTGGGGGGGAGGGGAGTGGGGGTTCACATTTATTTAAATCTAGGAAGATTTTCTTATTAAAGAAAATGAAGCAATTGGATCCAAAGCCTGTTGGGCAGGACTTGCAACTCAGTTTCACAGTACTCTCTCATTTTCAACAAAATGCTTATAATTCATTAAAAAACCCTACTTTCATTGCATTAAATCCCATTTGAAAAATAATAACAATTAAGAATGCTCCAAGAAACATTCTTGGTTGAATTCATTAAAAAACAAAAAAATCACTTCTATTAAAAAACATACTTCTCCAGAACATTACAAATGTCTCATATATAATCAATGGCACATATAAGTCCATTTTGGTTTTGGGGTCTCTAATAAGTGAAATAATTGCGAAACTTTCCTGAAATACGTGGATATTTAGAATTTGTATTTAAACAGTAAATGGTATTTTATGGTTTGTCCTGATACACATAATTTACAGTACACTAAATAAGCCTACGATTATTTTGTTTCTATTTTTGTTAGGTAGGGTTATTATTGAGCATCATCCTAAAATTTATCTTTATAAAACTGTCTGCAATGTTTTCATATATTTATTCTCCCAAAGCCAAACAGCAACCAGACAATAGATATTCACTGAATTTTGACCATAAGCTAAGTACTATATGTATTAGAATAGTCTGGTCACTATAAATTTAACCACCTGCGTTATACATTTATGATTTATTTCAATAATTGAGGTGGCATCTGATGATCTCATCTCATTTGACCAAACTTGGAAAAAAAAAATCTGCATGTAAGTATTACCGCACTCTGTCCTCCATCACTGATGCAGTAAACTCGAAAACGATAGAAACAGCCTGGATTCAGTCGATCGCAAAGATGTTCCCTAGTAGCTCCACTGTATATCATATCCCACTTGTTTCCTGTAAGGTGAAGAATTATGTTCAATCAGCTACCAGGTAATGTTTAACATTTTGGTATCACAGACACAGCAGGTATCCTAGCTTCACTAGGTAAGTGTTTATGTAATCTGTCAGAAACAATTGAAGCCTGTTTTGAGTTTCCTGGAAATGATCTAATTTTCTTTATGTGTGCAGCTTCCTAGACAAATTTGCATGGCTTTGTTGAAGTGAAATATCTCTGTAACTCTGTACAGACTTTGGCTTAGACTGATAATTTACTTTTAATTAAACATTTTAAATGTGTTTACTGGGCCGGTAATAACATTATAACACACAAAGAATAGAAAGAACCAATACCATAGGAAGTTTAGTCTTCATTAAAAGACATCCTTATTTTTTGCAAGGAAATAGGCCATTTGATAGAAATAAAGATTGTTAAATGTGTGATTCAAGAATAAATTTTACTAGGCAAAGAATTTATTACTAAAACTAGTATAATGTAAGTTAAATTTTAGAAGATGGTTTTTCTGATACCTCTGGGTATAAATCTAGTAAGCTAACCTTCAGAAGACTTTAAGTATACTGGAACTGAGTAGTGCAAACAAAGGAGGGAAAAAAATAAGAAAATAATATAGCTATACAGCAGTCTTGCATTTGAGTCACTGTATTTCTGGAGATTACATCTTAAAGTGGGTCATAATAGACAAAATCTTAAATGCTACAAACAAAGGAAAAAATCAAGAGGAAAAAAGAGAGATTATACAAAATTTAAAATCATGAAGAGTAAAGGTAGACTGGTATAAATATCAATTTTTAATAGATATTCTTACCATTAGAACCTTCTGCCATCTCTACTACATATTTATTGATGGCTGCCCCTCCATTGTCTTTTGGTGGGTCTATCCAAAGAAGCAAAAGTGTTATTAGGCAGAGTATATACAATTAAAAAAATCACATAAACTCATAATAGACAGAATACCAAACTCAGGATTACTCTAAAAGAAAGAAGAATCACCTGCAATGATTTAATTTTTGTTTTAAATGAATAAGTGATTTTAATTTCTCGTGAAAACCAGGATGACAAGAAACTGTAGCTACAAGTTCAGTAATCTTTCATTTTACACATTGCTGCCCCTGCTCAAAGTTCTACAGTGGACCCCGAGTTCTTCCTCCATCAAATATGAACTTAGTATGTGTGACTACAAAGCCATCCTCAAACAGTAAATGGTCTCACATTTCTTACTGAACTTACTTGAGCTAACAAATTTATTCAAGTATCTTAAAAATGATCTAAATGTTCAAATCATTTAAATCAAATATAAAAGTAATGATATATACAGGTATGCATAATATCTTACCCCAAGTTATTTTAAAACTATGTGAATGTATCTTTCCTTTAACTGAGGGCTTTACAGGTACTCCCGGTTTATCAGGGCATGTAGTAAAGTCAACTACTTCACTTGGATTACTTTTACCTTCTGAGTTATAAGCAATAACCTATGATGAGAACACAAAGACATAAAATAATTAATGTTTGATACCTAATGATATTGGCTTAACGAACAAAAGTGATGAGAGACAACTAGGCTCAGTCAAATGATTTATGTGAGAATTGCTTGTCTTCAAAAGGGACTCAGCATTAAAAACAAAAAGGGATCCATCTACGTCTCTATATACACTAATATGTATAAAATAGATAACTAATGAGAACCTGCTGTATAGCACAGGGAACACCAATTTGCTGTACAGTAGAAACTAACACAATACTGTAAAACAACTATACCCCAATTTAAAAAATAAATAAAAACAAAAAAAGGGACTTAGCATATATGAAGAAAATTCAGGTATAAAATAATCCCCTTTTAGAATCAGTCTTGAAAATACAAGTATAAGTCTAACATTTTGATACTAAACAAGAGTCATCACTGGAACAAGCTATAATCTGGTGATACTTGATGGGCTTTAGGCTTGCTTTAACTTATTCTTTTATTATTCTTCAGGGGTTTAAAAAAATGCCCACAAATTCTTTGAATTTCCTCTCTTTAAAAGATAAAGGTTAATTCCTCTTCCCTTTGAACTGTACTTAATGACTTGCTTCTGACAAACAATGTAGAAGAAATGATGGTATGTGTAGCTTCCCTATGGGAAGCCCATGTGGTGAGGAACTAAAACCTCTGACCAAGAGACAGCAAGGAGCTGAGGACTCCTGGCAAAAAGTTCACTTGAGTGAACTTGAAAGCACATCCTCCAGCCACAGTCAAGCCTTCTGAGGACTGTAGCCCCAGATGACATCTTGACTGCAACCTCATAAAATCCTGCATCAGAACCATCCAGCCAGGCTTGTCCTGAATTCCTGACCCACAGAAACTGTGAGATAAATAAATGTTCATTTCATTTATAAAAAAATGTTCATTTTTTCAAGCTAAGTTGTGCAACAATGAATATAATTCATATTTATAATAATTTATACTTATTCAATTCATATTTATAATAATTTATACTTATTCAATATAATTATATTTTTCACTTCAGAAATATAATTACATATATATTTTAAAATTTTTATTTATTTTACTTATTTTTGATCGCATTGGGTCTTGGTTGCTGCGCATGGGCTTTCTCTAGTTGCGGCGAGCGGGGGCTACACTTCGTTGAGGTGTGCAGGCTTCTCATTGCGGTGGCTTCTCTTGTTGAAGAGCACGGGCTCAGAGCACATGGGCTCAGTAGTTGTGGCACACGGACTTAGCTTCTCTGCGGCATGTGGGATCTTCCCAGAGCAGGGCTCGAACCTGTGTCCCCTGCATTGGCAGGTGGATTCTTAACCACTGAGCCACCAGGAAAGCCCACCACAATATTTTTAAAGGAGAAATTAAGCCCTATGTTTATATTTTTACCTCTCTCTTCTACTGAACTTAAAGTTCCTCAAGTCCAATATCAAACTTGATATGATTTTTTCTCCAAACCTGCTCCATCTCTGTTCTTCCCCATCAGTAATAAGCACTACTACCATTTACCTAGTTACTCAAGCCAAAAATCTAGAAGGATCTTTGATCCTTTCTCTAAACCTATTTGTCAAATCTATTAGTAAATCCTGTACTCTGCCTCCACTTCTCTGTTTTCTATACCTACCACAACCTTAGTTAAAGCCTCCTTTATTTGATGTTTGCTGAATGACTGTAACATACTACTAACTAGTTTCTCAGCTTCCATTCCTTTCCTTAACCTCACCTATTCTCTACATGGCAGCCAGAGGGACTTTATCACTTCTCAGCTTCATGGCTTCTCATTTTACCAGAATAAAAATCTAAATTCTTATCTACAAAGCCCTATGTGATTCCACCCCTGACTACCTCCACTCGAAAGGTTCGAGTCTTTTACGTTAGCAGTTATTTCCTTTGCCTGGAATGTTCTTTTTAATCTTGACATGCCTCCTCCTTCTTGTTATTCAGATCTGTTTAAATGTCATTTCCAAAAAGACTTCCTCGACTACCCAGTCATTCTGTCAACTCACCCTATTTTAGTTAACTTGCATAGCACTTATCACTATCTAATGTTTGTTTGCTTGTTTGTCGTCTATTCCTTCCACTAGGGTATTAGCTGTTTTGATCACTGTTGAATTCTTATTGTTTAGAAGAGCGCTTATCATAGAGCAGATGCTCAGTAATTACTGGCAGAATGGATGAGCCATAGGTGGCGACCACTATGACGTGACACTACAGACGAGGATCTAAATAAAATCTATTACCCCAAATAACTCATGCAACCCATGAGAACTCAGTAAAATTTAGTGCAGTTGTTGAGTTTTGCTCAGGCTTCCTCATCAGTCCTCCCACATATTCAGATAGAATTTCAGGATGTTTTCTCACTCTGCTGCTTTACAAATTAGACTTCAAAGGGGGTCAAAACACTTTCAACATAGTACACAGTGTTTACTTAAACCTCACAACTAGAGGAAGATTTTTTTAAAAAACTGAAGTATAGTTGATGTATAAGTTACAGGGTGTACAGTATAGTGATTCACAATTTTTTAAGGTTATACTCCATTTATAGTTATTATAAAATATTTTCTATATTCCCTGTATTGTACAATGTCTTTTTTAAAAAAGAAACATTTATTTATGGCTGTGTTGGGTCCTTGTTGCTGCGCACGGGCTTTCTCTAGTTGCGGCGAATGGGGGCTACTCTTTGTCTTGCAGTGCACGGGCTTCTCATTGTGGTGGCTTTTCTTTGTTGCGGAGCACAGGCTCTAGGCGTGCAGGCTTCAGTAGTTGTGGCACACGGGTTCAGCAGTTGTGGCTCACGGGCTATAGAGCACAGGCTCAGTAGTTACGGCGCATGGGCTTAGTTGCTCTGCGGCATGTGGGATCTTCCTGGACCAGGGCTCGAATCCGTGTCCTCTGCATTGGCAGGTGGATTCTTAACCGCTGCACCACCAGGGAAGTCCCAATGTCTTTCTTTTTTTTTAACTTTTAATTTTATATTGGAGTTTAGCCAATTAACAATGTGATAGTTTCAGGTGCACAGCAAAGCATCTCAGCCATATATATATATATATATATATATATATATATATATATATATATATATACACACACATGTATCCATTCTCCCCCAAACTCCCCTCCTATCCAGTCTGCCACATAACATTGAGCAGAGTTCCCTGTGCTATACAGTAGGTCCTTGTTGGTTATCCATTTTAAATATGGCAGCGTTGTACAGTATGTCTTTATACTTATTTTTTTATACCTAGTAGTTTGTACCTCTTAGTCCCCTACCCCTACAGTGCCCCCTCCAGAGGAAGCTCTTATTTTTAAATTATATATTTATTAAAATCTTTGGCTGCACCATGCCGCATGCGGGCTCTTAGTTCCCCAACCAGGGATCAAACCCACGCCCCCCACACTGGAAGGCAGAATCTTAACCACTGGACGGCCAGGGAAGTCTGAGGAAGCTTTTAAAGTAAAAGCAGACTCCATAAAAACCATAAGGTCCACTAATTATGTTTTTAAAGCTATATATGTCAGCACTGCCTTTTACTTCAGTTAACCAGGAAGGTATAAAACCGTATTTTCCCCCAAATTCAAATTTTACGAATAATCAAAGCATTCATTTAGTGTCCACCACAGGGGGAGCACTGTGCTAATAACTCTAGGTGTGGTGCACTTTTTACCTTCAGAGTTTAGAATCTTTGTGCAGATTCTATGCAGACAGGCAATATGCATATCAAAAGAATTAGGCAACAGAAGAAAGATTACTATGGCCTAAAATGGTCCAGAAGGGCTCTGAAAAAGCAAATGAAAGTGATAACTGGGTTTTCACAGACAACAGCAGTGAAAAGGGGAAGACTGGATAAGAGAGAATAGAAAGATGAGCAGAAGGGAATAAATAAATAGTGAGCTCTGCTCGGGGAAGGATGAGTATTCAGTGTGGTGAGGGAGCCAGTTCAAGTAAGAAGTGAAAGGCAGTGCAGTTAAAAAACTGAATGGGTTGGAATATAAAGAACCTTATAGCAAATTAAGGAAATTATATTTTGGAGGCAAAGCTGTGTTTCAGACAGATTAGGTATAAAATATAACTTGGATTAGAAGGTGAGCAATTAGCTTGAAAGTGATACAGAACAGGTTTGGAGATTTAGTACTCTTTAGGACAGAAGTGACAGCTCGCATAAGGCAAAGAGATGATATATCCAAGGCAGAAAGGGGTATTCCAGGTAGAACTAAGGACTAAACTTGGGCCACACTTAGATAGGGAAGAGGAGAAAGGGAGACGTCATAAAATGCCAACAGACAAGATGAGAAAGAAGAGGGAACGTGACTCTGTACTGTCATAGATGCTGATGTATGAGCAAATTTCAAGGATGGAAGGTAAGTGAAATTGATGGACCCAGATACTGTTTTGATTTCTCTTCACCTGTGAGAAGGCCTCAAAAACAAGTAACAAGCTGAAGTAAAGGTATCTAAGGGTTCTCAGCTCAAGGTACTCAGACCCTGACTTAGAAGCCTTGCTACTTGAAAACATATTTTTCAGGAACTTCAGGAAATAAGGCATTAGTTTTCTAGTGGCCCAGAGTCATAGGGACTGGCCACTAGGTCCTAGCCCAGCTTCCAAGTGAACCACTGGATGGAATTAGCATTGTTCAGTTGTTTATCACTCTGAATTTGAAATGATTTTAAGAATTCTCATTGCTCTCTTATGCTTTAAAGTTTTATTTTCATTTTTCTTTTGTCCTTTAAATTTTTTTGTTGTTCTAATTTTGTTTTAGTATTTTGAGTGTCCTAGGATTGTCCTTACTGTACAACCTAGAACTCTGGCATTTGGTAAACTTGCTCAAATTAGAATTTTATGTTAATCGTATCCTTATTGTTTCTTTACAAACAATAATATATTATATAGTCACTGCTTCCTGCATTATAATATTTTTATTGCTTTTGCTTAGTATTCTATGATTTCTTTTAGAGTGTTAAGATTTTACTTTGATATGTTTGCTTGAAAGAGGAGACTGCAAATGTCAAGCTAGAAAGGAAGACTCAAACAGTAGAAGTAGGATTTAATGATTCAACCCCACCTCAGCTGGCACCCAGTACATGGCAGATTCAAAATAAATGTTTGAGCTTCTAGAAAACTTCATACAGTCACCATTTTCTATTTCCTAATATTTTTTTCCCTCCTCTAGATCAGTGGTTCTCAAATTTTCACAAGCATCAGAATCACTTGAAGAGCCTACTAAAATACAGATTGCTAGGCCTTACCCCCAGAATTTTAAAATAAATTTAGCAGATTATAAAGACATTAACAACTTCTCTTTTGAAGATCTGCTGGTATGATAATCATTACCTAAAGCAAAAATGCAATCCAACACCATAAGAGGAAAACTAGAATAAATGTACATAATACTTCTTAGGTATTTTATAAATCTTGTCAATAATAAAAACTGTATTTGAAAATTAAAATGACCCAGTGTTATCAGAAGTTTTAAAAATGAAGCTAATATACAAACTAAAGCATGACAAATATAATCATATGCACTGCAAATTTCCCATTATCATTAAAATTTTCTTTCATAGGTTCTCAAGGAGTAATAAAAGTTATCTTTTGCTTTTTAATAGTGAAAACAATTTACGATGGCTTTTATCATTTATTTGAAAGCAATGGTAGGAAAACTCAAATGTTGAATTTATCAACTAATAAGCATCCTGTTACAGTCTGGGGAAAACCTCTGCATAAAAATGTAGGCTGGCTTATATTAACTGGTATATTAGCTAATTCAAGCACTGTCTGCCAAGAAATAGCAATGCATATCACCAACCAAGTCAGAGCTAAAATATATCCTAGAATGGATGAATTACTAGGAAAGACAGAATTTTCAGGAGTCTCCATAGAAGAACTTTCAAAGCTTGCTACTGCTTCAAGTGAGCAAGACGTAGAGTCTCCAGGCCTCAAGCAAGCAAGAATGACATGAGGTAGGTTGGGTGGAAGCAGCAGCATCTGCCTAGTAGAAACTTGAGCACCCAGAATAGGACTCTAGGGAAGGATATAAAGGAAAGAGGAGGAGTTTCATCCAATAAGTAAATATTGTGAACATATGTGGGGCAATGTTTCTCACTGATGATGATGGGAGTTAGAAATAAGGAAAGGGAGAAAATTAGAATTAACCCATGGCACTAGATTAAATGGAGGTTTTTGGTGCGAACTCATGATTTTTAAAAATAGATATTCTAGAGATAAGAATATAAATGTGTTTGTGCATGTAAATTGTGTATGTGTGTGTATACACACACACAAGACAAACACACACACATCTAGTTCTTAGCCTTGTCCACTGAGAGGATGCCCAGGAGGAGCAATACCCTTACAGCATTAAGTATACTTACTACCCAGATCTTGACTTCTAAATACTATTGTCCACTTAAAGGACCCAGGTGCTTTGAGAAATGGCCAATATCAATGTTGACGAAGAGAAAGTACAAGATGAGAATGAAATAACGTGTTCCAGAAAGGGTGGGCTCAAAGAATGATGGGGTGGGGACATGTCAAAATTCAGAAGTCAGCCTGACAAGGGCTCCCAAATCTAAGACAATTTGAACCTCATAACTGATAGCCATAGCAACAAAATATAACCCACTCAGTAAACAGGAATCCATGAGTTCATATTGATATAAATAAATGAGAAAAGAAAGCTTTTCCTTATAGTATAATGCAAATTAATAAATGTAGAAGGAATGATAAAATTTAAAAAATCACCACTTGGCAACCATTAATCATGATTACTGAATAACTGATTCAGGCAAGAATTACCAATGGGTGTTAAAACTAGTGGGTGAAACTTAGATGAGGAACAAGATGTCTACAGAGTATATTCACAAAATACTTATTACAAAGAGAAAAAGAACAACTTTACAGTGAAGAAACATGGTAGATATCACCTTCATCAAGTAACTACTAGTGACTGGACAATTGAAACTGTGCACCACTACATAGAGCATTAAAATATCATTACTTTTTTCTGATATACCTGCCAAAAAAGCACATTCTGACTATGTTCAATGACATCCACATTTTTTTTTTGACATCCACATTTTAAAAGATGTTTTGTTCACGTTTTGCAAATAAGACTCCTGTAAAACACTGAGACTGTTTTGAATTTAAATACATAAAGTTTGAGAAGCATTATTATATAGTAAAGTAAAACTTATTAAAGCTCATTTGAAAAGGCCAAAATATTTAAGATTTAAAACCACAGGGGGCTTCCCTGGTGGCACAGTGGTTGGGAGTCCGCCTGCCGATGCAAGGGACGTGGGTTCGTGCCCCGGTCCGGGAGGATCCCAAATGCCGCGGAGCGGCTGGGCCTGTGAGCCATGGCCGCTGAGCCTGCGCATCCGGAGCCTGTGCTCCATGGCGGGAGAGGCCACAACGGTGAGAGGCCCGTGTACCGCAAAAAATAAATAAATAAATAAAACCACAGGAATGGGCTTCCCTGGTGGCGCAGTGGTTGAGAGTCCGCCTGCCAGTGCAGGGTACACGGGTTCGTGCCCCGGTCCGGGAAGATCCCACATGCCGTGGAGCGGCTGGGCCTGTGAGCCATGGCCGCTGAGCCTGCAGGTCCGGAGCCTGTGCTCCGCAACGGGAGAGGCCACGACAGTGAGAGGCCCACGTACCGCAAAAAATCCCCAAAAAACCCCACAGGAGTGAGGCATGTACCTGCCTTTATAACAGGAACAATAAGAACAACAAGCAAATCTTTCAAGGGCTTTCAAAGCTTACCTTAAATTTATACTTTGTACTACGTCTGAGATTTTTCACTGTGTAAGCAAGGTCTTCTCCATCATATTTAGGCTTAAAACCATATCCCTGGAAAGGGAAAATAAGTCTTCATTAGCAGAAATATGGGGAATAAGGAATATGTGAAAAGACTCAGGTCCTCTTCATCTTCTGTTACGTGCAATGTGATTTAATGCTTGGTTGAGGGTAATCTTCATCTTGAGTAGACAGATCCAGAAATGCTACTGAACATTTGTAGGAGGATGGGGAAGACCACTTATTCTCAGTAAATACAGTAGCCAAGAGAAGATCTTTGTGTTGAGGGAAAATGAGAGACAATGGTAATATCACCATCAGTAAGCTTATGCCTAGAACTAACAGGAATTTCCCAGACAGATGTTGCAAGAGCTAAACAAAACCATAACTATTTAACATATTTAACTTTCCCTGAACACATAACTGTGTTTAGGTGAATAGATGAATAGTTGGTTGTGCTGGGAGGTTGTGATGTCACTTATGTTTGGCATTATTTAGTTTGGCATTATTTATAGCCCCAGGGACAATGCTTATACTTTCCCAATGTTATTTTTAAAAATTAAAAAGACTGAGATATAATTCCCAAACCATAAAATTCCCATTTTTAAAGTATAAAGTTCAATGGTTTATAGTATAGTCACAAGCTTGTGAAACCATTGTTTAATTCCTAGTTCCAGAATAAAGCCTGTACTTTACTTTCTGGTCAGCAATCACTTTCTCTCTTTTCTTATACACCAATATACTTTCTATCTCTATGGATTTGCCTATACCCATAGAAATGGAATCACACAATATGCAGTTTTCTGTGACTCGGTTCTTTATTTAGCATAATGTTTTCAAGGCTCATTCATGTTGTGGCATATGTCAGTACTCCATTCCCTTATGTGGCTGAATGGTATTCTACTGCACGGATATATTACACTTTGTTTATCTATTCATCAGTTGATGGACATTTCGGTTATTCCCACTTTTTGGCTATTATGATTAATGCTGCTGTGAACATTGGTGTGCAAAGTTTTGTACAAACATGTATTTTCAATTCTTCTGGGTATACACCTAGAATGGACCAAGCTATTTTTTTAAAATTAATTTTTATTGGAGTATAGTTGCTATACAACGTTGTGTTAGTTTCTACTGTACGGCAAAATGAATCATCTATACATATACATATATCCCCTCTTTTGGATTTCCTTCCCATTTAGGTCACCACAGTGCATTAAATAGAGTTCCCTGTGCTATACAGTATGTTCTCATTAGTTGTCTATGGACCAAGCCAGTTTTGACTCATATTGATTGCTTCAAAGTAACTCTGAAAAGCTATGAAACTATATATAACTAGGAGAAGACAGCCTAACTCTTGTTTAGCTCAGGTCTAGCTTACAGGAGATGAGACACTGGTAACTAGATTCAGGCTGCACTGTATAGTCTCATGTGAGGCTCTTCAAAGTTTCTGTGGCACTTGGAGAAGCAATGCATGAACACAGTTGGAGAAGGGAGACATTCTCTTTTCTTATCTATTAGAGTTGCTTAGTCTAAGGCTGTGGTGATCCTTCCCTCTCTTTATTTTCCCCTAAACATATATACTTAAAGTGTAGTCTGTGTTGTTCCCAGGCATAAAATGTATCCAAACACACATAAAAACCAAAACCCCCTCCAACACATCAAGAAAACAAAAGGCTGAGTTGTCCCTCACTTCCAGTCCCTCCCAAACAGTAACCAACCAAGGTTTCAAAGCATCTGGGAAACGATCTAACTATTGTGGCAATATTTACTGTATCAGGATTAATGTCACACTGAAATGCTTTAAGTACCATATTTAAAATACATACTTACTGAAGTTTCTTCCTCCATCTCTAAAATATAAGAAATTCCTTCATCTGATGGTGTTCCTGAGGGTTTACTCCATTGTAAGGATAACCAAGTAACCCCAGCTTTAATTAATATAGGACTTGCTGGCATAGAAGGGGCACAGCCTGAGGTGTAATATAAGACTTCTTCACTAAAACCACTGTTGAAGCAAATGGTTTTTAAGAAGGAAGGAAAATAGTTATTTTTTATAGCCAAAGAACTCATTTTGATAAGTGACATTTTTGGGGCAAATGATAATTTTGATAACTAATTATAATCCAATAATATCTTGGATTTGGTAATATCTTTATGGTAACCAGGTCAGATACCTAAAAGTGAATTAGTATTGTTTTAAAACTGCAGTTTATGTAATTAACAAATTCTCTCATAGCTTTGCTAGGTTAGTAACACATCTTAACTATATCAACGAAGTGATAACTAAGGCAGAATTTTTAGTGGATAATTTGGACTGTGAATAATTTATACAAATGAATAGTCTAAAGTATCTACATTAAAATGTATCTTACCTTGGACCATAGTCATTTTTGGCTGATAGTCTAAATTTACAACCCATTGCTGGTGACAGTTTAGTAATTTTAAATTGCTTCTGTAAGCCCGTGTAACACTGACAAAATTCTCCATTTCCTTTTCCCTAAGAGAAACAGTTATTATATATCATTGTACATTACTGTAATTCCTAATTGATAGTAACATATTAGCTAGTGTACATTAAAAATCATCTTTGTTACATGCATGTCATGAATCTCAAGAGAAGTCTAAGATAACACATCTTTTATATGATACTCACTGTTCATTAACGCAGAATTCAAAAACTGAAGAGCAGGCATCTCTGTATAGCTTCTTGAACTAAGCACCCTGTTTCATAGCTGATGCTTAACCTCTGGCTTTTAGTAAAAGAAACTCTTTCCAGGTATGGATCCCACAATCTCTATGGGGGGACTGGTAGCGGTGGAAATAGGTTGATCTTTGATATGCATAACTGGCAGCTTTCCTCAACCTATGAAAAGTTCTATGCAAACAGTTTCAAGAAAAGGTCCCTACCCATCCCCAAACCACCTAGATAGCTGCTAAACTTCCTTAAAGATTTTGGCACTACTACTGCTTAGATTTAATACTGAAAGAGTATAAACAGAGAGAAAAATCCCATTACAGACATTAAGATGGGAGAGAGAAAAGTCTGCAGTTCAGGACAACTGAAGAGTTTTAGAAATTTAAGATGCTACATAAAATCAACACATTTTTTATTTTCTACCCATTTCTCGTTATTGTGTGGTAGAGGTAAAGGGCGGTTAGGGTGACCTCTGCTTCAAAGAAAACCTTTAGTCTGAATCTGGTTGCTTTATTGAACTCTAATGTTAGTTTTAATAGTGTTTATAGTTGATTCTATCAAGTTATCTAAATAGAAAATCATGTCATCTCTAAAAAATGATAATCTTGCTCCCCTAGCCCAGCCACCATAGCTCTACCTCTTGTTTTGATTCCAAATCATACTGTATTAGCTATAACTTCCTGAATAATGTCAAATAAAGCTGGGGAAAACTGGCAACTTTGACTTGTATTTGCTTTGACTAGAAGTGCTTTTATTGTTTAGTGATAGTACTGCACTTAATACAAAACTATCAAATAAGGAATTACCTTTCTATTCCTAATTTGTTTTGAGTTTTAAATGAGATGGGTGATAAATTTTATCAAATATCTGTCATAATTTATTAAGATGATACAGTTCTTTTTCTCAGTTACTATGATACAGCAATAGACTTCCTAATTCTGAATTCTCTTAGACCTTCTGGAATAAAACTTACTTGGGTTGTGCCTCAATTTGAATTCCCAAATTATCAGTGGAATTTCTTCTACTCCCTCTGGCCCCTCCTCTTAGCTGCAGTGAAGCAGCCGGGCAAAAGAGAACATGATATATATAAATGACAGTAAAACAAAGTACTAAACAATAAAGCCCAGTATGTTTGCTGTGGTAGGCTGAATAACAGCCCCCGAAGTTATCCAGATCCTAATCCCTGGAACCTGTGAATGTTACCTCACATGGTAGCAGGAACTGTACAAATGTGGTTAAGGTAAGGCTCTTGAGATGTGGAGAGATTATCCTGGATTATCTGGGTGGGTCCTAAATGGAATTACAAGTGTCCTTTTTAAGAGGGAAGCAGAGAAGGACTTGAAGACAGAAGAGGAAGGCCATGTGATAATGGCAGCAGGGGGAGAAAAGGCAATCTGATGTGGCCATGAACCAAGTAATGAGCACAGCCTCCAGAGCTGGAAAAGGCAAGGAAATGCATTCTGCTCTAGAGTCCCTGGAGTAAGCACGGCTGTGGTGACACCTTGATTTTGGCCCAGTGAAAGCTACTTTGGATTTCTGGTTTCGAGAATTATAAGAGAGTAAAAGTGTTGTTTTAAGCCACTCAGTTTGTGGTAATTTGTTAAAGCAGTCACAGTAAATGAACATGCTTGCCTTTAAGGCTGATGTGAAAGAAAATATTCCATCAAGTTAATTAACCAAGTGATAGCTTTGATGGTGGTTTAGTTGAAAACAATTAGAACACTGGGAAGTCTGGTCAGTAATGGTTTCTAAGAACACCATCAGCTGACTCATAAACAAAAAGGTATTTCTGCCTGAGGATATGCATACATTTTAGCCTAATTTAAAAAGTTTAAATGTACTTACCTCATCCCATTCTAAAATAAAACTTTGGATTTTAGAACCATTGTCACTAGGTGCCTAAAACAAACACCAAAAAACAAACAAAAATGAGTACAAATTAGTACTTTTATAAAAGATATTGTGACGATCCAATCTAAGGCATCTATTGTGTGTTGCAGATGTTCTCTGGGATTTAGCCCTGGAAAAATGTGCACAGAGAATACAGAAATACATGCGTATCCTATAATCCTTTTAACTTCAAGAAAATAAAACAAGAGGCTACTCAAATTTTTATGAACACTGAACAATCTCTTTTATCAAGATCTCTTAACTTTTATAATTTTAAAAAAAAAATTTATTATTTTTGGCTGGGCTGGGTCTTTGTTGCTGTGTGGGCTTTCTCTAGCTGCGGCGAGCGGGGCCTACTCTTTGTTGCCGTGCACGGGCTTCTCACTGCGGTGGCTTATCTTGTTGCAGAGCACAGGCTCTAGGCGTGCAGGTTTCAGTAGTTGCGGCTTGTGAGCTCTAGAGCACAGGCTCAGTACTTGCGGCGCATGGGCTTAGTTGCTCCGCGGCATGTGGGATCTTCCCAGACCAGGGCTCGAACCCATGTCCCCTGCATTGGCAGGCGGATTCTTAACCACTGAGTCAGCAGGGAAGCCCTATAATCCTTTAAAAAAATAAATAAACTGCCTTTTATCAGAAGGTTTTATCAGCTTTAAGCTCCTGGGATAGATCCTGTCATTTTCATTAAAACTCAACTTACAATCTGAAAGTGATATTGTGTAATACACTAAAAAGTGAAAGAACTAGTGTTCTGAAAGGAACTCCAAGAGGGCATACTGTCTGGATCTCTGCTTCTAGACTCCACGTGTCAACCGCCTAAGACTGCTAATTCACCAATCTGTTAATTTTCAGTGGTGAAAATTTCAGCTTTTTTGGTCATTTTTTCCCCAGTATTTAATCACTCTAAAACTAAAGAATTTCACCTTCATTTCAGTACAATGAAGAATTGTTCTTTTCCTCTAGGACTTCTGAATGTGCTCCTGGACATCCATACAGGTGAAATACCTGTTTATAATTATTACTGCCTAGACCCTAATTCCATTTTACAAGGTATTTGCGGTATAGTTTTAACAGTTACTGTATTCCCCCAAATGCAACTACTATGCAAGTTGGGAAAGCTTGTACTTAATTTTATTCAAAAATTTACCAAGACCTAGGTATCATTTCAGAAAATCATGTCACCAATGACAATGATGTCTGTGGTGTGTGAATTACCAATTCTATCTAGTGTCTTTCCATTACATCTTCTTGTGTAGCTGGGCACAAATATTATATATCAAAAAATATATTATTCTATTAAAAATAATTTTATTCCTCAAGACATTAATATTTTAAAAACTATGAGTCTAGTTATTATGAATCTCATTTTAGGATAAAATTCAGGATATAAAGGTGTCATTACAGAGTATTATAGAAAGTAGTAATGAGCCTGAGAATTACACATTGCAGTGTCATCACAAATTCAGTATAAGGGCTGCTAATTATAAATCAATCTTTTCTGCTATACTTAACATTATAGTAAGAAAAACTGATGAGTGTTAATAACACAAATAAGAGTGTTATTTTATAAGGAACAAATGCCTATTTAATAATGTGAAGAGCAAGAGCAATTTAGCTTAAACCTTTTTGTCTCCAAAAACAAATGAAGTTTAATACTACAGAAGAAAAAAAAGGAAAACAAATGTCCAGTTGGAAATACTCTAGAGAATATTCTTACCTTCCATTGCAAAGTGAGTGAATTTTTGGTCCGATTGGCTATCCTTGGTGGATTAGGTGTGTCAGGTTCACAGCTCAAGGTGGTAAAGGTTTCAGCTTCGGAAGGAGTTCCCTTTATAGAATTGTATTCTGCCTGGACTCTAAGGTGATAGAATAAATTGTTTTAACCTGCAGATAGAATCACTGTATCCTACCATTCTATAGCATCACCTTTAAGTACGGGCAAGTCAGTAAGATGCCCTCTAAAATGTTCTATTGAGAAAATATGCATATCAGAAATAAAGGGTGACCCTTAAAAAAAAGAAAAATAGAATAGGCCAGGGGCTTTCATATTTTTCTGACTGCCGAAAGTAAGAATACATTTTAAACTGTGACTGTGTCTCTGAGATATGCATTTATACACACACACACATACACACACACACACGCATGCACAAGTACCCTGAAACAATATCCTTAACTAGGGTAATATACTGATACTTTCTATTCCATTTGATATTTAAATTAAAAAATTCTGAATATAACCCACAAAATTAATTTCATGATTCAATAATGGTTGCAATCCACAGTTTGAAAAATATTAGGTTGGATGATACTTTGGGTTTATCCATAGGATGTATAATTGAAGACTTAATTTAATAGTTTAATAGGATGTATAATTGAAGACTTAATTTAATAGTTTAATAGGAATAATCCCAACTACAAGTGTTCTTTTTAAAAAGAGGTGACTGACTAAATCGTTATACTGAGTCCCAGCTGGGGAGACCCTAGAGTCTATAAAATAATTTCGGTAAATTATAAAAGAAGAACTGTGCAGAACAAAACAGTAGTATCTAAGTTATCCTAATTAAATGTTATGAAATTCTCAGTTTTAATATCCCAAACTTGTACAAAATAGGATGGAGTAAAAATACGTAAGTAGCAAATATTATTTATGATTCTGTTTTGTAAAAGTTTCAAAAGCTGGGACAGTTTTCCAGTGCTGAATTAGATATTACAGCTATATTATACATATCTGTATATTCATTCTAATCCCTAGGTCCTACAAACAGGGTGATTTACCACATCAATGTAACATTTGAGTTAAATGTTTTTCTTTTTTTTGGAAAGTGTTGATAATTATACCACAAGAAAAATCAAAGTCCACAAAACCCATGTTTTTAATCCAAAATTAATATTTAAATTATATTCTAGACTTTTAAGGAAATCATTAAAAACAAACCCTATGCTATATCATATAAAAGCAACATATAGGAATTCCTTACTTTGCATGGTAATCTGTAGCTGGTTTGAGATCATTTAAAGTGACACTGGTTTCTTCTCCTCTGGGGAAAAAAAAGGCAACATTTCGTTGTCTGATAAAGCATTCCAGAGGATATGTATTATGTACACTACAGTTTGTGGTACTTTATGAAATTATACTGCTTCTTACTTTTCCAACTGTAACCACATTCAGATTGCACTAATATGCAATTTGTGTAATTAAGATATATGCCGAACTTAAGCATGTACCTGAATACCACTTTAAAACAAAAAGGTATGCTAAGCAAATCAATTGTGTAAGCCAGACTCTTTTTTCCCCCCCCTGTGGAGTTAGGGAATATACTTAGCTTACTGAAGAAACAGAACCATTTTCAATTATTTGAAAATCCACTGGTATATAATTAAAACGCTAAATAACACATGTACTACTGAAATCAAACCTACCAAATTTCTACAAGGAGTCTGCCACAACTGGATTTTATTTAAAATATAACACGGAACTTTATTTAAAATGTTAGTTTAATGAGTAGATAAAAAAAACTGAATCATAATTTAAGGTAAAGCATTTTTTATGGCCACTATTAAATTTTCAAATATAATGGCACATATTTTCTTAAATAATCATTTGATACAACTATTATTTGGGTATGTAGCCAACAAACTAGCCTGTTTTCTCTTCCTTTTCTTTTAAATCACTGTTCTCTGTTTCATTTCCTTCAGTTAAGTTTCTCTCCTTTCCACTTTATGGATTTCTTCCTCCAACCTCCCACCTCCCTCCCACTTTCCTTCCACAGCTATCCTGTTTCTCAAATCAAAGCCAGTGAATCGTATGAGAAAGGAAACATGTCTCACTGATAGAAGTACACCTTAATGAATCAGGCAGTTGTAGTAGCAGCCTCAGAAAGAGACCTTAATTGGTGCAGGGTAAAAAAGGTGACTAAGGTTGACTAATGTCCCTCTTGTGCTCTCTGGTCAGGCTGCAAATGGAGATAAATCCTTCCTCTGAGAAAACAGCCATATCAAACTAGAACAGCCATTAACACAAAAAGAAACCTTTACGTTGATGCTCCTTTACCCTCTGTTTACCTCTTAGGTAGGTTTTGTCTCTTTTAAGAAGAAATAGAATAAACACAAGGAAGTCTCAAAAGAGAGAAGGAGATAGGACATTCTTATAACCTTATGTTGCTAGATGACAGTCACTGGAGCAGTTTCTCTTTCCTTTCTTCCCCACACTAGCTATTTTTTTGAAAAAAGATACCAAGAAGGCTGATGTATCCAGTGTTGTGTGTTAATAATGATCATTCAAATGGCTAACCACCTCCTTTACAATCTTCCTGGTGGTGAAATTTTAACTAGTAATCGACTTTACTCTTTTTCATCAGAATAAGCAATTTCTATATGAATAAGAAGAGAAAAATAATTTATTTTACAACCATCAATCATAAACATCACAGTTTTAGCCACTGATACTTTCTAAGGCTTCTTGGTATATAATACACTTTAGAACCAAGAAAAGAGAACTATGATTTTTTCAAACTATGATTATTAACATACCAACACACAAATGAGGAACAATGGTACTAAATTCATTTTACAATGGGATATGAGCTTGTACATATAAGAATTAAATCCAACTCCCTAGAGGAGCAATATCACATTGCATGAGTTCACAATATAAGAGTTCTCCATTTCAGGTCCTGGCTTCTACATACTACAATTTATATTTATGTCTCAGGAATACGTGAATAGTGAAATATCTATTAGGGAGCCTACTGAAAAATAAGCTGAATGTGGGCAATGAAAGTGATTATTCCAAGGGAGTGTAGACAGAAATGTGAACCAGCCAGCATTTGGACTATTTACATTGAAATTACTATCACTGGTCAACTTATAGAGTCAAAATAAAAGCATGAAGAGGGAAAATAGCACAGAATTAGTTTTAAGCTGTTTTTGATAAACCATTAACTTATATAATGGCAGGGAGTAAAACATAACAAATACCTACGTATATACACTTTTATATTTCCCATCTTTTCCAGTACTTGAGACCAGAATTTCATAACCATAGAGCTCGGGTACAGTAGTCTCATCTGTTTCGCCATTAATGAGGCTGGAAGGAGGTGACCAGGTAAGTACTACTGTCCTTGCCTGGATGTCTGAGGCCTGCAAAAACATAATATTTGAAAGCTCTTTGAAACAACTAATGTGTACAACAAACAGTAAAAAAAATCTAATGGGGTTTCAAGATTAAATAAAATATATCTAACTACTTACATAAAATGGCTCACAAATAGAAATCTGTCCTTTTGTAGATGAGATACAATTTGCTGTGCAAGGGCAGATCGGTTCAACAAAGGTTTAAAGACCGTTTGGGGCTGTCTAAAACTATTAGTGTAAACATCATATACAGTCAAAAGAAGGGCAGAAAAAACCCACTTGTAACATGCTTGAAAGGGTTCCATTTCCTCACTTTAGAAAGTGTCTAACAATAAGAAAAAGACCAAAGCCTCAACAGAAAAATGAGCAAAGGACATGGACTGTCCGAAGAAATATAACTGAATAATATTTAAAATAAAAAGATATAAAATATATCTAACTACATTCATAATTAAATAAATGTAAATTAAAACAAGATACTACTTTTCATCCACTGGGTTAGGGAAGATTAAAATTAATTAATGGATGAAATACTGGATTAATATCTAGTGTGGTGAGGGTCTGGAGAAATGGGTGGTCTCTTAAATGAGGATAGGAGTATAGATTGGTACAATCCCTATGTAGAGCTACTTGGGAACCATTATAAAAATTTAAAATGTGTTTACTTTTTGATTCAGGAATTCTACTTCCAGGAATTTTTTTTCATGATAATATTCCGTAAACTTACATAAGTACATAAATATACACCCTTAAGAATACTCGTCGCAGCACTCTTAATAGTGGCAAGAAACTGGAAATTGGTATGCAGGTGTTCAAAAAATGAGGTAGACATGTACGTGCTGACATTTAAAGACATCCTCAATATACTGGTGCTATGTAATAGAGGAAAAACGGAAGCTGCAAAGCAATATATATGCTATGATTTCAGCTGTGTTAAAGAAATTAAAAAACGCATACAAATAACGCATACAAATATCTGAAAATGTACTATAAAAATGTACTAATCCTTACCTTTGGGGAATTTTGTGAGTATGTGTGGTGGGATGAAGAGAGATATGAGAGAAAAACAGGAGGTCTTAATAGCATTTTTACATTTTGGATTACTTTTATTAAAAAAGTCTAATAAAGAGGAAAAAAAGTCTAGGGATTTGATTTAAACTAAAGATTGGTAAGAAAGGTATCAGATTATATCAATACCCAGACATTAATGTAAAAGCTTGCTTTAAAATTATCTACATTTAATGACTATCTTAGTCAAAGACAGTAAAACAAACAGAAACAAAACAAAACCACTAACCACTAGGATGAAGCCCCTATCTTGAATTAGGCAGAATAAACAATCTATACACAAGCATAACTTTCTCTCCTTTTCAAAGCTTTCAAAGCTTGAATAAGTTTAGAAGACTGTTACTGTATTTATTTTGCTTCTGCTGAGTCACAGGAAATGTAATATTTACTGTCATGCTGTCTTTAAAAAGTCTTAGTTCAGTACTATGTTGCATTTACAATGGACTTAAAAGTGATTCCTTGTTTTAACCAGTGTCCATCTGGCTATTAATCTGTAACTGTGTAAGGTTTTCTTTCCTTTTTAAACAAACATACTGTTAACATACATATATCTGTACCCTTTAGAGTTTCTTGATTTTATGGGATGATCATAACTGTGTTAAAACTGTGAGAACAGGGAAGTGAACAGTATTCTGAAGGTAGGTAAGTTAATAGCATTAACTGGCATCTACATTATAAAGCTTATTAGGCTTTGTGGGTACTGATTACATCATCAAAAGCATAGGCAATAGAGAAAAGACTAAGCAGGGAGACAGAAGACTTGTCACTAATTTGCTTGGTGATACTAAACTCTCAACCTTTTAGGTTCCAGGTGCCATCTATAAAAATGAGTGAAATGATCTATTTACCTTAATTAATCAAATACAGTATATTTAAAATGGCTTTTTTTGGGGAATAAATCTAGATTTACAGAAAAGTTGGGAAGATAGTATACATACAGAGTTCTGTATACTTTCTACCCAGCTTCCTCTAATGTTAACATTTTATATAATGATGTATTTCTGTCAAAACTAAGAAATTAACACTGGTAGAATACTATCAATTAAAATTTTAACTAAACTAAATAGACTTTTCCAGGATACTATGTTGAATTTACCAAGTATAGCTTAAAAAAAAAAATTAGACACACTGCTAATTTCAGCTTTTCTAGACAATCCATTTTTACAGAATAACTCTTGGTCCCAACTCATTCTTTAAAAAAGATATTTTATTACTTGCATATAAATGTTAAGGCACAAAAGATTACACTAGGGTTGCTGTGGAAAACTTCATGAGAAGTGAATTTTGAACAGAATTTTAAAGGATTTGGGATGGGATATAATTTTGGTAGAAAAGAAATGGGTAAGCTGCTGGAACATGTGTGAGTGTGTATTTTAGTAATTTCATGTTCATGAAAACCATAGATTAAGGGAGAGAGAGAGATAGTGGACCATTAAAAGGATGATTGATAAGGGAACGAGGAAATGATCAACCATGTCAAACACTGGAGGGAGATCAAGGAGAATGAATGTAGTCTGAAAAATGCCTAAAAATGCTGTTTTCTGGTGCTGGTTTCAGAAGAATGTAACCAGTTGTAAAGAAGAAAGAGAAGTGGACTGCCATTAAGGTACTGTGAAATTCCTGTGTAAAGATGAGTGTGTGCGTGTGTGTCCAGGAAAAAGTAGATCCTAGAAATTTATAGCGAAAAAAAGGATAAAGCTTGCAATTCAGTTTGGCATGGGGAGAATTAAAGGTAAAGAAGAAATCTAAGATAATACTGATACTGTGAGCCAGAGAAATCTGGATAAGTGTTCATTGATGGAAATACTGAAATCAGAAAACTAAAGGGATCTAATCCAATTCCTTTTTTATTTTAGAGGAACAATGGAGAAGAGAAAATAGTTTAGGAAAAATGATGAAGAATTTGGTTTTCTAGATGAAGTTCTAGTTGGCAAAACATACAAACTTGGGGTATTCTTTAGGATGCTTCAGGAAATGTGGTTCTAGAGAAAGAGGTGAATAATGAGGGTAAAAAATACAGATTCAGAAATCATCTGAAATATGTCTTCTATTTGTATGCTACTTTAGAAGTAAAATTTCCTTTTATATCCACCTCACTTGATCCTTATAATTATGCTCTAAAGCAGGCAAAACAGACATAACTATCTTCATTTCATAGATGAAACACATTCAGAAAGGTTAAGTGACTTGTCTGAGGTCACTCAACTAGTGACCAGGGCCTGAATAATTCAGTTCTTTTTTTGCTACACAATGCTTCCATTTTTTATTTTAAAAAATTAAAAAAAATTGTTTTATCTTTTGGCCATGCCACACAGCATGCAGGATTTTAGTTCCCCAACCAGGGATCAAACGCACGCTCCCTGCAGTGCAAGTGTGGAGTCTTAACCACTGGACTACCAGGGAAGTCCCCACAATCCTTCCATTCTGAATCCACTTCTAGACAGTAGCTGAAAATAGACATGACCATGTAAAAATACGTGTAAGTACTGACAAAGACTAAATGGTAGTAGGCAAACATGAAAATAGAAGTGGTTGAATTATGTACAGTATATTTTAACTTTTGAGGAAGCTTGTGGTCTTTGTTGGGTAGTGATCAAAACCATTCTTGAAGAAAAGCTGTTCGAGCCCTGGTCTGGGAAGATCCCACATGCTGTGGAGCAACTAAGCCTGTGTGCCACAACTACTGAGCCTGCACTCTAGAGCTCGTGCACCATGACTACTGAGCCCACGAGCCACAACTACTGAAGCCCGCGCACCTAGAGCCTGTGCTCTGCAACAAGAGAAGCCACTGCAACGAGAAGCCCGCGTGCCACAACAAAGAGTAGCCCCCACTCGCTGCACCTAGAGAAAGCCCACGTGCAGCAACGAAGACCCAACGCCACCAAAAATAAATAAATAAATTTATTTTAAAAAAATTCAGTTTGTACAAGCACTTTAATCTTTCTTCTTATCTGATGGAAATATTTTTTCTATTAGAATGATAGCCTTTATTTAGGCTATTCTAAAAATATGCAGATGTAGCCAGTTTTGCTGTCATACCTTTTTCTGATTTCTTCTATTACATCTACACAAAAAAAGGACTGGGGAATATTAACTTTCTTCTATGGTTTGATTTTAACTCTTTTTGTATATGGAGTTAATTGGATATATTTAATTTGGAAATAATATAAATGGGTTTTTAAAAAAATGATAATCAGTTGTACCTACACTCCTTATTAGATCTTTGCTTGGTCCAGTCATTTCCAATGTCATTGAGCATATATTAAAACCTTGTTTAAAAATTCTTGGTTGAGTATTCTGCTTCACTGATTAAACTAAACTATCTCACCTTATGTCAGATCTGTACTGATCCACTACTGACCTCACATTCCTTACATATAGTTAAGTTTTAAACAAGGCCTGAATAGGCCTGAATATACCAAAATCCTATATGAATATACTAAATATAATGTCAAGAAAATACATAAGATACTTACCACTGGTTTGACAATGTTGGAAAGAAGTGCTTCAAAAGCTTTAGTTTCTTCATCTTTTTCTTAAAAACAAAACAAAACAAAAAATGAACCTAAATGCAATCATCCCACTCCCTTCCCAATATGTCTTCTAAAACATATACCAAGTGGTTGGTATTTGAGAGTTTTATTTTCTGGTTTTTACCTCTTAGTTCATATTCAGCAGCTTGTGGCTCTTTAGAGTTCTTCTGCCTCAGTTTCTATGTCTGTTTTAACCATGATTACTAATTATAATACCACTATACACATCTGAACTAGTCAATAAGTTTTACGGAAAGTATATTTTTATACTTTAAAAAAAAAAAATAAAGAATACTCTCTCTCTGGAAAGTCCTTATTTGCCAATCTCATACCTCTTAATGACAAGTTAACTAAGTATTTGTTTCATGACATGCCTTAACTGTGGTTCCCAAAATAGGAATATAATTGACTTGACCATAACTTATAGCCACCACTGATGTATCTGAAACTTTAGCTTAACTCTTCTGAAACATCAGTGCTGAAAAGAATGATCAGAAGGTCTCAAATATATGGGAGAACATTTTGATAAATGTTAATAGGCAAGCCAAGAGGCTGTTAAAGCATTAAATTTGTTGATGGGGAATGGAACTTTTAAAGAAAAGGAAGTAATGCTCAGTTCATATGGTGAAAGTCACAGGTTAAAAGGAAGGATCCAAGGGAAACATGGGGATTTTGAAACAAAAGAACTTTTGAAGAAAGAAATGGACAATACTCTATCCTAACTACAGAGTATATAAATAGATTGGTGAATGACAGAACTAGTTGCTTTCAAGGACTTGCGTATAAAGAAGCTGGGAGGATTAAAGAGTTTTGATAAAAATCAGCATAGCCTTATCTAGGTCCAGAAAGAAGAAGGAAAGGAATCTGGATGAACTTTGAGTTTTCCTATCAAAGACAAATTTCTCTTGGTTAGTAAAGTTTAGATATAGGTGAAATTATTAATTGAGCTTTCCCAAAATATAAAAAGAAATACCCTAGTAACAATTTAGGTTCTAAAACTTTCCTGTCACATTTAAGAAGTGTTAGGCTATTAATCGACAGTTTATGTGAAGCATGACGAAATGACTGAAAGGTTAGAATATACTTTTAGTAGGTTAAATGATGATAAAAAGTACAATTAGAATATATTGTATTTTAAATAGTTACCTTCTATTTCTGTATCAATTTGCACACCACCTTTTCCCCTTCCTGACTTGTTCTTTGCTGATCCTATGTTTACACCACTAGCATTCTGCCCTTTCATAAGCCCATTATGTTCATTTATGGGAGAAGGGCATTTCTGGGGTGATGATGGTGGACTGTTCATTTTATCCTTCTGTGTTCCTTGGCGATCCTTTAATTTTTTCTGCAAACGTTCATATGTCTTACTAGATCTTTCATCTCTAAAGTTGGACCTTCCATGTGTAGAGTGGGCATCTGAGAAGAAATAAAAATAAGACATTTAAAAAGGTCACTCTCTCCAAACCCATTTATGGCATGAGAAAAGAACAGGAAATAAATCTATCTATATTATATAAAACTTATGTATTATAAAATATTTCAAAGAATAATCTTGCATAACAAAGCTATTTCTGTGTCTCCACCAACTGAGAGAACCAAGCTTTGTGACTTGATTATAACTGTAATCTTATAGACACTTCTTTCCTTCCTCTTTTCTCAACTATTAATCTCCATAGAAACAGCTTGCTGATATGCTATGACTATTACAGGTGGGGAATAAGAGCTGAACTGAGCTGTGTACAGTTCTTCTTTTACTCTTTTGTAGCCATTACTTTTAGCATCTCTTTCAACTTCACACATATCAACTAGTAAACAGAAAATCTCCACCTACCTAAATTCCCTTATGACTCAAAAAAAGCAAATCATCACTAAAAAAATGAGGTTTTAAGAGTCAGCAAAAAGAAGTGAGTGGGACTGTTAATTAATAACAGAATCTAGGTACAGAGTGTTACATTTTCAGATATTGTAAACTCAGGGCTGAGACTTAGAATGTATTCATTCTAATAAGTCATAGAGCAATGTAATGTAAATCAGTACCCTCATGAATATTGTTAAATCAGTTGTCCTCAGAGTTCATTTTCATTGTAAATTTAAAATCTGTAGTGAGGAAAATATTTTTCAAAGGAAAAGTCTCAAAAATCTCAGTAAAAAAGTTTTAATTTATCAGTGATTTAAGAAAATTAGTATAATATTCTTGAATACTGTAAGGATATGCACAATAACATTAAAATAAAACCCCAGGAATTTGGATATATACAAGTAAAAGAGTAAGTTTAGAGCCTTACTTCATATTATACACAAAAATTAACTCAAAATGAATCAAAGACCTAAATGTAGGAGCTAAAACTATAAAACTTATAGAAGGAAACAAGCACATATCTGCACAACTTTGGATTTGATAATAATTTCTTAGATATGACACCAAAAATACAAAGCAATCAAAGAAAAAATAAGGTGGACTTCATTAAAAACTTTTCTGCATCAAAGGATACCATCAAAAAAGTAAAGAGACAACATGGGATAAAATATCTGCAAATCATATATCTGATAAGAGACTTGTATCCAAAATACATAAAAACATTTACAACTCAACAGAAAGATAAATAACCCAATTAAAAAGAGGTGAAGGGGCTTCCCTGGTGGCGCAGTGGTTGAAAGTCCGCCTGCCAATGCAGGGGACACGGGTTCGTGCCCCGGTCCGGGAAGATCACACGTGCCGCAGAGCGGCTGGGCCCGTGAGCCATGGCCGCTGAGCCTGCGCGTCCAGAGCCTGTGCTCCGCAACGGGAGAGGCCACAACAGTGAGAGGCCCGCGTACCGAAAAAAAAAAAAAAAGAGGTGAAGGATTTAAATAGACATCTTTCCAAAGATGATATAAAAATTGCCAATAAGCAAATGAAAAGATGCTCAACATCAGTAGTTACTAGGGACAAGCAAATCAAAACCATACTGAGATAATACTTCATACTCACTGGGATGGCTAGAAGCTAAAGACAAATTTTGGCAACGATAGGAAGAAATTAGAACTCTCATACATTGCTGGTAGGAATGTAAAATAGTACAGTCACTATGGAAAACAATTTTGCAGTTCTTCAAAAAGTTAAACATACAATTACCATATAAGCCAGTAATTCCACTCTTAGTTATATACCCAGGAGAAATGAAACCATATGTCTACACAAAAACTTGTACACAAGTGTCACAGCATCATTATTCATAACTGACAAAAAGTGGAAACAACCCAAATGTCGATCAACTAATGAATGGAAAAACAAAATTATATCCACATAATGGAATATTTTTCAGCCATAAAAAGGAAAGGAGTACTTACCATGGTACAAGCTTGAAATATACCTTGAAAACAGTATGCTAAGTGAAAAATGCTAGATACAAAAGGCTATATATTGTATGAACATTTACATGAAATCTCTAGAGTAGACAAATCCATAGAGACAGAAAGTAGATTATGAGGTGGGGGAATTGGGACTTACTCTTAATAGACACAGAGTTTCTTTTTGGGATGATAGAAATGTGTTGAAATTAGATAGCAGTAGTGAATGTAGTATCTAGTGAATATACTAAAAATCACTGAACTGTACACTTTAAAATGGTGAATTTTATTATGTGAATTATCTCAATAAAAAAAGAAAAAAAACACAGGGACTGTAATTAATTAGTGCATACTTTAAAAATGTAGTTTATCCAAATGTTTTTATATTTCATTTACTACGCAAATAGAATGATAAATGGACCATGAGGGGAAAATAAAAAATATGTTGTAATAACAGGAAATTTATTATCAAACAGATCTGAGAGGGTTAAAATCCTCAACAATGAACTAGTTGTGACCTTGCAGAAATTACTTAACATTTCTGAGCTTCAGTTTAATTATCTGTATTTTGGAGGACTTTATTGAGGCTTAAGTGAGATAATACATGTATGAGCATAGTGTCTAGCAAAGTTCAGCCTCAATAACCATAGTTGTTGACAGTGAAATGTTGGATTAGGTCCCACTTTGGGAATCCAAACAAAATATGCATGGAAAAGGGGTCATGGAGGCAGCTACTAATTATAAAACTACTGTAAGTTACTAGGATCTAGTGGTAAATTCCTTGGCTTATAACCTCAAATACAATATAACTCTTATCTTCCATCACTGGGTAGCTGGTTTTCAGATTAGTGCTCTTTGTAGATCTGTATGCTTCACTTTCTTTCTCATCGCTGTGAATCATATTCATACATTCTAATGCATATCTCCTCTGAATAACAGTGGGTTTTAACAATGTAAAACAGTAGTAAATTGTAATATTTAGCCTTTTCTTATAATTTTCTCAGACACATTTTAAAAAAATATTTATTTATTGATTGATTGATTGACGCATTGGGTCTTCGCTGCTGCGCAGACTTTCTCTAGTTGTGGCCAGAGGGGGCTACTCTTCGTTGCGGTGCGTGGACTTCTTATTGCTGTGGCTTCTCTTGTTGCGGAGCATGGGCTCTAGGTGTGCAGGCTTCAGCAGTTGCAGCACGTGGGCTCAGTAGTTGTGGCACACGGGCTTAGTTGCTCTGTGGCATGTGGGATCTTCCCGGACCAGGGATCGAACCTGTGTCTCCTGCGTTGGCAGGCGGATTCTTAACCACTTCGCCACCAGGGAAGTCCCAAGTCATAATTAGGAGTAAAAAATGGAAGAGACCGATTTATAGTATTTACTCTGGCTACTCAAAATTAAGTTCATGGGGCTTCCCTGGTGGCGCAGTGGTTGAGAATCTGCCTGCCGATGTAGGGGACGCGGGTTCGTGACCCGGTCTGGGAGGATCCCACATGCCGTGGAGCGGCTAGGCCCGTGAGCCATGGCCGCTGAGCCTGTGCATCCGGAGACTGTGCTCCCCAACGGGAGAGGCCACAAAAGTGAGAGGCCCGCGTACCGCAAAAAAAAAAAATAATAAATAAAATAAAGTTCATTGGACCACTGCATGAGCCTCACCTGGAAATTTGTTAGAAATGCAGAAAACCAAACCACACTCATACCTATGGAATTAATATGCATTACTTGGGCAACAGAAATAAGTTTGAAAAAAATGTAATATATTACATAATATATATAATACATCTACTACTTACAGGTTGTGCTACACAATTTAAATTTTGTATTTAGAGTTATTTCTTCTACAGATTTACTAAGCGTAAATGACAGGTACTGATTAAATGCAAGGAAAACAGTGATGAATAAAACAGATTCAGTTCTTAGGTGGTTTACAGTTAAATAAGGGAGAAAGACATCCAAGAAAAGAACAAAAAAAACCAAATTGTGTTAAGTTCTGTGAAAGAAACAAAAGGTTTCAGTGCTAGAGACTGAGAAGGATAGGTTAGGGAAGATCTCTCTGAAAGCTGAAATCTAAAGGAAAAAAAAAAAAAAAAAGAAGCCTTGCATGGAAAAGGGGGAAGAGCACTTCTGGTAGAGAGAACACCATTTGCAGAAGCATTGAGGCAAGAAAGAGCTTGGTTCTGAAAAACCGGAGGTGGGGCACACGCATGGGAAAAAGTGGGACAAGGCAGGATCTTGTCCAGGTCAGCCGTTTGCAACCAGCATCAATCCTGGCCCCCAGGAGTCATCTGGAATGTCTGGAGATATTTTTAGTTGTCACAATCGAGTCAGGGTGAGGGCTGGAGTTGTGTGCTACTGGCATCTAGTGGGTAGAGGGCAGGGATTCTTCTAAATATCCTATAATGCACAGTTCTGTCCTCCACAATAAAGACATCCTTCCTCAAAGATCTAGAGTGCCAAGGTTGAGAAATCCTGGTTCAGGAGAAGGGTTTAGGATTTTATTCTAAGTGCAATGGAAAGTCACTGAAATCCATTAAACAGAAGAATGGTCTGATTTATATTTTAAAATGATTACTCTGGCTGAGCCTGGATGGTTGGGGGCGGCAAGAATGACAGCAGAAAACCAACTGGAAGACTGTTGTTGCAGCTGTCCTGACAAGAGCTGATGGTGGACTAGAACTGAGGAGCAGTGGAGAAAAAGTAGATTCATTTGGGAAACTTCTGAAAGTAGATACCAGTTGAAGTGGGGGTTGAAAGAGGAGGAATCAAATGTGGCCACATCTGGTTTTCCCTTGAGCAAACTGAGTGGACAGTGGTACCATCTATCGGGATGAAGATGGCAGAGAAAAGCAGGTTCCATCATTGAGATTTATGTTTTAAAATGCTATAACTGAGATGTATGAGACAATTTAAGTGGAGTTATCAAGAAGGCATTTACAGGAGTTCCCTGGTGGCCTAGTGGTTAGGCTTCCGGGCTTTCACTGCTGTGGCCCAGGGTTCAATCCCTGGTTGGGGAACTGAGATCTCGTAAGCCGCATGGCATGGTCAAAAAAAAAAAAAAAGGCAGTTAGAAATAAAAGTCTGTGACTCAGAGGAGAGGTTTTGACTGAAGATACAAATTTAAGAACTGTCAGTATATAGACGGTATTTAAAGCCATAGGAAAGAATAAGATTATTATTTTGTGTGTGTGTAGTTGTCTGTTCTTCCCCAAATTTAAACTCCCTGAGGGCAGATGTTATGTCTTACTGTTTTTTTTCAGTATCTTACAGAACCTAGCAACTTTGGTTAGTGGCATCAGAGGCTTCAGGTTTTAACAGCAGCATGATTATTCCTGGCTAAAAAATTTCCTCAGAGCCTAGAGAGCAGCAGGACAAAGAAAACCTCTTGTTTGAATGTGGCCCCAAATAAATACTGCTGCATGACAGAAGTTACTTCCCCTCTTTGATTTTCTGTTTACTCATCTGCCTTGAAAGGTGATCATGAAGATGAAACATTTAACATAGTGTTTTTTTGTTTTGTTTTTAAATTAATTTTTATTGGAGTAGAGCTGATTTACAACGTTGTGTTAGTTTCAGGTGTACAGCAAAGTGAATCAGTTATACATATACATGTATCCACTCTTTTTTAGATTCTTTTCCCATATAGGTCATTACAGAGTATTGAATAGGGTTCCCTTAACATAGTGTTTGAATAACAGAAAATGATTGTGATATTGTTACCATTTTTTGTTTCTTTTATATAGTAATAGTACCTATTATATCCAAGCAAAAAATAGCCAACTCCATAAAACAGGAATATTTTTAGATACTTACCTACATCTCCATATACTTGTGAAGACTGATACTGTGTCATATACTGTGTTGCCATGTCTCCAGCTCCAGTTACTGGTGAGTACATGTGGCGTGGTGGAGGGGGCATCATGGTTGGTACAGGAATGAAACCAGGCAGAGGAGGATGTGGAGAACGATGGATGACTGTGTGACCACCAGGATGAAACTCTGGTGCCTGAGGAACCACAACAACTCTTCGAACACCATTGTCTTCAATAACCTACAAAATGAACAACAGATTAAAAGTTTCTTTCATAGGATGTTAAGCAATCTTTTTCAAATATGTTAGAGTAAGAATTTTTACACCATTAGGAGTTAATTAAGAAATTTTACAGAACCAACATGAAAAGATTTTATTAAGTACATTACATACATATGAATTAGCACTGAACAACATGAAGTAGTTTTTGTTATACAATGCAGTATAAATCTTAAAACACTGAGAAGACAAGCTAAATAATAATTTAAACAATGAGTTATGACATCTGGTATTTATCTTACGTGATACATGCATTTAGTGATACAGTAAAAATGAAGGGAGTCTCAAGGGAACTTTTTGTTTTTTGTTTTTTTTTTTGGCGGTATGCGGGCCTCTCACTGTTGTGACCTCTTCCATTGCGGAGCACAGGCTCCAGACGCGCAGGCTCAGTGGCCATGGCTCACGGGCCCAGCCGCCCCGCGGCATGTGGGATCTTCCCGGACCGGGGCACGAACCCGTGTCCCCTGCATCGGCAGGCGGACTCTCAACCACTGCACCACCAGGGAAGCCCTCAAGGGAACTTTTGGTTTGAACAAAATATGGGAAAAAAGCTGGATCCAGACTCCTAAGATCAACCATATATTGAATTTAGGTATAAAACTCTTAGGACCATGACCAGAACACTTTTAATAACTGAAGATCATTTCAAGGGAGGCAAACACCTCATATATTAACTCCCAGTTAAGAAAAATATCTGTGGCTCTGAGTCGTAGAAATTACATGTTTTTAAATAGGGGTCACACTGTGGCAAAGGATTTTTTAAAACGCCAGATTTATTCCTTTTGAACCTCACTGGACAACAAGGACATACAGGAAGGCCTAAAAAGATACAAGATTTAACCTCAAAATTAGAAATCCTTCTACTAAAACAGGGTCCTTAATCTTTTAGACTTCAATGATTACTACTGTAGTACAACAAATGGCTAACAACAGAAAATGATTAAAATGTAAAGTGCTAACTTAAAGGCAAATCCTGATATTTTCAGGAAGTACACGTTTTACTATGCTTAAACAAATTGCAAATTTTGTTTATAAACATATGTGCTTGGGAGGAATATTAGAAAACACACTTATTTGGGTAAAGGTAAGCCTAGATTACAAATAAATTACTGCTTTAGAAAGAATATAGTTGCTACTAAATAGCCTATTAAACTAACCTTACCTGTTGGAGTGTGAGATGACTTGTCTGTAATATGGGACCAGAAGAGCAAATGAATCAGTTTTTATACACTAGCTCTAGAACTACAATGCCTGGCTTCTAGCACAATGGATGCTTCATATCCCACCTCTCTCCCTATTTAACTCAGTTCTGGATTCAAGCCTCAGACAAGTGCATATGACTGACTGGTGGAAACTAAATCATACCTGGAAGCCTAGCTGAAGATAATCTGGAAACTGTTGTTTTTTCAGCCTCTAACCTATAGGAACGGACATTAGACGAAGTCTGAAATGGATTCTGAGTGACCCAAACCATGGTGTCTGTCATTAACATACTACTTTCATCTTTCTCAACTCTCTGACTCACAAATCTTAAATGATCCCGCCATTTCTGATAGGATTGTACTGTACATACTCTTAAACCTACCATCCCATCTGGTTCCCACCTATCGTTATTGCTGTATCTTCTTCCATACCAAATCCTGAACCCTTAATTCCAGCCAGGCTGGTATACTAAAAAAAACTATCTTCATACCTAACCTACATATTTCTTTATCTTGTACTTTGGTTTATGCCATCTACCCTGTTCACTTTGCTTCCCCTTAATCCATAACCATGCAAATCCCATCTCTCCTTCCAAATCTAGCAATACCCTCCTCCATTCATTAAAAAAACAAAAGATTTGTTTTTGAACAAAAAGAAATTGTTATTTAGGAGAGAAATACAGAGTGATGTGTTTATGCGGGCACATACACTAACAGGGGCAGACAAACATGACATCAAAAGTAAATTACTGAGCATGCTGCATGGTGATAAATACTACGGAAAAAAAAACCAAAAACCAAACAGAACAGGTAAGGGGGATTAGAAGGATTGTGGGAGGGGAACAGGTTGTAGTATAAAAGAGTGATCAGGATACGCCTTACTGGCAAAATGAAATTTGAGCAGAGACTTGAAGGAACTGAAGGAATTAGCCACACAAAAATCTGAAAGAGTGTTCTGGGTAGAGGGAACAGTTAGAACAGAGCCTCTAAGGTAGAAGTGGCTAGAAGGAAGCCAGTGTGACTGGATCAGCATAAAGGAGGAAGAAGACAGAAACAGATGAGATCAAAGAGATACATGGGCTTCCCTGGTGGCGCAGTGGTTGAGAGTCCGCCTGCCGATGCAGGGGACACGGGTTCGTTCCCTGGTCCGGGAGGATCCCACATGCTGCGGAGCGGCTGCCAAGGCCGTTGAGCATGCGCGTCCGGAGCCTGTGCTCCGCAACGGGAGAGGCCACAGCAGTGAGAGGCCCGCGTACAGCGAAAAAACAACAACAGAAAGAGATACAAAATGGTAGGGGATGGACTTCCCTGGCATCCCAGTGGTTAAGACTCTGTGCTTCCAATGCAGGGGGTGTGGGTTCCATCCCTGGTGGGGGAACTAAGATCCCACATGCCGTGCGTGGCCAAAAAAAAAAAAAGGTAGGGGAGGTGGCCAAGTCACGTAGGGCTGTATAGGCTTATTAAGGACTTGTATTTACTCAGTGAAACAGGGAAGCATCACAGAGTTCTGGGCAGAAGAGGGATACAAACAAGTGATTCTCATCCAGGGGTGATTCTGTGGTAACACGTGGAGTCACTTCTGGTTGTCACACCTGGAGCTGGCAGCACTACTTCGCATCCAGCGAGCTGAGGTCAGGGATGCTGCCTCAGTGCCCTGCAACACACAGGGCAACCCCACAACAAAAAATCACCACGCCTATATGTCTACAGTGCTGAGGATGAGAAGCTCCTGACATACTCTTACAGGATTACTCTGGCTGCTGAGTTGAGAACAGATTGTAGGGCAAGGGCAAAAAAGGTGAAATCATTCAGGAAGCTACTGCAGAAATCTAGGCAAGAGATGGTGGAGGCTTGGACCACGGTGGTAGCAGTGGAGGTGGTAAGAAGTGGTCCACATTCTGCGTATCTTTAAAGGTAGAACAACAACATTAGCTGATAATTCCAACGGAGAAGTGTGAAAAAGAAGTTTTGGAACGATGGTATTTCACCAACAGTGAAAGGGAAGGCTGCAGTTAGAACAAGTCATTTGGGGAGTGGGGGCCAGGGAAGATTTGGAGTTTTAGGTTTTGCGCATGTAAGTTTGGTAAGTCTGTAAGACATCTAAGTGTAAATGTTGAGTAGGCAGATAATAGTAGTCTGCAGCTGCAGAAAGATTGGGAAAGGACAACCAGGTAAGGCAGGAAGAAAACTTAAGAATGTGGAGTCTGGAAGTTTCATTAATTGTGTCAGGGAGGAAGGATCAGTTCTGTCAAATGCTGCTGACAGGTTTAATAAGATGAAGACTAAGGACTGACCATTGGATATAGCAATATGTAAGTCATAGTGACCTCGATGAGAGCAGTTTTAGTATGATCATAGGGGCAAAGCCTGATTGGAGTGGATTTAAGAGAGAAAGTGGGGAGGAGAACTAGAGAGGTAACAGCACAATTCTGGAAAGTTTTCCTGCAGAGAGGAATATGGGAATAGGGTGGTGACTGACAGTAGTAGAGTCAAGCAGCTTAAAAAATTTGTTGTTTTTAGTGAGAGCAATTACAACATACTGATATACTAATCAGCACAATCCATCAGAGAGTAAGAAATTGATGACGTAGGAGAGAGAATGCTAGAGTAATGTCCTTGAGCAGGGAAAAGGACATGAGATTCAGGGCTCCAGCTGGGGCACAGGATCTAAACAGGAGCAGAAAAGTTCGTCTTTGTTCTAGATGAAAAAGAAGTATGGACTGATGAGATGAGAAGGTAGAGCATATAACTCCAGATATTGGTAAGAATGTGGGGTTAGGAGCCAGTAGATAGTTTCTTTTGATTATTCTCTGTGACCCTTTCCTAGACACCACAATCTCAGTGATCTCTGCTTCCTAACAATTCCATTGCATTTATTCTCTATCACTTGTTTGGTATCCACAACACTGTAGTATTTGTTAATTTTCCAAATCCATATGTCTTACTCTATAATTTAACTGTAAGTTTCTCAAGGGACATGTATTAACTATTTAATCCTCAACACAATGCTACAAATAGGTAGTATTATTATCTCCATTTTTTAGATGGGGAAACTGAGGCACAGAGATGTCAAATAACTTGCAAGGTCACACAGGTAGTAAGTGGAGGAGCTAGTAACTGAACTCAGGTAATCTGGCTTCAATTATATGTTCTTATTCATTTTGTGGGCATAGAATCCACAAACACCTGCCTTTTACTGCCTTTAAAAATTTCACAAACACAAGTGAGATCTCATCGGTTAAAAAAGAAATGGCTAAATTACTTTTGAAATTAAAACTTTTCTTTTGAAAAGAAACATTTCAAAAGTAATGTTTTTATTTTCTTCTGAAAAAGAACATCTCAAATATAAAGATAAACTGAGGGAAGAGAGATTGGGGAGTTATTAACAGGTTGTGAAAATGAATAAAAGAAACCTCATTTTTTTTTTTTTTTTTTGCGGTACGCGGGCCTCTCATTGTCGTGGCCTCTCCCGTTGCGGAGCACAGGCTCCGGACGCGCAGGCCCAGCGGCCATGGCTCACGGGCCCAGCCGCTCCGCGGCATGTGGGATCCTCCCGGACCGGGGCACGAACCCGCGTCCCCTACACCGGCAGGCGGACTCCCAACCACTGCGCCACCAGGGAAGCCCCAAGAAACCTCATTTTAAAAAAGAGTTGGGAAGCCCTGAAGGCTTCTCACTTACTACTGCTTGCTGCCCCTCGGAGACACTAGCAAGAAGCATACCTTGCATTCCCCAACCAGAAGAAGCTTACTTTACATACCCCAGCTGGAGGAAGGGAGATTTTTCTCCTCGCCCAGCAACAGCCCAGCCAATGAGAAGCCACCACAACTAGCCTAATGAGAAGCAACCCATAACCCTGAACTCTCTTTCCTCCAATGGATTTTGCTCAAAAAACCACCCCTTCCCAACCCCCCTCTTTTCTTTATAAAAGAATAGGCCTCTTCTTTGTTTTGGGGACTTGCTTGTGGTTTGCTATAGTTTGCATGCCCTGAACTGCAATTCCTCTGCTATTCCTGAATAACCTCATTTCGCTGCTATAATAACTATGTGTTTTATTTTTAAGATTGATAAGGTACAGAGTTCAGCTTTGCAAGGTGAAGAGTTCTTGTGGATGTATGGTAGTACAACAGTGTGAATGTACTTAATACCACTGAACTGTACATTTAAAATAGTTATGATGGTAAATTTTTAGTGTGTATTTTACCACAATAAAAAAAAAAAAAAAAAGCTAAGATGCAGAGATTAAAAAAAAAAAGAGCCAGAGCAGGACCAAGAGTGTGTGGAGAACTCCACCACTTCCAATAACCACCTGAGCAGCCAGTAACTTCAGAGTAAGGCCAGAGACCTCAAAACTATCTGCTAAGTCTCCAGCTGCCAAGAAATAGCCGGGACATTGAATTTTGTATCAACAGGGTACACTGACGGTGGTGATTAAAATAAAATCAAGTCATGAAAAGGAAAAAAAAAGTAAAATATCCAAATTAGTCTATGTTAAAAAAAATTAAAGGCAATGAGATAAAATTAAATGGAACTATCAGCATAGTCTGACCACCTAACCACATATGCCATGCAATTTCTAATTAGACAAAGCCCTGCTTTCTTTTCTTTATTGAACACAGACGTAATTGAGAGGGACTGCAGAGGAAGGAGGTTGTGTTTACTATCTGACATTTTATATTGTGCACCATAATATACATTCCATGACAGATCTGTTCTGTATACTGTTTTCTTCCCAATATCTGGTATAATACACCTAGCATATGACAGATGCTCAAAAATTTTTTTGTTTAATGAATGATATGACCAGAAATAAATTCTATTAGTTCTACTCGAATGCTCCCCTGCTCCCCCCTTAACACCAAACTACTAGGGTTTTGTGACTTCTTCAGTGCCTACAGTCTCTGCTTCCTCAATACTTTTAGCAACCTACTTCTATTGCCTCACCCTGAACTACTCCAACTTTAAGCTATTAAACAATAATAAAGATATTTCTGGCCATTCATCCAACAGATATTTATTTTATATATCTAATCAAAGTCACTAAGCGACTACAGCCTTTCTCTTCAGCTCTCTTACTGTGACTCTTCGTCCTCATCTAATCCTCCATCTAATCCTCTAAGTCCCCTTCCAGTCTCTTACACTGCTGCCCATCTTTTTTTGGCTGTTCTCTCCACGAGAGACAGGGAAGACTGAGATCAGACTGGTTTGTAGAATCTTTGAAAAATTTACTGACCTCATTGCGTGCTGACATAAAGGCACAGTGAAATACCAAGTCCAGCTCAAAGGAGTAATCTGAAACTTTTCATGAAGCTGATAGGCCCTTTCCCCACATTATGAGATCTACAATCCCCTCCCTGTTAGGCGCCCTCTCATCACCATAACAACCCACATTCTATAAAAAACAGGGGAGCCATTCATTACAAGAAAGGCAGAAGGAGAGAACTTTTGCTATTACCTTTCAGGAGTTCCATTCAGGTAAATCTATAATATTTTCTTGATAATTCATTAACTTCATCCTTAAAATACCAAGTGTTCTGAGCTGCAATGCCCTTAGCGACCATAAGTTGTTATTATTTGCCAGGAAATTAAGTTCCTTCTACACTTGTCACCTTCTGCTTTCCGTGTCATCATTTGCTTTGTTTTTTGAGTTTTACTGTTGCTGTTTGTTTCTCCATTTGATGTCTCAGTTCAGTTGGCACATATTTCTGCCTCTATGCAGTATGTCAAGTCTCTCGTAAACCTCCCTTTCTTACTTGTTAAACTATAATAATAGAGTTCGGGAAGGTTATGTCTCCAGGTTATAATACCACTCGATGCAATTTTTTTCCCTACCCTTTTACATGTTTTCTAAGTTTTCTACGTAATAATGATCAGAAAAATATACAACTTTTAAAATATACAACTATATTTGTTCTTTATCACTAAATATATTTCCCATTGGCTTGTTTGCAAAATTAATATTCCTTTATACTTAAGCTTCCGGTGAACTACATTTTGAACTATATTTAAGCTTCCGGTGAATTACATTTTCCTTTATGCATATCATTTTAATTAACTTTAGGTTTCCCTATCATATTGGATGGTATCTTACACAGTGTCATGGTTAATAAAAATTTTTTTTAAAAAAGATCCATTTTTCTGATCCAACAGTAAAAGTTATGTAACTGAAAAATTAAGTCTGACTATTCCCATTACTGCTGAGTAGAATGCTAAAGTATCAGAGCAATAAGGTACAAATATTATAAAATAAACAATATTGGGGAGCTCTTGAATAGATATGCAAAGGAACTATAACACAACTGGCAATTTTAATGGCGAGTTTGGGTTTTGCAAATTACAAATGAGAAAAACAGAATCAATTAATCCCCAAATTACCCAGTGTATAATACCCTGTCTGTTATTCTCAAAAATTAAGTTAAAATATATGAGTTAATGATGAGTTCACACCTGAAGTGCTTCTAAACTTAATGGGGACATGCCACTGGTAAAACATCAAAAATTTGAAGGTTGATTTATCCTGGCTAAATCATGATTTCTTCTTGTTTCTACTAATAAGTATTTTTGTTAAATCTCAATCTTCATCTTAAATTAAGATCTATCTTTTGAACCTTTCATTATTCAGCCTCAACATGCTCCTAGATATGTAGCATCATTACTTCCTCAGTGGTAGAGCTAAACGGTCCCAACACTGGATTTTAATTTTTGCAGTCCTTGCTTGCCTGACCAAACGTTTTAGGATACATACATTTGCTGAATCCTATTAGTATGTATTGAATTACATGATGATACAGCAAAAACATTACTTGACCCTGCTTGGATCACTGGCCTTCAATAAGAGATACACGTAAGGCCGGGAAGGAGGTGATTAAACCTGCTGCCCTGAGGAGAGAATAGTGTACGAAAGTCTAAAAGGAGACTATAGATGATAGCTATTCATGGATTTAGTGTGTGTGCTACTTGGCTCCTGCTGAGCCAAATATAGCTTGTACTTAACAACAGCCATCTCTGTGTCTTAACATTTGGTTCAACTCCCAGCTTCTGTATTTGCTAATATAATTATGTTTACTTATGTGCCAAGTTTTGGACAATTATCAAGCTCTTAGTTGTGCCTAAAACTTGGCTCTTTATAAGTATTTTCTAACATCAGAAATTGCGTACGTCAGGCAATGGGGGATGTACTTCAACAGTGATGTTAAAATGTTAGAATCCATAGTGGGTACTTAAATTATTTCAATAATGATGAAACTAGACTTTTGTCCTTGGATTACCACTGTGTGCTTAAAATGATACATTTCCTAGAGATAATCTTAAACTAAGGTTGATTAATTGTTAATTAATAATTAGCCTCACATAATCCTTCCAGTAAGGTTATTGTTAAAGTTCATTCACTTATTTGACAAATATTTATGAAACACCTACTATATTTGAGTTACCACAGAACAAAAATAATAATTAAAAGGTACCTCCCTATGCTCAAGAAACTTAAAATCCCATGTAAGAAGAATATATATATACACAACTATAATACCAGGTGGTATATAACATATAACCAAAGAATGGTACAAATAACTCGATCTAGGTTCTCAAGGATGGGTAGAATTTCAAAAGGCAGAAATGAGGGAATGAATAACATTCCCCAAATAACAGCATTAACAAAAGCATGGAGAAAGAAAAACATCAAGTGAGCATGTGAGTAGTCATGTTTGGCTGCAAAAACAGATTATGTGATTAGATGTATCAAGAGAAGGGTACGAAGACAAACTAGAAGAGAACTGTGTTAAGGCCTTATATATCAAGAAATCCAGACTTCATTGAGTGGACAAACCAAATAATAAGCACAGAAGTGAAAAAAATCAAATAAGTAATATAGGAAGATTATTTCAGTAGCTCTTGGCCTAAAGATATAGAACCTCGGGACCTCCCTGGCGGTCCAGTGGTTAAGACTTCACCTTTCAATGCAGGGGGTGCAGGTTCGATCCCTGGTTGGAGAGCTAAGTTCCCACATGCCTCGGGGCCAAAAAGCCAAAGCATAAAATAGAAGCAATATTGTAACAAATTCAATAAAGACTTTGAAAATGGTCCATATCAAAAAAAAAATCTTTAAAAAAAAAAAAAGATATAGAACCTCAACTTGGATGATTATTTGATTGATTTACTAATATTTATTGAGCCCTTAATATAGGACAGGCATTGTACTCAGCATCGAGGAAATAACAATGAATATGAATCCTATATGATCTAGTCCCATTATCTCTCTGACCTCACTGCTTACTATTATTCTGCCTTAAGGGACTCAGTCCAGCCACGATGGCCTCCTTGTTGTTCAGGCATGTTCTCATCTTAGGCCATTTGCATTGGCTGTTTCTGTTCCCAGAATCCTCTTTCCACCAACAGATGCATTGCTAACTCCCAACTGTCCTTCAAGACCTGGTTCAAAGTCACCTTTCCAATGATACCTAGTCTGATCACCCTATTTTAAAATGTAACTAGCTCTATTTTCTTTCTATTACTCACCACCTAATATATAATTTATCCATTTATTATGCTTATTGTTTCCTTTTCCCCACAAGAATGTAAACTACAGAAGTACGGAGGTCCTTGCCTCTTTTTATTCAAGCACCTAAAAGAGCACCTGACATATATGAGCACTCAATACATATCTGTTGAACACTGTTGAATACAGGAACTGTACAAATTCATAATCTTCTCAGGAAAGAGAATTTATTAACTATACAGTGTGAAAAATTCATTAAAAGAAGGATATACATAATGTGCCATGAGAACCCCAAAGGAGAGGCACCTGAAAAGGTTCAAGGAAAGCTAATTCTAGAAGGTCATGATTGAGTGAAAGGAGAGGGGTAGAAATTTGCCGTAAAAATAAAAGGTACTGTTAGCTGAGAGAATAGGATGTGCTATAATTGCCTTCAAAGAATGTCTTAATCATCTTTATGTCACTGGTCTTTATGTCACTGGCACCCAATGCAGAGCTTGACACGTGGTACCATTCAACACATTTGTTAAACTGAACTGTGCTAGAGAGAAAAGACCGGGTATCCTCTTTAGGTGGAGAAAGGTCTGAGAAGGAACAACGAGAGAAGTAGGAAGAATCAGGATAGCATTACTTCAGGGAAATCGGGGATAATCTGGGATAAATCATATGAATAGGGTCAAATGTTTGGAGGTCAAAGAGGATCAGGCTGGAAAAAGGTTTGGTATATACTAGGGAGTAGATTTAGTAGGGTAATAAAGGCAGAATGCAGGCTAAGGAGTCAGTGTGCTAAACAAAAGTAGAAAGTGAGCAGATTACTCTTCTGAAAAGCTTACGAAGCACTTTCTAATATGTTATCATCTCATCTTACAGTGAGGACACTGAGGCTCAAGTAAATTGATTTGTCCCAGGCCACGCAGCTAGTGAGGGTTTTAAAAATGACATGGATCCAGCTTTTTGACTCTAATTCTCATACTGCTTCCATTCTCCCCAGCATCATGGTCCTCTTTTGCTCTCATTCATATAGCGGTAGGCTTCACAGAGAGAGCAGTGAGTCCACCACAATATCTCACCAATATTCTGGCATAATCAGAGAGGAAGTAAGAGAGGGTCTGAAGAAAATTTCAAGTATAAATTCAGTGCCAGGTAAGAAACTGGCTATTTCCAAAAAGGTTTTGAAGCAATGAGTGCCGACTACATAGAATCTCAGTAGCAGATATTGAACACCTACAGATACTATAGTTTAATTAAGTTTGCCTGTGCAAATAAGTTAGCTATCATTTTTTTCTTTAAGTCAGAGCTTTCCAACTGGTATGTAGGAAAGGGCTACAGGTGTGTGGTGATACTGATCCCCTTAGCCCTTATGGTTGCAGGTCTATAGGTCTAAATTCTCTCCTGTTAACCACAATGTGCCATACAATTATTATGGGTGTCTGTGAATGACCGTAAGAATAAAATTGGAAGTACCGTCTTGGATTACTTTTAAGCAAATGATTAATTTTAAAAAGTTAGTTTAGGTACCTTTAAATCTTAAGATATTACTTATATTGCTCACATACCCAAGGAGATAAAACTCTAAAATTAATTCTGTATTATAATTCAACACCCAAAGACAAGGCCAAATGATGAGTGCTGCTGACTTAATTTTTCCTCCTTTACAAGTATACTAAATGTACTAAAATATTTGAAATAGATTTACCAAAGATATACTGTACTGGGTAAGCTTCAGCACTTAAATGGTACTTTTTGTCTGAATTAAACAGTAACATTACGATCACTATTATATAGGTATAAAAAGGAAAATTACATAAAACATACCTGTGGGGCATATCCAGGAGGCACATAAATAGGAGGCACAGAACCATTTGGGGACATCATTGGAACCTGAGCAGGACCTGAATGGGTCACAGAAATGATGTATTAATCCAGGATTACTTAGCAAGCTAAAATTGAAAACAATCTGAATTACATTTTGAATTCTTCATCTAAACACTCAAACTAATAGTGACTGTATTACTATGAAAAGAAATTTAGATGTTAAAAAATAGAAAAGTTTAACTTATAAAGTGCACTGATTGCTCTTTACCTATAGTTGTTTCTCAAACTTGCCTAGTGATCGTTAACAGTCACCTGGGGAGCTTTTTAAAACACACAGGGACTTCCCTGGCAAGTCCAGTGGTTAGGACTCATGCTTCCACTGCAGGGGCGTGGGTCTGATCCCTGATCAGGGAGCTAGGTTCCCACTTGTGTGCAGCATGGCCAAAAAACCCCGAAAAAACAAAAAACAAAAAAAACCACACAGATTTCCAGGTTCTCCTAGAGATCGCTGTTTAGTATGCTTACAGTAAATGGGGGTCTTGAATCAGCATATTTACTTTACAAAAAATATCCAAGGTGATTCTTATAATTGTGCAAGTTAAGAAACACTGACCTAGAGGAAAATCAAACTAAACTTTGCATATAATATCAATGAAAAATACAAAAGGCAAAACTCAAAAGTCAAGAGGGAAAAGCAGTAAGAGGAAGAATAGTTAGAAATTTGGGATTTGCTTTGTTAGGGTTAAAAACCTCTTGTGACGTTTAAGTCATGTCTGTGGGGGCTTGAGAACAAAGTTAGAGAAATGCTATACATGCATATTTACCCAAAGAAAATTTTTTTGTTTCTTACACTGAAAAGTTCTTTAAAAAAAACTCAGCTTGTCTTATTCTTCATTTCCTTTCGTTTTTATAGTGATATCCTTTCCAAACAACTTTCAAAAATATTATCTCATTTCCCTTCTCTAACCAGGCACTCTTGGAAGGTGTGTTTTATTCTTTCTAGGAACTAAAATCTTACTTGCTTTACATGACTTTAAAAAAGAATATCTTACCCTCAGATCCTTTTTTTCCCCTGTAACTTTAGACTGCACTGTCCCCTCACCCACTAGTTTTTAATAAGTTGAAATGAAACCTTCTCAGAGAGCTTTACTCATTTCTAGGGAAATAAAGGTACCCAAGAGTCTGATGAAGAATGTAATGAAGGAAGAGTTCCTTTTATATGTAGATTTCAACCTGCAGAGTACATATAATGGATCCCAGTCATAAAAGAAACCAAGGAGGAAAAGCTAAACAACAGGACAGAAAAGAAACAAATTTCACTGGTAGCATTATACATATTTCAGAAAAACAGAATGAAGAGCATGGAGGTTACAGCAAATCAGATTACAGCCACTCTCCTCTTTCTACGGAAGGAGGAGGGGTGAGGACCAAACAACAAAGTAGTGGTGAAGGCTGGTGAAGGCAGGGGAAGGAAGGTGAGAGGTGGGGAAGGAAAGAAAAAAGAGAATGTAGGAAAAAGGAGGATGCAGGTGGGTAAGTACTAAATAGTGGTAAGGAAAGGGTGAAGAGAGAAGAGGGAGAAGGGAGGGAGGAGGGGGAGAGGATAAAGGCAGGAGGGGAGGGAGGACGAGGCAAAGGAGGAGAGGTAATAGGAAGATAAGAGAGAAGACAGGAGGAAAGTGAAAAGGGCTGGAAGGGAGGGAGTGAAGGGGAGGGGAAGGAAAGGGGTGGAAGAATGTGGGAGGAGGAAAGGAAAGAAAGAAGAGGCAGGTAGTAGAAGGAAGAAAGTAGTGAAAAGACTCAAGTGGTTAAGAGGAAGTAAGGAGTGATGTGTATGTGAGCAGACTACCAAATTATACTATATATGACTATAAAATAACTTTTCAACAATACTTTTCCTATCTAAAACAAGCCCACCAAATACATGAAGTTGTTCAGAATATTATCTTAAAATACCTAATACTAACTTACTATGTGCCAGGACTTTTATGTACTTTTTTTCTCCTCATAATCATTCTATTAGGTAAATATTATTACTCCCATTTTCCAGATGTAGAAATTGAAGCAGAAAGGTTAATACAGCCCAAGTGGTAGAACTAGGATTCAAAACCAAGGAGTTTCATTTCTGAGGATATATCTCTACTATGTATTTAGTAAACACTAAAATATGCAATTTGGCAACTGATATAATTTGAGCCTTAAGAACTATGCTCTGATGCTTCTAAGGAAAATTAAGGCCTTCTTTATCATCATATCCTTGAAAAACAACACAGAAGGAAGAACAAAATTTTTCTACATATAAGCAACATTACCTATAAATTCACTAAATAAAACTTGTGAGGTGCTCTATATCTCTAGGCAAGAAAGGCTTCATCCAAAACTGACCTTTTAATTTCTATACACTGGACTCAAGAGAAAATGACAGCAGTTTTAAAGTGATGCTGGTTTATTTCTATTAGCTAATTTATATAAAACTAGCTTTCTGAATCCTGAGAGCTGGCTTAGATATTATTCAGAACATGTGAAATTTAGCTGAGAACCAGAAAGAGAATTCACTGAAAATCACATCTATAATCTTAATAAAGGAAATTATTCTGTTGAGCTTCTACTATATATGCCAGAGACTGTGGTTCCTTGCATATGTGGTCAAATTTAATCCCTACTTCAAGTCACCAGAACAAGTTTTTGTTTGATTTTTAGCCTTCAGGGTAAAAAATAAGTTATTACTGATTACATTTAAAGTTGTAAAACTACAGAACTGCTTTGGGTTGCTCTTCTTTTACTAAAAATATGAATACATAAATACTAAGTTATAATTCAAACCATTTTATACTTGAAAGCTGCTAAAATCTTTTATAACTTAGTAGTATAAAATTCTACTTTATTCTTTAATTATATTTAAGTGTGATACTGAAAACAGAACAAAACAAACCCAATCTAAAATAGACCAGCAGTAAATCCATTACTAGTTGCAGTCCAGGAATAATGATTAACTCATATCCCTATGAAGTAATCATTTCACTTTAGCAAGTGAATTTTCTTACCCTGAGACAGAAATGGTACAAGGTTAGATTAAAAAAAAAAGACAATTCAGGTACATCATTATTTAATATCTAAAATACTGGTGTGAAGTAACATGCAACACTGAACACATAAAACTCCCATTGTATAAACATAATAAATATAAGTATTCATGTTTAGAACTACAATATTTACAGCACCACTTCTGTTGCTCTTCCTGTATATAGTAGCAAAACTCTAAAATCTTGCATACTTAATGATGCAAAAGTTTGATTACCTCCTTGGTTCCAACAATACTTTTTAATTTAGTAACTATTAAACCCCGATTAAGGTCAGTGAGGGAGATTTTGTCCCAATGAAGAAGCTACATCTGTTACTGATTGTACCATTAAATGCACATCTGGCAGGAGAGTGGCTATATCTGTACAACTGTAGATACACCTAGTAACTCCTTAATAATCTATATAATTTGAGCAAAATCTACCCCAAATCACACAGCTATTGATTTTTAAGGGCATATTTCCTTTTCCAAAATCGTGCATAAGAGTAAACAACTCTATTCACCAATTATCTTAAGAAATTTGAGAAGCCTCAGTTTCTTAAAAAGTGGCATCAATGATTTAATAAGGACGGTATTTCATCTAGTATAATTTAAACTCTTTTATTTTTTATTAGTATACATTAACATTAAAAAAAACGAAACTAGAAATTTGTCTGGGTTTAAATTCTTAAAATGCAACGGGCTGCTGACGTGCCACACATTTCCTTTTTAAGCAAGCTTTCACAATGGCTTCCAAATAATCTGATGCCAATTTACAGATTTTAGTTGTAAAAAGAAAAGCCTAGTAAAGAAAAGGCTCTGGAATATAAAATATATTCTGTGGAATATAAAATCAGCTCAACTCTAAGTAAAGTCTAATCTTTTTATAACTACATGGCCACAATTTAAAATATTTTTACAGCGGTAGATCTGGCATCTATTGAAAAAACACATGGCATGACTTCAGATTAATACAATACTTTCTACATTTTAAAATAAAAGCAGAATGTTTAAAATCAGTCAGCAAATCTTACCACTCATTTTGTTTTTACAGTAGCAGCAGAGAAGAAAATCCAACAAGGAAACAGCGTAGTACACGTTAACAGCTTTAATTGGAGAACGGCGGCGGCTTCTTTCTGTTTTTTTTTTTTTTTTTTTTTTTTGCGAAGCTGTGAGAGGAAAAGATCCTTTGACCGAGTCACGTGATGCATATCACGTGACCCCGCAGTGACCCGCGGAAAGGGGGAAAAAAACAACCAAGCGTTCCTGCCGGCAGTGTTTGGGATACAGTAAATGATTAAATGATTTCTACTGATTCTGCCTTCGATTTGACCATTTTAGGACTCCCTTATGAACCAACTCAAAAAGCTCATCAAAATATACATGGAGAAATAGATATCTGATGTAAAACAAGTCTCTTTGTTCTTACCTTCCTCTGATAACATAATGAGCACTATCTACTAATTCGTTTTATTACCCAGGCGGCTGCTTTTCATTTATAAATTTTAGAATACATATAACACTTACTAATTTACAAGATTTGCTCTGAAATGTCCTTGTGTAAATTGACGCACTCTCCATACTCAACCCATAAGGAATGCCCACGGTATACAAAAGAATTGTCCGTAAAACACAGGCTTGATCAGCGTGTTCCTCAAACATGGGGTTTTTATTTCAGGCTGGCATTTAACCTCTCAAGCTAATAAAGGCTACCACTTTTATTGCTGGTTTTACTTCCTTTTTCCTGATTTTTTGTTGTTGTTATTAAAGATTTAACCCAGACATTAATACAGGTACTTGGTGGATGGCATTCTCACTCATATCCATGAAATCTGAAAAGACAGGTCATGATTGGGGCTTAGAGCACTGTATTCAAGCATGTGTGGAGACCAGGAAAGAGACTACAGATGGTCAGTTACACAAGAGGGGAATAAGACTGTGAGAACTTTTGGGGGTCTTTTCATTACTTTATGGTGCTATGCAGTTAAGGAAATTCATTAACAGCTAATACGCATATACAGGTAATGATAATGATTGTGATTTGTAACAAGCTGCACAGTGGAAAGAAAATGGATTTTGGTATCAAAAGATGTAAGTTTTAATAACAGCTTCAATATTTATTAGCAAGGCAATTTACTGCTCTTCTGTGAGTCTGTTTCCTTCTGTAAAAAGGTTAAAATAATCAACCTCATAGCACTGTTGAGAGAATCAAATTAGATAAATTTAAAGTACCAAATACGATTGGCAGCACTCGATAAATATAGTTATTATTATAAGTATGATCACTATATGTTTTAAAAAATAATAATGATATAGTGCAGAGTATATACAGGGCACTATCCAGTGTTTTACAAGTGTTAACTCACTTAATCCTCACAATAATTGAAGTAGGCATCATTTATAGGTTAAGGAAATTGAAGTAGAATGCAACTGAGTAACTTGACGAGGGCACACAATGAGGCAAAGCCAGGATACTCTAACAATAAGGCAATATTTTAAAAATATGTAAACGATGTTGACTCAGTCTTCCAAAAAGGTAGAAAAGAACTGGCAAGGGATAACCTGGAGCAATAGATTTCAATAAATACTGGGTTGGCCAAAATGTGCCTTCGGTTTTTAAGTAAAAATAAAAGATACATTTTTCATTTTCACCACGAACTTTATTGAACAACATATTCACCCTTTTGTTCCACTACCTTCTGCCACTTTCAGGCAACTTCATAATTCCATCTTCCCAAAACTTTTTATCTTTTTGAGCAAAGAACTGTTCCAGGTGCCTTTTACAGTCTTCCAAGGAATTGAAATTTTTTCCATTAAGAGAATTTTGTAAAGACCGAAATAAATGGAAATCCGAAGGTACAATGTCTGGTGAATACGGTGGATGAATCAGAACTTCCCAGCCAAGCTGTAACAGTTTTTGCCTGGTCGTCAAAGAAACATGCAGCCTTGGTTATCCTGATGGAAGATGTGTTTTCTGTTGACTAATTCTGGAGGCTTTTTGTCAAGTGTCGCTTTCAGTAGGTCTAACTGGGACCAGTACTTCTTGGAATTAATCGTTTGATTTTCTGGAAGAAACTCAGAGGACTCCCTTCCAATACCACCACGTACACATCACCTTCTTTGGATGAAGACCAGCCTCTGGTGTGGCTGGAGGTAGTTCATTTCACTTGTCCCACAATCTCTTCCATTCCACATTATTGTACAGTATCCACTTTTCATCACCCGTTACAATTTGTTTTAAAAACAGAACGTTTTCATTATGTTTAAATAGAGAATTGCATGCAGAAATATCATCAAGAAGGTTTTTTTCCACTTAACTTACATGGAACCTAAACATCAAGGCGATTAACATAACCAGGTTTGTGCAAATTATTTTCAACGCTTGATTTGGATATTTTGAATATGACTGCTATCTCCTGTGTGGTATAATGCTGACTGTTCTCAATGAATGTCTCGATTTGATTGCTATCAACTTCAACTGGTCTACCCGACCATGGAGCATCGTCCAGCGAGAAATCTCCAGCACGAAACTTCTCAGACTACTTTTGACACGCTCGATCAGTTACAGCACCTTCTCCATACACTGCACAAATCTTTTTCTTGTGTTGCAGTTGCGTTTTTACCTCTCTTGAAATAATAAAGCATAATATACCAAAAATGTTGCTTTTTTCCTTCCATCTTCAATATTGAAATGGGTACATAAAAATTCACCAGTTTTGACAGGCTTTTTTTTTTTTTGGTGGCTGCGTTGGGTCTTCGTTGCTGCATGCTGGCTTTCTCTAGTTGTGGCGAGTGGCGGCTACTCTTCGTTGTGGTGCGCAGCCTTCTCATTGCAGTGGCTTCTCTTGTTGCGGAGCATAGGCTGTAGGCACGTGGGTGTCAGTAGTTGTGGCACGTGGGCTCAGTAGTTGTGGCTCGTGGGCTCTAGAGCACAGGCTCAGCAGTTGTGGCACACGGGCTTAGTTGCTTCAAGACATGTGGGATCTTCCCGGACCAGGGCTCGAACCCGTGTCTCCTGCATTGGCAGGTGAATTCTTAACCACTGCTCCACCAGGGAAGTCCCTTGATAAGCCTTTTTAAAAATGCATGCTGATATATAACAGCTGTCACATACAATCTAACAAAATTGGTTTGAATGAAATTAAAGACAACTAAGTGCTACTACAGCCATCTTAATGGAAAAAACTGAACGAACTTTTGGCCAACCCAATACATGCCAGACACTCCAGAGGAGATAAGACACTAAGGCAGCGGTCCCCAACCATTTTGGCACCAGGGACTGGTTTCGTGGAAGACAATTCTTCCTAGGACAGGGCGGAGGGTGGGGAGGGGATGGTTCAGGTGGTAATGTGAGCAATAGGGAGTGATGGGGAGCGGCAGATGAAGCTTTGCTCTTGCCAGCCACTCGCCTCCTGCTGTGCAGCCCAGCGGGGGTGGGGCTGGGGGTGGGGCTGGGGTCCCCTGCACTGAAGGATCATTCTCACCAGTGGGGAAGGGAAATTGTTACCTTCTAAGTTCCTACTAAAAGGCAAGGCTACCCTGAAGAGCATGACTTAATAGTGAAGAGTCTCCTGGTCTCAACAGTATCTCCTCATAAATGTTGGATTCAGGCTCCCAGTAAATCCAATCATGCCTCTGATCTTCAGGCCCTAAACAAAAACCAAGCCCCGGCAGCCCACTTCCTCATTTTGGCTCATGTTCTCACACAACTGTGTTTCCATTTCTTGACTCTTTCTTTAACTGATGATCTCCGTCTCAATTCTTTCCACTGTGCTCACTAGAACCTTTTCTCTCGTATAAATTCCCCTATATCCTCAACCTTTTCACAGTACACCTGTCCATGTGCTTTCTTTAAATGAAACCTGGTCTTCCCCAGGACAGTTTTTGCAGCAGCCACTGGGAGCAGAGGCTTCCCATTCTCCCCTGCGGCAGTCTCCAGACCCCACAAGGCTGCTTCCATTACCACTGTCCTTCCTGTTTCTTCTTTCTTGAGATCATGCCATAGGAACATACCACCCTCTACCCCTTCTCACTGCTGTCATGCTCAGTCCTCATTTCTTGAGAACTTTGGCATCATGTTCACAGTGTTTTTCCCAGCTCTTGCCCATCAGCACAATGATTTCCATGTCCAAGAAAACCTAAATTCAACTTTTCCTGAACTCTCCTCTTCCATTCTGTTTTTAGTAACCCATGTTCAAAGACATATCTTGGAACTTATCACTTAGAATTCCACTATTTCATCTTTGAAATCTTAAACTTTCATGTTTCCGTCTCTGGCCACTATATCTATCTTTCATCTCTCCAGTTCTCTTTCTTCTACAACATCTGGTCTTCCTCATAATGATTTCCCGTTTCTCCTGATCCACCACTGTCTTCACGGCCTGATCTTTTTTCCCATTCATATCTTCCTTTTACTTCCCCTGCATTAAAATTCCCCAATTTTAATCAATCAAATAAGTATCTTCTCATAGACCTGAACTGTAGAAATCAAATGGTACTCAGACTGGCATGTTTATAAATTTAGTTATATCCAACCTTAACTCAGCCATCAGCATTGCTCAGGAATCCTTTCAGGAAGTTATCTCTGGTTAAGAACCTATATCCTGTTTTCTACAGTGATTATCAGAGATCTTCACCACTTTCTAAGGACCTTCCCCAACCCGACCTCAACTATATATCTCAGCATGAAACTGAACTCTTTCAATGTTATTCACAAACTTTTCTCACCTCTTCTATTTTCAGAAGAATCACTGTCCCTTCACATTAGGTCAAAGCTCTCTCTCCACTTGTACTCTTGATCTGATCTCCATTTCTTACTGGGGTCTTTACTTTATTGGTCTGTCATCAGTACCCTCTTAACAAGACTTAGCTCTATACCCTTACTATCCTCAACTATCCCCATAGTTGCCACAGAGTTCTATTGCCCAGGATTAGCAACAGGGTCCATACTTTCAAGGACCTTTCAGTTATATAACAAAAATATAAGTTAAATGTATTTTATATTTCCTAAAGACCTTGTTAATTCAAGAATGTGCATCAAACACTTTTCCCATAGAAATAAAGTGAGAGGATGCACTGAGAATATCACAATTACAGGAAAACATTATGCAGTGATGAGTATTCATTTTCCCTTTCTACCTGATTATATGACAATTTTAACAAACTTAAAATGCTCCTGCTTTTTATTTCCTCAACACTGTCTCAAATATTTTGCAGAAGGCTCTCTTAAATTAGGAGCATGACATGTCAGCAACTGTATGGACTTCTTGATAACATTTTAATGCATTAACTATTACCATTCCTGAAATAATGATTTTCAGGTAGGCTTGTCAGTGTAGCACTATACTTGGGTGACGCTGTTTATAAGCACTTCTTGGGAACCAGGCACTGGTCTAAGTGCTTTACAGACATTAACTCATCTAATCTGCATAATATCCCTGTGAAGTAGTATGACTATTATTTCCATATTATAGGTGAGGAAACTAAGATACAAAGAGGTTAAGTAACTTGCAAAGTCTCACAGCTAGTAAGCCAGCAATAGAGTTAGGTGGTCTAGCTCTGTAACCCATGCTTTTCAACACGACATTACTCTGCTTCGGTTGTTTAGGATATAACAAATATTAAAAATTATAAAATAAATGAGAAAAATTGCAGCATAATAATACCAAAATTCACTTGAAGATAAACCACAAACAGAAAAGCAATGAACATTTGGATGGAAGATCCCACACAATACACCCCAAATATCTGTTAGTTACATATAATGGTAACAAAGCAAAATGTACCTAAATGTATCTCACTGAAATTGAGAAGAAATTGAGAAGAAAGATCCTAAATATTTCTGCCAAGTGAGGGATATCATATGGAAAATAGTCAGTGAATTACTTAATAACGAAACCTGTTCCAAAAGATAATTTAAGGGAATTTAAGAGACAAACACAGTATCAAAAACAAAAGCTAAAAAACCCCCTAAAAAACCAACCGACCAAACAAACAAACAAAAAGACCTCAAAAACAAAACAGATGACAAACTGAAGAAAAGGGAAAATTAACATAGGGAAAATTAAGATAGAAAAAATAATATAAATAAGAAGTGAGGCTGGTATTATGTATGCCCTTTCTAGAGTTGGGCCATAAAACCTTTCTGGTTTGTATGACCTGAAATGTGACTGAGATATCAAGGACCACACTGTCAAGCTAGTCCTCATTTTCTGCAGATCAAGTACATCTCAAACTGCATGGCCCCAGTGATTTGGCTTGAAAAAAACTAGAGCAGGTATAAAGTAATGCTGACTTAGGTCATAAATGAAATTTAGTAAAGCATCAATAAATGTAAAACTTTTAAGCAATGTATCCTCAAAAATAACTACTAGTTGCAAAATGAATAGCTAAATAGCAAGCCAGCTATATCAGCTGACTTGTAGAAAGGGATTATTATCTATGAAGCAAATGAGAAGCTGGAAGAGTTGACTATGATTTTATAAAATTCCTTCTGGCAATAAGTAAGATTAGTTGTTTATTAAGGCTGCTCTTAGACTGTAATAGTAAGTCTGGGTCATTTGCATGTCAGAAAATTTAAGAGGCAGACTCATTCACCTTAGCAAAAAGTAGTTTCAAATCATATAAAATGTAAATTTAAAAGAGTGGGGGGACTTCCCTGGTGGCACAGTGGTTAAGAATCCGCCTGCCAATGCAGGGGACACGGGTTCGAGCCCTGGCCCAGGAAGATCCCACATGCCATGGAGCAACTAAGCCCATGTGCCGCAACTACTGAGCCTGCGTTCTAGAGTCTGTGAGCCACAACTACTGAGCCTGCGTTCTAGAGTCTGTGAGCCACAACTACTGAGCCCGCATACCTAGAGCTGGTGCTCCACAACAAGAGAAGCCACCGCAATAAGAAGCCTGCGCACCGCAAAGAAGAGTAGGCCCTGCTCACCGCGACTAGAGAGAACCTGTGCACAGCAACAAAGACCCAACGCAGCGAAAAATAAATTTATTTAAAAAAAAAAAGAGTGGGGATGTGAAGTATGTCCCTCTTCTACTCCTCTACAAATACATATCTAATCCTCCAAAAGACTGACTCTGACTCTGACAGTGGCGCTGATTCTTGTGGCAGTATTAAGGTACAGGTTCTGAAAAAGCATCTAAAGAACATGTGTTAAGCTTATGCAGCTTAGACCATAACTGATGCATGTCCATAGTGTCAAGGGACCAAGAAAAGGTTATGAAGTCTGCAACTAATCAAGTGCTCTATGGGAGGGAGTATATTACAGGGGAGTGGCTAACAGCGGTATAGGCAAATAACCTCAGGAAGATAAGGGGAGCAAAGGATTGGAATCTATAACTTTATCTTGGACACAGATCAAACCTTGTTTATATTAAGTCTATTTGCTTGCCCATGTTTTTCCTCTTTCGCCTTTCAGGAGCCTTAGTCACCTTGCAGATTGAGCCACACAACAGCATTTTCTTTCTCTAAAATTTCCCTCTTTACTTGTATTAAACTAAAGTATCAATCAACTTGACAAAAGTTTTATTCTATATTATGCATGCCAATAGGAAGCAGATGTGAGGATCATCCTAAGACCAGATATGGTTTGAAATGACTGGGGTGTGAAGGTGGCCGGAGGTTAGAAACGTAGATACTAGCCAGGGTATGGTCAATTCAGATGTCTGTGTTCTAATGTAGTATTTCCCAAGTATTTGTATTTATATGCCAATAAAATTTCAAAACAAATTCTGGGGACTCATTAAGGTAACCAACTTTTTATGAGACCAGGTAATGACATTAAAAGGAAAAAAGGTGGAAAGGAAGGACAGGAGGAAGGAAGTCTATCCTATATTATCACATAATTTCATTAAGATGCTCAAAACAGTAGAAGGGATTTAACTTCAGAATTTAAAAAAGTCTTTAAGTTAAATAAATTTAGCTTAATGACTACTACATTATCCTTATTTCTGCACTTCCTAGACTGATGAAGCTTCCCCAAACCTATGAACAAGAATATGGGAATAACTCTCAGTAGTAAGAAAGGTAAGAATTTGTCCTCAAGGCTGACTAGCTCTGGTGATGGAAGAGGGAGGAAACAGAGCAGAGGTAGGGTAATCATATTATCATCATCCAATCTAGGACACTTCTGAAAGTGAAAGAGGTAGCTTAAAAAATCATTAAAATTATATAATTTGGAATTATTCTTTATTGATTGACAAATTGCTTTTATTATATTGAGGAACATGAAAAAGAGTTCTATTAAAAATATTAAAAAATAAAATGCTTTATTAAAACATATGCAAGTACACTAAAGAGCATTTTACAGGTTTCTTTATTTTTTTTTATTTTTTATTTTTTTTTTGGTACACGGGCCTCTCACTGTTGTGGCCTCTCCCGTTGCGGAGCACAGGCTCCGGACGCGCAGGCTCAGCGGCCATGGCTCACGGTCCTAGCCGCTCCGCGGCATGTGGGATCTTCCCGGACCGGGGCACGAACCCGCGTCCCCTGCATTGGCAGGTGGACTCTCAACCACTGCGCCACCAGGGAAGCCCTACAGGTTTCTTTAAATTGAACATCTGAATATTAAAGAGTAGTATAAGAACAATTATTCTTAGTACATATCTAAGTATTTTAATCAATTAGTTAGCTATCTCTGTCTCTAATTCCATATCACTGATATTTAACTGAAAATTTTCCTTTTTTCAATGTAGTCTTATTTTTAATTTTTTCATACAGCCTGCAACTGTTGTATTTTATGGTTAATAAAGTTGAAGCTATTGATACCTTCAATTGACTCTTTTCTATAATATTTAAGACTATAATGTTTATATTAAGAAAATACTATGATTCTGAGGGTGATGTTTGGTAAGCTGGGAACAAATTCTGCTAAATGGAGGTTATTCTCAGTTCTGTTTTTTTCTTATTGAACTGTGTAAATATTTCAGTCCAAATATTTTCACTGGTACTACAATACCTTCAAATATTTTTACAAACAAAATTCACTGAGTTCTCTTTATTTATGATTCTTTTGAATGTTTCACCAAATTTAGGGGTTTTTTTTTAGCTTATTTTTGCTGAAAGGGTTTATTGCAAAATAAAAAAGCACTGCCAATAATAAATAGTTACATGTTTATATAATAAATGACAAAACTATTCAGACTATTTTTTATATATTCTGAGGCAGGGATATTTAGATTTTATTTCCTACATATTATTTGTCATTCATCTAACCTATATGCATCCCACTGATCCCTCCAAGTGGTGGCCTGGTGACACCAAGTGGCCATCAGGGGCATTAGCATTACATACTTCTGCAGCCGCCACCACCGAGACTGCAAGGAGTTAGCTGTCCCTAGCCCTCCTTTATCTACAAGTACTTTGCTCTACTGCTAAGTACCTTAACTGTTATCCTTGACTTGCTTCTGCCAGGGGTCAGGGAAAGAGAAATGGTTTATTCCAGTTGCCTTTAAGTTTAATCACAGGTTAAAATAAAAACAAGAGATGGACAAACTGCTTGTTTAGATGAGATCATGGCAGAAGCTGGAAATACAAAATGATGGCTGATCATATACATTAGAGCTTATTTTAATGGAACTACTAATTATACTGTTAAAAAATGAAACGTCTGAAACAAATGTTAAACCAGTTAGATACCAAAATGACAGGCATAAACTGGGACTGTCCTAGACAAAATGGGACATAGGTCACCCTATTAATAGGGGATGCTTATTTGTTAAGGCTACAAAACACCTGGCAACATTTATTCACATGAGGCTGGCAATTAGCACAGGCCTTGAGTCTAGGTATTTAACGAGCTGGTGATCATAATTTGGGAATAGAATGAGGCAGGAAGTTACAGAAGAAAGAGAAAAGATCAAGGTAATTATTATTCACTGCTTTAGGGGCCTATCTTTTCCTTGAAAACTTATTATTCATTTTTAAGGCTGGATAAAGTAGACTTTAAATCAGGGGCCTAAGTATGATTCAGAATTATGGGTAAGTTCATTTATCTGTGTGCAGGTAATTGAAAATTTTTATAATTAGATTTGTAAGCATTTAGATATACCAGTGATAAGCACACTAAGTAGAAAAAGGGTGAAGAATGACTATCACATTATGGTTAGAATCTACCTCTAGCACTAAATCAAACTGTATATTGATAGAAAACTTAAAGTAGGAGATGTGTTTACCAAGCACCTGCTTCTAAACAAGTTATTTTTAGTGTACTTGTTTAGAAAGCTACAAAGGCTATGATATTAATGTGCATAGATGCAGCAGGTTGTGAACATTACTATTTTTAGTATCAGTCTAATGTGAACAATGATGAATCATTCTTTGTTATTCTAGTAGGAAACAGTGCTTGGGATTTACTGCAGCACATTAACTATGTCTCAGTAACTGTACACCCACACACTGACATCACACAGGCAGTGATATGGATCAATGACGCAAATCCTGTCAGGATCAAACATTCAGGCCACAGCAGTTGAAAAAAAACTGCCTGCATGACAGGGCAGTCCAGTCATCCAACATGTACAGACTGCATTAAATCAGTAGTGCTGATGTTGAAAAGGGTTGTGTTAGGTCCTTTTTATATAATAGCTAAACTTTTTAATTTAATTATAGATTTCCCACATACAGACTCTATCTTTAAGCTTCCTCACAGCTTCTGTGGTTTAAGGCCTGGACCTTTTAAAACATGTCTTAAGGCTCCACCAGCCACATAAGTTCTCTTGGAAAATAGCCTCTGTAGCCAGGCTATCTATCTAATCTATCTATCTAATCTAATCTAATCTAATCTAATCTATCTATCTACCTACCTACCTACCTGTCTATCTATCTACCTACCTACCTACCTGTCTACCTACCTATGTATCTATCGATCTATCTATCTATCTATTTAGGCTGCATTGGGCCTTCGTTGCTGCAAGCCGGCTTTCTCTAGTGGCGGCGAGCGGGAGCTACTCTTCGTTGCAGTGCGCGGGCTTCTCATTGCGGTGGCTTCTCTTGCTGTGGAGCATGGGCTCTAGGCATGTGGGCTTCAGTAGTTGTGGCACGCGGGCTCAGCAGTTGTGGCTCGTGGGCTCTAGAGCGCAGGCTCAGTAGTTGTGGCACATGGGATTAGTTGCTCTACAGCATGTGGGAACTTCCTGGACCAGGGCACAAACCCGTGTCCCCTGCACTGGCAGGCAGATTTTTAACCACTGCGCCACCAGGGAATTCCCTGTAGCCAGGTTCTTATAGACAAATCTTTTGAAGAACATGCCTTCAAAATCTTTTGAAGCATTTTATATAACATGTTGTGCTTGACAAATAACATTCAGATTTAGATATGGAGCACTACACTGTGGCCTCACAATTCACTGCTACCTCAAAGTCTTCTTCCCACTGTCACCTTCTTTGAGCTTTCAGTTTTCAGTTTTACTGGCATCAAAATATTAAATTTTTATCGTTACAGATATATTGGAAAAGATGGCTTATTATGAGTAACCATGTATAAAGTTTCAAAATATCTTCTCCTCGAATTACATTACCCACTGGAATTAGAGATTTCCTTTCCCGTAACAGGAGGCTGCCACAGAACATTCACATCCTGTTGCAGTTTCTTCTGAAAAGAAACTGGGTCTCTACACTTAAAGCATCACCCTTCCTTCTAGTTTCTTATGTTCTCCTCAACGACTATCACTTCCCAGAAGAAATGGAAAGCTGAAAGGTGATGAGAACTGGAGGTGTTTCATTCTATCACTGATGTTCTGACATAATCAGACTAACATGAAAACATGCCTTTCCCATGCTCTCAGGCACCTGCTTTCATGTTGTTTCCTCAACTAGTGGTGTTTCTTATGAGAGCTTGAAAAAAAAAAGAAGGCAAGGTAAGGGTTCTCCCTCATCCTAAGGTTGGTTAGTTTTTTTTAACTGTTAATCATCTGAAAGAAATATTTTGAAAACGTAAAAATTACTGAGACAGTTGTCTTCATAGTTCTTTTTGAGGGGTAATCTTTAAATCTAGATTTTCCATAGTAGAAACCAAATGCTATTTCACAGTTGAAAATATTTCTGTACTTCCCACTGCACATCAACTGTCTTCATGAGAAGACTGAACTGTAAGGTCTTATTTTTCTCTATCATGATTTATATATTTTGATCATCTGCTATTAGCTTCTATTTTACTCTAATCATTTCATTTCAGCCTTCTCAGGGCAAGTCTCTATCAGCTAACACAGTCTTAAATGGAAAAGAGAAGATTAAAAACTCACTGTGCTGATGGCATGCTAAAGACTTCAAAGAGTTAGGAAAAAACTCCACGAAAGACAGGAACAGAGACCTTGTCTCCCTCTCATTCTCTTCAAAGGTTCAAACATTACCAGACTGGGAAGAAGAATCTTATTTTTTAAAATTTATTTATTTTTATTTTTGGCTGCATTGGGTCTTTGTTGCTGTGCGCAGGCTTTCTCTAGTTGCGGCGAGCAGGGGCTACTCTTCGTTGCAGTGCGCGGGCTTGTCATTGCGGTGGCTTCTCTTGTTGTGGAGCACGGGCTCTAGGCACACGGGCTTCAGCAGTTGTGGCACTCGGGCTCAGAGCCACTGGCCTTTGGATTCTAACTCAATTACACCAACTTTCTGAGTTCTCCAGCTTGTAGTCAACAAATTGTGGGACTTCCTGGAGAACCCTAATACACATTCCAAGCCTTTCTTATGAGAAAGAGCTATAAAACCAAAAAGCATTTTGAACCTAACGTGCTCAGAAATAAATTAATCATTTCCATCCTTCTACCCAAACCAATTCTTTTTTTCTTCTTCTATATTTTGAGGAAAAGAGAAAGAAACTGTCATTTATCTTTATGTTCAACTGACTTGTGAAATCTGTAAAGCATTCTTAGTCTCTTCTTACCCTCTGAATTGAGCCCCCAGGTCTTATCCTTACTACTTTTCTGGGGGGTTTATTTTCCTGTTTAAAATCAATACTTCAGTGGCTCCCTGTTCCTTTCAGGATAACACCTGAACTCTTTAGCATGCAATATAAAGGTATTTGTAACACAGCCTATGTTTCCATTTTTAGCCTCATTTTCTGATACTCCTCAATGTATTCTGTTCTCCAATCTATTTCTTTAATCATACCTTTTCAGTCTCCTCTAACTTCTCTGTGTACATGCTATTCCTTCTGCTTCTAAGATATTTTCTCAATTATTTTTCCTCTTAGTTAACTTCTATTTCTTTAAGCATCATCTTTTCCTGCACAGTTCAACAACTATTCCAAGCTGGGTAAAGTATGTCTCCTCTGGCCTCCCACATATAGCTGGGCATACCTAATTCCATCATAGCACCTATTACCCTCTTCTGTTTTAACTGTGGTTTACTTGCCTGTCTACCTGACTGCGCTGTGAGGCAGGGTCTAAGTCTTTCAAATGGCTGTCAAGAATGAGCTGTCCTTCAGAATAGAAGAGATTTGGGCAAATTCTCTTTCCAGGAAAAGAGCATGCATGCACTTAGTTACTGTGTTTTCTGTGCTCTGGCAAGCCCCTGAGCATGGGAGATTGAGTACAAGAAGGTGAGAAATTCCAACATATTAAGGCTAAAAATAATGTTAAAATATTGAAATATGATCTTTCATTGTAATGATAAAGGGATTTTCCAAAAACGTTGAGGGATTATATAATAAAATGAAGCAGAAGAGTATATCAAAGACAAGAGAACTTTGCTGATCCATACAAAATGGAAACAGGATTCGATTAAAGTTTACCCTCTAAAAGTGAATCAACATCCTCAAATAATATTATTGCACAGATTTTGAGATCAGAATCCTATGTTAAAATTGACTCTGGCAGATAGTAACTTAACTTTTGGAGCCTTAGAGAAATTAGTACATACTTGCAAGGAAATCTTCTACCACCACCCTTATTATGTTGTTGCCTGACTCTTAAGGTTAATGGCGGCATGTTTGGATGTGCCTTAATATAATACCATAACCACAGTCAGGGGCAAAGTCATACTTTTATAAATATAAAGAGGGTCTTTATTAGATATGAAATTATGCCTAGTGTTAGTTGCTGTGACACAGGAAAATGAGAATTGTGAAAGAATGATTTTTCCATCCCTTTATATCTAGGTAGGTACTAAAAATCACATTTAACATGTTGCCACATAAAGAAAGGAACCAGAAAAGATCTTTTCTTTTCCTGGGACAATCTCTGCAGATAGGTACAAGCGTATGTAAATCAGATTATGTAATTCATGGTAGTCTCTTTATGACTTTATATAAATGCTCACTGAAGAGCCTAGCCTTGCCTTATCCCAGCTATGCTTCTGTGAAAAAACCAGAAAGGTTTATGCCTAGGTTAGACTGCTTAATTAGCACTTCCCTGAGTCTAAAATTGTGGCTGCAGTTACTACAAGGCTAAAATAAGGTAAATCTCTGTATCAGTAATTCAGATGCTCTTCTCACCAGGAGATCCTTCTAGTGAAGCTAACTTTAGAGAGTGTGGTTTTTATTTTTAATAAGGAAAGTGATGTTTCTATATACTCTTACATACGGTTAAGAAAATGAATGCAAAGCACAAAACAGGTTTGTAGTAAATACTGGTTCCTTTCCTAGCATCCCTTCACAGAATGATTTGGTTAAATAGAGAGGATCCAAACAAACACATCTTCTTTCAAAAATACAGCCTAGCTTATACTGGTACTTTTTTGGGGTCGACAAAATCCTCAACATCTAAGGTTTACTGCCCTGGGTTCTACCTGTCCTCTTGAATGTCAGAATTCTTTAAGCCATTTCTAAATTATGGTATCAAATTTACAAATTTCTTTTTTTCCACCCCCTTGATTTAAAAAATTGTCAGACTATTATAAGCTTGGTATGTCCCTTTTTTTTTTTTTTAAGTTTTTACTAGTTAAAAAATCCACTTATCTGCACCAAAATACATCGTATGGTCCATCATTTTCCTTAATAAGCTCAGGGTCTCAGCTTTTAAGAAACAAAACTATAAATTTTATAAAATGAAATTGGGACTAAATTTAGAAGGAATTAAAACATTTATATGGTTATTTAAGCAATTAATATTTGTCAAAATTATCAAATTATACAGAAAATATAAAGAAGAAAAAATACTACTGTAATCCTACCAAATAGGGGCAGGCACTTGAAGGAAATGTGCTCAAATTATTTTTGATGCATATATATTCATTAATAATATTTTTCCTTATTACAAAAGAACTAATTCTGTTGATATCCTTAGTAATGTATAATCACATAAACAGCCTTCAAGATTCAAGTCCTGATAAAATAAAACTACTAATTAATAATCTTTTTAATCTTCCATTTTGGGGAGGTAAAAAGTAAAAAATAGAGCTTATCCTTTGAGTATCCTCTAGGAAGTATCTCCAAGCCCCTGGACTGGTTTGGATGTTCCTGCTAGAGCTTCTACAGCACCCTTCCTGTTCTCTTCAATCACAGCCCTTTTCTCACTTTACTAAATACTTTTGACTGTCTTCCCTATGAGATTGTAAACTTCGTGGAGGGCAGGGATAGGGTCTACCTTACTCAACACTAAATCTCCAGAGTTTTGGAATAGTGACTGTACATATCAAGTTCATAATAATTTGCTAAATAAAAGAATGGGTTTTAAAAGAAACCTAATATTCTAATCTAGACTCAGCAATTTATTCAACTCAATCTTCTAAATAATCTACACTATAGTACCATACAATCAGTATTAATGCTTATAATGATTTAGGGCACTGGCAGATTCTGAATTATTTTCAGTACATTCTGTTTACTAAGGCTAAATATAAGTGTTTATTTTGTAAACATTTTCAGTAATATGATTTGGAAAAAGCTTTTCTGGTTTTCAGTTAATCAGAAAGGTATTTTAACAAAAACACACTGCCCCAGGTCAATGTTTAAAGCATACTCCTTATGCCATAGTTATTAACTCTAATAATATCATCTTTGGCAAAAATATCTTAAAGCCAAGTGATGAAGGTTTCTTCCCCAAAAGATGAGAAGGCAGAATCAAAAGATAATAACCCTCCCTTTGACCCTCCCCCATCTTTTTAGGGTAATAAAAATTAAGATCTTTCTCAAGTATAAATGGGGAAAGAACCTTTTCAAATTCTAATACTTAGTGTTTTTAATATAAAATCTGGTATTGTTTACTCCTTAAAATTCTTATGGTGGACTCTCTCTTCAAAGAAGAGGATTAGTAAATTAAACATGCTTTGAGATGTGCTCTGAGGAAAAATGACGTTTTGCGATTAAAAGCAGAAGAGATTTTTTTTTTTTTTTTTTGCCCTAGCATCATGTAGTACAACGTATATACGGCTAAGTGGTACTTTTTATTTCGTATATTTCTTTTTTATTTATTTATTTTTAATTGGTGTATAATTGTTTTACAATGGTGTGTTAGTTTCTGCTTTATAACAAAGTGAATCAGTTATACATATGTTCCTATTAAGTGGTACTTTTTGATAGCGTTGGTCTTAGGGTTCAGAGATGAATTTATGAGTAAAGTTCTTGGTCTACAGTAATTTGGTTTCAGATCTTTAGAAATAAGACACTCCCATTTCTAGAATACAATTTTGAATGACTTGCAGTAAGTATATGGAAATATTTCAGAAAAAAGTATGTGGTTGAGAGGAACGAACTATTGTTAAGCTATGAGTAGCGTGCCATCTTAGGTACTTTATGTTTGAGAAGTAGCTATGAAGTGTGGACTCTGCAACCAGACTACCAGAGCTCAGATCCCAGCTCAGCCACTCAGTAACTGGTAACTCCAGGCAAGTTATTAACCTATGTCTCAGTTTCCTTGTCCATAAAATGAAGATAGTAATAGCTATCTCACAGCATTGATGGGAGAATCAAATAGATTAATTACATGTAGAATGTTTACAAAAGTTAACTGGTGCAGTAATTATTCAATAACCATTAGACAGTATCATACATGCTAATTAAAGTAGAGTCACTTTCTACCCCTTTTCCCATTACCTGAGGCTCTATAACGCATTGGTATTGCAATTAGAAATGATAAGTGCTGAAATAAAGACAATTCGATTGCTTATTCCTAAAATAAGTCAATAAACATTTAGAGTTTCCATAAATGCAAGGGGAAGGTCCAGGTGCTATAGGGAGGGAAAGGAGATCTAGCACAGAAGAATATAATATGGTTTTGTACCATCATCACTTGAGAAAGGTTGATGTGGGTCCAGACACCTGCATGTTTCAACTTCCCAGCTGATTCTGAAATCCCTTGGTGTAGTGATAAAAATTACCTTTACAGTCAGAAAGACCTTCATTTGAGTCCCAGATCTTCCAATAGCTAGCTTTGAGACTTTTATGAACCTTAGCTTTCTCACTCTTAAGGTTTAAATAAGATTAACTGCACACAGCATGATCCTGGCAGATAATGAACACTCAATTACATTATTAGTGGTGGACTCTAAAACAGAAAAAAAAAGACAAAAACCAAAAAACAACATATGCCAAGTTAGAGATATAGGCCAGACGAGTGCAAAAGGAAATTGAGGAACACTTTTTAACCCTGGGGTGGTCAGAAAGAGAATCTCAAGAGGTGGAACTAATTAGTACTGGGTTTTGAAGAACTGCAAAAATTTAGAAAGCTCTCTCGTGTGTGTGCACATGTCATGCACATGTGTGTGCACACTCTTGTGTGATTTTTCAGTGAGGGAGCAATGTGAACAAAGATATGAGAGGGGTCTCTGTAAGAAATATTTAGAGACTAGAGTATCTACTAATCCTGGAATATTTGGAGCGGAAGTTTCCTGAAGTTAAAACTAGAAAGAAAGATTGGAATGAGGTGATGGAGTGCCTAGAAAATTAGGCTAAGTTATATGCTATATGAAATGAAAGAAGGCAAGGCTTTTCGGTTAGTTTTTAGCATGACTTCCTAAAAAGTCATGTTTTAGGAAGGCCAATCTTGTAGTTACAGAAATAAATATGGGAAAGTGACAGACTTCTGTAAAGAAATTTGAATCGTAATCAATGTGGGACTAATGTGCTTAAAAGGCCATAAAACTACTCAATTAGGTGTAATACATGCTCACACGGACTTCTGTGACAAGTTTTAATCAAATCTAGTTAGAAAGTATAGCTCTCTAATGTGGAAACCTCCCCAATTTATATAGCTAGTTTGAGTGATTTGATAAATTACAGTATCGTTAGCCTTGGTTTCCTCACTTAAGAAGTTGCTTCATATAGAGAGTTCTCAATTTACTAGAAAGTGAATTGGCAAGATGGATATTCAGAACCCAGAATGTATCACCTGACTCTCTCAACTTTATAAATGATAGTAAGGCTCTGCTATAAATAAAAACTCACAAAATAAATACTGACATGGTCTAAAACAGCGGTCCCCAACCTTTTCAGCACCAGGGACCGGTTTCGTGAAAGACAGTTCTTCCACAGATGGGGGGTGGGGGGATGGTGCAGGCGGTAACGGGAGCGATGCGGAGCGGCAGATGAAGCTTCACTCGCTCGCCCGCTGCTCACCTCCTGCTGTGCAGCCCAGCTCCTAACAGGCTGCGGACTGGTACCAGTCTGCAGCCCGGGGGTTGGGGACCCCTGGTCTAAAAAGTAGTTAAAATATTGTGCATATGCAATGACAACAAAAGTGGAAGGACCTTTTTCTATTAATTATTGTGAGATATCAGAATGTATCAAACACTTAAGGATACCTAATATACTTAATCCATTATATATATATATATATGTGTGTGTGTATGGATATATGTATACATATTTGACATGGCCTCTTTTGGGCTGAGCTCACTGACTAAACTCCAAATGACAAAAATCTCAAGAGGGACGAAGAGGAGGAATGGAGAAATACTAATCCCAAAGGAACAGGTGAATGTGTCTGAGGGAAGGCAGACAAGTATCTTTTGGGTAAAAAGAAAGGGGGGAGGTGGAAGTTTCTTATATACAGCCCTTATTTATTTAAAATGGTTTTTTTTTTTTTTTTGACTGCATAGGTAACAATTTTTCATACTGGTGGAAGTTAATGTTCCACCAGTGGGATCTTAGTTTCCAGACCAGGGTTCAAACCCGTGCCCCCTGCAGTGGAGCACGGAGTCCTAACCACTGGACCAGCAGGGAATTCCCTAAAACGTTATTTTTAATAGGAAGTACATTTACAAGATTCAAAAATGAAAAAAATATAAAAAGGTAGAGAGGAAAAACTTTCACTCCATCCCTGTTCCCCATGTGATGCACCACCACCCCCATAAGTAAACACTATAATTACTTTTGGAGGGTCTTTCAAGAATTTCAGTTATTATTATTGTTTTTAAAAATAGTCTGTAGCATCTATTAGTTAGCTTCTAGTATTTGTTCTTCCCGTTTTCCACAGTAATAATCCCCTGAATGTTAGCTGGAATCCATGGTCAGCCCAACCAAAGGCAATTTTTAGTTCTCTTATCTAGCTAGAAGTGGTCAACTAAGCTATGGTCAATGAGAATGTGAGAAGTGATCTTTACAATCTCCAGAGTTTGTCCTAAAAGAAACAAGGCATGTCTTCTATCTCTTTGTCTCTTCCTCTTTTCCATTCTGTCTGGGACACGGACATGGTGGTGAGCCATCCTGGATCATGCCCATGAGTATGATGTGCAGATCCTAGGGATGGGAGATCAAGACAGAGGTAACCTGGGTCTCTTTACTGCCTATGGGGCAAAGAACTCCATACAAGTACTAATTGACCTTTAAACATAATACATGAGAGAAAAAAAGTTCATATTATAATTGTCTTAGTTTTCTACTGCTGTGTAACATTAGCACAAACTTAGTGGTTTTAAAAAAAACACCCGTTTATTAGCTCACAGTTCTGCAGTTCATAAGTCTAGTCATAGTATGGACTGCGTTCTCTACTCAGTCTCACAAAGTGAAAATCAAAGTATTGGCTAGGATGTGCTCTCATTTGGAGGCTGGAGTCCTCTTCCATCCAACCTCATGTGGTTTTGGCGGAATCAGCTTCTTGTGGCTGTAGGACTAAGATCCTCATTTCCTTGCTGGCTATTTTACACAATTATATTTCTGGGTCTCACTTTCCTTTTGCCATCACCACTCACTAAAATTTTTTTAAATTGAGATTTTTATCACTTATTTTAACAGAACTCACTAAACTGGTTTAGATTTCCTATTTCCAAGAGAACTTTAACAGTGATATTTTATTCATTAGGAACATAAAGGATTGAAGATAATTTGCCTGTATTTTCCTTTTTAGCATAAACATTGCAATTTTCTCTTAACTAGGTCATATATAAAATAGTTTCTTTTGAAAAGTAACATTTAATAGCATTTAGGGACAAGCTGGGACTATTACACAATGTACTCAGGATGAGTCATAGTCATTCACTTAACCTAAAATGGGCTGAATTTATGAATGGATGATTATATTATGGTTCATTTTCACAAACAAGACTCATTAATGTTTCAAAACAAGTATTTTGAGTCTCTCTACTGGAACTGATGTTTTCATCTTAGAAGGAGAAAATGTAAAGGGCAAACTTTTTAATATAATAATGTGATTTCCACCAGTATGAAAAATTGTTACCTATGCTTTTAGAGCATTTTCTAAGGGTAGTTAAGATTTTCTAAGTAATGTATAAAGGATATAACTTCTCCATGGTTTAGTTTGTTAAATTATGAAAAAAGTAAATAATAGCTAATCATATGGGAATGAGAATCTACTACATATGATTTGGACTTGAGTTACTTAATAATTTCCGTAGACTGAAAAGAACTTCATTAAGTTCAGTCAGGTCTGTAGTAAAGAAGTCATTAATCCAAAGATAATCAATGGTCTTATAAAAAATTCTTGGAATACTGATATACTTATTATTAAAATAAATTTAAGATATGGCATAAGATATTAGCATAGTTATGAATACCTAAAAACTTGAGAGCTCGTAGAAAATTGTTGAATCTAATTCACACTAGCCCATCCTCATTTATGTGCAAAATAATGGCCAGAATTTAAGTAATATACCCAAGGATATAGAATCATAACATTTTAGACTCGTGAAGAACCTTATTAAAAGGCATCAACTCCAACCATCCATGACCTATTCTGAAATTAAACCTCCTAATGGCACCATCAAGTGAAGAGTCAGTATACGCATTAACACCTACAAAGGTGGATGGGAAACTGATTGCTCCTGAGTCTCTTTGACAGCTCTGTTTATTACAAAGTTGTTCCTCATACTGAGCTAAATCTGTTTTCCTTTAACTCCCACCCACTGATCCTAAAACCCAGGCTGACCTACTCCCAGACTGTACCTTTAAAAGTGCACCATTAATTAATTCACATATTTTGTTATTTCTTTAAAGTTTTATTGTTGTGAATTTAGGAAGAAAAGTTATATTTCATACTGCTAGTTATAGTAACTATAGCAAAAAGTGTAGTGACCATGATATATAAAATACACATTTAACCTCTAATAAATTTCAGAGGTATTTTTAATATCAAAGGTCTGACATATCTAACAAGATTCATGGGGCCTGAGGCATAGTTTGTATATATGTCTCAGGTATTCCAGGGTATCAGAGAAGGTCACTAGGAGTCCTACTTGCATGAAAACTCCATCTTCCTTTCCCATCCCCAACAAAGACAACCTGGGAGAAAAGGCTTTTTTATTTTTTTTACACAAACATTTGCAACCATTTTATTTATGTTAACCAAAATCTGGAAACACCTCAAATGCCCCTCAACAAGTGAGCAAATAAACAAGATAGGGGTATCCATGCAATGTAATATAACTCAGCAATAAAAATGAGCAAACTATTGATACATGCACAACATGGACAGATCTCAAACTTGTTGTACTAAGTGAAAGAAGCCAGAAATAAAATTCTACATGTTGTATGATTTAATTTATGAGATATTACTAGCAGAGGTAAAACTATAAAGACAAAAGGGATCTGATTATATCTGATGAGCATAAGGATTCAGACTAGAACACAGAGATGGGCAAGGCCAGGAGCTCCAACTTTTGGAGTGCAGAGAATTCACTCTGAGGTAACAGAGTTGGGATAAATGGGATACAGAGCTTGTAAGTATTTAACAAAATATTGTTTTATTAAGGACCTCAAAGGTCATCTGGCTCAGTTTAGGAGGAGACTTGCTAATAAAATGCTCTGCAAAGGAGATGGCAAATATGAAAGAGCAGACCGATTGCGGGAGGGAGGCTAGACGTGTGTTTATACGCACCATGATCCCAAAACACACAGAGAAGGACACGGTGGTACTTACTAGTGGGGACAAACCTTCCCTTAACTTCAAAAACCCCTATAATGGCACGAAGAGTCTGGATCAGGTATATGAGGAGATAAGGTGAGAGCGGAAAAGCAGTAATAAAGAGCAGCAGCAGCAAAGAGAAGAAAAATAGGAACAGAGGTGCTGACAATAACTGCCCCAGGAGCAACAGTGCTGGTCACGCTTTGCATGAGGTGACAGTAGAAGCAACAATGGCCCAATAACCTCCCACTGGCAGACTGAAAGTGACACCAACAGTGGTGAAGTAAGCATGAGTAACTACTCAGAAGCTGGTCAGAGCCATCTGGAAGCAAAAAGGCAGGCAGGAAGATTTAGAGGTAGTATTGATGGCATACTAACTCTAGTGGGTGAAGGGCCTCAGAATCAACACACTCTGGAATTGTCAGTTAGGTTCCTGACTTCCCTAAGTAAGGTGAGCTATGAGAAAACAAAGGTTAATAGCTTTCAACAAACCTGAATTCACTTTGACAATTTTTCTACATGTGAGAGTCAAATCATAAGAAAATAGGCAGAAATCCAGGATTTGGCTAAATGATTAATATCTGGGCATTATCTATGGCTCACTACATTTATATTTTTACATTTTTAAATTAAAATTTCCATATTACCCTCCAATCTTAATTGGTGCTCATATTGAAGACTCAGGCACTAAAATACCCCTAAGTATAAAAGTATATTTTCAGTATATAGTAGTTACCAAGGCGAACAAGTACACCAATATATTTAAAGATATTTTAGCAGTTAATTTTAATAAATATCGACAGCACGCCTACTAAGCAAAAGGCATTATTTTAGCACAGAGAATCAAAGAAAAAAAGGACAATTTTTGTTGTTAAGGAAACAAAATAGAAGGAAGCTAATATTCCTTGACCATTTTCGTCAAGTAAGGTTTTATGTACCAAGCTAAAGACAGCATCACTGTTTCTGTCCCTATAAGATTTGAAGTTTAGTGGAAGCTTCTCTCACAAGTGTTTATTTCATTAGGAATTCGGACTAGTAAATTAGCTAGTTGGCATGCTATTTATAGGTCTATTAGGAGCAGTAACTATTCACTAGCTCGATTACTCTATGAAGTGTGCCAGCGCACAGATATACTTGTTAAATTTAAGACTCTCATTCAGAGTACTCACTTCCAAAAATAAGGAGATCTCAGTTTAATTAAAAGATTATTTTGGAATCAAAGAATCTTTAGATAGAATGAATGCTGGAACTTGCACAACCAAAATTCTTTTACTATGCAAGAATTACTTTTTATAATATCATCTAACCAGTACATAAGCATACATAATGATGAGAGTCTGGTATAATCAAACAATGACTCCATTTTTATACAGCCATAACTGTTGGACAGTTTTTCCCTGTGAGTCAAAATTTGTTTCCCTGTAACTCTCTCACCTGTTTCAAACATGTTAAAAGGATACCATCTAACCACAGTACTACACCATCTGTTTTGAACATACATTTCTATTTTTGCAGTTCAAGATTTTGTTCTTACTTTTGTAAGTGAGATTCAATAAGTGACTCACATTTAGCTCTAGTTCTACTAAAATAAGCAAGTTCTAGTCATAAAGTTAAGTTCTCCTCTCCTGCACTATAGTGGACTCTGTCATTCGTTTTGATGCATATGATCTAAAGTCCTTTTGTGTGTTGGAGGAGTCACCTTGGTGTGAGGTGAAGAACATTTCTCCTATAGGTGCTGATAACGTAGGAAGCAGTAGTGGGTGCTACAAGATTCCTGTTCCAGAAGTGGTATCTGTGCTGGAAGCAAGTGACCTTGAATTCTTAGTGGAGAAAGGGCATGGGTACAATCATGGCATTCATGATGGTTTCCCAATCAAACTAGTACTGTAGCATGGTTTTAGGGCATTGTTCCTTAAGCTTAGCCTTGGGTATGGTTCTCTAATACTCCCAAAGATTCTATAAGATATCCAATATCATTTTCTTAAAGTAATATTTTTTTAAAAATTTGAAATCATCACAAATTTACAAAAAAAGCTGCATGTCCAGCTGGCACCAAGAACTTTCTTCCCTAAACCATTTGAAAGTAAGATGCTGACATGATGACTCATCACCCATGGAATACTTTAGTGTGCATTTAGTATGCATTCTCCGATATAACCACACAACCATCAAAACCAGGAAATTAACATTGATACCTTGTTACTACCTGTTATGGGTAAAATTGTGTCCCCCTCCACAAAAGATATGTTTAAGTACCAGTACTTCAGAGTGTGACTTTATTTGGGAATAGGGTCACTGCAGATATAATTAGTTAAGATGAGGTCATGCTGGAGTAGAGTGTGGTACTAATCCAATATGGAATCCTTTTAAGAAGAGAGCCATGTGAAGGCACAGAGACACAGGGAGAATACCATGTGAAGACGGAGGCAGAGACTGGAGTGATGCATCTACAAACCAAGAAACCCTAAGGATTGATGGCCATCACTAGCAGCTAGGAAAAAGACGTAAAGTCTCCCTCAGAAGGAACCAATCCTACTGACATGTTGATCTTGGACTTCCAGCCTCCAGAACTGTGAGAGATTAAATTTGTTGTTTTAAGCCACCCAGTTTGTGGTGCTTTGTTATGGAAGCCCTAAGGAACTAATAAACCACCTAATTTCAAACCCCACCCAAGGTTCACCAATTGTCCTAATAATGTGCTTTCCAGACAAAGGGTCTAGTTGAGAATCACATATTGCAACTAGTTAGGATGTCTCTTTAGTCTATCATTCTGAACAGTTCCTTGGTCTTTCCTTGACTTTTGAAGATTAAAGGCTAGTTATTTTGTAGAATGTCTCTAGATTTGAGTTTGTCTACTATTTCCTTGAGTTTAGATTCAGATCATGCATTTTTGGCAGAAATATCACAGAAGTGACACCATATTCCTCTTAATGCATCATATCAAGTAGCACACAATTTTGACTTCTGACATTACTGATGACATACAATTTGATCACCTGATCAAGACGGTGTCTGCCAGGTTTCTCCACTGTATACTTTTTTTTTTTTGCCTTTAATCAATAAGTATTTTGTGGGGACATAGTTTGAAACTATGTAAACAGTCCATTTTTCATCAACTTGCAATTTATTCATTTATTTATTTATATTTGTGTGAACTCACTGTTTCCTACTTTATTCAGTGGGCTTTAATCCATATCTATCATTATTTTGATGCTCAAATTGTGCCTGATTTTGCTAATGGAAGTTCCTTCAAGCTGTCTACTACATCCTTTTGACATGTCTCCATCCGTTTCTCAGCACTTCTTTCTTTCTGGGATAAGACTTATACAGCAGAAAAGGAGTTACAGATGTGGAAAGGGAGGAAACTAGAATAAATCCTGTGGCAATTGAACCAGAAAAATCATACATTTTGATTCTAGGTCTGGGGCAAGGAAAGTTCAAGATGTTATCCCAGAAAGAAGGGATATTCAATATTGTCATCCCAGAAAGTCACTCAGGCTCTGACTTCCCATGTTGAGTTTCCTGCCCCCTAACCCCCACTCCCACGTGAATGTTCTTTCCTTGGCTCCGTGTGGTCACGCACAAGCTCTAATGCCCTGTGCTGGGCTACCCACTCCAGTTTTGTGTATATTCTCTTCTCACCACATCTGGGCTCTGACTTCCCACACCAGGCCATTCTACCCCTCACCCCACCATGTGGACTACCTCCTTACTCTGCTTGGGCTCCGATCCACACCAGGCCACCCCTTCTTGAGGACACCCTTCTCAGTCGGTTTAGGCTCTGAGTCCATACAGCAGGCCACCTTGCTGTGTGAATTTCCTCCTTACTCTGTTTGGGCTCTGACTCTCTACACTAGGCTGTTGTCCTATGTGATGAACTCCTCCCGCTCTGACATCCTACTCTGGGGCACTGCAGCTCACCTCCCCAACTCCCACCAGTGCAGTGCTGCCATAGATTGAATGTCTGTGTCTCCCACAAAATTCCTTTATTGAAACCCTAACCCCAATGTGATGGTATTAAGAGGTGGGGTTTTTGGGAGGTGATGAGGACATGAGGGTGGAGACCTCATGAATGGGACTAGTGCTCTTATAAAAGAGAACCCAGAGAGCTCCTTTGTCCCTTCCATCATGTAAGATTACAGTCAAAGTCAGCAGTCTGCAACTGGGAAGAGGGCTCTCACCAGAACCTGACCATGCTGGCACCCTGATCTTGGACTGCCAGCCTCCAGAACTGTGAGAAATGTATTTCTGTTGTTTATAAGCCACCCAGTCTATGGTATTCTGTTATGGCAGCCCTAATGGACTAAGACAAGTGTCTACATAGTTCTGCCCCATCTAATGACTTTAGGACTTAAGTGCTAGGAAGGAAAGGGAAGAAAGGAGAGGATCTCAGTATCACAGTAATAAACTCCTTTTGTGCTTAATTGACAAGAGTCAGTTTCAAAAAGGAACTCTGATACACATCATCTATATGGTACCAGTGCAATTAATTTTTTAAATCAAAATGTATAACTTTGTATTATTCCTGTTAAATTTTATCCTATTGGTTTTGACCTATCATTTCAATATATTGTGATCTTCTTGAGCTTAATGTTATTAGTTGTCCTTGGTAACTGTCTGATACCTGGTAACTTTATAAATGTGTCATTTATTTTTGTCAAAGCTGTTGATTAAAAGTGCACAGAAAGAGAGCCCTAAAGAACAAAGTCCTCTTTCTGACTTACTTCACTGTGTATGACAGACTCTAGGTCCATTCACCTCACTACAAATAACTCAATTTCATTTCTTTTTATGGCTGAGTAATATTCCATTGTATGTATGTGTCACATCTTCTTTATCCATTCATCCGATGATGGACATTTAGGTTGGTCCCATGTCCTGGCTATTGTAAATAATGCTGCAATGAACATTGTGGTACAGGACTCCTTTTGAATTATGGTTTTCTTAGGGTATATGCCCAGTAGTGGGACTGCTGGGTCGTATGGTAGTTCTATTTTTAGTTTTTTAAGGAACCTCCATACTGTTTTCTCTAGTGGCTGTATCAATTCACATTCCCACCAACAGTGCAGGAGGGTTCCATTTTCACCACACCCTCTCCAGCATTTATTGTTTCTAGATTTTTTGATGATGGCCATTCTGACTGGTGTGAGGTGATACCTCATTGTAGTTTTGATTTGCATTTCTCTACTGATTAGTGATATGGAATCTAAAAAAAAAAATGGTACTGATGAACCTAGTTGCAGGGCAGGAATAAAGATGTAGACACAGAGAATGGACTTGAGAACACAGGGAGGGGAAAGGGTAAGCTGGGGTGAAGTGAGAGAGTGGCATGGACATATATACACTACCAAATGTAAAACAGATAGCTAGTGGGACGCAGCCGCACAGCACAGGGAGATCAGCTCAGTGCTTTGCAATGACCTAGAGCGGTGGGATAGGGAGGATGGGAGGGGAGGGGATATGGGGACATATGTATGCATATGGCTGATTCACTTTAGTGTACAACAGAAACTAACATAGTATTGTGAAGCAATTATACTCCAATAAAGATCTATTTAAAAAAAAAAAAAAAAGAACAAAGTCCTGGATAATATAACATAAGACAAAGCTTTAGACTAGCAGTGGGCCAGGGATGAAATTCTGTTTTATCTTCCCATAAAGATATATGAGAAAATCTGTCAAATAACCTTGAGGAAATAAAGAGTGTTTGCTTATTCAACTTTTGTCTCTTACTGAATACTGAATGAATGGATGAAGAATATGAGGTCCTCATTCATGCTGAAATGCAACTGTGGAAGCAATGTTGCAAAACAAATCATCAAAATGTAGATCTGGTTAATCCATGATCAGCATAATTAGGGTTTATATATCTAATGTAGCTTTTTGGGTTTTATGATTCCACAGATATAAACAATATGTCAAAAAGGTATGGTGTAATAATAATCTCTATGACTAATTATATTCCAAATCCTCTGATGGATAGACTCTTTCACACACACACTCTCTCTCTCTTTACACAAACAAGTATAAGACAGGATGTAAAAATAATCACTAAATTGCTTAAAGTAATCTGATTGATGTAATAGTAAAAGCAACAGAGCTGAAACTCAACCCAGGTAGCATTTGCTTAACTACTGCCTTATTAGATTAACAAAATTGAACATTCATCAATATCTTTCTCTCCTAAAGTATATCATTCGAAGGGACCAGGGCGTATAAAAACTATTCAATCATAGCTGGTTTATATATTCTTTTTTTTAAAGATAGCTTTGTATCTTGCACGGACAGCATGGAATCATACCACAGTAGAAGTCCCATAACAATGCAAAACCACTAGATATTTAATTAATAAATTCTTATTATTTAGTCCTATTTATTCATTTTGAGATGTCATGGAAGAAGGGAAAAAAAAGAAAGCCATACCTGCCTCTCAATAAGCAGGATTTTTAGATAAAATTTTTTGTGTATATAGACTCCATTTGCTTGGCACATGGAAATGCTCAAGAAAGGTTAGTTTTTTCTCTTTCTCATTCAACTTAATTAAACATTTACTGAGCATTCTCTATGTGCTGGGCGCTATGCAAGACACGAGATTTACAAACACGTCAAACAATTTCTGCCCTCAATGATTTCTGTATGTGTATCCAGGGGTAGAAGAGGCGAGAAACTGAAGAAAGATCTTGTCTGCAAACACTTCACAGAACAGATAATGTCTGAAGGATGGGTACCAATTTACTGCCAGGAAAGCCAGCTCTACAACAGGGATCTTAAGAGTTCACCACATACTCTCTACAAAATGTGCTTCTAGGACATCACCAGTAAGCCAAATTCAGAAACTTCGGTTAATTCTCTATTCTGTGTACCTCCCCACAAAACAAAACTAAGAAGGGCAGTCTTTAGCACTTGTTACAAAGATCTATTAATGCTAAACCTTAAGATTTATTCACATAATAAATTTTTACATTCCTATGCACAATTACCAAGCAAAAATGAATTTCCATAATATCTATCATTATACAAAAAACAATTTGTTGACATACCATCAATCCAATCACTAAAAAAATCCAAAAAACATCAAGTTGTTAGATGTTTCAAAATAACTTTTAATAGGAAAAAAAAGAGATTCAAGGTAGTACTTCAATTTCAAAAGTAATGAGGTATTTGTGCTAAAACCCATTAACAGTGACTTAAGATGGCAAAAATGAGGTATAGGTTAGAATCAGGTAGTATAAATAAATCTAACCAATGAGCAGAATGGCAAACTGAAAGGTAGTAAAAGGCAGGGAGCTACACTTTTATATATTTAAGAGTTGTGTATTGTCTAAAGGGACATGAAATAAGGCAAAAGGTAAGTTAAGACAGACATCAGATCCTGTATTAGACTCAGAAAGAATGGTATGGAACAATAAAAAATGATCACATTAAATAAACAAAGTATATTATTTTCATTATAAATATGAAACATATTTTAAAAAACAAATATTGAGAAGTCCTTGTTTCTGGCCCATAACAATTTCTTTTCTTTTTTTTTCTTTCTTCTTTTTTCAGGGGTGAAGGCAAGAGAGAGAAGCTATGCAATGCATTTAAAAGAATATTTGTTACATTTTATTGAACATTTCTAGGTGTTTGAAGTAGGGAGATTTTCAGATTAACAGGGGAGCACATGGTAACAGAAAAGGAAGACTTCACTGATCCTTCCAAACTGTAAACTGGATATTAACTCTATTGTATAATCTCCTTCAATGGCTCTTCCTCACCTTTATAATAAAGTTCTTAGTATGGTAGTCAAGCTATTTCAAGAGGTGACTATATTTTCAGATTCATCTCTGTCCATATCCCCTTTATACAACTTTTTGTTTTGTTTTGTTTTTAGCTACTCCAATCTCTTTGCAGTTATTCAAATAAATCAAGTTGCTCTTTCCTTCTGTTGCTTTTGTATGCTATTCTCTCTGCCTAAAACACTTTCTTGAGACCCTTTTGTCCATTTGGCCAACTGGTATTTTCCTGAAAGACAAGGACGTGTCACTTTTTCTTTGAAGGGTTTTTTCCCTGACATAATCACTCTGTGATTAGTCCTCCTATGCTCCCACAATACCCTATGCATATTTATAATGATTCTTTTTATATTGTACAATTGTTAATTTTCCCCCCTTTCCCCTACTACACTGTGTTCCTGAATGGCAGGAACTGTGTCATAGTCTTCTCTGAATCCCTTGCAGCTGGTACAGTATACCTCAGCAGAGACTTTGTAAATTCATGAAAAAAATATTAGCAGTTTCATCTATCTAAGCAGTATGCTATACAGTAGGAAAAAGGTAGTATATTGAGCTCTGCCCATAACTAGCTGTATCTCACAAATTCTGGACCTCCAATAAAATAGGGAATTATTTAGATCTCTAATATTCCCTGTGATTCTTTAACTCAGTTTTGGTTTCTATAAATTCTTGATAGGTAATAAAACTACTTTAAAAAGCACAGTCTTTAATTCAAATGCTTATTAATTTACACTGGATTTATCTCAATTCTTTAGGTTTTACTACAGAGGTTTTCTTAGTATAGTGGCTGTGAAAAGCTTTCCTAACTTGATGGCCTTAGGCACCCTATTTTTCTGTCAGTTTCATTGGCACATGATTTTCCTCCCTTAACACTTTCTCTTTCTCACTTTTTCTTTTTCACCTCTACCTATACTCTTACTTTTTACCTAGCTCAAGAACTAGGTCAAGAAGATGACTGCCATGTGATAGAAATAGTGATGGCAAAGAGCAAAAAAAGGGAGGAGAGGATGAGCCCCAGCAGTCCTTAGCCTTTTCTCGTCCTGTCTTCTCTTGCTTGGACTGAGGGCATGCTGGTCTTCATAAAGACTTCAACCCAGTCTCTTGTTCACTACTACCTTTCATCTATATCCCATCTTTTAATTTTGGACAAACAAAAACATAAAGAGAGGAGAGCCTTTTACTTTCTGTATGGTTCCCGCTAAAGTTTCCTGTGTTTTTAAAACTCCGCCCAGTAGTAATTTTAAAACAAAGTCTCCACTCTTATAATCTGATGTATAGAGAGAAGAGTCTCCGTTTTCTCCTGAAGCAAAGAAATGTGTCCCTGCCTAAAAATCCTTCACATGATAGTCAATTCTTATTATTAGGATACTGTTAGCACTACAGGCACATTATAAACTAGATACGCTTTTTTGGTTCTGATTGAAGGGATAAGTGCCACATAAAAAATCAATTAAATTGATTTTATGAGGGAAGGGGTTTACAAATTACACTTACAAATTGACTTTTAAAATATAAGTTATTTAAAATTCAAAGTCTGGTTATCCAATTGCAATGATCAGTTTTTGCATTTTAAGTCACACTAAAACAGTAATGAGTATCCTCATTTGCAGATGTGTTTGAAAAGACCAATGTTATATTAGTTAAAATGCTTCCATCATAAACAATATTTATTGAAAACAATTTAAAAAGAGATGTACAAATAAACCTAAGGTGTGTGCTCTACTAAAAACTTATATTCTAAGAGGTACCCAGTATAAAAATGAAGTTATTTTTATGAAAACCTAATTGACAAGTAAAGATAGGCAAAGTTTATTATACTGTTTATGAATTCTACTACCTGGTTTCTTTTAAGCTCATAATATGTGGACCATTCCTATTTGTGAAGTTACCAAATAACTGCTGCTCAAAAGATTTAAATTAACTTAGAGAAAGTGCTAACTCTAAGACATGTAAGGTTTAAATGGCAGGTTAAAAGTTTTAATTGTAATTATTGAGCTAACTGCTTCTCTAGAAAGAGTTAGATCTACTTCTTCTTTGCTTGCATTGACTTGACAGCCCAGGTTAAATGGGGGGGAGGTACCATAAGTCCTGGTTTGCCAGGGACAGTCTTGGCTGACACTGATTGTTGTGGAGTAATTGCTAGGGTCCACTTTCACTCTTAAAGTATCCTGGTTTGGATGATAAAGCATACGGTCCCCCCACTTCTAACGTGCTCTTTTCAAATCAAAGTAATAACTATTAGATAGGTACCCAATATGTGGAAGGCCAAGAACTGAAGGGAATACAAAGGAATGTAAGAAATGGTATCTGCCCATAAAGTCCTTATTAAAACTTAGCTGGAGAGACTGAATAAACATTCCAAGTTAAACACACAAAATTTAAATGGCTTTTCAAAATACTAACTGGAAGAAATGTTACAAAAAAGTACACTCTTGCTAAATGAATGGCACAATAATTGGTGTTTTGGGCTTTCACAGGAGATGGGGTCACTTTCTATTAAACACCACTACAGTACCCATCACCACTTACTCAGTGCCTTCTATGTGCCAGGTCTGGTTTAGAGTGCTTTATAAACATATTAGTCAACCCTCACAATTATCCTATGAGGTGTGTTATTATGCACAGGGATAGGAATTTTACTGAGAAACGTACCTGATAGAGGTTAAATAACATGCAAAAGTTCATACAGCCAGTTAAGTGGCAGAGTTGGGGTTTAAAACCAGGTTCTCTAATTCCAGAGCTAGTGACCTTTTTATTGCTCTCATCTTCACACAGAGTGGTGGTTCTCAGCTAGGGGTGATTTTGCCTCCCAGGGAACATTCGGTGATATCTGGAGACATTTTTGTTTGGCACAAATGTGTGTGTGTGTGGGGGGGGGGTGTTGGCTAGTAAGTAGTGTGGAAGGGATGCTTACTAAAGACTTTATAAAAAACCTTTTAAAGATAAGATCTGAGCTCAGTCTGGAAACATTTGGATAGGCTGGGGGTAGTGGTGATATGGGTAAATTCTAGATAAGAAGAAGAATACAGTAAGTACAAGAAAGGTTCAGAGACAGTGAATAAACCAACTTAGCAAAATTGAAGGGAAACAGTATTGAAAGGAAAGTGGGAAGCAAGCAAAAGATGAAATGATCTTTCAAAAAGACTAAGGAACCTGAACTAGATTCACTGAAGATTTCTGAGCAGGGGAGTGACATTATAGTAGGATTAATCAAGAAACCAGGGCAAAGAGACTAATTAAGATGCTACTGTAATAGTTAAGCCATAAAGTATTCAGAGTTTGTGCCTTGTGGTGGTAGTGAGAAAGAAAGGAAGAAACTACAAGCACATACACTTTTATGTATCATAAATTTTAGTCTTGTCTCAAATGACAATAACCATTCTTACCTGTAATGCATTGAAACTGTCCATCTTCTCTTCTTATTGTAAATGCTTCCCCTGGGTTAACTTGTACCAGGATAACCTTAAAATGAGGGGAAGAAGTATTAATCAAAGGGGCGACAGAGTAAATCAGTATATCAAGATATTAAATGTTGCTAGTAAGAGAGCAGATGTGAGCTATTTAATCATATGGAACTGGGAAGGAAAATGGGGATTACACATTTGTTGAAAAGTATTAATTACTTCATTTTTCTGGAGGTCAGACTCAAGCCAAAAGTAAGGGAATAAAAAAAGACAGTGGCATAATTTTATTGGAAAGTCAATAAATTTCACTCTGAAACAAAGATGGAGTTAAACTACTGAATATTTGGATCATCTATGCCTACTTCACCAATTGTAAAGTATTGTGTTTTTCTAAAAATAAAGTATAAATTGATAGAGAATAAGATGGCACCCCTAAATTAGTATGACATCTCAAATTAGCAATATATTAAAAAATATGTTAAATTAATCCCATAATTTTGAGTAGTTTTCTTTTTATTTTATAGGTAATACACACTAATCTTATGACATCTGAAAAACAGAAAAACAAAAAAACTGGAAAGAAACTGAAGTCCCTCCATCCTAATAAACATTGTTAGCATTCTCATAAATTTTTTAGTCTTGTTCTCTATGCATAGGCTTAATTTCCCCCCTTAAATATAAGGGGGGAAAATAAGACCTCCAATTCTGTGTCTTTTTTTGGTTTAATATTAAAAAAAGACTTTTCCAATGTTATTATTCAAAGTATGTCATCGAATGTTTATACCATAAACTACTTAACCATTCTCTTAATTACAGAATTTAGGTAGTGAGCATTTTGGTATGTAGTTTTCCCATCTCTATAATTAGTATTGTTTCCTTATGATATATTCCCAGAAATAGAATTCCCTTATCTGTTGCTAAACTAGTTTTTAAAAGGGTTTTACAAATTCACATTCCTCCTCAGTCTATGAGAACACCATTTAACCACATTCTCTGCACCCCTAAAAATTATAGTTTTAAAATTTTTGCTACCTTGATAGATGAAAACAGTATATTACTATCGTTTAATTTGCATTTTTTGGATTATTAACGACGTTAAATTCTGTCTTTACATTTGCTACTGGCTCTTTTGTAAACTGGCTGCTGTCATCTTTCTTTATTTTTGGGGGTCTTAAATGTTCTTAGCAATTCATATGAATTCTCTGAATAATAATGGTAGTAATAATAATAATATACTATATTATGCTGCAAATATTTTCCCATTTTGTCTTCTCAAATTTTTTAATTGTTTATTTTCCTGTAGCCAATGTTACCTATTTTTTCCTTTGTGACACCTTCTATTGCTTCTAAATTTAACTTGTGGCTGGCTATCAAGCACTTGAAATGTGGCTTGTCTTTGTCTATATGGAGATGTGCCATAGGTGTAAAATACACACTGGATTTCAAAGATTTAGTACAAAAGAACCCAACCATGTAAAATATCTTGTTGTTAATTTTTATATTGATTATATATTGAAATAATATTCTGGACATATTGGGTTAATCAAAATTATTACAATTAATTTTTCCTTTTTTACTTTTTAATGTGGCTACTAAAATTTTTTAAATTACTTATGTGATTGGCATTATATTTCCATTGGACAATGCTGACCTATAGGTTTGATTAAAAATGCTAGTTGTTCTTTTCTTCTAGTTTTATATAATTTAATTGCTTATATTTAGTTCTTTAATGCACCTCAAATTTATCTGGAGAAGATCCAAAAATATTTTTTTTCCTTAGAGAGCTAACCAATACAATCTGCTAAATTTAAGATAGCTCCTTTAGCACACAATATACTCCTCTGGCCTGTCTCATCCATAACACTGTCTACTTTGGCAAAAGTAGCTTAGGAAATGTTTTTATTTTAATCATTTTAAACACTGTAACCTTAGAAATATGTTTTCTGATGGTGTACCTCGATTACTACTCTTCTTCAAACATTTCTTTGACATTGACTGGTGATAAGTGCTACGATAGGAGAAGTTAAGCACTATCAGAGCACACAGGACCAAGTACTTAGTCTGTTACCTGAGCATGTGTGTGTATACATGTATATGCACGTGTGTGTGTGTTTGTGTATTTAATGGCTTTCTAGAGAATGTAAAAGTTAAGCTGAGTCCTGAAGACTGAGAAGGAACTAGCTAGGCAAGAAGAGTGGGAAGGCCTTTAAGGTATAGAGAAGAGCAAATGCAAAGCTCCAGGAAAGGAAACGTCATCAATAGTTTATCAAATTCAATGAACCAAAAGAAGTTCTGTAGTTCTATACGGTTGGAGAATGGGGCAGGAGGAGATAAGGGTTGGGGAAATGATGGAGGAAAAAGGTTAGAAATATGGGGAAAGGTAGACAGGAGTTGGGTTAAGAAGGGTCTTGTGAGCCATTCTAAGGGCAAGGAAGAGTTACGTAAGCAGGTAATGCTATGGTGGATCGCCGTGGCTGCAGTGTAGCAACCAGATATAGGAAGAACTCTTCATCAGGAGGTTACAACAGTCATCTAAGTAGGCTTCTTTTAATGCATTAATTTCTATTTTCAACTTTTATTATTTCCTTTCTTCTGTTTTCCTTAGGCTTACCACGTTGTTTTTCTAACTTTTTCATTTGAATACTCTATTTTATTCTTTCTTTAGTAATATATGCACTTAAAACCATGAACTTTACTCAGTTTAACCATAGAGAATATTTTCACTATTGTTTTTTAGATTTTCTGCCATTTCTTCATTCCCTCTGTGATCCAACAGTTGTTTTAAAGAAAACTTACAATTTTGAAAGTGGGCTGGAGGATTTTCAGTTTGTTTTTATTTCCAATACATTTTTTTATCAATCTCAAACAAATCCATCGTTCTTTAAAATTTTTTTTAACCCATTATGTTTCTTTCACTCCTTTCCTTATTAGTGTTAGAACTTAGTAGAGGTAGTGAATTACTAAAGGATGATACCTGAGGCCAGCACTGGGTTAAAGCACAGGAGTTCTTAACCTGGGGGCCATAGATATCTATTCAAAGGGTTTGTGAACCACACAGAATTATATATGAAATTCTCTGTAGATATTACAATTTTCTACGGAAGGGTTCACTATTTTCATTAGATTTCACTAAATTCTTAATGCGGTTCAAGACCCAAAGTAGTGCTTACTGTGTCACACTATGCTGTCTGCTTTACATGTGTGTTACCTCTTTCAATTATGATCCTCTGTCAGTACTGGTTGTACTATGGAATTCTATAAAATACTAATAATTCCTGTGATGAATTCATTCACTACAAAGTTGGGAAAAAGAAATAAAACTAAGAAAACCAAACATGGTACACATACAACCGATATATCCTGATATTAAGTAAAAAAGGATAAACTCTTTTAAATTATAATAAGACGTTCAGGAAAATGGTAGGAGGTTAAATTTATTCATTTATCTAAAAATCATTTATTAAACACCCACTGTGTGGCACCTACTCTTATATGCACTATGGATATCAAGAAGAAAAATAAATCACAGTCCAAGGACTCAAGGAATACACAGTCTTGTGAGGGAAACAGGCAAGTACTCAGTCAATTAACTGTACAGTGTAATAAGAGGTGTAACAGAGATATGAACAATGTACTATAGGTTCCACTCAGCCCACAATGATGAGGGAAGATTCCTGGGGGAGATGATAGCTACATAATGTTCAGAGGGACAACCAAGAATTAACAAGCTAAAGATGGGGAGAGAACATTCCAGAAGAGAGCACACACAGCATGTATGAAGTCATGGAGGTGAAAGAGATCACGGATATATATATATTTTTAAACATCTTTATTGGAGTATAATTGCTTCACAATGGTGTGTTAGCTTCTGCTTTATAACAAAGTGAATCAGTTATACATATACATATGTCCCCATATCTCTTCCCTCTTGCGTCTCCCTCCCTCCCACCCTCCCTATCCCACCCCTCTAGGTGGTCACACAGCACCAAGCTGATCTCCCTGTGCTATGCGGCTGCTTCCCACTAGCTATCTATTTTACGTTTGGTAGTTGTATATATGTCCATGCCACTCTCTCACTTTGTCCCAGCTTACCCTTCCCCCTCCCCGTATCCTCAAGTCCATTCTCTAGAAGGTCTGTAAATTGATCACGGACAATTTGAAAATGGGAAGAAGTATGGCAATAGCTAAAGTCTAAACTAGTTTGAGAAATGCAATGGAAAGAGATAAAATTGGGAGGATAAGCAGGGGCTAGATCATGAAGATCCTTAAATATAAAGCTAAGGAGTTAAACCTTTAGGCAAGGCTATTAAACAGGGAAGGGTCATATTCAAATTTCATCTTTACCCCAACTTTTATTCTGTAATATTACAAATGTACAGAAAAACTGCAGGACTGATTCAATGAATGCCCATATACCCCTCACCTACATTCACCAATTGTTAATGGGTTGCCATATTTGCTCACTCTCACACTCACTCTTTTTTTGATATACCATTTTAGAATACCTGAGTGGTGTTAAGTTTGATCACTTGGTTTTAGGTGATTATCTCTTAGATGTCTCTATTATAAAGATACCATTTCCCTTTGAAAGTAATAAACAATCAATATGGTGATACTTTGAGACTCTCTGAATATTCTATTCCCTAACAGCCTTTCACCCAATGGTTTCAACAATTACTACCAAACATTATTGTGGTAGCTGTAAAATGGCAATTAAAAAAACCCATTCTTTCTGTAGTTACTAGTTAGCATTCTTCTACTAAGAAGAGACTTCTCGGGCTTCCCTGGTGGCGCAGTGGTTGAGAGTCCGCCTGCCGATGCAGGGGACGCGGGTTCGTGCCCCGGTCTGGGAAGATCCCACATGCCGCGGAGCGGCTGGGCCCGTGAGCCATGGCCACTGAGCCTGCGCGTCCGAAGCCTGTGCTCCGCAACGGGAGAGGCCACAACAGTGAGAGGCCCGCGTACCGCAAAAAAACAAACAAACAAACAAAAAAAGAGACTTCTTTTCTGAATTCTTTCCCTTATCCTACACCCCAACTTTACATGTTTCTTAGTATGAGTATGGGCTCATGGATTCTTTTAAAAATCGATGTTATTATAATCCATTAATGTCACTATTAATATTTTCAGTGAGGTGAAATTCACATATTAATTATAAATCAATATTAAAGTGTACAATTCTAGGCATTTAGTACATTCAAAATGTTGTGCAACCACCACCTCTTCTAGTTCCAAAACATTTTACTAAACCACTTCCATTAAGGAATCACTCTACTTTTTCCCTCTTTAAGACCCTGATAACCGCCAATTTGCCTTCTGTCTCTATGGATTTACCCATTTCTATGTATCATATAAATAGAATCATACAGTATGTGATCTTTTATGACTGGTTTCTTTCACTTAGCATAACGTTTTTAAGGTTCATCCAGGCTGTAGCATGTATCAGTACTTCATTTTATGGTTAAATAACATTCTACTGTATGGATATACTACAATTTATGTCTCCATTCAGACACTGATAAACAACTGGACTGTTTTCAACCTTCTGGTTATTGAGAATCGTGCTATGGTAAACATTTATGTACAAATATTTGAGTTCCTCTTTTCAATTTTGGGGGTATGTACCCAGGAGTAGAACTGCTGGGTAATATAGTAACGCTACATTTAACTGTTTGAGGAACCACCACATGCTCCTTATGCAGCTGCATCATTTCACATGCCCAGTAACAATATACAAGGATTCCAATTTCTCTAGACTCTTGCCAATGCTTGTTATTTTGATTATAGATATCCAGTGGATATAAAGTAATATCTCATTGTGGTTCTGATTTGCATTTCCCTAACATCCCTGACAAATGATGTCGAGCACTGTGTCATGTATTTCTTGGCTATCTGTATATCTTCTTGGGAGAAATGTGTATTCAAGTCATTTGCCCAGTTTAAATTGTGTTGTCTGTTTTTGTTGAGTTGTAAAAGCTCTTCATATACTGTGGATACTAGACCCTTATCAGATACAAGATTTGAAAATATTTTATCCCATTCTGGAAGTTGTCTTTTCACTTCCTTCATAATGTTCTTTTCTTTTTTTGGGGTGGTACGCGGACCTCTCACCATTGTGCCCTCTTCCGTTGCGGAGCACAGGCTCCGGATGTGCAGGCTCAGCGGCCACGGCTCACGGGCCCAGCGCATGTGGGATCTTCCCGTACCAGGGCACGAACCTGTGTCCCCTGCATCAGCAGGCGGATTCTCAACCACTGAGCCACCAGGGAAGCCCCATAATGTTCTTTTATGTACAAACATTTTTAATTTTGATGAAGTACAATTTATCTAATTTTATTTTGCTATTGTTGTTGCTTGTAAGTTTGGTGTCATATCTAAGACTCCACTTAGAGTCCAAGGTCATGAAGATGAACTCTTCCTTTCTTCTAAGAGTTTTATAGTTTTAGCTTATTTAGGTTGTTGCTTCACTTCAGTTCCCTTTTCTATATGGTGTGAAGTAGTGGTGTAATTTCATTCTTTTGCATGTAGATATCCAGTTGTCTCAGCACCGTCTTGTGAAGAGACTATTCGTTCCCCACTGAACAGTTTTGGCACCCTTGTCTGAAACAAACTGGCCATAGAGATATTGGCCTATATATATCTATTCTTATGCCAGTACCATACTATTTTGACTACTGTAGCTTTATAGTAGGTTTAAAATCAAGAAATGTTAGTTGTTGAACAACAACTTTGTTATTCTTTTTCAAGACTGTTTTGGCTATTGGGGCCCCTTGCAATTCCATATGAGTTTAAGGATCAGTTTCTTCATTTCTGCAAAAGAGGCCGCTGGAATTTTAATAAAGATTGTATTGACTCCGTACCTTCCTTTGGTCAGTGTTACCATCTTTACAATATTAAGTTTTCCAGTCCATGAACATGGGATGTCTTTTTAATTAGTTAAGTCATCTTTAATTTCTTTCGGCACATTTCTGTAGCTTTCCACATACAAGTCTTTCACCAACTTGGGAATATTTATTTCTATGTATTTTATTCTCTTGGATGCTACTGTAAATGGAATTATTTTCTTAACTTCGTTTTCAGATTCTTCACCGCTGATGTGCAGAAACATAGCTGCATTTTTTTTGTTGATCCTATACCCTGCAACTTTGCTGAATGTGTTTATTAGCTCTAGTCATTTTTGTAAGGATTCTTTGGGATTTTCTTTTCAAAAAAAAAATTTTTCTTTTTTGAAGTGGACCATTTTTAAAGTCTTTATTGAATTTGTTACAATATTGCTTCTGTTTTGTTTTTTTGGGCAGCAAGGCATGTGGGATCTTAGCTCCCTGACCAGGGATCGAAACTGCACCCCCTGCATTGGAAGGTGAAGTTTCAACCGCTGGACCACCAGGGAAGTCCCCTGGGATTTTCTACATAAAGGATCATGCCATCTGCAAACAGACAGACCTTTCGTTAGACTAACCAAGGAAAGAATAGGACCCAAATCAAAATTATAAATGAAAGAAGAAACATTACAACTCAACTGATACCACAGAATTACAAAGGATCATAAGAGGCTATGAACAACTATATGCCAACAAACTGGACAACTAAGAAGAAACAGAAAAATTCCTAGAAACATACACCTTACCAAGACTGAGTCAGGAAGAAACAGAAAATCTGAGCAGACCAGTTACCAGTAAGGAGATTAAATCACTAATCAAAAATATCTCAATGAAGAAAAGCCCAGGAGCAGATGGCTTCACTGGTGAATTTTACCAAACATTTTAAGAAGAACTAATGATAATCCTTTTCAACCTCTTCCAAAACATTGAAGAGGAGGGAATACTCCTAAACTCATTTTATGAGACCAGCTTTACCCTGATACCAAAGCCAGAAAAGGATACTACAAGAAAAGGACACTACAGGCCATTATTCCTGATGAATATAGATGTAAAAATTCTCCACAAGATACTAGCAAACCAAATTCAGCAGCACATTGGAAAATTCATTTGCGAGACGAAAGCTGAGCTAAAGGCAATGAATAATTGCAGAAAAACGAATAAGTGATCTGGAAGATAGAATAATGGAAATCATCCAATCAGAACAGCAGACAGAAAGCCAAATTAGAAAAAAAATAAAAGCAATATAAGAGACCTATGGGATAATATAAAGCATGCCAATCTATGCATTAATAGGAATTCCAGAAGGAGAAGACAGAGAAAAGGATATTGAAAATATATTTGAAGAAATTATGGCTGAAAACTTCCCAAACTTAAAGAAACAAATATTCAGACACAGGAAGCACAGAGGGTCCCAAACAAGATGAACCCAAACAGACCTATACCAAGACATATAATAAAAATGGCAAAAGTTAAAAAAAAGAGGAATCTAAAGGCAACAAGAGAAAAACAAAGAGTTAATTAAAAGGGAACCCCCCATAAGGCTATCAGGTGATTCCTCTACAGAAATGCTGCAGGCCAGAAGGGAGTGGTGAAATATATTCAAAGTCTTGAAAGGGAAAAATCTGCAACCTAGAATACTCGACCCAGCAGAATTATCATTTAGAATAGAAGGAGAGAGAAAGAATTTCTCAGACAAGCAAAAACTAAAAGAATACAGTAATACTAAACCTACCCTAAAATAAATATTGAAAGGTCTTCTCTAAGTATAAAAGAAGCAAGAAGATACAGAAAAGAGGAAATCACAATTGGAAAGTAAATCACTTAAATAAGCCAGTACACAAATCAAAAAGAAAAAAAAATCTATTTGTGAAAGTAATGATAAACACAAGGAACAGCAAAAGGATAAACGTGAAGATGTAAAAGAGGACATCAAAATCATAAAATATAGAGGAGGAGAGTAAGAAAATGTAGATTCTTCTTTTTTAGAATGCGTTTGAGACTATATGATTATCAGTCTAAAGCAAGCAGATGGAGGAAGGGGTTAACATACTTGAAAAACAGGGTAACCACAAATCAAAGTCAGCAGCACATTAAAAGGACTATTCATCATGATCAAGTGAGATTTATCGCTGGGCACAAGGATGGTTCACCATACACAAATCAATACACATGATACATCGCCTTGATAGAATGAAATTAAAAAGATCATCTCAATAGATGAGGAAAAAGCATTTGACAAAATTCAACATCTGTTCATCATAAAAGCTCTGAACAAATTAGGTATAGAAGGAAAGTATCTCAACATAATAAAAGCCATATATGACAAGCCCATGCAATCAATGGTGAAAAGTTGAAAGCTTTTTCTCTAAAATAAGGAACAAAACAAGGGTGCCCACGTTTACCACTCCTTTTCAACACAGTACTAGAAGTCCAAGCCAGAGCAATCAGGAAAGAAAAGGAAATAAAAGGCATCAAAATTGGAAAGGAAGAAGTAAAACTTTCTCTTTTGACAGATGACATAATTTTATACACAGAAAATCTTAAAAGACTCCACCAAAAAAACTGTTAGGTCTAATCAACAAACTCACTGAAGGTGCAGGATACAAAATTCTCATGCAAAAACAGTATCATTTCTATACAGTGACAGTGAACTATCTGAAAAAATTTAAAAAACTATCCCATTTACGATAGCATCAAAAACGATAAAATACTTAGGAATAAACTTAACCAGGGAGGTGAAGGATCTCTACGCTGAAAACTACAAAACATTTATGAAAGAAATCAAAGAAGACACAAATAAATGTAAAGGTAACCTGTGTTCATGGATTAGAAGAATTAATATTGTTAAAATGCACACACTACCCAAGGCTATCAATAGATTCACTGTAATCCCCATGAAGATTCTGATAGCATTTTTTATAGTAGAAAAAAATAATCCTAAGATTTATATGGAACCACAAAAGACCCCAAATAGCCAAAGCAATTCTGAGAAAGAGGAATAAAGTGGGATCCATCACACTTCCTGATTTCAAGCTGTAGTGTAAAGATATAGTAACAAACAGTATGGTACTGGCATAAAAACAGAAACACAGACCAATGGAACAGAATCAAGAGCCCAGAAACAAACCCATGCATATATGGACAACTAACATTTGACAAGGGAGCCACATATACCCAATGTAGAACCCACAGTCTCTTCAATGAGTGGTGCTAGGAAAATTGGATAGTCACATGTAAAAGAATGAAACTAAGACCTCTATCTTACACCACTCACAAATATTAACTCGAAATGGATTAAGGACTTAAATGTAACACCTGAAACCATCAAAATCCTAGATGAATACATAGGAAAAAAGCTCCTTGACATGGGTCTTAGCAATGAGTTTTTGGATATGACATCTAAAGCACAAACAACAAAATCAAAAATAAACAAGTGGGGCTTCCCTGGTGGCGCGGTGGTTGAGAATCCACCTGCCAATGCAGGGGACACGGGTTCGTGCTCCGGTCCGGGAAGATCCCACATGCCGCAGAGTGGTTGGGCCCGTGAGCCATGGCCGCTGAGCCTGCGCTCCGCAGCGGGAGAGGCCACAACAGTGAGAGGCCCGCATACCGCAAAAAACCCAAAAAAACCCAAAAAACCAAAAAAACAACAAGTGGGAGTACATCAAACTACAAAGCTTCTACATGGCAACAGAAATGATCCACAAAATTAAGACACCCGATAGAATGAAAAAAAATATTTGCAAATCATATATCTGATAAGGGGTTAATATCCAAAATATATAAATAACTCCTACAGCTCAATAGCAAAAAACCAAATAATGGGACTTCCCTGGTGGCACAGTGGTTAAGAACTCGAGTGCCTGCCAATGCAGGGAACATGGGTTCGAGCCCTGGTCCGGGAAGATCCCACATGCCACAGAGCAACTATGCCCGTGCACTACAACTACTGAGCCTGCGCTATAGAGCCTGCGAGCTACAACTACTGAGCCCGCATGCCACAACTATTGAAGCCCGCGCGCCTAGAGCCCGAGCTCTGCAACAAGAGAAGCCACAGCAATGAGAAGGCTGTGCACCGCAACGAAGGGTAGTCCCCACTCACTGCAACTAAAGAAAGCCCATGTGCAGCAATGAAGACCCAATGCAGCCAAAAGTAAATAAATTTATAAAAAAAGACAAAAAACAAATAATGCAATTAAAAATGGGCCAAGGACCAGAATAGACGTTTTCCCAAAGATATACAAATGGTCAACAGGTACATGAAAAGGTGCTCAACATCATTTATCATTAGGGAAATGCAAATCAAAACCATAATGATATTATCTCATACCTCTCAGCATGGCCATCATTGAAAAGACAAGAGACAACAAATGCAGGGAAGGATGTAGAGAACCCTTGTGCACTATAGATGGAAATAGAAATTAGTGCAGCCACTATGGGAAACAGTATGGAAATTCCTCAAAAAATTAAATAGAACTACCATATAATCCAGTAATTCCACTTGGGGGTATATATCCGAAGGAAATGAAAACACTATGTCAAAGAGAAATCTGCATACCATTTTCACTGCAGCATTATGTACAATAGCCAAGACATGGAAACAGCCTAAGTGTCCACTGACGAATGAGAATGGATAAAGAAGTTGTGTTATACATACACAAATACACACACACACACACACACACACACACAGATCCTACAGGCGGCAATGAAGATCCCGCATGCTGTAACTAAGACCCATCGTGGACAAAATAAATAAATATTAAAAAAAAAAGGAAAAAGAATTCCATTCATTGTTAAGAAAAATCCTTGAATTAAAGTTTACTTTCTGGGACTTCCGTGGTGGCGCAGTGGTTAAGAATCTGCCTGCCAATGCAGGGGACACGGGTTCCATCCCTGCTCCAGGAAGATCCAACATGCGGTGGAGCCACTAAGCCCGTGCACCACAAAGCCCGTGCCTGCGCTTGAGAGCCTGTGAGCCACAACTACTGAAGGCCGCGCACCTAGAGCCCGTGCTCTGCAACAAGAGAAGTCACCACAATGAGAAGACTGCGCACAACAAAGAGTAGTTCCTGCTCACCGCAACTAGAAAAAGCCTGTGTGCAGCAACGAAGACCCAATGCAGCCAAAAATAAATACATAAATTAATTTTAAAAAATTTACTTTCTGACCTCAGTAGAACCAGTACTTATTTTTTCTTTTTATAGGAAATGTATCATAAAGTGCTATGTTTCTACTTAAATATAATCTGAAATATTTGTTTGGTATAAATTTCAAGGTAAAATATAATGGCATCACTTTCATTAGGGACTTTCATTAAAATTATCATATGGGTTTCTGGAAGGTGTGGAGGAAAGCAGTTATAAATTCAAATTAATGTATACTGATAGAAATGGGTATTTTAAATTCTGCATTGGTAGTCTTTAACCTTCACCAGAGTAATTTTCACTAACCAGACGTTTAAATAAAAATTAATATCTCAAAAAAATCAAAGAAAAACTTATAAAAGATTGAAAATTAGAAAAACTTAGAAAACTTAGAAAAAACTGTAAAAACTTATAAAAGATTGAAAATTAATATATTAACTGTCCTACTGAGTGAGAAAAGGTAGAGCTAATTCAAAGAAAATAAAAGGAAGGAAAGAGCAGAAACAATGAAAACAAAGAAATGCTGGAGGATGAGAAAACAGCTCTAACAGGAATCAGAGTGAACCAAGACAAAAATTACAAGAGGAAAAAATAGTCACCTTTTCCACCTTGGGGATGTTTTCTTCCCCCAAGGAGATTCTCAAACCTTGGGAGATTTTATGCAAGTAGATGACTATAAAATGCATTTTATAAATTCTAGGAACTTACCTCTCTACACAGGTTTTATTTAGGGGAATAGTAAAATTATGGCTCTTCTCCCAAGATCTTTCCAAGGCTGGCTCATTATTACTCAGGTACCTCAAATGTCATCTCCTCAGAGATCTTCCTTGCCCACCAAATTCTAGGGTATATATACCCTCACACATTTTCTAACAAATCAATCTGTTTTATTTTTTAAGTGCTAGCACTTATCACTATCTGAAATTATTTTGTGCAGTTATTTGGTTAGTTGTTTACTGAGCCATTTCCACTCCACTAGAACAAAAGCTCCCTGAAAGATAATACCTTGACTTTTCTTATAAACATATGCTAAAGCCTGGCTCATAATAGGTTTTCAAGAAACTTTTATTCAATGAATAAACAGCTGAACAGTGAGGACTGGGAAGTATGTGAAATTCATTCAACAAACATTTCTTGAGGTCTTATTACAATGTAAGGCTCTGTTCTAGGTAATGGAGCTAGAGTAGTAAACAAAACAGAAAAAAAATATCTGCCTTCATGTTACGGCAGAAAAAGAAAGTTATAGGATTCAAGTTATGCCACTGAGTAATACCAACTGAGATAAATTATTTTTAAAGGTCTAAAGAAAATGTAGACTGATTAGAAGAAATTAACATACATATGTATGTATGTGTGTATGTATGTATGTATGTATGTATGTGTGTATGTATGTAAGTGTGGTTAAGAATCATTCAATTGTTGCCAACATCACAGATCAAACTGGGGCTACTTTGTAATAAAGATGCCTGACTGAATTCTAAGCCTACTCATAGGTTTCTGGCAAATAATCAACAGAGATTTTTGTCTAGCTTCAAAATGCAGAATTCACATATCTTCAAATTATCTGGATTCCTATGCCATTTTACATTCATCTGCACAAATGCAGTAGAATTTTCCATAGCCTCATCATAAACAATAGTACAATGCGATAAGGAGAAAGACAACAACTACATATGATAGTTATTTTACCTGAGATAAAATATGCCCCCAAACTGTTTCCAGCACTGCCATAAATGAATTAGTGCAGCTTCTTGACATATATAATCTAATTTGGTGAACACAGAAATCTTGTAAACAAAGTAACTCTCAGAATTGTGACAGGTGAGGAACCCTGGCAAATTATCCATCATTTTGTGTTTCTTATCATTGATGTCTCTATTAGCATAGGGAAATACTACACAGCACATTCCACAAATACAGTATCATAAAATGATTATGAAGTACTTGCTTGGACTTTTGAAAATGAGATTCTTCAACATCTTCAAATTTCACAAAAACAAATGATCATACTTGTATGTATCTCAAATGCACTGCTGATCTTCCATTTCCTAACCTCTTTAAAAATTCAGAGTTCAGACCTGACAGTTTCATTACACTCCATAAAATCACTAACTATGTTCTCTTCTCCACTCAGTTTCTTTCATTTCTTACATCCCCATATCCACAGTGCCATGCTCAAGACCTCACTCAGCTCGCAGGATAGATTAGCCAGGCAGTTTTCTTTTGTCATTCTTTAGTGAAAATGCTTTTAATGCCTGGCTTCAGTTAACAGTGTCACCAGGGGGTGAGTAGACAATTGATAAAAGCAATTGCCTGAATATGTGCCAATTGTTCAACTTCTAGCATTCTGAACAGAGATATGTAGAGCTACTGAACATTTTAAATGTATTCTGAACTTAAATATTCAGTACTACTAATATTTACATTACTTCTTGAATAACAGAGAAACATATGCTTGAAACATATGTTTTGGATAAGATGGCTACCACTGCGCCACCAGGGAAGCCCTGGATAAGATGGCTACCACCAAACGGCAGATTAAAGTTGACAATGACTCTAAATAATGCCATACCATGTAGATTTTTAAATTATTCTTACAAGTAGGCTATGATGATACGTGGAAATATTTACACAAAATGTTACATTAAACAGTAACAGAAAAGTACTATAATGAAAATGTCACTGATTAAAGCTATAACCATGCCTAGTATATACATTAATGAAGACTAGAAAAATCTAGAAAAATGTAATTAAAATTTAATACTCCCTGTATTCCCTAATAAATAATTAAAAATATACAGTGGCTTGGAGAAGTTATGGAAGAAGACAGACAACATTTAAGAGGCTCAAATATAAAATTACTTCCTTAGAGAAAGAAAGAATTTTCAAAAAAAGCAAGATAGCAGAAAAAGACGTCTCTGGAGTGAGGAAAGAAAGAGAAGGACCAAGGTGCATAGACAGATATCAGAAATCAGCAAGCCTGACATAAACACCTCTAAACAAACAGGGCATACAGCCTGGGAAAAGTTAGAGCTAAGGAAACCTCAGCTATCATTTAGTCCAATGTAGATTTGTATTTTAAAAAGTAAAATAAGAGATTATTGGTGTTACTGAAAAAGTTACTTCATTTTACAAAACCATTCAAACAACTGTTCTCTTATGGAAAACTCCCAGTGTAGTGGACTTAAAACTTAATTTATATCAGCTAACCACTTAAATGAGGCAAATTCAAATGAGCATTTACAATAAAAAATATAGGACTTAGGTACCACCTTGGAATCTGTACTACATAAAAGTGCCAAAATTAATTTATTTATACTTCATTATACAAAAAATTGACTTTATTCAAATGTCAGGGCATAATCGTTTATTAATAATATTTGCATATATTATAAAGGAAACACAATGAGTGAACAATTTTTAAAAAACATAAACACCTAGGTATAAATTGTACCTTGTCATTTAATTTTCAATCGCTACTAATCATTGCTAAATATAACTTTGAAAATATTCTTTTGCATTTCAGAAATACAAAATTCCTTGGCCATGTACTTCAATTTTACTGAATTGTTGTTAAAGTTCTTTATATGTAAAACGAGAATAGGAAAAAGAGCAATCTTTCACATGACCCATGGCACCAATAAAGTGTATTAGATGAGAAAATGTGCACTAGATGAAAAGGAATACTTCTTAGAATCACTCTGAAATTTTCAAAACAATATGTACATATTTAGGTCTATTTCCAGGGGGTAAGGAGTTTGGTATTTTCCCCCTAACCTGAATCCCATGGAAATAATCAGTTTTCTAATGTAATTACTCATAAATTCCTAAGATGGCCATCAGAAAAACCGTGCTATTATTTATTGTTCCAGAAAGTACCACTACTTTAAATCCTAAAGGATTTAGTAAAAGATATAAGGTTAGTGTTAATATTCTATATATAATCTCTAAAGGAAACAACAGAAAAAAAAAGCCGAATTATTATAAGTAATTTGTTCTGTGGAGGTAACAAAAATTTAACTTTTGAATTTAGGAAATCATTTTAAAGTTTGTTTCTACTGTTAAACTCTAACAGTTTGAATTGTTTATTCTGAGGGATATATACCTATGAAACATTAAGGATATATTAATTTCTAAAAATGTTCACCTATATTTTTATAAAAATAACCTACAAAACCAAATATAATCATTGAAAACAATAAAGAGGAGAATGTTTACGGACAGCATCAATTTGTGTATATAATTTAATTTTTTCCTCTGTACGTCAAAGGACACACAACTTGCATTCCTCACTGTACATTAAGACTGACACTAAGTTAGGTCTGAGGAGAACAAAGCAAGTACCTCACAGCTCTATTTATGAAACTCAGTAGAGGGTTTAGCAGACAGAACAAGAAATCAACCCAGAAATCAAAAACATATATACATGCTTTCCAGTATTTACAGATGTATTATCTTGGCTATCGTATTAGTTTGCTAGGGCTGCCATAACACAGTACCAAGTCTGGGGAACTTGAACAAAAATTTGTTTTCTCATAGTTCTGGAGGTTAAAAGTTCAAAATTGCTTCCTTCTGAGGCCCCTCTCCTAAGCGTGTAAATGGCTGTATTTTTCCTGTTTTCACATGGTCCTTCCCTCTATGTGTGTCTGTGTCCTAAAATCCTCTTATTATAAGAACACCTGAACAAAACTGTCTGGAATGCCTAATCCTTTTCCCTCTTCCTTATCCAACTGCTTCTTCATGCTTGGTCTAGGGCACCAACTTAAAGAGGTTTAGAGTAATAATAAAAGGGAAAATCCTATGGGCCTTGTACCCTTAAATAATAGTTAACATACCTTTAGCAATGTAGTTTCTCAATCTGTGGTTGAAAGCCTTCAAATTAACTCAATACTCATGGGGTTGCTGTGATGACTAAATGAGTTAACATATGTCAAGTGCTTAGGACAGCAACTGGCATGTTCTGAGCACTATTTATGTATATTAGCTGTTGTTACTGTAAGCACTGTATGTGTAGCTCTTAGTATTACTATTTTTATCAGTGCAGATCTGCTGCTGTAAGAATTTGCCCTCTAGCTTAGGAGAAATGGACTAATTTACACAAAACAGAGAGAACACACACAGGACACAATATTTATGAAATTTCTCCTGAACTGGTGCTGGACACCTGCCTGCCTCTTACTTCCCATATTTTCCTGTACTGCCCACCCTATAGCTTTCCAGCTATCCATCTGCTTTATTCCTTTCAATCTAGTGTTGCATAGTCAATACTTTCATCTTCATTTCCTGGTCTGTGATTTATTTACTATTCTCTAGCACGATATTTGATTCACACTTGACTTTGCTGACATTTTCCTATGAGGAACAATTTCCTTCTTCAAGAAATACTACCCATCCTTCAAGATGCTGACACCCTAAAGCAGAGTTAGATTATTCCTGTATTAGAGCCCACAGCACTTTGTACATCGTTCTATAATAACATTTAGCACATGATTGTATTCACTTGTTTGCATGTTGTCAGCTCCACTACATGAGCCCTTCTTGACTTCAGTCTATTTATTTTAATATGCAGTTACAGAGACTACAGAAGTTAAACAAATGTTTGCTGAATTAACTACTGTCCAGTCTCTGAATAGCTCCTAAATCTTTTCCTCTGGCTCTGAGAACAGGGCTAGCCGACAGAACTTTCTGTGATGATGGAAGTGTTCTATCTTGGTGCTGGTAAGAGCCTCTAGCTATATTTGGCTATATATGGTCTGTATATGTACACAAGTGCTACTGAGCATTTGGAATGTGACTAGTAAGAATGAAGAACTAATCTTCTTTGATCTTATTTAATTTTAATTAGTTTAAATAGCCACATGTAGTTAATGGCTACCATATTAGGGTATATCTCTAGATTCCCCAAGCTCCAAAATTATATTTCCAACTAATTTCTGAATTTATTTACCTTGATAAACTTCAGGCACCCAACCTTATTATGTATAAATTTGAACTCATTATCTGATTTTCCTAAGAAATTAAGCTGGGAAATTCATTTCATAAACAAGTCTGAATTATTTAAACATCAACGTGATATTAAACTGACTTCACTATAAGAATTTTCAATCATGCTTCATACTTCACTAGATCCTGTTAATCTGTAGATGAACTGGCTGATGTAATATATTTCAGCTGAAGTCTAAATAGAGATTAATAATTGTAAATAAAAGGACAACTATCAAACTAATGAATTTGAGTTTAGTTTTTAGTCCTATGAAAGAAAATCACTTTCAAACTCAGCTAAGAATACATGCTTGATACCAGCATACAAACAATTGAGATCTGTCAACCATCTACTCATTTATTTATTTGACAAATAATTAATAAGCAAATACTATATATTAGGCACTTTTTGCAGAGTTGAGGATGTAAGGATGAATCAGTAAGGGAGATAGTTACAGCCAATTACAATGCTAAGTTAGAATACAAGGTATAATTTGTGATAACTAGAAAATACTTAAAAAATTTTTTTTTCTTTTAGGCTCATTTGCCTTCACAATTTTTTAGAAATAAAAGTACTGTAACAGAAAAAATATGAATTTGTAATCAGGCAATTCTATATTGAAACTCTACTCTATTGCTTAATAAATGTGTGATTTTTAGACAAATTTACCTCCATGAGCTTTAGTGTCTTTTCTAAAATACAGTGTTTTTGAAGGATTAAGGGAAACACTATATGTAAAATGCCAGCACAGTGCCTGACATACAGTAGACCCTCAAAAATAATATTTCCTTTAAATCCAGTACAAAGGGAATCCTAATTAATAATGTAGACTGTGGAATACTTCATTTACTGACAATGGTAGAAAAGTGATGTAATATCCCCCCCCACCAAAAATATATATAGACAATGTACGTACACATGTGACATTCAGTTGTTTGTGTGCACATCACGCCATGCCTTTGTGTGTATATATGTGACTAAGGATTTGCATCTTCACCTACTGGCTTATGAAAAGATCTGTCCTTCATTCTCTTACTAATCCTACTAAAAAGGGTTATACCTGCACAAGTGCACCCTGTATTCCATTGAAGATTTATGTGAGGGTTGGCAACAATTAAATCTTTAGTTTCTAAAGCCAGTTCTGCTAAAAGGTCATATTTACATTTTTCTATTTTAAATAAAATGAAATTATGTTTAAAGAAAATTATATAGACTTCGCAATAATTAACATATCACTGTCACTTCAAATTTCTATTCTTTTGGGTTTGCATGTCCATATATTTTTAATCATTCTATTGTTCTTTAAAAACTGACATTCAAAATAAATTCAGGGTGTCAAGGGGATGATTACAACATCACCAGCTAAAAGCTGTGTTTTTTTACTTTACTGTTAACAAAGCATTTGCACACTTATTTATTTTGTTGATCTTAGGATTGAGTTAAAAATGTGAATTCACTGTTCATATAGATTATACTCAAATGACATCATATACCACCTGAACATGAACACTCCCAGTATGAAAATGAACTAATTTATCTTTTTAATAAAAATTACTGCTTTATGTTTTTTGTTGTTGTTTTTTGCGGTACGCGGGCCTCTCACTGTTGTGGCCTCTCCCGTTGTGGAGCACAGGCTCCGGACCCGCAGGCTCAGTGGCCATGGCTCACGGGCCTAGCCGCTCCGCGGCATGTGGGATCCTCCGGACCGGTGCACAAACCCGCGTCCCCTACATAGGCAGGAGGACTCTCAACCACTGCGCCACCAGGGAAGCCCCACTGCTTTTTTAAAAAGCAAAACAAAAAGTTTATATGCTGACAGTCTCCTCACAGAAGAGTAAGTTTTCTTACATAAACTGCATCAGTATTTTGAAATCAATTCATTATGCTCATTAAAACTCAAACACACAAGTTTTTATATTGAGATTTAGAATTAAAGTCATGAGAAATACTCAGACTAAATGTCTTACAACCTGATAGGATCAAGTAAAAAAGAGTTGCTTAAATAATTCTAAGTTTCAAAAGTATTATGACGAAAAAGTTATATGGATGACAAATACTATTAGGTTACTTTAAACTTTGCAATAAATTATTCTAATAATAAGTGTTTATGTATGAAATAGTATCATTTCAAACATATTAACAAATTAACTAAAATGTATACTGAGAACACTGTTTAAAAATGAATGCTAGGGGCTTCCCTTGTGTGCAGTCGTTAAGAATCCTCCTGCCAACGCAGGGGACACAGGTTCAAGCCCTGTTCTGGGAAGGTCCCACATGCTGCAGAGCAACTGAGCCCACGTGCCCCAACTACTGAAGCCCGTGCGCCTAGAGCCCATGCTCTGCAACTAGAGAAGCCACCGCAGTGAGAAACCCGCACACCGCAATGAAGAGTAGCACCCCACCTCCGCCACAACTAGAGAAAGCCCAAGTGCAGCAACAAAGACCCAATGCAGCCAAAAATAAATAATAATTTTTTTTAAAAAAAGAAAAGAAGGTTAATTAGTGCCTGAAAAGACTTATTTTCTTTCCAGTGTTTTACAATAGCCTGTCATAGCTTTCCTTTTTCCTAATGTACCTTCTAAAATTTCCACATTTATATTTATTGACAATGGTAGAAAGGACTGATCATTCTTAAATAATCTCTGAAATTCTACAGTCAAATTATAAAGACTTTAGACTAGTAAAAAAAAGAAGTTATACAATCTCCATAATTAGCCAGACTCATCAAGAAAAAAAGGGAGGAGACGCAAATCAACAAAATTAGAAATGAAAAAGGAGAAGTAACAACGGACACTGCAGAAATACAAAGGATCATGAGAGATTACTACAAGCAACTACTATGCCAATAAAACGGATAACCTGGAAGAAATGGACAAATTCTTAGAAAAGCACAACTTTCCTAGACTGAACCAGGAAGAAATGGAAAATATAAACAGACCAATCACAAGCACTGAAATTGAGACTGTGATTAAAAATCTTCCAACAAACAAAAGCCCAGGACCAGATGGCTACACAGGCGAATTTTATCAAACATTTAGAGAGGAGCTAACGCCTATCCTTCTCAAACTCTTCCAAAATATAGCAGAGGGAGGAACACTCCAAACTCATTCTACGAGGCCACCATCACCCGATACCAAGAACAGACAAAGATGTCACAAAGAAAACTAACTACAGGCCAAAATCACTGATGAACATAGATGCAAAAATCCTCAACAAAATACTAGCAAACAGAATCCAACAGCACATTAAAAGAATCATACACCGTGACCAAGTGGGGTTTATCCCAGGAATGCAAGGATTCTTCAAAATACGCACATCAATCAGTGTGATACACCATATTAACAAACTGAAGGAGAAAAACCATATGATCATCTCAACGGATACAGAAAAAGCTTTTGACAAAATTCAACACCCATTTATGATAAAAACCCTGCAGAAAGTAGGCATAGAGGGAACTTACCTCAACATAATAATGGCCACGTATCACAAACCCACAGCCAACATTGTCCTCAATGGTGAAAAACTGAAAGCATTTCCACTAAGATCAGGAACAAGACAAGGTTGCCCACTCTCACCACTATTATTCAACATAGTTTTAGACGTTTTAGCCACAGCAATCAGAGAAGAAAGAGAAATAAAAGGAATCCAAATCGGAAAAGAAGAAATAAAGCTGTCACTGTTTGCAGATGACATGATACTATACATAGAGAATCCTAAAGATGCTACCAGAAAACTACTAGACCTAATCAATGAATTCGGTAAAGTAGCAGGATACAAAATTAGTGCACAGAAATCTCTTGCATTCCTATACACTAATGATGAAAAACCTTAAAGGAAATTACGGAAACACTTCCATTTTCCATTGCAACAAAAACAATAAAATACCTAAGAATAAACCTACTTAAGGAGACAAAAGACCTGTATGCAGAAAACTATAAGACACTGATGAAAGAAATTAAAGATGATACAAACAGATGGAGAGATATACCATGTGCTGGGACTGGAAGAATCAACATTGTGAAAATGACTATACTACCCAAAGCAATCTACAGATTCAATGCAATCCCTATCAAACTACCAATGGCATTTTTCACAGAACTAGAACAAAAAATTTCACAATATGTATGGAAACACAGAAGACCCCGAATAGCCAAAGCAATCTTGAGAAAGAAAAACAGAGATGGAGGAATCAGGCTCCCTGACTTCAGACTATACTACAATGCTATAGTAATGAAGACAGTATGGTACTGGCACAAAAACAGAAAGATAGATCAATAGAACAGGATAGAAAGCCCAGAGATAAACCCACACACATATAGTTACCTTATTTTTGATAAAGGAGGCAAGAATACACAATGTAGAAAAGACAGCCTCTTCAATAAGTGGTGCTGGGAAAACTGGACAGCTACATGTAAAAGAATGAAATTAGAACACTCCCTAAAACCATACATAAAAATAAACTTAAAATGGATTAAAGACCTAAACATAAGGCCAGACACTGTAAAACTCTTAGAGGAAAACATAGGCAGAACACTCTATGACATAAATCACAGCAAGAACCTTTTTGACTCACGTCCTAGAGAAATGGAAATAAAAACAAAAATAAACCAATGGGACCTAATGAAACTTCAAAGCTTTTGCACAGCAAAGGAAACCATAAACAAGACGAAAAGACAACCCTCAGAATGGGAGAAAATATTTGCAAACGAAGCCACTGTCAAACGGTTAATCTCCAAAATACACAAGCAGCTCATGCAGCTCAACATCAAAAAACAAACAACCCAATTCAAGAATGGGCAGAAGACCTAAACAGACATTTCTCCAAAGAAGATATACAGATTGCCAACAAACACGTGAAAAAATGCTCAACATCATTAATCATGAGAGAAATGCAAATCAAAACTACAATGAGGTATCATCTCACACCAGTCAGAATGGCCATCATCAAAAAATCTAGAAACAATAAATGCTGGAGAGGGTGTGGAGAAAAGGGAACCTTCTTGCACTGTTGGTGGGAACATAAATTGATACAGCCACTATGGAGAACAGTATGGAGGTTCCTTAAAAAACTAAAAACAGAACTACCATATGACCCAGCAATCCCACTACTGGGCATATACCCTGAGAAAACCATAATTCAAAATGAGTCATGTACCGCAATGTTCACTGCAGCTCTATTTACAATAGCCAGGACATGGAAACAACCTAAGTGTCCATCAACAGATGAATGGATAAAGAAGATGTGGCATATGTATACAATGGAATATTACTCAGCCATAAAAAGAAACAAAATTGAGTTATTTTTAGTGAGGTGGATGGAGCTAGTGTCTGTCATACAGAGTGAAATAAGTCAGAAAGAGAAAAACAAATACCGTATGCTAACACATATATATGGAATCTAAAAAAAAAAGAAGGTCATGAAGAACTTAGGGGCAGGACAGGAATAAAGACGCAGACCTACTAGAGAATGGACTTGAGGACACGGTCGGGGGAAGGCTAAACCGGGACAAAGTGAGAGAGTGGCATGGACATATATACACTACCAAATGTAAAATCGAAAGCTAGTGGGAAGCAGCCACATAGCACAGGGAGATCAGCTCAGTGGTTTGTGACCACCTAGAGGGGTGGGATAGGGAGGGTGGGAGGGAGGGAGATGCAAGAGGGAAGAGATATGGGGATATATATATATATCTATAGCTGTTTCACTTTGTTATAAAGCAGAAACTAACACACCATTGTAAAGCAATTATACTCCAATAAAGATGTTAAAAAAATAAATAAATAAAAATAAAATAGCAAAATAAATAAATAAAAATAAAAAAATAACTCCATAAATTTTAACTTTCTGGTAAAATGTTAAAATACACATCTTAGCAATAAATGTAAGCAATAAGCTAAAATAGCTTCATTTATATATAATTTACCCACTTAAAATATTGATGTTCTAATAGTATTTTTGTTTTTTAAATTTTATTGAAGTATAGTTGATTTACAATGTTGTGTTAATTTCTGCTGTATAGCAAAATGACTCAGTTATACATATATATTTTTTCATATTCTTTTCCATTATGGTTTATCATAAGATATTAAATATAGTTCCCTGTGCTATACTATAGGACCTTGTTGTTTTTCCATCCTATACATACTAGTTTGCATCAGCTAATCCCAATCCTTCCCTCCCCCACCCTTCTTCCCCCTTGGCAAGCACAAGTCTGTTCTCTGTATCTGTAAGTCTTTTTCTGTTTTGTAGATATGTTCATTTGTGTTGTATTTTAGATTCCACATATAAGTGATATGTTCAGTCATAAACATGCTTATCAGTAAAGCCACTTCCAAAATCTTAGCACTTATTCTTTCTCGAAACCTCTTTAATTTCCTCATTCAATTACTGCTACTACAGCTACCAAAGGCTGCTGTAAGAGTCAACAGTTTCTTCTCCAAGTATTCCAATGTGTTGCATTCACCAAATACTGAGGGAATCTTTATTGTCAAATTGGCCCTCAGACTGTCCTTCGCTTAATAAGTCAACCTTTAAAACTCCATTCAAAGTAGAATCATAGAGCATTTTATAGCTATCTTGGGTGAAAACACAGATAGAGGTGGGATGTTAAAGGTACTATCGATTATCAGTATATTCATCAATACCTACCTCAAACCTTGTTTCCAATCAAATTAGCCAATGTATAATAATAAGCTTCCTGTTGAAAGGAATTTATCAGGTCACTGTAACAACTAAATCAACAAAGAGCTATGGTAGCAACTGCTTCTGGATGATACAATGTCAGTCAATAAGTTGGAATTTTAATAGTATGCTGCTTCCAAATACATTTCATTTTAAAGCCACAGTTTTAGTAATTTTATTTATTTTAGCTCTCTCATCTTCGAGTATGTCAGTATATTTATAGCTTATAAATACTATATGCAGATAAATATGCAAGGAAGTAGACAGTGTCACTATGCAAACAATTTATCATCATATATTTAGAAATGTTTTAATTCTGAAATTGATTCTATAAATTTAGCCAATTTATCAAAGACTGACAAGTCTTATAACAATAATTTATTTCTAGATTACCAGCAATCACATTTATATAAACACATCTAAAATATGGAGATGGGTTTTAAGATATTTTTTAATGAGATATAATCCATACACTATAAAATTTACCCTTTAAACAGTACAATTCAGTGGTTTCTAGTATACACACAGATTTGTACAACCATCACCAAAGTAAATTTTGATCCAAAGTAAAGATGATCCAAAATCTTGGAAACAGAATGGAGAAATACAAGAAACGTTTCACAAGGACCTAGAAGAACTAAAGCGCAAACAAGCAATGATGAACACCACAATAAATGAAATTAAAAATTCTCTGGAAGGATTCAACTGCACAATAACTGAGGCAGAAGAATGGATAAGAGACCTGGAGGATACAATAGTGGAAATAACTACCACAGAGCAGAATAAAGAAAGAAGAATGAAAAGAATTGAGGACAGTCTCAGAGACCTCTGGGACAACATAAAACACACCAACATTCGAATTACAGGAGGTCCCAGAAGAAGAGAAAAAGAAAGGGACTGAGAAAATATTTGAAGAGATTATAGTTGAAAAGTTCTCTAATATGGGAAAGGAAATAGTTAATCAAGTCCAGCAGGTACAGAGAGTCCCATACAGGATAAATCCAAGGAGAAACACACCAAGACACATATTAATAAAACTATCAACAATTAAATACAAAGAAAAAATATTAAAAGCAGCAAGAGAAAAACAACAAATAACATACAAAGGAATCCCCATAAGGTTAACAGCTGATCTTTCAGCAGAAACTTTGCAAGCCAGAAGGGAGTGGCAGGACATATTTAAAGTGATGAAAGGGCAAAACCTAAAACCAAGATTACTTTACACAGCAAGGATCTCATTCAGATTTGACGGAGAAATTAAAACCTTTATACACAAGCAAAAGTTAAGAGAATTCAGCACCACCAAACCAGCTTTACAACAAATGCTAAAGTGAGAGAGTGGCATGGACTTATATATACTACCAAATGTAAAATAGCTAATGGGAAGCAGCCGCATAGCACAAGGAGATCAGCTCGGTGCTTTGTGACCACCTAGAGGGGTGGGATAGGGAGGGTGGGAGGGAGATGCAAGAGGGAGGAGATACGGGGATATATGTATATGTATAGCTGACTCATTTTGTTATAAAGCAGAAACTAACACACCACTGTAAAGCAACTATACTACAATAAAGATGTTTAAAAAAAAGCACTTACTAATGTGCCAGTTAAGTTTACCAACTGTTTTCGTTTTAAAATGCCAATTTCTATATTACATAGGTATACAGACCATTAGGTGGTCAATTATGTTTATAGACACATATAAGACACTGGAATTGATGTTTACTAATTAAATAATAGGCATTTTATTCAGATATTCCCCAAGAGGAAAGTATATTTATTTTTGTTCACACAGGAGGTATGTGGATATTTCCTCTAAAATTCAACTAGTATACATACCTATCATGATAATAGATAAAATGAAACAGACAATTCCAAACGATTTGACTGTAGAGCAACTGCCAACAATACACTGCCTGTGGAAGTGTAAACTGGTACAGCCTCTTTGGAAACCTTTTTCTTTGCCATCAGTGGGGCGGGAAAAAATAATCTTACCCTAGAGGGAGGCAGCAGCTATTTGGGGAAAATAATAGCCCTCCACAATAAGGAAAGACAGAAGTAGTAGTAAAAGTTTGGTGTTTGAGGGAATATGAGGAGAGTTCAATTGTACTTGAGGTATTCTGAGATGTATAAGTAGAGATAAACAACAACAAAAAGTAATAGTTACTATTTGAACATATATATTCCCTATGATCCATGCACTCCACTATTAGGTATATACCCAAAAGAAAAGCATGCACATGTATAAAAGTAGTGTACAAGAATGTTTTGAAGAACTACTTGTGATAATCAAAAACTGGAAACAACCCAAGTTTCCATCAATAGTAAATTGAACCTACCTAAGGAGACAAAAGACCTGTATGCAGAAAACTATAAGACACTGATGAAAGAAATTAAAGATGATACAAACAGATGGAGAGATATACCATGTTCTTGGATTGGAAGAATCAACATTGTGAAAATGACTATACTACCCAAAGTAATCTACAGATTCAGTGCAATCCCTATCAAACTACCAATGGCATTTTTCACAGAACTAGAACAAAAAATTTCACAATTTGTATGGAAACACAAAAGACCCCGAATAGCCAAAGCAATCTTGAGAACGAAAAACGGAGCTGGAGGAATCAGGCTCCCTGACTTCAGACTATACTACAAAGCTACAGTAATCAAGACAGTATGGTACTGGCACAAAAACAGAAAGATCAATGGAACAGGATAGAAAGCCCAGAGATAAACCCACACACATATGGTCACATTATCTTTGATAAAGGAGGCAGGAATGTACAGTGGAGAAAGGACAGCCTCTTCAATAAGTGGTGCTGGGAAAACTGGACAGGTACATGTAAAAGTATGAGATTAGATCACTCCCTAACACCATACACAAAAATAAACTCAAAATGGATTAAAGACCTAAATGTAAGGCCAAAAACTATCAAACTCTTAGAGGAAGACATAGGCAGAACACTCTAGGACATAAATCACAGCAAGATCCTTTTTGACCCACCTCCTAGAGAAATGGAAATAAAAACAAAAATAAACCAATGGGACCTAATGAAACTTCAAAGCTTTTGCACAGCAAAGGAAACCATAAAGAAGACCAAACGACAACCCTCAGAATGGGAGAAAATATTTGCAAATGAATCAACTGACAAAGGATTAATTTCCAAACTTTACAAGCAGCTCATGCAGCTCAATAACAAAAAAACAAACAACCCAATCCAAAAATGGGCAGAAGACCTAAATAGACTTTTCTCCAAAGAAGATATAGACTGCCAACAAACACATGAAAGAATGCTCAACATCATTAATCATTAGAGAAATGCAAATCAAAACTACAATGAGATATCATCTCACACCAGTCAGAATGGCCATCATCAAAAAATCTAGAAACAACAAATGCTGGAGAAAAGGGAACACTCTTGCACTGCTGGTGGGAATGTGAGTTGGTACAGCCACTATGGAGGACAGTATGGAGGTTCCTTAAAAACCTACAAATAGAACTACCCTATGACCCAGCAATCCCACTACTGGGCATATACCCTGAGAAAACCATAATTCAAAAAGAGTCATGTACCAAAATGTTCATTGCAGCTCTATTTACAATAGCCTGGAGATGGAAACAACCTAAGTGCCTATCATCGGATGAATGGATAAAGAAGATGTGGCACATATATACAATGGAATATTACTCAGCCATAAAAAGAAACGAAATTGAGCTATTTGTAATGAGGTGGATAGACCTAGAGTCTGTCATACATAGTGAAGTAAGTCAGAAAGAGAGAGACAAATACTGTATGCTAACACATATATATGGAATTTAAGAAAAAAAATGTCATGAAGAACCTAGGGGTAAGACAGGAATAAAGACACAGACCTACTAGAGAACGGACTTGAGGATATGGGGAGGGGGAAGGGTGAGCTGTGACAAAGCGAGAGAGAGGCATGGACATATATACACTACCAAACGTAAGGTAGATAGCTAGTGGGAAGCAGCCGCATAGCACAGGGAGATCAGCTCAGTGCTTTGTGACCGCCTGGTGGGGTGGGATAGGGAGGGTGCGAGGGAGGGAGACGCAAGAGGGAAGAGATATGGGAACATATGTATATGTATAACTGATTCACTTTGTTATAAAGCAGAAACTAACACACCACTGGAAAGCAATTATACCCCAATAAAGATGTTAAAAAAAAAAAAAAAGTAAATTGAAGCGATTAATGTATATTCATAGAATGGAATATTATGCAGCAAATACTATGTTACAGGTGGTAACATAGATAAATCTTATGCATATAATATTGAGCAAAATAATATATACAGTATAATTCGATTTATGTAAAATTCAAATCAGGCAAAACTTATCCTTGGTTTGGGGAGGAAAAAAGGGATACTCTCTGGGAGAGAGGGGTTACTTCTTGGGAAGGGTTGCAAGGGTAATCCTTCCCAAGAAGTGCCTTGGAGGTGCTGGTAAAGTTCTATTTCTTGACCTGAGGGTGGTTACAGGGGCTATGTTCACTTTATTTTTTTAATTGGGCTGCACAGAAATGATTTACGCACTTTTCTGACATATGTTCGTTTAAATAAAGACATTCTAAAATCTTAAAACAGTTTGGATAAAGCAAAATTTCCACCTCTTGTCAACAGATCTCTCTTTCCTGAAAAGAAGAACCACTGTTAATAAATGCGTATGTATGTGTCCAGAGCTTTTCTTCCTGTGATATATGTGTATATGTACACTTGGAACTGCGTGGTTTTTTTTCTTTTTTCAACTGTTAGTTTTTAAATTGAAAAAGTAATAAATCCACAAGATTAAAAAATCTTCATACGGTACAAAAGGTTGTATAGTAAAATGTAAACTTTTTCTGGGGTCAGTCCCTGCTTGTAATTTCTTGTATAACTTTCTGTCATGTGTTTACATGTATGTGCATATTTGTCTGATTTTCAAAATGTTCTTTTCTGAAAAAAATCACACAAATGCATTTCAGGACTTTGAATCCTGGGCATTCTATCTGGTGGTAAGAAGATATATAACAGTACTTTGAATATATAATGACCATGGTTTATTACTGAAAGGGAAATGTTACGAGAGTTGAAAAAGCAGAATTCAACTTCTATTTCTATAAACATCTGCATAATTTTTGACAAAAAAAAATCTTGCTTTGTATTAAGCTAATGTAAGAACATAGAAAAGATCACAGGAAAAATCATTTTTGTAAGAAGCCTCCTTTTCATTTAGTAACTCCTATTCAGAAGTTTATAATCAGATTCACTTTAAAGAATTTTCAGTATTCCATGGATAATTTTCAGTTGAATGCATTTCCTTATTTATTCAGTGCTGCTTAGAAGTTATTCTTTATTTCCTCCTCACTTCAGCCCAAATTACATTTCTTATAAGTCAACAATTTCTACAGGATTCTGGGGCACAGGATTTGACAAACTACAAAGTCACTTAACTAGAGAATTAGGAATTATTCTAACTGTAGAATATCTAGAAGTTAATTTAATAGAAAATCAATTATTTTTAGACCAGGATCCATCAAAATTTCATGACCATTATGTTTCATTTCCTTAAGATGTTGTTCCCTTTAGAGTTTGGTGATTCTGTCTTTCACAACAGGTTTAAGTGTGTATGTATATATATACACTTATATGTATTTCATCATAATACTGTAAAATATTTAATGTTTTAAGTTATAGAAACAGCTAGGTGGCAATACCTTGCGAGGCTGCAGAAAGGTTTTCCAGGAGGTGGCATATGCCCTAAATTGGTATCCAGTATATGGTGCTGTTTCTCTCATAGCCAGGACTCGCGAGTCCAGGTTGAAGAATCAAGGGGTGGAAATGGGAGGGGGTACCACTCTCTAGTAATAGAAATATAAGAGATTATTATCCTGCAAGGTTGCTAGATATTAAAGAAATATAAACTGTGTTTCTATTTACCAACAACAGGATATGAAATTTCACACACACGCACACAATTTCTAATAGCTTAGATATACCAACTTCAACTTCAAGGACTGAAAGACTCAATATTATAAAGATGTCAATTCTCTCCTAACTTGATCTATAGATGCAAAGTACTCCAAACCCAAATCTCAGCAGGCTGTGTATGTGTATATTGATAAGCTAATTCTAAAATTTATATGTAAATGCAAAGGCCAAGAATATCAAGACACTCTCAAAGAACAACAAAGTGAGATGGTTTGCCCTACTAGATACCAAGACTCCACTTAAAGTATTGGTGTATTCCTGGCACAGGAATAATCAAACAGATCAATGGAATAGAATTAATAATCCAGAAACAATTCCACAAATATATGGTCACTTAACTTATGGCATAAAGATCACTGTAAAGTGATAGGAAAATGATAGTCACTTCAATAAATGGTGTGAGATAATTCAATATATGTGTGGAAAAATAATCAAATTGAACCCATGCTTGACACAATTCACAGAAATCCAGTGGATTTCTGAATAAAATGTTCAAAGCAAAACTATACTTTTTAGAAGATAATATAGGAAAATATTTTCATTGCCTCAGTGTAGGAAAGAATTGAACAAAAAACAATACACTAACTCTAGATAAAAAGAACTGATAAATTTGACCACATTACAATTAAGAATTGTTCATCAAAAGACACTAAAGAGTGTGGTTACAAGGATAAGAGAAAGCATTCACCACACTGGTGACTAACAAAAGGTTTATATCCAGAATATATATCAAGAGTTTTGACAAATCAAAAAGAAAAAACAGTATCAAACTAGAAACTGTCCAAATGTCCACCAAGAATAGATAAATGAATATACTGTTGTATATCCATACATGGAATCCTATACAACAATGAAAAGAACAAATTTCAGCAACATCCAATAAGAATGAATCTTAAAAACAATGTTGTACAAACCCAGCAAGACACAAAAGAACAGTTACAGTAAAGATTACTTTAGTTAAAGATCAAGAATAGGCAAATCTAAACAATTATTGCTTAGTGATGTATGCATAGATAAAACTATAAAGAAAAGTCTGGAAGTAATTCCCATAGAAGTAAGGATAGTGGTAACCTCCAACTAGAGAGGGTATTGTGATGTAGAAGGAACACACAGGGGATTTCTAGGGTGTTGGCAGTATTCTACCTCTTAGTCTGGCTGGCAGTTATAAGATTTATGCTCTTTAATCATGTGCTATATTATATATTTGTTTTATGTACTTTTCTATATATACAGGTTATAGCTTACAATTTAAACAGGTTTTGAAAACAGTAAGCTGAGGAGATGTTTCATGTTTTCTTAAATTCTGTATTTGTCTATTTGGCATCTTTTCAACACAGGGCCAATTATTTTAACCATATTTTCTGTGTTCATGATGCTTTGGCATTGATGGCTGAGCTGGCTGGGGAGAGACTGCCTGTCCCAGGGCTAACCAATTCTTAGAGGTAGTAAAGAGCTCAGCCAGGAGCACACCTCTCATATGCAAACCAACCAATTTCAAGTCTACAGCTCCAACTGACCCCCTTACTGAACTCTTACACACCAAGCCAATATTTCCACTGCCCTAAACCATCCCACGGCCAAGTAACAGGAAACTAAAGACCACCTGTATAGCCCCAAATCTGCCAGAATTATTTTTTTTTATTCTCTTAAAATTGAGATATAATTGGGCTTCCCTGGTGGCGCAGTGGTTGAGAATCTGCCTGCTAATGCAGGGAACATGGGTTCGAGCCCTGGTCTGGGAAGATCCCACATGCCGCGGAGCAGCTAGGCCCGTGAGCCACAACTACTGAGCCTGTGCTCTGCAACAAGAGGCCGCGATAGTGAAGAGGCCCGTGCACCACGATGAAGAGTGGCCCCCGCTTGCCGCAACTAGAGAAAGCCCTCGCACAGAAATGAAGCCAAAAATAAATATAAAAATAAATAAATAAATAAAAAGATTACTATTAAAATTGAGATATAACTGATAGAACATTATATTAGTTTTAAGTGTACAACGTAATGATTTGATATATGAATATATCACAAAATAATTACCACAGTAAGTTTAGTCAACACCTACCACCACACATAGTTACAAGTTTTTTCTTGTGATGACAACTTTTAAGATCCACTCTCTCAGCAACTTTCAAATACAATACAGTGTTGTTAACTATAGTCACCTTGCTGTGTATTACATTCCTAAGACTTATTTGTCTTATAACTGGATGTTTGTACCTTTTGGCCATCTTCACCCATTTTGCCCACCCTCCCATAACCACCCACCTCTGGCAACTACCAATTTGTTCTCTGTATCTATAAGTTCATTTTAAAAAATATTCCATACATAAGTGAGACCACACAGTAATTGTCTTTCTCTGTCTGACATTTCACTCAGCATAATGCCCTCAAGGTACATCCACGTTGTGGCAAATGGTAAGATTTTCTTCTTTTTCATGACTGAATAATATTCCATCATGTGTATGCATACACATATACACATACATATACACATACATATACATATACACACACACCATTATCTTTTCATCCACTGATGGATACATAGGTTGTTTCCATGTCTTCACTACTGTAAATAATGCTGCAACATACACAACACAATAATGCTGCAACACAAAAATGTAGATACATTTTTTCCAGACAGTGATTTCACTTCCTTCAGATAAATACCAAGAAATAAAATTGCAGGATCGTATAGTAGTTCTATTTTTAATTTTTTGAGGAATCTCCATACTGTTTTCCATAGTGCCTGCACCAATTTATCCATACCTTCCAACAGTATACAAGAGTTCCCTTTTCTCCATACCTTCCTACCAACAGTATACAAGGGTTCCCTTTTCTCCATATCCTAGTCAATACTTGTTATTTCTTGCCTGCCACAATTATTAAATAGCCAATCCTAAGCTACTTACTCTACACTGTTGTGCCTTTCCTGAGAAAACACCAATTTAATGGCTTTGGCCTAGGCTTTCCTCTTGTTCCTGCTTCTGCCTCCTGACCAAAACCTGATGTTTCCCTTGTGGCCCAGCATGGCATGGTGTGCTCCCTTCTTTCAGGAAATGTAAGTAATTTGCCTTCAATGGCATTAGTCTCTCTATGTCATTACTTTTGCCTTCAATGGCATTAGTCTATGTCATTACTCAGTCACCTCCATAAATCAAAATCAAGCAGGTACAAGTGAGAAAATAATTATAGAGTTACAAAATAATAATTAAAAAATTAATGAAATGGAGAAGATTCTGATAAAGAAGCTAGATAGGCACTGAATTTTGAAAGATCTTAGCCAAAAGTTTAAATGCATTCAATATTTTTGGAAGGTAAATGAGTAAAAATTAGAGAAGGTAAAGTTAAATTAGGAAAGTACTGAACCACACAAGAAACCAAAATACCTGAACTTTTCTTTTGATGGTAGCAATAGTGAATACAGCTGGGAGCATTCCACTTGTGCTTAAAGTTCAAATTCCCTAAAGCATATCTGTGGGTTCTAACAGGGCAGCACAAGCACTCATAAACGCTTTACCTGCTCTATCAGGAAAGGATACAATCTCAAATCGAGGACATGCTTGAGAATGCGAAATGGTATAGCCACTCTGGAAAACAGTTTGTTAGTTTCTTATAAAGCTAAACAGAGTCTTACCAAACAATCTAGCACTGATGTTCCTAAATATTTCTCCAATTGAGTTGAAAACTTACGTCTATCCAAAAACCTACACATAAATGTTTAGAGCAGCTTTATTTATAATCACCAAAAACTAGAAACAATCAAGCTGTCCTTTAACAGGTGAATGAATAAACCAGGACATTCAAACAATGAAGTATTATACAATAGCAAAAAGGAGCTATTGAAATAGCCACAAGAAGAAATTTTCCAGACCATATTGCTAAGTGAAAGAAGTTGGTCTAAAAAAGGTACATACTGTATGAATCAGATTATAAGATATTCTGGAAAAAGACAAAAATTATAGGGACAGTAAAAATATCAGTGGTTGCCAAAGTTTCAGGGGTGGGGAGTGAGGGAGGGATAATAGAGCACAGTGGAGTTTTAAGGCAGTTAAACAGTTCTGTATAATACTGCAATAGTGATATACAGCATTACACATTTGTCAAAACCCATAGAACTGTACAATACCAAGAATGAACCCTGATGTAAACCATGGAACATAATAATAATGTATCAATAATGGTTTATTAATTGTAACAAATGTACCTATTAAGATGTTAATAATAGGGGAAACTGTGGAAGAGGCATATGAGAAAACCACTCTGCTCAATTTTTCTGTAAACCTAAAACTCTTTAAAAATAAAGTTTATTAATAGGAAAAAGGGGAATGAAATTCTTCAAACACAAAAAATAGTTCAGGTGCTGCCAATCAAAATGAATGATAAATGTCTATTATAGCTTCGCTAAAAGCAACACTAGCAGTAATGATATCAGGAGAGATTCCCTCTAGTATAATTCATAAGCCAAAAGATCCACTATGTATAATGTGACATTGTATAAAATGTTTGCTAAAAAAATCAGAAAATATTAAGGAGGAGATAGATAATCTGGATGGCCAGCCATAAGAAAATTAATTTGATATCAAGGGATGGAACAGAAATCTCATATTCCCAAGAAATAGAATAATATTTCCAAGAGAGTAAAGACAAGGGACAACCTATCTGTTTTCCTAAATTTTTAACAACATGCATGAACCCGAGAGTTCCTCCTGTCAGGAACTGTCTTTAGCTTGCTTCTTTACTCTGGGCACCAACCAGGTAGTGTCATATCACCAGAGGCAAGCTCTAACTTGGCCATGCTTGGCATACCAGTAAGTTCCTGAGTTAAGACAAAGAGATGCATGTTGTCAGTTGTTATCTACTTACTGTTATCTACTTTTCTTCAGTTCCTTACATTCTACCATAGCTATTGGTCCACTCTCTTACACTTATACTTTAGTCTGGATCCATCATAATTATCTATTATCTTACTATAACTATCTCTGTTAACTTAAGTCCTGACTGACATACCTATATAGTTTCTTCAGTCTTTTTTTTTTTTTTTTTTTTTTTTATGCGTTACGCGGGCCTCTCACTGTTGTGGCCTCTCCCGTTGCGGAGGACAGGCTCCGGACGCGCAGGCTCAGCGGCCATGGCTCACGGGCCCAGCCGCTCCGCGGCATGTGGGATCCTCCCAGACCGGGGCACGAACCCGTGTCCCCTGCATCGGCAGGCGGACTCCCAACCACTGCGCCACCAGGGAAGCCCTCTTCAGTCTTTTAAACATTTATTAAGTGCTTCAATTCAAATTTAGCAAAGATTTACTGAGCTCCTTCAAGCTCATTTCACCCTCATAGCTACAGCTACTCTAAGCAGCTATTACTACCTCTATCTTATAGAGAAGCAAACATACACAGAGAAGTTAAATACTTTGTCTTAAGTCACCCAAATCAAATCTAAGTCTATGAACCAAATCCTATGCTCTTTCCACTCATTTTTCTCTCTCCCTATCAAACTACAAGGCACTGTCTTTGCTAGTTAGAATTTAAGGCTTTATTCCACCTCTTGACACCTGATTTTTCAAACCCTAACTAAAAAAAATTAGGTCCTCTAGACCTAATGACTCTCCCTGATCCTTCAAATCTTGCTCTAGTGTGCTCTTCTATTCCCAGCTCCTTTCTCCATATCCATCTACACAACTACTACTATATGCTAGCCATGGTGCCCTCAAGATTTCAAGAAAAATTCTGCCAATAGAATCTCCTTTTGGGGGAAAAGAGAGAAATAAGTCTTGAGAGGGCACTGTGGTCTTGTTTCAGCCTACTGTCTTCCCTTTAACAGACTATACACTGTAGCAACTATATCAGTGTACTGTAATTGGCTGCTTAATAGATTCTTTCTTGTATTACACTATAAACAACTTGAAGCCAGTGATCTGCCTGAAGCAACAATGATAACTGAAAGCACTCCCAGAGCCTCGAAGTAAATGAATATCTGCCACATCTATTATTTTTAAGGGAGAAAAAAATCTTAACGGACTTAAATTTGACTATAAAAAGCAACTTTAGTGAAAAGAGGTTGCTGCTAAAAGCTATCAGAGCACATGTGAAAATCAAAACCAATATATACTTTAGAACACAAGCTAATCACTTGATTTTTCAATAGCCAAGTTAACAAAGTAGCCCCTTATCTTGTAAGCAAATAATAATTGTCCACTATAGACACGAAGTTTGTAAAGTAACAAAATAAGACTGCATTATTTTAGTGTCCCAAGGAAGCAGTATGAGTAATGGAGCAAAAAAGCTTTGTGTGATCTTGAGCCTTTCTGAAACTCATTTTGTTTCATCTGCAATAGGGACAGGATTGCTGAAAGAATTAAATAAGATCATAAAGTTCTTAGCACATGTTTTTTATATAGTGAGAACTCAAATTGTTCTATCTTCTTCTTATTATTTATTATGTCCTTAATCTTTGTTTCTTCACTTACAACATTAAAATCACTACCATACAGGGTAGTTGTGAGAATTAAGTACATTGCTTGGCACATAACAGGTACTTATGAAAGTCCCTCATTCCCATCCCTTTAGGATTATTGGGGGAATGAGGCAAAATTCAACAAAATAAGATAACTTTATTTATAAAGCCCTGGGTTGGGAGAAAAACACACCACGAATTGTGTGTTTGCTTTTGGGAGGGGGGATTCCGGTGAGGAGAAAAGAAGAAAAAGAGATAACATTTTATTATAATATAATGCAGGCCGTCATTTAATCACATAACGAAGTCATGATTTCATAATGATTTGAAATAATGATTTATAATAATCATTAAGGTACAAGGTTAAACGTAGTTAAAAAACACTCAGGGACTAGTACATTGTCTAAAGTAAAACAAAAAATTTCAGTGGGAACTAAATATAAACACAAGAAATTTAATCATTAATTAGTGAGACATTTTAGAAGCAACTTCACAAACAGTCTCATTATTTCATCGTCCTATAAAACCAAAACAACATTTTGAACTGGAGTTTAAAATATGAATTAACAGGAACCTACTGTTGTGATGCCTCATTCTGTTCTAAATTTTGCATTCTTCTGAAAGAAATACATGTGTACTAGACATAAGAAAATAAACATTTCAGTTTCCTTACCTGTTGTGTTCCATCTGCACTTACAATAGGGGCAGATAGGAGAGAAATATCACTACTTAAAATCTGAGTGGTATCCAGTAGTGGTGGATGTTCTGCCATTATCAATAAGACATTAATATACCGGATAACCCTCCAACTCTGAAAAACAAAAATACATAGCCATTTGTGTGTACATTGTTAAAAATATATTAAAATATAATACATTCAAGATAAAGATATATTCTTGTCAAAGGAAATTTTACAATACTCTGTTGACAGCTTTTTTCTGTCAATGGATCATTTAAGGAAATATATTTCTTATTTACCAGCTGTCTGTCAATGCAGACAGCAAACCAAGATACACATCAGGAGCTTCTATTTAAATTCCATGTCTGGGGACTTACCTGGTGGCAAGTGGTTAAGAATCCGCCTGCCAATGCAGGGGACACAGGTTCAAGCCGTGGTCCAGGAAGATCCCACGTGCTGCAGAGCAACTGAGCCCGTGCGCCACAACTACTGAGCCTGCGCTCTAGAGCTCGAGCCACAACTACTGAAGCCCGCATACCTAGAGTCTGTGCTCCGCAACAAGAGAAGTCACCGCAATGAGAAGCCCGCCCACCACAACGAAGAGTAGCCCCCGCTCGCCACAACTAGAGAAAGCCTGTACGCAGCCATGAAAACCCAACACAGCCAAAAATAAAAATGAATAAATTCCATGTCTGTCTGTCTCTCTATCCCTTCCACCTCTGTATAATATTTATTTAATTTAACCACCACTACTTTAGCTAAACAGTGGGATAGGAACTAAAATGCAATGATTGAATGAGGCAACTCCATCACTGATGTTTTAATCTGAGCTGAGAAGGTGTTTGTGAAGGCCCAGTTTCCCCTCATCACCCTACCAGTCTCTAGGAACTCACAAGAATTATAATTTTTCACTGATTCCTCAAACAGCAAAATTTGAAAAATTTGCTCAGGATAAGAAAAAGAATCTTCAAGTTTTAAGCGTTAAGCTCTGGCTTTGGTCTTCTGTCATTCTGGTTTTATTATTTTTTTCTAAATACTCTACAATAAGCCAAATCATTTCAGTGATACAAGCACATACACTTAGAACTCTTTAACTGTATATACATTATCACTTATATAAAAAGTAAAAGATTTGATATAAGCAATATTAGTCTACCATATATAACATCAACCATTAAAACATCAGTAAATTACAAGTCAAAATGAGTACAACTGAGCTCAATCATAAATTTTATCAAATCTATACTGAAAGACAAAATAACAATCATTTTTGGATGCTTGCCGCATTCTACAATTCAGCAGTGTCAAAATGTTTAACTTTTATAAGACATTAAATTCATGCTATTTATTTAAAAATCCTGAATCTTTGCAGAAAACTTTCATATAAGTTGATTTAACCTAAAAACAGTTTTCTATTTAGATATATAAACACTGTTTTGTTTTGTTTTGTTTTGCGATATGCGGGCCTCTCACTGTTGTGGCCTCTTCTGTTGCGGAGCACAGGCTCCAGACCTGCAGGCTCAGCGGCCATGGCTCATGGGCCCAGCCGCTCCGCGGCATGTGGGATCTTCCTGGACTGGGGCACGAACCCGTGTCCCCTGCATCAGCAGGTGGACTCTCAACCACTGTGCTACCAGGGAAGCCCAACGCTATTTTAAGATTAAAAAAAATATTCAATACAGGTATCTACTTCAAGATTTTATACTTAAAACTATAGTATGGAACATTTTATATTATTTAGCTATCTCATAAAAATGCATGCCATTTAAACATAACATATATATAAATATTTATATAATAAATACATATGATATAAACACATGTATGTTCTATATATACAGTATATAAACATTTTTATAGACATATATAAATGAAGGAGCAAATCTAAATTCTGGCTTAATCTGTATTGCTATATTTCTTAAAGTCCAACAAAATCATTGAGTACCTTAAATCATGTCAAATAATTTGACTCTGTGGAACACACAAAGGATTATATATAAGATGGGAAAGAGTCAATGTATTTTCCCTCTTGCATGTCATAAGATTTAGTTCAAGAAGAAACATTTTAGGAAGCTAACTCAGGATTAACCAGAGAAAGTTTATAAGTAATTTACCTTTTAAAATTAATAAATTAAAAAAATAACCACTGAGAATTTTTCTTTTGTCATTGTATCCTAATATTTTATTTAATATGCTTAGTTAAAACTGCAAGCCACCATTATTACAAAAATTTTAGAATGTAATGCTGAAGATACAACCATAATTTGGTTTCAAGAGGTGGACTGGAAGCTTTACAAATAAAAATAGAAATTTCTTCTGAATCTCCCGTTAATTCCAGTGGTATTATACAACGAATCTGAAGCCATATGCTGTGTTTTAATATTATCATTCCATTTAAGGTGTTATCTCTGATTTTACTCTCTTCAAAGCTATAACATCGTTTCATTTATGAACTGCCTTCTTTTATGGCCATATTCATCACACTACATGCAAAGTAGCTGGTTTTATTTCAGCTTGCAAATTGGAAACTTCAGTCATGCAACTAAAATGTTGCATTTAGAAACCTAAAAATTCCTTTCATTCCTGCATAGAGAACACTGTCAGCTTCTTCTTTCAATCAATTTCTTCTAATTTTGTTACTACTAAGTTCCTATGTTCTCATCTTATCTTGTGACCACAAATACCCACTTGTTTTTATGCATCTATTTTTGCTTGTTTTTTTAATAATATAATATTTGATATGTGCAAAAAAGGGGAGAAGTGATTTGTTCCATTTGCTAATTTCCATGGAATACATATTCCTCCATGCCCCATTTCAAGCCATCATGGTTTAAAAATCGATCTGAAAATGCCTGAGTTTTTAGCAATCAACTTTTGTATACAAGTACAAGATGGCTCCAGCATATCTGTTTATATCTATATCTATATATCAATATTTGACCATCTATGTGGTAATAATACAATAAAATATTAACATTTGGGGAGTCCGTGTGAAGAATAGCTGGATATCTTTGTACTATTCTTGCAAATTTTCTATTAGTCAGAATTCTAACTAATGTCAAATTAAACAATGTTTAAAAAATTGATGCCAAGTAGACTGTATGCATATCTGAATGCAAAAAGTAAGACAAAAAAGCTTCTAGAGATAACACAAAAGAATATCTTCATAACTGTGACACAGAGAAAGATTTTTTACACAGGGTATAAATTATGTTTCTTAAATCATAAAGGAAAAGAATGACATATTGAACTTCATGAAAATTAAGAACTATGATTCATTTAAAAAATCTTTAAGAGAATGAAAATGCAAGCCACAGACTGAAAAATATTTACAACACATATAATTGGAAAAGAGGACATATTTCGTATATATACAGGCCTCCTACAAATTGAGTTTTTAAAAAATAGAAAAATGAGATGAGACTTGAATGTGCTCTTCACAAAAGCAGAAATTCAAGAGACCAATAAACATATGAGAAGATTCTCAAGTTCATTATTTATTAGGAAAAAGCTAATTAAAATCATAATGAAATACCACCATATACTAGGATAGTAAAAATGGAAAAGACTGACAATATCAAGTATTAGTGAGGCTACAGAGCAACTAGCACACTCATATGGAATGTGAAAACTCATAAAATCACTTTGGAAACCAGTTTGATACTACCTACCAAAATTGAACATATAAATATTCTATGACCCCGTCATGATCCAGCTATTAGACTCCTGGTATATACCAAAAAGAAATGCATGCACATGCACACCAAAAGATAAGTACAAGAAGGGATGTATAGCAGCATTATTCTTTAATAGCCCCAAATTGTAAATAAGCTAAATGTCCCACAACAGTAAATGGTAAACTGTATCTGATTCACCCAATGGACTACTATACAGCAATGAAAATTAATGAAGTAGTAATATAGAGAACAATACAAATAAATTTCACAAATACAATGTGAGTGAAAAACACACAGAAGAGTACAAACTGCACCATTTTATTTATAGAAAGTTTAAAAACCAATAAAATTTGTCTGTGGTATTAAAAATCATGTAGTGATTGCCTTTGGAAAGGAAGAAAGGATGGGGACTGGGAGGGGCGTGAAGGTAATTTTTTGGGTGCTGGCACTGTTCTACGTCTTGACCTGGGAGGCTGTTGTATGGTAACTACTAGTGTATTATAAACTGAACTGTACACTAAGTATGTACTTCTCTGCATATACTTCAATAAAATTTTTTAAAGGTAAAATGAACATACGATCATCCCAACTGATGCAGAAAAAGCATCTGACAAGATTCAACATCCTTTCATGATAAAAACACTTAACAAACTAGAAATAGAAGGAAACTACTTCAACATAATAAATGCCACATATGAAAAGCCCACAGCTAACACCATACTCAGTGGTGAAAGACTGAAAGCTTTTCCTCTAATCGGGAACAAGGCTAGAATGCCCACTCTCACCACATCTATTCACAGTATTAGACATAGTAATAGACACAGTATTAGACATTAGACATAGGCAGAGCAATTAAGCATGAAAAAGAAATAAAAGGCATACAAACTGGGAATAAATAAGTAAAACTATCTTTGTTCACAGATGACAGGATCTTACATGTAGAAAACCCTAAAGGTTTTTAAAAAACTATTAGAACTAATAAACAAATTCACTAAAAATGCATGATACAAAATCAATGCACAAAAATCAGTTGCATTTCTATACACCAACTGAAACGATCTGAAATCTGTTCCATTTACAATAGCATTAAAAAGAATAAAATACTTAGGAATAAATCTAACCAAAGAAAACAAAGATTTGTATACTGAAATCCATGAAATATTGCTAAAAGAAATTAAAGAGGACACAAATAAATGGAAAGACATCCTGTGTTCATAGTTGGAAGACTTAATATTGTTATGATTCTATGATACCCAAAGCAATCTACAGATTGAATACAATCCCTATCAAAATCTCAATAGCATTTTTTTTAGAAATAGAAAAATCATTCTAAAATTCATATACAATCTGGGACTTCCCTGGTGGTCCAGTGGTAAAGAATCTGCCTTCCAATGCAGGGGACACGGGTTCGATCCCTGGTCGGGTAACTAAGATCCCACATGCCGCGGGGCAATTAAGCCTGCGTGCCACAACTACTGAGCTCTCGCGCCTCAACGAGAGACCCCGAGTGCCGCAAACTACAGAGCCCATGTGCTCTGGACCCCGCGAGCCACAACTAGAGAGAAGCCCGGCACCACAACAAAGACCCCGAGTGCTGCAATGAAGACCCCACACAGCCAAAAAAAAATTAAAAGAATAAAATAAACATTAAAAATAAAATGAAATAGGACTTCCCTGGTGGCGCAGTGGTTAAGAATCTGTCTGCCAACGCAGGGGTCACAGGTTCGAGACCTGATCCAGGAAGATCCCACATGCCACAGAGCAACTAAGCCTGCATGCCGCAACTACTGAGCCTGTGCTCTAGAGCCTGTGAGCCACAACTACTGAGCCCATGTGCCACAACTACTGAAGCCCTCACGCTTAGAGCCCGTGCTCCACAACAAGAGAAGCCACCACGAGAAGCCCGTGCACAACGAAGAGTAGCCCCCACTCACAACTAGAGAAAGCCCACGCACAGCAACAAAGACCCAATGCAGTCAAAAATAAATAAATTAATTTAAAAAAATAAAAATAAAAAAATAAAAATGCATTTCAAAGTTGCAGACATCAGTATACTTTACCCCTAAACACCTCAGGCATGTTTCAGTAACTACTATTCAGTATTTAACTCTTTTTTGAAGGCAAAATTTACATATGATGAAATACACAAATCTAAAGTATGCCATCCTGTGAGATTTCTTGAAATGAATTCTACTACTATGAGTACCTAAGCATCTGAAGTCCCACTGCTGCTCTAAGACCATAGCTTTCAAACTTTGGCATGTATCAGAATCACCTGCAGGGTTTATTAAAACAGACTGTTGGGCTCTACACCTAGTCTGTTTCAATAGGTGTGGTATAGGGCCCAACAATTCACGTTTCTAATAAGTTCCCAGGTTAAGCTGATGCTGCTAGTCCCATGACCATACAGATTACAGATGTAAAACTAATTTTCACTAAGTATTAACTGACAATGAAGGAGTCAGGGTGATAACAATGTAAAGAATACTTCATCCTTGAAGGGCCCAGCCCAGATGTGAATACATTCTTGTTCTTCAACTAGAAATAGATAAAAATAGTTTCCTTAAGGAGAAGAAAGTATTTGTAAGTAATCAAGTTTAATGAGGCCTTTGAAGTTGCCTTTGGATATTTCAGCCAAATCAACAGCCTATGAGCCAAATCAATTTTTCTCTCAGACTGAAACTGCTATTTCCTACAGGTTAAAACACACACACACACACACACACACACACACACACACGTTCAAATGTTCCTAGGAAATGGCATCAAGCACATATAATGTGCTAACTACTATAGATTTAAAAAATAGCTTTATTTTGGTATAACCGACACTTTTTTTTTTTTCTGTATGCGGGCCTCTCACTGTTGTGGCCTCTCCCGTTGCAGAGCACAGGCTCCGGACACGCAGGCTCAGCGGCCATGGCTCACGAGCCTAGCCGCTCCGCAGCATGTGGGATCTTCCCAGACCAGGGCACGAACCCGTGTCCCCTACATTGGCAGGCGGACTCTCAACCACTGCGCCACCAGGGAAGCCCAACTAACACATATTAGATAACACATTTAAAGTATACAACTTAATGAATTCTGACACATGAATACACTGATGAAACCACTACTATGATCAAGATAATTAACCTACCCATCACCTCCCAAATTTTCCTACTATCTATTTAAAATCCCAGGCTTTGCATTTCCATAATGACTAATGATGTTCAACACGTTTTCATGTGCTTATCTGCCCTCTGTATAGCTTTCTGGCTAAGCATCTGGTCAATACTTTTGCTCATTTTGTTACTGGATTGTTTTTTCTTATTACTCAGTTTTGATAGCGCTTTAATATACTTGGGTTACTAGTCCTTTATCAAGTTAAGTGATTGGCAAATATTTTCTCCCAGTCTATGGCTTGTCTCTGCATTCTCCTACCAATGTCTTTTGAGGAGAAGTTTTAATTATGACAAATCCAAGAGATTAATTTGTTATTTTATGGATGGTGCTTTTGGAGTTCTATCTATGAGATCCTTGTCGAATCAAAGGTCACAAAGATTTTCTCCTAAGTTTTCTTCAAGAAATTTTAAAGCTTTAGGGTTTACATTCTATCTGCTCTATCAATTGTTGAGAGAGGGGTATTAGAACCTCTGCTAAATTTCTTATTTGTATATTTCTCTTTGCAGTTTTATCATGTATAAAAATTTAGGATTGCGTCTTCTTCATGAATTAATCCCTTTATTATTACAAAATGACCCTTCTGTCCCTGGTAATCTTTGCTCTGAAATCTACCTTCTGATCTAATACAGTTATTCCAGCTTTCTTTTGGATAGTGTTAGCATGGTATATGTTCAAACCTTTTATTTTTAACTTACGTGTGTCTTTATATTTAAAGTGGGTTTCTTGTGGGTGTCATATACTTGGGTATTGACTTTTAAAAAATTGAATCCAATGATCTCTGTCTTTTAATTATAGTGTTTAGATCGTTTATGAGTGAGTATTGATATAGTTGGGTTTAAATCTACCATCTTGCTATTTGTTTTCTATTTGTCCCATGTGTTCTTCATTCCTCTTTTCCTCTTTATCTGCTTTGTCTTCGATTATTTCTTATTATATCGTTTTATATCCCCATTGGCTTTATAGACTATAATCCTTTATTACTTTAGTGGTTGCTTTAGGGTTTATAATATGCACTTTAACTTATCACAGTCTAATGTTTCACAGTCTAACTTATCACAGTTTAACTTACTATTTCAGGTATAAGTATCAGAACCTTAACAACAATATATCTGCCCTTTCTCCCCTTCCTTGTGCTATTATTATCATATATTTTACTTTTACATATGTTACAAACTCCACAGTCGTTATCATTATCATGTTAAACAGTCAACTGTCCTTTGAAATTACCTAAATAATAATAGTTTTAAAATCTTATACATTTACCCATGTAGTTATCATTTCCTCAGGCCCAGGTATCCATATGGTTTAATTTTCCTCTGCTTGAAGGACTCCATTTAACATGTCATTTAGTACAGGACTGAAGGTAAAACTATTTCAGCTGTTGCATGTCTGAAAAGTCATTACTTTGCTTCTGAAAGATATTTTTGTTGGGTAAAGAATCCTACGTTGACACGTTTTTCTTTTAGTGTTTTAAAGATATTGCTACATTACCTTCTAATTTACATTGCTCCTGATGAGCAATCTATTACTTTTACCTTTGTCCTGTATTAATGTTAGCTGCTTTAGATTTTTTCCTCTTTATCATTGTTTTAAGTGATTTAATTATGATGTTCCTTGGAGACATTTATCTTTCTTGTGCTTATCATGCTTCTTAGTTTATAGTCTTTATCAAATTCAGAAAAATTTTGGCCACTATTTCTTCAAATATTTTTTCAGTTCACCTTTTTAAACAATTCTCTTTTCTCTGTATGTATCATTTTCGACAGTTTCTATTGCTATGTCTTCACATCCAATAATCTTTTCTTTGGCAATGTCTAACATGCCATTAAGCCCATCCAATGTATCTTGTCTCTGACACTGTAATTATAATCTATAGGATACTTCTACATAACATGTTCAATCTTTCCTCTAGCTTCTCCAACATACTGAATACAAACGTAACTGTTTTAATGTTCCTATTAATTCATCATCAATGTCACTTTGCGGCCAGTTTCAAGTGGCTGATTTTTCTCCTCATTGTGGTTTGTATTATTCTGCTTCTTTGCAAGCTTACTAGTTTTGACTGAATGTCAGTCACTGTAAATTTTCCCTTCTTGGCTGCTGGATATTTCTGTATTCCTATAACTATTCTTGAGCTTTGCTATGAGATGTGGCTAAGTGACTTGGAAACAGTTTGATCCTTTGGGGTCTTGCTTTAGGCAAGAACAAAGTTATATTCTGGCGTTAGGCAGGAACACAGCTACATTTAGTCTAGGGTTAATTTTTCCCCACCACTGAGCCAAGACCCTCCAGAGTACTCTACCAAATGCCCTGAGAATTATGAGGCTTTCTACTCTGGCTGGTGGGAACAGGCACTATTTCTGGCCTTGTATAAGCTTGGACACTGTTTTATTTAATATATAATCCTTTTAGGTGACTCTCTAGCCCTGGGTAGTTTCCTCACAGGTATGCACTTATCAGTACTGTGCTAAATACTCAAGGGGGACCTTCTTCAGATCATTGAGGTCCTTTTTATGTTTAGTGCTCTCTTCTCTGGTACTTGGATCTGTACACTCTATTATTCTCTTTGGACTGCCAGCTTCATCTCAACCCAGGGAGATGGGACCTACTTGGGACACACCTCCCTGTGCCCTGGGAACTTCCTCCAGGCAATAAGCAGAGCCAATCTTAGGGCTCATGTTTTCCCTCTTCCGCTTCATGATATCTAACATCTTGAGTGCTACTGTTTCATGTGTTTTTTTTTCTAGGTTTTTTTTTTTAGTTGTTTCAGATAGAAGAGTAAGTTTAGTCCCTTTTACTCCATCTTGACAGGGAACTGAATTCACTACTCTTAATTTTTAATGTACGCAATAGGCAGTAGAAAGGTAAATGAATTTATCACAAGTAGAACACAAACGGCAATGCTTTAAAAGCAAGATTTTTTTAAAAAGTATGGTCTGGGTTCACCAATGGAAGCCAACGTGCTCTTGATATACCCTTAACTGAAAGAAAAATCAATATTCTCTTTACAAATATTTTGAGAAAATGACATGCACTTTCTTAGATTTCTGCATAAGACTAAGTATTACTTACCAGCAACTTACAGAGTGAGTTCTTATTTACTAAAAAAAATGTGTTATCTATAAACTAAAATTAATATGTTTCTGGAGATTAGTTGGGCCTCTGATTCAGGATTCTACTAAGACATTTGGCTGCCATGCAACAGACAGAATTACCACAATTTAGGGGAAGGATACTTTGTTATCCGTTTATCTATTATCAGTGCTCTCTTCAATTAGTTCTGGCTTTTGCAGTGTCTTCAACTGGTCATGGTTTTAAATCTAATAGCTTTTATTTAGCAATTACTACATGTTTATCTTATCATTCTCATATTTAATTTAGTTTTCGGAGATGGCTGATTGATTAACCCTATAGTCCAATGGTGCATATGTTAACAATATTTTTGGCTTATCACTCTATCCTTGTTGCTAAAGTAGGTATATTCATAAACTTGCCTATTTGGCTTATATGGTGACATTTCATAAGCAATGTGCTGCTTATGAATTTATATTAAATAACTTACAACATATTTTCTCTCTCTTTTTTTTTTTTTTTTTGCTGTACGCGGCCCTCTCACTGTGGTGGCCTCTCCCTTTGCGGAGCACAGGCTCCGGACGTGCAGGCTCAGCGGCCATGGCTCACGGGCCCAGCTGCTCCGCGGCATGTGGGATCTTCCCGGACTGGGGCATGAACCTGTGTCCCCTGCATCGGCAGGCAGACTCTCAACCACTGCGCCACCAGGGAAGCCACAACATATTTTCTAAGTGCAACAACATATTTTTATATAGAGAGCAGGATTATAGGGCATGGTTCTGTAATATAATAGGTTGAACCACATGAAATTGCCACTTAAGGTCAGAAACATTAAAGTAACAATTTCATATGGTTTAATCTAATAAAATCAAATATATATACTCATTTTCTTAAACTGTAAATGGCAATTTATATAGATTGTCAGCAACGTATTCACTATAACTTATTTATCTTGCTCTTCTCCAATTCCTTGTTCACTGAAAAGGAAAGGTGAAAGTGGGTAGGATGGGTGGGCCTCAGTCTTTTAACCCTCTTAATTGAACAGAGGTGTAAAATAAGGGTTGGGAGTTTGAGGGCCATTGCCATTATTCTCCTTAGTCAGATATACTAAATATACCTTAATTTAATAAGCAGTCAGGAGATACAGCTCCAGCCCCCCCACTAAGAAATCACACCTTAATACTAACATGGAAACCTGATTAAAATAAGACTTCAAACACAATCTTGATGAAAAAGACATCACAAAGATATTTCCACTCAGGAAACTATGGGAAAAGAGAGCAGGAATTCTTCCAAGAAATCAACCCCAATCTGTTAAAAGACAGATAATGTGCACATAAATAAGACCAATACATTTTTTTTTTTTAAGTACAGTCAGCCCTCCATATCTGTAGGTGCAGATCATGTGGATATTCGACTCTATTGTATTACATCATTTAATATAAGAGACCTGAGCATCTGCGGGGGTCCTGGAACCAATCCTCTGCAGATGTTGAGAGACAACTGTACTTCTTAAATCCCATCTTACAGCTCCTAGCTGTCTAGTGCTATTTTCAGAGCACTTGGGTTACCTTTAGAGCACAACGTAATTACATCTGGGACAATTCTATTTTCATCTACAAATATTTTATTGCCCTTTTGTAAAATACTAGCTTATATATTTAGATTATTCACTTTGCTTTTTCAGAGTTTCAGATTCTTGGTTATGTCTATCAGAATCACTTTGGGTTTAAGACCAAAAAACAGCAGCCTCTGAATATTTTCTGAACAAAGTAACACCTTAGCATCTAGGTTTACAACCAAAAGGTTTGAATTCCTCTGTAAAAGCTGTATTACTAACTTCACCATATTTAACATGTTTCCTTCATTAGTTTCTCCCCAATAGAGAATTTTATCATAAGATATAATAAGAAAATCAAGAAATATTTCTGTATTTTCCATGAGAAGTAAGATCTGTCTGTAGAACCCAGTATTTTAATGTTGTCCTTTCTGAGATAACCATATTCTTTGTTTATAAATCTACAACTATGGCTGAGCTAAAAATTATTGCCTAAATATGCTAATCTTTCCTCATCTTATCTTTAAAAAATCTTCCTTTTCTTTGTCTTCAGTTTAAGCTAACATCCCTCCTGAAATTTACTACCAATTTTCCTAAAATATTAGGTTCTAATATTAAAAGGGGAGATCAAAATATCCAGGCATATGAGACTTGAAAACAACTATAATCAAAATTACAATTTTATATTTGGAAAAGAAAATTGCTTTTATAATAGAAATTCATAAAATAAAGTATACTAAAATTGTCCTGGTTGGCAGATATGGTTATATAAAGGTTGAGAATCACTAGTCTACAATTCTCACTTCTTTAACATGCTGTAACACAGCTTCAGACCCAACACTAAACTGAAATTGCTCTCTTTAAAAGCACCAATGATTTCAGATACTAACTGGGAAGGTTTTGAGTGAAAGGATGTGCTGTTAAAAATCACACAGGGAAACAGACATAAATCAAGGCCGGCCAACTAGAAGGTATGGTTCTAACAAGGACTAGTCACAATCACCAAATCCAAACCATCTTTTCTTTTATTGTTTGTTACATCACGAAAGTTGCATGTTTTACACTTAAAAACATATGTACAGACATTATCTTTAACTCCTGCCCCATTCCAACTCCCATTTCCAGAGCAACCACTGTAGAATGTACCCTTTCAGATGTTTGCTCTGCACTTATATATGTATGAGGTTTAGGGGAGTGGTTTAAATAAAATTGCATGTACTGGTCAGTGTCTTGTTTTCTCATGCAAAATATCTTAAGAGTTTCCTAAAGAAGTACATCTGTAGTTACTTCATTCTTTTTCATGGCTGTCTAATATTCTATGAGGGCATACTATAATTTATTCTAATGATGAACACAAAATGCTTTCATTTTTCTTCATATATTTCTCCCTCCACAAGGAACAATCATGTAATATTCTCTATGACCCTATGATAGTATTTCTGTATTATAGATACACAGAAATGAAACTTCTGGCTTAGAAGTATGCATTTTCAAAATTGACAGAAACAGGGACTTCCCTGGTGGCACAGTGGTTAAGAATCCGCCTGCCAATGCAGGGGACATGGGTTCGATCCCTGGTCCAGGAAGATCCTACATGCCGCGGAGCAACTAAGGCCATGTGCCACAACTACTGAGCCTGTGCTCTAGAGCCCGCGAGCCACAGCTACTGAAGCCCACGCGCCTAGAGGTGCTCTGCAACAAGAGAAGCCACTGGAATGAGAAGCCCACGCACTGCAACCAAGAGTAGCCCCCGCTCTCAGCAACTAGAGAAAGCCCGCGCGCAGCCGCAAAGACCCAACACAGCCAAAAATAAATTAATTAATTAAAAAAATTTTTGACAGATACAGCTAAACTTTTACCCTAAAAATATGAAGCTGTTTATACTCTGTTCAATAGTTTATGAGTGCCTACTTTCCAATTTGACACCTACTAAGGTTTTCCAATTTTTGCCAATTTTATTAGCAAAGATTAAAAAAAATCATATCTCGATGTTTTCAATCTCTTACTACTGGTGTGTTTGAGCATCTCTTCAAAACTTTATAGGCTATATTTCTACTTCTATGAATTTCTGTACATTCTTTCTCATTTTCTACCAGGTTGACTTGGTTAATTTGTAGGCACACCTTATATACTCTGAATATTAACTTTGTCTACTATATGTCAAATATTTTATCCCAATCTATTGCTTGCCTTTTTAAAAATGGCATCTAAGTTTGACGCCTTATTTGAAAAGGCTATCACTACACTGACACTTTTTTTACATTCACTTCTTCCAAAATTTTTGCCATTTTATTTTTTTACTTATATTTAGTCCAACTGGAACTTAGTTTTGAGAGTGCCACAAAGTGAGTACCTAATTATCCTTACCTCAACTGGACAGCCAATTGTCCCCCATCACTTATAGACTAGCTCTTCCATTACTCACTTGTTAATCACACAATAAATTCTTCTGTAACCATGGAGCTCCTCCTGAATTCCTTATTCTGTTCCTTTGATCAACATGCTCATTCCTACTCCAAATTCTTATTAGTTTAATAATTATAATTGTACAGTATGTTTTAATCTTTGATGGGTAAGTTCCCCTTTGTTATGCTTCTTTCTGAAATTTATCTGGCCATTCTTGTGCATTTTTCCTTCTCAAAACTTGAAACATCAGTTTGTCAAATTTCATTTTAAAAATCCTGTTGGATTTCTAATTAGGATTACACTGACTGTATTAATTTGGTGAGAACTGCCAATTTTATAGTATTAAGTTCTCACATTCAGGAATATACTATTCCTCCATTCATTCAGATTTCTTGTAGTTTTCTTCAGATGGTGCTGCATATTTTTAAAATTTCTCAAGTATTTTATAATTTAGGCTTCTACTTTTCTTACTGTTTTTCATAGTTGGTTATTGCTAGTGTGTAAGAAAGCTAATGAATCTTCTAAATTTATCTCATAGCCAGTGGGTTTACTGAAATCTCTTTTTGACTCAAATCATTTTCTGTTGCCTGTCTTGTCTAAGTAGATAATCATATCAACTGCAACTAGTAACAGTGATATATTCCACCTCATTCCCAATCCCCATTATTTCGAGATTAATTATTTTTCTTGTTTCTTAACACACTGGCTAAGACTTTGACCAACGTTCCTATCTTTTAATGAAAGTACTTCTAACATTTCATTATGACATTTAATACAGGTTTCTGGTAGAGACCCTTTATAAGATTATTTCTTGTTGATGAAGAGTTGTCAGGGATAACTGAATTTTAGAAAATTATTTTTGTTTTTAGCACCAAAGAGATATAAACATACAGTTTTCCCCCTTTAACCTATTAGTATAGTGAATTACATTAATATGCTTCCTAATGCTGAATCAATATTATACTCCTGGAATTCAACGTATCAGAACTGGTATGATTTAATAATTCAAAGCCAGGCTCTGGAGTCAGAAAGCCTGGGTTCAAATCCCAAATCTTTCACTAACTAGTTGTATGATTTTAGGTGTGTTATTTAACTTCTCTGTGCTCCAGTTTCCTAATCTTTAAAATGATGACAATAATAGCTACCTCAGAGAGTTGTTTTAAGGATTAAGTAAACTCATACGTGAAAAGTTGTTTAGAATAGTACACAGAACATAGAAAGCATTTAATATATGCTAATTATTATCATTTACTGAGTGCCTCATATCTGCCAGCCGTAAGGTATGCGGCATTGCAGGAGTCAGCAAACTAAGACCCGTGCACTGAATCTGGCCTCCTGCCTGCTTTTATAAATAAAGTTTTATGGGAACACAGTTATACCCAATGTTTATAATTATCTATGGTTATTTTTATGCTCCTACACCACAGTTAAGTAGTTGCAACAGAGTCCATATGGCCACAAAGCTTAAAATATTTGCTATCTGCTCCTTTACAGAAAAAAAAAAACAAACAGAAAAAAAACAAAAAAAACCCCTGCTGACCCGAGAAGTATTGCTCAAAATCGAGGAGTTCATAGTCTAATAGATGAGACAGGCAAGTAAAAACATATATATGCTACAGTATGTTATATACACAGTCATATTATGAGCATATTATGGAAACCTATGGCAGTTCAGTACTAAACTATAGGAAGGATTCACACAAGGGATGAAAGACAAGAGGTATTTTATTTACTTTTAATTATTTTAAAATATGTATTTGTTTACATGTCTTTATCTCTCATCGTACTGTGTGAATTGCTAGAGGAAAAGGAATATGACATTCATTTTTGTGACATTCATATTCTAAGTATCTACGACATTTAAGGTTTTTAACAAATGACAGATGAATAAATAAATGAATGGTGAAAGGAAGAATTTAGATACCTGGGTAACAATGATTAGAAATGTCTTTTAAAATTCTACATATAAATATCCTATGGCAAGTATTTTACTTGCCATGTTAAATGGGCTCTTTCTTTTAATCCCTATAGCAGCTAATTCTAGGAGATAGATCCTATATTACCCCTCTTTAAAGTGAAGAAAGTAAGGCTCCTTGAGGTAAAAGCAATGTGCTCAAGTTTATATACAGCCAGTAAGGGAAGAAGCCAACAAACAAACCTTTATCTGCCTCATGTAAGACATGCTCTTTATACGACAAAGTTGGGAAGTGGTGGGAAATAGATACAGTCACAGGATACCAACAGAGTATAAACTCTAAAATAGAGATAGAAGATATTATAATTGATGCAGCAGGAACTGTAGTGTGGTTTTAACTTCTAAAACTGAGCGATGATTTGAATAAATTCATATTTTTAAAATATTAGTCTGGAAGCAGCCTGAAGATGAACTAGAGGAACAGTTGCCTGTACATTTTATCCAAAGTCTCCTCTATCACACACATTAGATCAGTTTTGGTCAGGTTCAAGCAATCGACAAAAAAATAAAATTGCTAGCATACTATGGCATTTGAGGAATAATGATTTATCTACTAATCTGAAGTATTGGAAATAGCTAGTCCTAACATGGAAGAAACAAAAGTATATTTCATTAACTAAAATGTAAGGAAAAAGTATATACTGCAAATGAAAATACTACATAGAAAAAAATCAAGTCTTAAGAATGAAACTGTAACTGAGAATGGCTGTCAGGAAAAAGACTCACAGTCTTAGAGAATGAACTTAGGGTTACCACGAGGGGAAGGGTGGGGGGGAGGGATAGACTGGGAGTTTGGGATTGACATGTACACACTGCTATATTTAAAATAGATAACCAACAAGGACCAATGTATAGCACAGGGAACTCTGCTCAATACTCAGTAATAACCCAAATGGGAAAAGAATTTGAAAAAGAGTAGATACATGTATATGTATAACTGAATCACTCTGCTGTACACCTGAAATTAATACAACATTGTTAATCAACTATACTCCAATATAAAATAAAAGTTAAAAAAAAAAAACGTCTTTGGAAAACAAAAAAGAATGGCTGTTACAAGCAAACCAAAAGAATCTAGAAAATGTAAACATAATGAAATCAGAAATTATAAATTATGTTTTCACTTTTATTTTTATTTAAGCCAATCTTAAGAGAAACTGATTTTGAAGTAAATGAAATGACTACTCCTTCAAGCTAGATCTCAACATAAGTACATAGTTGTTGTATATGACATCTATTTCTGCAAAAGAAAGCATATAATTACTTTTTAAAGAAAAGTCTTAACTGTGCTTTAAAATGTACTTAAACATCTGTTTAGAACCCCCAGAGAAGTAGGAAGATTTTTTTTCTCCTTACTGGGGAATTGGATTTCACTAAGAAATCACTTAAATTGTTTAAATTATTGTTCAAAAATATATTAAAATGTGGATTCTGAAGAAGGAAAACAGAAAACAGTAACTTTCAGACACTTCTGATAGAGGCTGATTAACACAACCTAATTTATCAAATTTAGATAACCTTTACACTAAGGTTTATGTCAAAGTACACATCATACTTACTCTGTCTTTCTAACAATTAGCACATAAGCAATCTCAAGAAGTGAGGGAGGAAGAGAGATGGAAGTCAATCAGAAGTAATAGTTTCATCTGTAAAATGAGAGTACCACCACATATCTGGCAAGTCTATATGGGATTTAAAAAAAAACAATCAAGTTTCCAATGAGAGTTCAAGTGGATCTTATTACTATAGATAAACAGTCTTCTACTTGAAAAAAAGAAAACTATAAGGAATTCACTTCTGCATATTTTTATCCCACTGTGGAAAGACTAGCTGAATTTCCTTGGAATGAAGATCAGTATTCTCTTGCAAAGAAGAACAGAGGCACTGGATACCGACCACACTGAAAGATTAATAAGAATGGAAAGAAGGCTTTTAAAATGTGCATTCTCTTTGCCAAGAAGGCAGTTAAAACTTTTGAGTAAACTAAATGTTTATTGGAATACTATATTTACAGAAGTTTGGAGGGTAAAACTTGAACTCATGATTTCTGGTCTTACTAAAAAACGGCTGCACTGCTTCCAATGTAGTAGCAATAATGTAAACACATATGGTACTTTAATATTGTCATGGTTTCCAACATCTCTTTGGTTGCTCACAATATTTCTGTGGGGAAATCAGGATAGACATTATTCTCCATTTTAAGAATTGGGAACCTAAGATTGAAAGAAACGAATCTGAGATCATACGGCTAACAAGGGTGAAGTTGGAACTAAGATCCAAGGTACTTTATCTCCTATCTAGGAAACGGAAACAGCTGGAATAATGAAGCTGTTTCAAGTACTGACAAAAGGGGGGGTGGGAGAGTGAATTGTTAATTTCTTCTTAAAGCAAAATTTAAAAAGCCAAACTTTTATTGGGTAGCAATCCATGAAGGCTGAAATTTAGTTCAAAAGGTCTGTACTGCCTTAAAACTTAAGACAGTACATACATTTAAAAAGTATGGAATATGCTAATATAGGCAAAAGGACAAAAGTTAACAAGTTTTGGGGTTTTGTTGGTTTGTTTGCTTTTAATGTTTTTAAGAGGAAAAAAAGAAACACCACTGATTTTATCCAGACAGTTCTCCATCATATACATCTTTACTTTTCCCAGCACCTAATACTATCTCTGATATACAGAATGTACTTACTAATGCCTGTTGAATCAAAGAATGCTCTTATGCTATATTCTTACTTTCTTGACAATACAAAATATAGAGTAACCCTAGCGAATTTATTCATGCAACCATAACCTAAGGCACCACTATTTACCTGGTAATGGTACATGAAACACAATGTGAAGGAAATAGAATTGCTTTAGAAATACACACCTATAAATTTAGCAACTTCAAAGAGATATTTCATGTAAATGAATTTTCAAAATAACTGATACTTATCCTTTAAATCACTGTAACTTATCTTTAAATAATCATAATGAAAATATTTTCAAAGAGATTTCTAGGTCTTTTTTCTCTGCCTTAATCTAAACATGATCCAATCTTTTCTTGATGACTCAAACTCATCAATGTAAATATCAAGTATTAGACTATTCTATAACACAGTGACTCTTGGAGTTATTGAGGGATGTCCAACTGTTTGTCTCTTCACTAACTCAACCTAGACTACTTTTAAAAACAAGGTTTCCTACTGCCTGCTCCCCAGTTGTCACTTATAGGCCACCAGCATCCTAGCCAAGGCTTCTAAAATGCCAGTTGAAGTTTAAAATACGTACAACCTGAATAGGCAATTGATATACTTAACCTTATACAAGATTATAAATTCCATGGTGTAGCTATTTTCACTGCTCTAAGGCCTAGCTCAAAGGTTTTTCTTCTTTTATGTCCGAGTTCTGAGACTCAGTCTAGGCAGTTGCTAGAAGTCTGGCCACAAAAGAACAATTACAATACTAATTTCTGCATGTTCTCTTAATTCTTACTATAATATAGGGAAAAAAACATAAATGATAGTCATAACAAAACACAAAACAACCATGTAAACAAATGATGTACGGCAGCTCACATTATGTGCTATATGGACAATTACCTAGCCAATTATTAGCCAAGAGTCAGCAAACCAGGCTCGCTGGCCAAATCCTGCGATTGTAAAAAAACAAACAAAAAAGGATATTCAACAGAGACAGTAAGTGGCCCACAAGGCCTAAAATATTATCTGGCACTCTAAAGAAAAAGTCTGCTGATCCCTGATCTAAACTGTAATAAACACACACATATAAAACATATAAGCTATTCCTCATACATAAAGCTTAAGTTATTAATATAAATAACTTAGTAAATGTAGCATTCTTTCAGTGATGGGTTCATTATGATACAGCCAAACTTGTCCAGCCCTGCCTATTACTCTCTTGACCATGCTGTAGGGCTTAGCCAAAATCTTGACTTTAACCTTCTTTCCTTCTTCCTCCTGATTACTTATCCTTATACACTCTCAGACTGGTCTCCTTGCTATTACTTCCAGCTCTGGCTGTCAATCTTTTTTGGAAAGTCTTTGCTTTTGCTAGATATCTAAATCCTTCCTAAGCTTCAAGTCTGACTTCCTTTAAATGCCTTCCAGGATCATTCTAGCCCTCAATGGCCTCACTTTCCTTCAAATTACAGTCCTTGCCACACAATTTAATAATGCCATCTCATATTTTTGCTAATGATTTCTTGTGTGTTAGTCTAGTATCCCCAACTAGTCTGTAAACTACTTGAAGGAAAGAAACACATCCTATTGCTTTTGTATCCCCGCTCTAATAGTAGCTCATCGTCCTCTGAGCACATGTCATCTCCCAAGCACATCTCTCTACCTTGGAGAAAAAACAGCCTGAGGAATGGTAATGGGTGATAAGTGATTGGCAATATCAAAGGAAGACACCTACAAAGGAACTTGATGGAAGAACATAGGCAACAACACAAACTTAGAAAGTATATGTGAAAGATAAGCAAAACTACAATAGTGGGAGGATAGAGATAAAGATCAAGGGTTAAAGAGACCACAGCATAACACTCTGAAATAAAATGAGACCAAAATATTAAGAAAATTATAAAAGCCCCCAATACAGGTAAAAAAAAATGTTGCCTTTCAACACTACTGGTCATTAATTTCTTTTTAGCAAGCAGCTCGACACTGATATCCATATGGGCCATTTTTCTTTTTCTTTTTGCAATGTGATAAAAAGAAGCACTAAAAGACTCAAAGGAAGTGCATGCACAGTATTCTAAACCTTTGGATTTACAATACTGTGAATTTATTTGAAGTCTCCTAGAGACTGCTAGGGGAAAAAATCAATTATTTATCTTTTGATTACCTGGCTAATAAAATTAGAAATCACAGGCATATCGCTACATCATGCTCAGAGATATCACCTAGACTCATTTTCATAGAAAAATGTACCAAGAACAAGAAAAAGAAAACAAAACCTTTAGGTTACTTCATCAAATTGTATCTTAAAAATACAGGCAAAATAGAAGATGCACAAGCCTTGGATGTATGCACATTAAAAAAATACAAATATTTTTCAACAGGCATAATTATTACCCATAAGTCTAAAACAAATTATAAATTAAATGCTCTTTACCTAAGTAAAGCTACAAAAGATGAAAATTATTAATCATGCATCGCTTCTCTTTTTTTCTGGGTTTTATAACCTCTCAATCCTGACCTCTGCCTGGCTGGTCAGAGAAGAGGGAGAAATTTTTTCATAATTAGTAATAAAACATGCTCAAAATTATACTGTAGAACTTTAAAAATTAAAACGTAATCACTAAATGCATGATAAATCAGCTTTCAGTTACTCATACAAAGGGGGAAAGTGATGACATAGATGACACCAAATCTGTTTTTTTGAATCATATGATTAATTTGGGAGAAGCAAATTACCCTTATAATTATGTTTGATTGAAGCCAATGTTAACCAGAAGTTTATTTTTCCTGAACAATGAGTTTTGAGGGTTCAGACAAAACGGAAAGAGGGGGAGTTCATTCAGAAGCATACAGGTGGTTAAAAGCAGCCAGCTTGAGATAAAAAATTTTCAGTTAACCTACACAAGAAAACTGAGAGGTGTTCTATGAAGGGAAAGAAGAAAATTTCATAAAATTTGTGATAGTGCTAAAATTCTTAAACATAAAACTATTTATAAAAATCTTAACAAAATCTTTTTCCTGTCAAGTCATCATCCCTTCTTCCCAATAACTGGTATAAGTGGTGATAGCAACAATTATCAGCGGGCTAAGAAGCTGAAAGCAAAATTTTAGGTTCTATGTTATCAAAGATGTGTAAAATCCTTTTTATCACTGTTTTAAGTCCACCATCTGTCTCAGTGGGCACTTTATCTCATTATTTGAGAAAAGTCAAAGCAACCAAGAAAATATCAAACAGGCAGGGGACTCATTTCTCTGGACTATTTTTAGGTGATTTAAAAACTTACACGATGGCAAGAACTACAGATTTAGCAAATACACAAAAACTAAATATTTACCCAAATACAAGATCATGGCCACAAAACTCAATTAGTTTCTACCTAACATATGGCTCCAACTCCCGGGTGGCATATGTTTAGCACTGGTGCTGGTACTATCATTGTGATAAAACATTATAGTAACAGTTCAACTTTTGTTATTTCATTCTTGTAATACAGAAAAACACACACCAATTTTGCTTCCAAGAGCTAAAAACACAGACCACGGGAAAAAGCAAAATAATTATGCCGCTCAGTTTTAAGAGCCTACAGTCTACACATACATGAGGATTATACAGTTAAAAAAAAAAAATCTTGTCAGCCTGGTATTCTTTGTTAATAGATGGTCAGACACGAAGGTGTCCAAAGGAACTTACATGAAATTTCACAAAAGAAAATCCCGTATTTATGATTCCTAGCACCTCACTATCCATTACCCCCCTTCCCCTGAGAGAAAACTATCCCAAGGCTTTTAACGTTAACAGTTTAATAAAAGAACGACTACATTCATTAAAGCCGCCGCCGTCCTGTCCCCGATTTTATGGCTAAATTACGTGTTCATTTTCTTTACCTAACGCATGACGTTCTTTCACAGCCGTGTCAGAAGTTCAAAGATCCAGGCTGTTAAACAGGGCGAGGACTGCAGCCCGGAGTCCACCCCGCGACTGAACAGGTGGTTAACTCCGCCGGCTGGAGGAACGGCCAGGTACTGGCACCAGCCAAACAGGATCAAATACACAAGGGCGGGTTTTCGAGGTTTTAACCCCAACAGGAGCGGGGGAAACTCTCTTCAGAGGAGCATTCAAGTTTGGCGGCTGCCCGGCGGCCAACACAGAAGGCGCCGCGGCCGCTCGACGATCCGCTCCGGAGGGCTCCGCAACCCACCCCCCAGTGCCGCCGTCAGCGGCGCGGCTCACCGCGGGCCGCGGGCCAGGGGGGCGGAGGGAGGGCCGCCCGCGCCGCCGCGCCGCCTCCGCGGGCTGGTGGCGGGGTCGCGGCCGCGCCCCGCCGAGCGCCTCCCGGCGAGACTAGGGCCCAGCAGGTGCCCCGTGAGTGGACGGGTCCCGCCCGCGGCCCACTCCCCTCCGCCCAGCGCGCGCTCACAAGACCGGGTGGGCCAGGCCCCTCGACGGGCCCGAGCCCCGCTTAGCGCCCCGGCCCCTCACACCTAGCCTAACGGTTTCCGCGGCGCCTGCCCCGGGGCGGGGGCTGGGGGGGTGGAACGGGACCCGGACGCCTCGGTCTTCCCCACCTTTCCCGAAGGGAGCGCCCGCGCTCTCACCTCCGAGTCACGCCGCTCTGAGGCGGAGGAAGGCGGCTACCCCGGCGCCTCTTCTTCGGGTTCCTGATCGTTCTCGCTCCACTTCAGCGGCAGAGCCAGCTCTCGGGGCCGCAGCGGCCGCCGGCGCACTGACTGTTGGGGTGGTTTCCCGGCAGTGACGGTGCCGCCTCAGCCCCGCTCTTCGCTCCCTCTCCGCGTAGCTCCCGCTTTCTGTTTCACCCGAGGGACCACGAACGCCGCCGCCGCCATGCTTACTACGGAGCCGGGAGGAGGAGCCGGGAGTCGGCGCGCCGAGTGCGGCTGCGCGAGCCCAGCCGACGGCGCCCCCGGCCGGCCCGGACCCCGCGTCCCCGCCCCGCGCCTTGGGCGGCTGCCCCGCTGGTCTTTACCGGGAGCGCGAGGCGCCCGCGGAGCCGCCGGTGCGGGGCGTCAGAGTCCCCGTCGCCGCTCCCGGGGCGCCCACCGCCCTCCCGGGGCTCCGGGCTCTCTCCTGAGGCCCGGCTACGCCTGGGTCGTCGCAGCCGCCGCCGACCTAGGGAAATGAGGAGCCAGCTGACTTTCCTGGGGCCGCTCACACACTTCTCAGTCCAGATTGTAAAAGGCTCCCTCTGAGGCGCACCGGGTCGGCCTTTTTCAGGAAGCACAAAACTTAATGCCGGCAGGTGCTTTTAAAGACACTCCCCCAAGGAATAGGGAGCCAACCGAAGTGGGCTTGGATGGTTTCAACCCCAAACGCTTACACCCCAGGAGCTCTTAAGCAAACAAAAATATTTACTTTAGTTGGAAACGTGAGGGTTAGTTTCTTGGTCTCTTCCCCAGTCAAAACGCGTGGAAACCCATTACCTTAATTTGTGCAACAGCCCGAAGACTTAACAAGGGAACGCGGCCGAGATTTCCTTGAACTTCCAGCAACTGGGGGCGCTGCAATAATGCCTGAGGGCCGGTCAGGGCTGCTTCCTTTTGCGGTTTCCACGGGAGGACTTGGGATGGGGGTTGTCCTTGGGATGGGGAGTCTAACCCCAGGAACTGTGCCCTCAGAAACAATGACGACGTACCCAGCCTCCTTGTTCTGGCTTTATTTCAGCTTATGAATTGGGCTGCCTTTAAAAAATAGCAGTGCTTTTTTCCCCACCTTTTTACAGAAATCCTTTTAAAATATACTTATTCCCTACATTCTTAAGGAATACAATGGTTAATGAAATCCTTTGTTGATGACTAGCCATCAAACGCCATACTTGGCCATATGCTAGTCCCAGGGGATTGCTGAGGTATATAGGATCTCTACTCAGGTGATATCTGTTTTCCTCTTTGGAATGTTCTCATCACCTTTTCTAATATCTGTCACTGCTTCTCATCTCCTCATCTGCCTCTTGATCCACTCAGATCCTTCCTCTCATCCTTTCTACTTTACTGTTTATTTTTTACTCTTTTCTCCTTTCTTGACTGCTTTTCTCTGTGGCTCCAGGTGATGATTGATCAGATGTTTATATCCACAGTCAGCCAATGAGAGATTTCTTTTCTTCCTCTTCTTCCCATCAGGTAAATAGGACAGTGACTGTATGTCAAGTGGTATCCTGAGATATTTTCATTGTTGTTCACTCTCAAAAACTTCTTCTTCTGCCAGAGGGGTTTCCTTTTCTTAACTTGCAGATTTGGCCCTCTTTCAGACAAAATTACTGGAAAGCTGGTCTCTGGATAACTGAGGCACAACTGTATTTCGTTTTTAAATATGAGAATTTGGAGCTTCCTTGGTGGCATAGTGGTTGAGAGAGTCCGCCTGCCGATGCAGGGGATGCGGGTTCGTGCCCCAGTCCGGGAATATCCCACATGCCACGGAGCGGCTGGGCCCGTGAGCCATGGCCACTGAGCCTGCGCGTCCGAAGCCTGTGCTCCGCAATGGGAGAGGCCAAAACAGTGAGAGGCCTGCGTACCGCAAAAAAAAAAAAAAAAAAAAGAGGGTTTATTAGAGCGTGGGTGAGTTGGGTGGCTTTTCTGTATTGCTGCCCTAGCTCTGTTTGGTCTGAGACTAAGGGAGTGGTTTCCAAACCTGACTCTACGCTAGTAATTTCCAAAGCTTCCTACTTGGAAACTTTTTTTTTTTAAAGAAGATGTTGAGGGTAGGAGTTTATTAATTAATTAATTTTTGCTGTGTTGGGTCTTTGTTTCTGTGCGAGGGCTTTCTCTAGTTGTGGCAAGCGGGGGCCACTCTTCATCGCGGTACACGGGCCTCTCACTATCACGGCCTCTCTTGTTGCGGAGCACAGGCTCCAAGACGTGCGCAGGCTCAGTAGTTGTGGCTCACGGGCCTAATTGCTCCGCGGCATGTGGGATCCTCCCAGACCAGGGTTCGAACCTGTGTTCTCTGCATTAGCAGGCAGATTCTCAACCATTGTGCCACCAGGGAAGCCCCCTACTTCGAAACTTTTTAAAAAGACAGAATCTTGAAATCCATCCCTCAAGATTTTGATTCCTTTGGGGTTGGGTGTGGAGGTGGGAGAAATGGAATTTTAAAAAAATTATATTTTGGGCATCCCTACCTGTATAGGCACAACAAGAAAGAACAGTTATTTTGAAGGAGACTAAGACAATTCAAGAATGTCACTGAAGCAGACATAGATTAGTCAACAGTGTACAACGCTGTAAGGTTGAGTCAAGCGAGGACTGGGGAATTTATGTTCTGTGGAGAGAATGAATCACACACATAAATAATCCTAGCATGGGCACCAGTATGAATTCTCTGGGAATCCAGAGAGGGACAAGCGTTTACATTGACTTTGAACAAGTCACTTCTCAGTGCTTCATTTTTCTTATCAATAAAATAAGGGTTATTTAAAATCCTCATCTTTTTCAAGCTCTGAATAATACCCAACACTTTGACCACTTATTTCCTTGAATAGTTCTTCCTCTGGCACTATACTCTCTTGGCTTTTTCCCTACATTTCTGGGTACCACTTCTCTAATTCCCTTGCAGATTCCTTCTCCTCTCCCTAGCTATTAAATATAAAAGTACCTCACAATTCAGTCTAGGTTCTTTTCTGTTTTCATTATAATCTCTTGGCCTAAACGTCATCATCCACCCCAATGGCTTTAGTTATCATCTATATGCTGATGATTTCCACGTATGTGTCTCTAGTGTCCCAGTCCCTTACCCTAAATTCCAAATCTGATACCAACTGCTTCCCTGACATGTTCACTTAAAGTCTCAAAGTTACAAAGTTTAGTCCGACTTAGTTCACAAACTCTTCTTGTTTTCCTTTCCCCTCATCTATCCAGTTGTTCAAATCAAACAAGCAGTAGTCTCCCCTGATATCTCCCACCCTCTCATTCACCATATTTGTTGCAGCACCAAGTCCTAGCAATTTCACCTCCAAAATCTTAAAATTGGCCTACTTCTTTCCGATTGCCACCAATCTAATCTGGTCTCACTGCATACAATCTGAGCCTTTATTCTCCACTTTGCAGCCAAAACAGTTTTTCTAAAAGCAAATAAGATTATGCCACTTTTCATATAAAACCCTTAAACAGGGTCTCATTGCTCTAAGATAAGACTAGCATTCTTAAGGTGGCTTACCAGAACATGTGAGGTCTTGCCTTTTCTGGTCTGATCTGACACCACTCTCCCCGGGCTTCCTGTGTGGAAGGCTTCCTGGCTGCCTTTTATTTTCTCAAACGTGCTGTAATCCCAACAGCCATAGGCTCTCTGCACGTGACCTTCTTTTCCCTTTTAACTTGAGTAAGGAAAAAACATTTCTGACTTCCCAGACAAGTTCAAGACCATTTGTTGATGTCAGCCCTCCTACCACCATGGACCTTTCCCTCTATGACTTATCACAGCTTGTAACATTTGGTATGTGTAAATACTAGGTATGTGTCTATTGCTCCCTTCATGAGGAGAAGGACTGAGCCTATTTTTGCTTACACATTGCCTGGCATTTAGTAGCTGCCCAATAAATATTTCTTAAATGATTGACTGTTGTTCTTTGAGGTCCCTTTCAGCATTCTAGAAAGTTGTTGAATCATACAATTAGGAGATTACTGATCACTTTTGAGAGAGGAATCTTTTGTATGGTTAGTGGGAAGAAATACAGGAATACATTGGGAGACAATTCTTCACGGAGCCGACATATTTCAGTACATATAGTAAGCAGAGGCACCAGCAGCTTTTGCTCTAGACTCTTTTCCAAATGTTTGTATAGCAGACAGATTACAGAGATAGTGTTTCCTATTGGAGTAGAAGGCACACTTGTTTACCATGCATTATGATAACGTCTCCTTCTGTAGCGAAGGTTAAGCAGGTTTGCTTATAGCCCATTGTGAAAGATTGGAGGTTTCCTAAGCTTGGGGTTCCTCAGCTCTGATGCAAACCCACAGCATCACCTGGGTTACTACATGTTGCCCTGGGTGAGATCGCGAGGCAAAGGAACTGCTGTGAGCAGGAAGCTGGTGCTGCTTGCTGTGCCATGTGTAATACAGTCCTTTGACCCAGAAAACTCAGGTCTCCTTTTTTTTTTTTTTGGAGGAAAGTTCCTCTTTTTTTAAAAAAAATAAATTTATTTATTTTTGGCTGCGTTGGGTCTTCGTTGCTGCACTTTCTCTAGTTGCCGTGAGCGGGGTCTGCTCTTCGTTGCGGTGCACGGGCTTCTCATTGTGGTGGCTTCTCTTGTTGCAGAGCATGGACTCCAGGCGCGCGACCTTCAGTAATTGTGGCACACAGGCTCAGTAGTTGTGGTGCACGGGCTTAGTTGCTCCGTGGTATGTGGGATCTTCCTGGACCAGGACTAGAGCCCGTGTCCCCCGCATTGGGAGGCGGATTCTTAACCATTGCACCACCACGGAAGTTCAGACTCAGGTCTTCTGCTAGCATCCAAGAAACTGTAGCAGGCTAAGTTATTAGCTTGCAAGGAGCATAAAATCTCAGACCCTTCACGTCTCTTAACAAGATACGATAGGTTGAAGAGAAAGAAAGAGATGAAAAAGTCAAAGGGCAATGGAGACTTGTCTTTTAGGAAGTTTGGGGGAAAAGTCTGGTGAGGAAGAGAGCTGGGACAGAAGATTGAGGTGGGAGGGCTGTGCTGGCCGAATCCTCTGAGCAACCCTGGGGGGTCGTAACTCAGAACCAGAGAGAACACTAACTGCCATTGCTCGTCTCTTTGGATGGGGAACTGGTGCAAGTCTGGAAGAGGACAGGAGGGGAAAGCAGTTGATCTGGAGGTACACCGGTTAAAGCAGCCAGAAGCTTTTTGTTTGTCTCTGAGGGGTGTGGTATAATGTGGGGGAGGAGAGAAAGGCTTTGGAGTCAGGTAAGTCTGGGCTCCAATCTCAGCTCTACTACTGACTGACTGATTGATCTTGGGCATGTTATCCTCCTGAGCCTCAATTCCTAAAGATAAAATACCTACTTTGCAGGATTAAATGGCGTAATGCTTGAAAATGCCTGGTACATGCCTGATGCTCAGTAAATAAATAATAACTATATAATTAGGATGTCCTGGATAATGTGACCCGGTGAGGTTGGGAAAGTTCAGAACCTTCCTCAATATTTCCAAAGATACTCAGTAGGGGACTTGGCCAGAGTTAACTTTTGCTCCAAATTCTTTATCCTGTTGCAATCTCCATCCCTCATCATGCTTTCCCAGCCACGCTTTGCTCCATGGATGAAACAGCTGCTTCCCTAAAAGCAAACAAGGAATAAAATAAAAAGCAACTTGGGGCTTCCCTGGTGGCGCAGTGGTTGAGAGTCTGCCTGCCGGTGCAGGGGACGTGGGTTCGTGCCCCGGTCTGGGAGGATCCCACATGCCGCGGAGCGGCTGGGCCCGTGAGCCATGGCCGCTGAGCCTGTGCGTCCGGAGCCTGTGCTCCGCAACGGGAGAGGCCACAACGGTGAGAGGCCTGCGTACCGCAAAAAAAAAAAAAAAAGCAACTTGACATTGAACGTTGGCCATTCCCACCACAGGAAATTTGTCACTGGCCATCATTCTCCTCAGACCCCACCCTGCCACTATGTTGCTTTGGACCCTCACTCTACTAAGAAACTTCCCCACATTTTTCTAAATTTCTGGGACACCCCCCCAAAATCTGTCTTGGGACAATTCCCAAATTCTTGTTAATTTATTACTCAGAGCAATTTTGCTTTTTATTTTCTGTCCTCATTTTTATCCAGAATAGCCTTGGAAGCCTTACTTCCTTTTCAAAAATCAAGAAGATCCATTCAGTGATTCAGTGATTTTTGATAAAGAGTTAATTCTGTCCTAGAAAAGTAGTTCTTAAACTTCAGCATGAATAAAAATCTTAACACCTGGAGTGCTTGTTTAAGATATAGTGGTTCTACCATGTGTCCTCTGCACCAAGGTTTGGATTCAGGAATCTGCATTTTATAAGCACTCCAAGAGTTTCTGATGAAGGTAGTCCATAGGCCATACTTTGAACATCTTAGAACAGCTCAAACAGTGGTCAACTTTCACAAATAAGATAGTTTTTCTCTCTGTGATATGGAGTTAAACTAGGATTGACTCAATTGTTCAAGAAAACTGCTCATCCATGGTTCAAGTCTTTTATGTTGTTTCTTCTTTATAGAGAAACCAATTAGGAAAGACTAAGGAATTCCTTAATCACAAAATGATATCCTAATAGCCCAAATTTGTCAGTGTTAATGATACGGTTTCAAAGCAGTGCTACTGGAGACAGTCTTACTTCCAAAGAGGGGAAAGTCTTATCTGGTTACTGGCCAGGACTTATTAAATAGGTTCCTGACCTGAAGGGGCTATACAATAATAGATTACAAGGATTTTCTCTAGGTTGAAAAAATAAGGTTTCTATATCTGTCTTTTAGACTGTCAACAGCTCTTTGATGTTTTGCACAGCTTTAGGAGGCACTGATAGCAGCCCTGGGGTTGAACACACCACGATCATTATCCAGCATAACCAGATGACATATGAGTCCATTTTAAAGACAGAAGAAGGAGATAGGCATCTATAATGACAATGAGGCCAAAGATGACTTGGGATTTGAAAAAACTATCTCCAAACTACCTGCCTTTTTTTTTTTTCCAAAAAATCAAACTTCAAAATCAGAGCAATACTTTATCAAGATAACAATGGGATTTTAATCTAGAAAAAATAAAAACAAAATTTAAATGAGTTAGGAAATGAAAATTCAGATAATCTAAATGCAATTGTCACCAAACTTAAAGTTCTTCCACAAATTTCAGAATATTTAAACCAAACTGCATTTTAAAACTACCAGGCAAATCGACTATTCATGGCAAGTAGAGCAAATATCTTCATACAATAAGTTGCCTTTAATTTTTACACATCCAAAGAAACAGGCATCTTTTAAATAAGGACAATGAGGTATAGTAATGAGAAAAACTAGGGAAATTGTTTATAAATTGAATACTTTTTTTTTTTTTGGCGGTATGTGGGCCTCTCACTGTTGTGGCCTCTCCCGTTGCGGAGCACAGGCTCCGGACGCGCAGGCTCAGCGGCCATGGCTCACAGGCCCAGCCGCTCCGCGGCTTGTGGGATCTTCCCGGACCAGGGCATGAACCCATGTCCCCTGCATCGGCAGGCGGACTCTCAACCACTGTGCCACCAGGAAAGCCCTAAATTGAATACTTTTAATGAGGTAAATAAAATACTAATTTTATTTCTAATTTCCAATATTTATGTATAAAATTTTAAAAAATCAAGGCACAACTGAACTTTGATCTTATTTTCCCTTTACACTGTACTTATAAGATAGAAACCCAGTACCATTCTATTGAAAAGACAAAAGCTAAAATTAATTATTAGTAGTAATTACCATTACTAAAATAGAGATTCATTTTAAAAATAATGGAAGATGACTTTACCAAATAAATACTCAACTTAAAATTAGAGAAACTACTGACTTAAAACATTGGAATTCAAATGTAGCCCATTTTCCCAAGTTACATCAGACTAAGAGTAAAAATAGGGTTGTGGTAGAACTCACAGAGTAGTCTCACACTCTTCCCCCATCCACACTCAAATTCTTTCAGATGATTCTAAGAATCCCCAGGGGTTTGCACAGGTACACTCCAAGAATTAGTCCTCTGAGAAACTCGATGACATTTACCATCTTCCTCCTCCCCTCCCCTGGTGTACTGAGGTATTTTCTCCTGTTGTTTCCAAAGCCAACAAAACTCTCCCTCTGCACTTCTCTCTGTGCCAAAACTACCAACGCCTCACTTGAAGGGCACTCATGTCCGTACCAAGATACAGTTTTCCATGGGCACCATCTCCTGCTGCTCTCATCTTCAGCTCCAAAACCCCCATGTACATCATAGCAAAGCATATAATTATATAATTTATTTGTAGCTCTAGGACTCAGGCATGAGTGCATGGAATAGACAACATGTTCTACTAAGCCTTTTCCTTAACACTGGGCAATTGACCTTGAAGCGAACTTTTCGTACTTCTCTTCAGTTAGGATGAGGTTTTTTTCCCCTTCTTCCGTAAATAGACTGCTCTACTGCTCTGTAAATGTGCCCAAACATGCTCAAATCCTAGACCAAAAAACAGTTTAACTCAAGCTGTGACCCCAGCTGCAAAAACAATTAAGTACTTCTGATGAGAGACTTTGATGTTAATGAAATGATTTACTATACTAGTTTTCTTAAAAACAGTCTCTATTGAACATTGCTATTACACTAGGCATCTTACTCAACATTGAATAAGAGCAACTCCTTTCTTGTAAGAATCTAATTTAAATTGATAATCCAAATATGCTTCAGACAGAGGTCCATCACAAAGGAGAGAACCAATCAAGAAGAATATCTTTTAGCAACTAAGACCTGGTACAACCAAATAGATAAATAAATAAATATTCGGAAAAAAAAAAGAATACCTTTTATATTGAAGGCTCTGTACAAAGAACAAATGCCTTGACCTTAACAAATTTACTTTTTGTACTGATTATATTTTGCTCTCATCTCCAAGCCCACCCTTTTATGTCCTGCCCTGGGATGCTGGGGCTAGGTCTGGAAACTACATTTCCCAGACTCATTTACTAGATGCCTTCCTCTTAGGATCGGCCAATGGAGGCTGTGGTAATTAAAGAGAAATTGGAAGGCTGGTGAAGGAGAGACTGGACTTGCTTTCTATTTGCAATTCCTGTCAAAAGATAACAACTCCAAAATAGCTTCAATGTCTTTTGGCATATTTAGCACCAGCTGTGCCACATCCCTCCAATGCTACCAGGACTAGTCAATGGGTACTCCCTTATTAGCAAAAAAACCAGCCATACAACACCTCCCTCAGAGATCTAGGCATTAATTATATGAGGACTCTTCCTCTAAGCAATGAAGTTTTATCATTTAGTTCTCTGCTCAGCCCAGCAGGTGTTAGCTATTTCCTTCAGCATCCCTGTTGCCTTTTCAGTTTTTCAATATCCAGGTGACTAATTCCTTGAATTCAATCCCTCTGTCTGAAATACCTAGCATGGTTTCTGATTTCCTGCCTGGACTTTGACTGGTAGATTTCAACCAGGTAGATTTAAAATATCTGGTTAAGGAGATAGTACTTACTCGTGCAGAAAAAATTCAGAAATATAACATTTGAAATGAACAGCTCTGATAAAATTTGCTCCTGGGGTTCAAAAAGGCAACCAATCACTTACTATCGGTTGATCAAACACAGGCATCGTGTTTTTAAATTAAATTTTTGGATTTAATCTTCAACATCGTGATCAAAGTACTATTAGTTCTCATTCTATAGATGAGAAACATTGGTTCCGAGAAGCTAAACATATGTTCACACACATACAGCTAAGAAGGTAACAGAGCTGGAATTCATACGTAGGTCTGTGTAACTCTAATGCATCCTTTCCATTATTCCATGTTAGCTCAGAAGGGGTGAAATTTGAAGTGAATCTTGAAGAATAGGCTTCAAATAGAATGGTCAGAAGAGGGGACTTTAATGGGACTTATAGCTAACAAAAGCATGAGATTGGAAAAATCCAAGTGTGCCTGGGGGTAAAAAATAAACCTGTGTAAAAGTTTGTGATGGAAGCTATCACACTGAGCAGTGAAAGTGGGTTGGGGCCAGATTAAGAAGGACCTTGGGTGGCACATGAGGAATTTAGAAACCACATATTTTTAATCAGGGGTCAGAGAAGTGAAATGGCAAAAGTGAAAAGCTATGTGGTATTGTTGATTAATGGACTTCATCACTGATATCTGTCAAGCCACTGTTATTATCAAGGGCTTTTAAAATAACCAACAAATAAAAACAAAACAAGAGAAAAACATTTATGGATTAACCATCAAAACAAGTGATTAGAAAAGGAGTTTTAACTTTGCATAAATTTCAGGGTTAGCAGAAAACAAACATCAAGCAAAAAAAAAAAAAGCTTTTAGAGAAAGAAACCACGGTTTTTATCAGAGGGAAAATAAAAGAGTATTGATACTTATTTATCCTTTGCTGTAAGATAAATCAAAGTCCTAAATTAATCTACATGGCTATGAGAAATGTTAAGTACTTTTTATAGAAAGGTATTATTATTTGACTAATACATTTTTAGAGGATAAAATGAAAAAATATTAAAATGACAGGTCAACAACCCTAAATTGAGAGATACCAATAAAGTGGGCCACCTATCAGCCTGTCAGTGGACTATTATGTTCTGTTACAAACCTCTTCTTGAAGCAATTGGATTCAGACACATTATAGGTTAGATAGAGTTTTGTGGGCTAGCCTGAAAATTCAACTGTCATTTATAACTTGGTTTCCATGGCAAAATGCCTTTGCAAGTTCTAAACAGCAGACTTTCAAATTAACTTTTGGAATATAACCCACTTGCAACTTAGGGACTGCCTGTGCTTTGAATGTAGATTGTCTATTATAACCGGGCTTTAAGTCTATGGAATATCAGAGGATTTCAAATTTGTATCTTTCTTTCAAAATCCAGTACCTTATTTGGGAAAAGGGGATTTAAAAAAGCAACCCACCTGGTGTGAAGAAAGGCAAATCCAATGACTTTTTTCCATTAATGGCCTGATTATATGGAAGCAAACATTTTGTCTATAAGAAGAGTAAAGAATTTTTTTAAAAAACCTGAGTATTTATATAATGGAAGACAGTATTTGTTATCTTTTTTCATACACTTTGTCTCTACAATGCAAAGGTAACTCAAAGAAAAGAACTGCTTCCATTAACCTTTAAATGCCTGCTTAAACTATTCTTAATGATGACCTTTGTATGCTGTAGGTGAAAATTTTCTAGACTAGATTTGTAAGGATTATTGCAGTAATTTTCCATCGAACAGTATGCAAAAAGACGTAGACAAAGACCTATAAATGAAACTTGGTGTTAAAGATTGTATCTTTTCAAGAGGATGAAATATTTGTTGTTCATATATAAAACATTTGATTGGATTTCCACTTAATTTTGCTCTTTCAAGTAATTTCTTTTTTCCTCTTTAGAAAGAGAATAATTGAAATAGATACAGCAAAATAAGAAATATTTCTCTCTTCTATCAACTTGTGCTTTATTGAAGACTTGTTTAAGCTTATTAAATTCATAGCTGATAGGTTTGGGACTCTATATATGACACAAAGTTCTGGTTTTCCATCAGTTAGGTAAGCTAGTGGATGCTGGCATTCTTAATGATGGCTCACTTGCTATTTTACCCTTGGAATTTTTGTTTGTTTGCTTCTTTTATAAACCAGACTTCTTCCTGGTCTATTTATTACATAGGTGGTAGGGATCATACCATTTATAGTGAGATCCTAGAAACATTTTTTTCTATAAGATACCCTAGTATGTTTTGAAGTCTTAGCCTAACAGTTTGAAAATTGTTATCTTTATTTAGAGTTTACCTGGTCCTTTATTTTTACCTATTGTTTTTCAAATACTTCATTTTGTATTTTTCATAATGACACCTGAAAGCCAGCAGCCTGGGAGTCAAAAACTTTGGATGCTAGTTTACTCTTTCAACAAGTACTTCCTGAGGACCTTTTGTGTAGTGCATTCATAGCCATTCAGTTCTACAAGTGTTTTAATTTCTATTATGATTTTCTCTATGATCCACAGAGTTATTCAGGAGTACTTTTTAGTTCTTTCCAAACATTTTATTCTGGAATTCTAATCTTTTTTACCCTGGGCAGAGAACATGTTTTATACATTAGCTGTTCTTTGAAGTTGTTGAACTCTCTTTGGTGATGTAATATGTGGTCATTAAAAAAAAAAAAAGTGCACTTGAAAAGAATGTATATTTTCTATTTGATGCAAAAGTCTATTCATATCAACTGGCTCAAACTTGTTAGTTTCGTTGTTCAACTCTTGAATATTCTTATTAGTCATTTTGAGTTTCAGCTCTCAGTTAAAAATCTCCCATGGAGATTGTCAGTTTGTCCACGTCTCCTAGTAATTTAGTAAGAAATTGCTTTATATATTTTGGGGCTATGCTTTTACGGACACATATGTTGAAGATTGCTATATTTTCTTGGTGGATCATTCTTTCTTCTTATTATTCAATATCTCTCTTTATATTATTAATACCTTTTCCCTTAAATTCTATTTTGGCTCATTTTATTTTTGCTATCAAATGTTTTTCTATTTCTCTGATTTAGCATATATCATTTTTCTGTCCCTTTATCTTTTGTCTTTCTGTGAAGTTATATTTCACATGTGTCTCGTATAAGAATCCAGAGGCTGTATTTTCTATACATTCTGATTATCTCTACCATTTTATAGGTGAGTATAATCTATTTATATTTATTGTGATTACTCATCTATTTACACATATTTCTACACTCTTAGTTGTATTTTCTTTTTATCATATTTTTCTTTGCTTTCTTCCTCCTTTCTGCTCTCTAATGGGTTAAACAAAGTTTTCCATGTGCCCCATAATTTGCTCTGCTGGCTTGGAAATTACAGATTATTTTTCTGTTCTTTCAATGGGCTTATTTACTTATTTCTATTTCTATCCTCTCGCTGAGCACAATTCCAATTTTGGCATACTTTACTCTTTAGTATATACAACTCCCCTGCTTTCTCAATGCTCCCATTTTGTTACTGTTTTCGTTACTTCTAAAGTTTTAATATATTTCTTAATTGAACATAAAAATAAATTTATATATTAATTTATATTCAGTTATTCATATTTACTAACATATTTTTAGCTATTTCTATTCTCCTTGTTGTTTCTCGTATCCTACACTTTCCCTCTAGGTTCACTTTTCTTTGTGTGGAATGAAGCATGTACTTTAATAGCTCTTTTAGTGAAGGTCTGTGAAAATTTTGGACTGGATCAAGTGGTTCCTAACCATATCTGAACCAGATACATCTTTTTGTAATTAATATTTTGTAATGCCTTCTTTACTTCATGAAATAAAATACATAGATAATATAACAACAATACATACAATTTTTAAGCAATCAGTACATCATAACTGCTATATAATGCATTAGTAAAAGGAAAGTAAGTTATCAAAAATAAAGTACTTTTTCACACGTAAATAAATGTTTGAATATGACCACACTAGAAAACATGATAGAAAGGGCAGACAGCAGAAGCAAGAAGAACTACAATCCTGCAGCCTGCAGAACAAAAACCACATTCACAGAAAGATAGACAAGATGAAAAGGCAGAGGGCTATGTACCAGATGAAGGAACAAAATAAAACCTCAGAAAAACAACTAAATGAAGTGAAGATAGGCAACCTTCCAGAAAAAGAATTCAGAATAATGATAGTGAAGATGATCCAGGACCTCGGAAAAAGAATGGAGGCAAATATCGAGAAGATGCAAGAAATGCTTAAAAAAGACTTAGAAGAATTAAAGAACAAACAAACAGAGATGAACAATACAAAAACTGAAAGGAAAACTACACTAGAAGGAATCAATAGCAGAATAACTAAGGCAGAAGAACTGATAAGTGACCTGGAAGAATGGTGGAATTCAGTGCTGTGCAACAGAATAAAGAAAAAAGAATGAAAAGAAATGAAGACAGCCGAAGAGACCTCTGGGACAACATTAAATGCAATAACATTCGCATTATATGGGTCCCAGAAGGAGAAGAGAGAGAGAAAGGACCAGAGAAAATATTTGAAGAGATTAAGGTTGAAAACTTCCCTAACATGGGAAAGGAAATAGACACCCAAGTCCAGGAAGCACAGCAAGTCCCATACAGGATAAACCCAAGGAGAAACACACTGAGACACATAGTAATCAAACTGGCAAAAATTAAAGACAAAGAAAAATTATTGAAAGCAGCAAGGGAAAAATGACAAATACCATACAAGGGAACTCCCATAAGGTTAACAGCTGATTTCTCAGCAAAAACTCTACAAGCCAGAAGGGAGTGGCATGATATACCTAAAGTGAGGAAAGGCAAGAACCTACAACCAAGATTACTCTACCCAGCAAGGATCTCATTCAGATTTGACGGAGAAATCAAAAGCTTTACAGACAAGCAAACACTAAGAGAATTCAGCACCACCAAACTACCTCTACAACAAATGGTAAAGGAACTTCTCTAAGTGGGAAACACAAGAGGAGAAAAGGACCTACAAAAACAAACCCAAAACAATTAAGAAAATGGTCATAGGAACATACATATCGACAATTACCTTAAACGTGAATGGATTAAATGCTCCAACCGAAAAACACAGGCTTGCTGAATGGATACAAAAACAAGACCCATCTATATGCTGTCTACAAGAGACCCACTTCAGACCTAGGGACACATACTGACTGAAAGGGGATGGAAAAAGATATTCCATGCAAATGGAAATCAAAAGAAAGCTGGAGTAGCAATACTCATATCAGACAAAATCGACCTTAAAATAAAGAATGTTACAAGAGACAAGGAAGGACACTACATAATGATCAAGGGATCAATCCAAGAAGAAAATATAACAATTAAAAATATATATGCAGCCAACATAGGAGCACCTCAATACATAAGGCAACTACTAACAGCTATAAAAGAGGAAATCGACAGTAACACAATAATAGTGGGGGACTTTAACACCTCACTTACACCAATGGACAGATCATCCAAAATAAAAATAAATAGGGAAACAGAAGCTTTTAATGACACAATAGACCAGATAGATTTAATTGATGTTTATAGGACATTCCAACCAGAAACTGCAGGTTACACTTTCTTCTCAAATGTGCATGGAACATTCTCCAAGATAGATCACATCTTCTGTCACAAATCAAGCCCCAGTAAATTTAAGAAAATTGAAAGCATATCAAGCATCTTTTCTGAACCACAACGCTATGAGATTAGAAATGAATTACAGGGAAAACAACATAAAAAACACAAACACATGGAGGCTAAACAATACGTTACTAAATAACCAAGAGATCACTGAAGAAATCAAAGAGGAAATCAAAAAACACCTAGAGGGCTTCCCTGGTGGCACAGTGGTTGAGAATCCGCCTGCCGATACAGGGGACACGGGTTCGTGCCCTGGTCCTGGAGGATCCCACATGCCGTAGAGTGGCTGGGTCCGCAGCCTGTGCTCCGCAATGGGAGAGGCCACAACAGTGAGAGGCCTGCGTACCGCAAAACAAACAAACAAACAAACAAACAAAACACCTAGAGACAAATGACAATGAAAACACGACGATCCAAAACCTATGGGATGCAGCAAAAGCCGTTCTAAGAGGGACGTTTATAGCTATACAAGCCTACCTCAAGAAACAAGAAAAATCTCAAATAAACAATCTAACCTTACACCTAAAGCAACTAGAGAAAGAAGAACAAACAAAACCCAAAGTTAGCAGAAGGAAAGAAATCATAAAGATCAAAGCAGAAATAAATGAAATAGAAACAAAGAAAACAATAGCAAAGATCAATAAAACTAAAAGCTGGTTCTTTGAGAAGATAAACAAAATTGATAAACCATTAGCCAGACTCATCAAGAAAAAGAGGGAGAGAACTCAAATCAATAAAATTAGAAATGGAAAAAGAGAAGTTACAAAAGACACTGCAGAAATACAAAGCATCCTAAGAGACTACTACAAGCAACTCTATGTCAGTAAAATTGACAACCTGGAACAAATGGACAAATCGTTAGAAAGGTATAACCTTCAAAGACTGAACCAGGAAGAAACAGAAAATATGAACAGACCAATCACAAGTAATGAAATTGAAACTGTGATTAAAAATCTTCCAACATGGGGCTTCCCTGGTGGCACAGTGGTTGAGAGTTCCAGCCGACATGGGTTCGTACCCCAGTCCGGGAAGATCCCACATGCTGCGGAGAGGCTGGGTCCGTGAGCCATACCCACTGAGCCTGCATGTCTGGAGCCTGTGCTCCGCAACGGGAGAGGCCACAGCGGTGAGAGGCCCACGTACCGCAAAAAAAAAAAAAAAAAAATCTTCCATCAAACAAAAGTCCAGGACCAGATGGCTTCACAGGTGAATTGTATCAAACAGTTAGAGAAGAGATAACACCCACCCTTCTCAAACTCTTCCAAAAAATTGCAGAGCGAGGAACACTCCCAAACTCATTCTATGAGGCCACCATTACCCTGATACCAAAACCAGACAAAGATACTACAAAAAAAGAAAATTACAGAGCAATATCACTGATGAATATAGATGCAAAACTCCTCAACAAAATGCTAGCAAATAGAATCCAACAACATATTAAAAGGATCATACAACATGATCAAGTGGCATTTATCCCAGGGATGCAAGGATACTTTAATATATGCAAATCAATCAATGTGATACACCATATTAACAAACTGAAGAATAAAAACCATATGATCATCTCAATAGATGCAGAAAAAGGTTTTAACAAAATACAACACACATTTATGATAAAAACTCTCCAGAAAGTGAGCATAGAGGGAACCTACCTCAACATAATAAAGGCCATATATGACAAACCCACAGCAAACATCATTCTCAATGGTGAAAAACTGAAAGCATTTCCTCTAAGATCAGGAACAAGACAAGGATATCCACTCTCACCACTATTTTGCAACATAGTTTTGGAGGTCCTAGCCTCAGCAATCAGAGAAGAAGTAAAACTGTCACTGTTTGCAAATGACATGATATTATACATAGAGAATCCTAAAAATGCCACCAGAAAACTATTAGAGCTAATCAATGAATTTGGTAAAGTTGCAGGATACAAAATTAATGCACAGAAATCTCTTGCATTCCTATACACTAATGATGAAAAATCTGAAAGATAAATTAAGGAAACACTCCCATTTACCACTGCAACAAAAAGAATAAAATACCAAGGAATAAACCTATCTAGGGAGACAAAAGACCTGTATGCAGAAAACTATAAGACACTGATGAAAGAAATTAAAGATGATACCAGATGTAGAGATATACCATGTGCTTGGATTGGAAGAATCAACATTGTGAAAATGACTATACTACCCAAAGCAATCTACAGATTCAATGCAATCCCTATCAAATTACCAATGGCAGTTTTTACTGAACTTGAACAAAAAATCTTAAAATTTGTATGGAGACACAAAAGACCCTGAATAGCCAAAGCAGTCTTGAGGGAAAAAAACGAAGCTGCAGGAATCAGACTCCCTGACTTCAGACTATAGTACAAAACTACAGTAATCAAGACAATATGGTACTGGTACAAAAACAGAAACATAGATCAATGCAACAAGATAGAAAGCCCAGAGATAAACCCACGCACCTATGGTGAACTAGTCTATGACAAAGGAGCCCAGGATATACAATGGAGAAAAAAAGTCTCTTCAATAAGTTGTGCTGGGAAAACTGGACAGCTACATGTAAAAGAATGAAATTAGAACACTCCCTAACACCATACACAAAAATTAACTGAAAATGGATTCGAGACCTAAATGTAAGACCAGACACTATAAAACTCTTAGAGGAAAACATAGGAAGAACACTCTTTGACATAAATCACAGCAAGATCTTTTTTAATTCACCTCCTAGAGTAATGGAAATAAAAACAAAAATAAACAAGTGGGACCTAATGAAACTTCAAAGCTTTTGCACAGCAAAGGAAACCATAAACAAGACTAAAAGACAACCCTCAGAATGGGAGAAAATATTTGCAAACGAATCAATGGACAAAGGATTAATCTCCAAAATATATAAACAGCTCATGCAGCTCAATATTAAAGAAACAAAAAACCCAATCCAAAAATGGGCAGAAGACCTAAATAGACATTTTTCCAAAGAAGAAGCACATGAAAAGCTGCCAGGGAGCACATGAAAAGCTGTGCAACATCACCAATTATTAGAGAAGTGCAAATCAAAAGTACAATGAGGTATCACCTCACACCAGTTAGAATGGGCATCATCAGAAAATCTACAAACAACAAATTCTGGAGAGGGTGTGGAGAAAAGGGAACCCTCTTGCATTGCTGGTGGGAATGTAAATTGATACAGCCACTATGGAGAACAGTATGGAGGTTCCTTAAAAAACTAAAAATAGAATTACCATATGACTCAGCAATCCCACTACTGGGCATATACCCAGAGAAAACCATAATTCAAAAAGACACATGCACCCCAATGTTCATTGCAGCACTATTTACAATAGCCATGTCATGGAAGCAACCTATATGCCCATCGACAGATAAATGGATAAAGAAGTTGTGGTACATATATTCAATGGAATATAACTCCGCCATAAAAAGGAACGAAATTGAGTCATTTGTTGAGACATGGATGGATCTAGAGACTGTCATACAGAGTGAAGTAAGTCAGAAAGAGAAAAACAAATATCATATATTAAAGCATGTATGTGGAACCTAGAAAAATGGTACAGATGAACCAGTTTGCAGGGCAGAAGTTGAGACACAGATGTAGAGAACAAACGTATGGACACCAAGGGGAGAAAGCCACGTGTGGGTGGGGATTGTGGTGTGTTGAATTGGGCGATTGGAATTGACATGTATACACTGATGTGTATAAAATTGATGCCTAATTAGAACCTGCTGTATAAAAAAATTAATAAAATAAAATTCAAAATTTAAATTAAAAAAAAAACTTCTAGGGCCAGAGCAGCCCCCTTGTCTGGACACTGCTGGAGACACACCAACTGTTACTCATCCTCTGACTCTCCTTTTCCTACCCTCCATGCAAAGATAATGTCCTTGAGAGACACCTGAGAAACACCCTTGCTCAAAAAAAAAAAAAAAAAAGAAAAAGAAAACACTATGGAGTAGTCACATGCTTACATATACTTATAGTGTTTAAGTTTGGATTTAAGAGAAGGAAAGCAATATTTAACTCAATGTTATCAGTATTTTAATTTTAGATTTTATCATTTATCTTATTTACTGCTTATTTTATATTTGACTTTAAATAAAGAGGCTAAATATATATACACACCCACACATGCACATCCATGCATAGAATCGTATGATTATAATAGCTACAAGGTATAGATGTATTGTTATTGAGACTCAGATTCCTTCAATGGCCTTGCTATTGATGACATAATTTTCCAAAATGGTGAAAAATCCTTAGTAAAGTTTTAAACAAAACAAAGTACAATTGTCTCTCTCTCAATTTGCATCATAGTTGTTTTCCTGGACAATATGGCATGCACTATTTTTGTGTTCCTATGTAAAATGGAGATAAATTTTAGGTTCAGACGATTATAGAGAGGATTTCCACCTACATGTCTATATGGTAGGACATTAAAGAGTCATTAAGGACAGCACAGCGTTTTGTTATATGGGACTTTCTCAGCACACTGCTGGCCATCCAGCACCCCGGCCCTCCTGCCCTCCTGATTTAGTTGAATCAGAATTACTGGGGTTGGAGTATCATACTTGTGATGCATGTGATTCATAGACCAAACTCTGAGCGACCGGGCTCTTGTACAATATTTTAAAGGGGGCTAGTCGGCATCTGATTTACATTGCATTTCACCACTCCATTGCCCTGAAAAGTCCTTCCCCTTTTTCATCCCCCTGGTATACTTTTACTTATCTGTTAAGCGTAGAGTGCAGGTAGACTCTACATTTATTCCTTTCCAAAGCTCTCCCACAGCTCCTATATGCCTTTATGTATTTCTCAGGGCAATAGGGATTTTTTATGTCAAATTATTTATTTGAACATCCATGTCACTGGGCTAAAATCCTTGAGGGCAGGAAAATATTTCTGTCCATCATGGGTTTTTTCCCTCTGGCATCTTAGATATTTGTTAACTTGAATTGAAAAATGAAGAAATTCTCTTTTCATTGAGAATTCTCATAGAAGTTTATTCTAAAATCAATCTCATATATTTGGACTTCTCTATCTATATAAAAGTTTTATTCATTTTATCTTTTTCTCTCTTAGATCAAGTTTCCTGGGAATATGTACATATACATTCACCTACGTACGTTAAAAATATCACGTATTAGTTATTGTGGCAGGGATAGTTGCCTTCCTAACATGAGAATTCCTCTTCTTACACGTAAGCCATCAAAACAAAACAAAAACTCATATTTCTCAGTCTTCCTTGCAGAAAAGGGCAATCATCTTTTCAATTCTGAGATGGGAATAGAAATTATTGAGTAGGACCTCCAGGAAAACCCTTAAAAGGAGGACAGATTTAGCTGTTTTGAACATTTTTGCCCTTTTCCCTTCAATCTTCACTTTCTTCCAGCAGGAACATGGACACACAGTTGGGAAGTTAAGTGGCTATCTTGGAACCCAAAGTGATGAGCAGAGTAGGATGGCTGAATGGAAGGATATAGGAGCTTTGGATACCGATTGCATCATGGAGCTGCGGACCAGCCCTCAATTTTCTACTTCTAGATTTCTTGCAGGTAGAGAAACGCCTAATTTATTCAAGCTACTCTTCCCTTTCTCTCTTTTTTTCCTCCCTCCCTTCCTTCCTTCCCTCCCTCCTTTCTTCCTTCCTTCCTCCCTTCTTCTCTCCCTTCCTTCTTTCCTTCTTCCCTCCCCCCCTCCCTCCCTTCCTTCCTTCTTTACTTTCCCCACCCTCTCTTTTTTGGGTTTCTGCAGTAGAATGCAAATATTTGACTGATGATTACCTAGCCTCATCAATGAGTAAGGTTACATTCCTACTAACCTATGGTAGTGCAGCAGAAAACTAACTAAAAAAACTTGTTATTGCTTGGTTGTTTATTTGACCACTATAGAGATCAAACATATATTCTATCTGCCCTCTCCCTGACTAAGTTATAAAGTGGCATTTATAAAATCAATGTTGTGTTTATAAAAGTCATATATGTCTGTGTATATATAAAAAATATATATACTGATACATACACACAGCTACTTATAAACATGTTTACCATGGCCCCCAATAATTGATAATGGTGGAATTTTAGATTATTTTTACTTCATTTCTTATATATATATATATATATATATATTTTTTTTTTTTTTGCGGTATGTGGGCCTCTCACTGTTGTGGCTTCTCCCATTGCAGAGCACAGGCTCCGGATGCGCAGGCTCAGCGGCCATGGCTCACGGGCCCAGCCTCTCCGCGGCATGTGGGATCTTCCCGGACCGGGGCATGAACCCATGTCCCCTGCATCGGCAGGCGGACTCTCAACCACTGCACCACCAGGAAGCCCACTTATAATTTTATATTTAAAATCTTACATGACTGTGAATGTGTGATCTTTATAATACCAAAAACAATAACACAACTTCAAAAAAAAGTGAAGTATAATAGTAACAACATTCTTATTATTAAAAAGAAAACATTTTTCCTAAGAATATTATTTAAACAACAATTTTGGGGGGGTGGTGAAGCAAAGGACAAGCTTTTAAGTCAACAGAAAGGATTTGGGCTCTTGTACTCTCTGGGAGCCCTGAGCTGCCACTTAAAGTCTGACTGGACCACTATGATGGAAAGGCCACTTCAGGTGCATGTCCTACTTGAGCCCAGCCTTCCAGCCATTGCCACGAAGGCACCAGGCAGTAATTGCAGCCATCTTGGACCCTGTCAACTCCACATGGAACAGAAGAATCACCCAGCTTATCTCTGGCCTACAACATCATGATATATAATAAAATGATTTTTGTTAGACAAAAAGGATCTTGAATCTCTTTCTCTTTTCTTTGGATAGTGGTCCTACCTACCCTGGTATCCACTTTTTTAAAAAAAATTTAATTAATTAATTAATTTTTATTTTTGGCTGTGCTGGGTCTTCGTTGCTGCTCACTGGCTTTCTCTCGTTGCAGTGAGCGGGGGGTACTCTTTGTTGCGGTGTGCAGGCTTTCTCGTTGTTGCAGGGCATGGGCTCTAGGCATGTGGGCTTCAGTAGTTGTGGCACATAGACTCAGTAGTTGTGGCTTGTGGGCTCCAGAGCACAGGCTCAGTAGTTGTGGTGCACAGGCTTAGTTGCTCGGCAGCATGTGGGATCTTCCCGGACCAGGGATTGAACCCACGTCTGCTGTATTGGCGGACGGATTCTTAACCGCTGTGCCACCAGGGAAGTCCCATGGTATCCACTTCTAAGGCTAGAGCCTTACTGTCTAAGGGTGGCTCTCCTACATGGTGTCTGGGGCCTCCTTGGGACTGAGGGGATTGTGCCAGGGTTACTCTTTGTCCTGTCCCACCTATTTTACAAGCAGCCATCTTAAAATCTTTCTATTGTTAAACACAGGAAGCTACAAAATGATCAGTGTGTTTGAGAAGAAGAATGGGGACATTGACTAAAGTAGACAGGATTTAGAGTAGTTCTAAAGAGAACATGTGCTAAAATATACAGTCAACACCATGAAAATCACCAGGGCTACTGCATTGCAGCTTCTTAGGATTTTATGTTAACAGAACCCCCTGCAGTTACACAGCAGCAGTGGTTTGGGAGGCACTCTGGGAAAATATAATGAAACGTAAGGGATACAGCCGTATTAGGCAGGGTTCTCCAGAGAAACAGAACCGACAGGATATATGTGGATGTGTAGATACAGGAGGAGATTTATTATAGGAATTGGCTTCCATGGTTAAGCAGGTCCAGAAGTCCCATGATCTGTGTCTGCAAGCTGGAGAACCAGGAAAGCCTGCGTGTAATTCAGGTCTAGTCTGAGGGCCTGAGAACCCGGGGAACTGAGGGCGCAAGTCTTTCTCTGAAGCAGAAGGCTTCTGAACAAGGAGCACCAGATGTGTGATGGCAGGAGAAAATAGGTGTGCCAGCTCTCGCAAAGAGAGAAAAAATTTGCCCTTCCTCTCCCTTTTTGTTCTTTTCAGGCCCTCCATGGATTGGATGATGCCTACCCACATGGGAGAGAGTGATCTTCCTTACTCGGTCTGCTGAATCAAATGATAATCTCTTCCAGAAACACCTTCACAGACACACCCAGAAACAATTTTTTATTTTTGTAACATTAGGCATCACAACAACCTTCCCTCAAAGCATTTATAACCTAGCTGAAGAGGGCAAATATATTCAGACAGTAAGGTAACCAATAAGATTTCTGTCTTATATGCATGTCTTACATACAACATATGTATAATAAGTGCCATAGGATTTCAGAGGTGGGAGACCAGCACTGTAGGCCAGCATGACCTAGAAAGCGCCTGGAAAGGGTGTTATCCTGTTGGCCCGTGAAGGTAGGCAGGAAGTCTTACAGGCACACTATAGGGGGAAAAAATGCCTTCCCTGTTCCAAAGGAGTTCATTGAACTAGAAATTCTTTACTTAATAAAACTTAAGTAAAAATTTTTTACCCTTAAAATTTTTTTCCTACACCATAATTTATATTGTGTTTCTCTTAGCAGTGAAATTCACATTATATGAAGTATTATACATGAAGTACTGTAGTTAGCTTCTCAATGGAGAAAGCCGGTCTATATAGTTTAGATAAGGCTTAAGTATATAGTATGAAAAATAAATCCTTAAATTCACTTGATCTAGAATCTGTTGTAAAATATCATATTTATAAACAAAAAAAGAGAAATCTGAGATCTTTAAAGGTTCTTATTTTCTAAGTACTTATTCAAATCCTTCTTTCATATATTAGTATTATTTATTATACTTAAAATGTTAAAAATTAGATGAGTCCAACTCAGGGAACAAGAAGCCAGCTTCTCAGGCTTTTCTTGGCTTAAATACCTTCTTCAGCTCCTAGCCCAAAGCTGTTTACATGAGTACATCATATTCTCAGTACTTAATTGCTGAATGAATAACTACATGAATAAGGAAGATTCAGAGGGGAAAAAATTAGCAAAACCTGGTTATCACATTCTAGTAAATATTTTGGCTGCTGAAATTGAAACCAAACCATCTTGTTTAAGAATAGATGACTCAGGGGCTTCCCTGGTGGCGCAGTGGTTGAGAGTCCGCCTGCTGGTGCAGGGGACATGGGTTTGTGCCCCGGTCCGGGACGATCCCACATGCCGCGGAGCGGCTGCGCCCGTGAGCCATGGCCGCTGGGCCTGCGCGTCTGGAGCCTTTGCTCCGCAGCGGGAGAGGCCACAACAGTGAGAGGCCCGCGTACCTCAAAAAAAAAGAATAGATGACTCAGAATTACACACAAAAATATCAAGTTGCTAGATTTAAATGTACATTGCTCTTTCTCATTATAGATTCATTGTATTCTCTAGTTATGCTAGAACCACTTTCAGGCTTAAACTTCCAATATTTCATTGTGACTCACTGCATGCTTTAAAAACAAAGAAATGACAAAGGTCCTGAGGCCACCCATCACAACATATAAAGTGAATTAGCAATTCACTGAGCTGTTTTTTTTCCTTGCTCGCATTTTCTAAGTGTTTTTTGCAATAAGCATAGGTTCCTTTTGTAATAAGGAAAAAAGAATACTAAACTTCATTGAAAAATATAGTAGGTTTGAAAGGATATAAAAGGGTTCAGGATTTTAACCAGTCACTATGATTTTATGGTATGGGGTGATTGTAGATCAATTATTTTCTTCGTATTTTCCACTCTCACAGCACTTTAACATGTGTCATTCAGCAGTTTAGCTAGGTTGGAGGTAAGAGGCTCTCTTGGCCTGCTTGGAACAGATTCCAGCAGGTAGTTCCTGTATTTAAAACTCTTTGAAGAAGAAAGGTATTATTTGAGTATTAAGCATTATTATGAACATCCTGCCTTTTAAAAGCTCAAAGGGAAAGACAAAAGGACCTGTCCTTATTAGTATTTCCAATTAAACTGGGAAGGATAAATTATTTCCAAACCATCTAATCTTTCCTACATGTCCCCACCACCTCCGCCTCTACATTTCAGTCAAATCTACAGATGGGGAGAGACATGAATCCAACCTTTAATTTTACTCTTAGCTCTAATAAACACATTTATTATAGGGTTTCCCTGCATGTTTGTTTGTACGCACAATCTTAGAGGAGTCCGTTTGCTTCTGCTAATGAGGTTTAACAATACTCTCATGAGCAGTACTACTTGCTCCCCCCTTCCCCCGCCCCAGTCGAGTGGGTAATACAGGAACATGTGGCTGTTTAGTTTGGGCTCTCATAAAACATTCTGCCAAGTCCTTTAACAGTGATATGGAGGTGTAAATTTGTCTGGGTATAATAATCATTCCTAAAGAGCCATCAAATATACTTCTAGAGATTAGTTACTGGGAAGTTTTTACCCTTTTTCAGGGAATTAACAATAGTCTTAATACAATTGCTAGTTAAATTAATTGAATGATCAGACCCTTTGCACGAAGTCAATTTTTTTGACTTGTATGCTTGATGCTTACCCAGCCATCCCTCATAGCTTTCAACCTCCTGAGTTATAACTCCAAAGTCACCCAGCTTTAAACTGGCCAAAGAGCTCAGGATTTGATATAAATGATATTTTGAGGGGTCCATATTGAATTTCAAAATGATGTTAAGGAATCCCAAATAACAACTTGCATATCTGTCACAAGTACAATGATTCAAAAAAGGGTATGTCTAAACAGATTAGAGACTCAATAGAGAACATCATAAATTTAGACCAGATAATTAGAGGATATAATTTTTGGCCCACTGGGATGTGTTTTGAATTCAACACCAGTTATTTTTGGTAGAAGGTTGAGTCTGAATATTTCAAATGAAAGGGCACCATGTTAAATTACCTGTTCTAAAATGAGGACCTTTGTTCTCTTCATGTGATTCTCTTTTAGAAGTACAGTGTGATAAATTAAAATTTAGACTGTGTACCAAACGGAAAGTATGAAATCCCATCTTTAATTACTTGTGAAATCAAGGTTTGCAAAATCATGGTTCCTCAGAGGGCTGTTTTGCTTCCGGTAAATGTATCGACTCCATAAAGACCAAACTCCTTGCCCCATTACAAGGGTAAATAGTTTCAGTTAAAAAATATAATTTCTCTCTGAATGTACGAATTTAAAAGCCTAAACTCATTGTATGCTAGTAGTCTGGCAGCTGTAACAGCAGCCTCAAATGAAGAGTTCACTGCATCCCTCAAGAAGGATCATCAAGAACCTGATGGCATCATTTAGGTTATCTAGGGGGTCCCTTGCACCATGTTACTGTCACCAGGGAGCTCTATTAAGGTGATGGAGACAGTCATCATGAGTCATGAAACTTAGTTTTTTGATCACAGACTATAAATGTATAAGGAAATAGTATCAGCATCCACTCTGTTAGTGTGGGAAGCCTAGCTTTAAAAATAACTTGGGAGTTAAGGGTGACCTAATATATGCTCCCTCAGTCTTGCCCTCATACTTTGGTCCTCCCTCCAATTCTCTCTTCAGGAATAACCTTCTCATCCCCCAGTTGCTGGGCATATTGGGTGCTGTCAGCCCACACTGTTTCTCACTGGAACTGCCACAGCGAACTGCCTTTACCAAGGAACTACTCCCGCTAAGCGGCAGCTTGTGGCCAGTGACTGGATGATGTGGGGATAAAAGGACCAGCTCCCATGCCTCAATATGGGACAACACGTGGCCCCAAAGCCCCTTAAAGGATTGACTGAGGCCTCAACTGCAACAACGTTGCAGGTCAACTCCTCTGCTTTCAACTTCGGTCTTCACTCCCTTATAGGTATATCTCCTGAGAGCGCTCTCCAAGTGAAGTTTTTGCAATCAACACCTCATCTATCCCTCTTTTCAGGGAAGCCAATTTAACACACAGATCGTCAACATGGGCTGACCAGTTGTGTTGGCAGAACATGTGGCTACTTAGATTGACCTTCTGGACAAAAATATTACTACGACCAAGCTGTTCAGTCTGGGGTTCAATATTACCATGGTCAAACCATTTCTGTGAATTAGTCCTGAAAGCATACGATGTGTAGGAAAGTTTCATAGAAGAAAACAAGACCCTAAGTGGAAGACAGCCTAATGTATAGGTAAGATTGGATGAGCTACAGGAAAAGGAGAGGTAGAAAAGATCTTATGCAGTCTGCTTGGGAGAAGAAGTTCATAGTGGGGTTCCCTGTGTCAACTGGTGCTGTATTTGTGCCTGAGGGAGGACTGAGGAACATCACAGGAGGACAGTGGATACCTGGAGTCAGAGGCACTGAAAGGAAAGCAGTGGAAGGGAGCAACTTCATAATTTTGGCTTTAAGATGACTCTAAAATGAAGCTACTCTAGACCACTACTGCCCACACCTCCTTTTCCCACTCATTTTAGTGCTAAATCTTTTATCTTATGTCACTTAAATATTTAATGGGAGTGTGCATTTCCTCATACTTTTTTTCTTTTTTTTTTCGGCCGTGCCACACGGCATGTGAAATTTCCCCTCTGGAAACCCGTGCCTTCTGCATTGGAAACTGGGAGTCTTAACCACTGGACCACCTGGGAAGTCCTCCTCAAACTTGTTTTGAACACCTTATGGTACCAACACAGAACTAGGCACATAATAGGGGTTTAATAAGTACCTGTTGAATAAATGAATGACTAGATAAATGTAAGACAGAAAGATTATCAAGTTAGAAACAAACAAAGGTCCTAAATCTATGGTTTCAGAAACTTTTAAAATGTGGGATTTAACACAATGATTTTCGATAGGAAGCAATGGATAGACATAGTTTTATGCTGACTGAATCCAAACAATATTTTTGAGTTGGCAATTTTAATCGCAAATTGCTAATAATATAAATATCTTGTCATAGGAGATAATAGATTCCTGCAATTTCAGTACATGCCACAGCTCAGTGAGAGCAAAGAGATCTACTGAAAGGTTACATGCTTTATGTAAACTCTGAGCCGTAAATGACTTCCTTTTGTTCAGGTAGCTCCAGACGCCCCCTCCTCCCAATGAACACAAGGTTCTGCCTTATAAGAGAACAAAGGTGTGGACTGCAGAGCACTTCTGTGTCTGGAGTCTGACCTGGCTGTAAAATGACTCCATCTCCAGACAACATGACTAGGCTCCTATTTCTCTTGGACAAAGTCTTGATACATTCCTTTCTTCCCCTTAATCCCACTGACCATAATATTCAGGTGAAAACATTTCTAGGAATAGTTTGAAATGAGGATAATAACCACTTCCTTTTACCACACTCCACTTTTCCAGGAAAGATAATTTCTGTAATTGATGCTTATTAAGAACACTCCACAGTTACTTCTCCCTCCAGATCAAATATCGAAATAAAAATATTAAAATCAGTTTCATGTATTCATAAAGTAAAAACCTGTGGGCTAAACCCTCTAGCATAGAATTATTTAAAACAGATAGAAATGTGAATGAGTGTAAAAGTGAACCAAATAATGGTCTCTTTAAAAGGTTAAAGCATTTATGTTTGAAGTGACTCCTTGAGTTTGTAGTCACAACCCTTCAGGTGGTCTGCAAGGACATTATTCATTTGAAATGGGACAAGCTATTTTTAAAAGGCATATTTAAAATCACATTCAATACATGGAATCTATGTTGAAAAATTATGAATCATTTATAACAGTAAGAGCTTAATTATCTAGAAACATCAGTTAACCCGAAATGCATTTGTTACACTCTGTAGTTGGGTAAGACAGACAACTTACAGAAAACGCTGGTGACGATAGTGACTTAATATCAAAAGCAACTTCCAGAGAAAATGTTTTTCTTCAGGAAAGAGTGAGCCCTCTTTGGCCCATGAAAAATATATGATTGAATTCCCCAAAGTTTTAACCCATTGAGCATGACAAATAATTTTGGCCAAGAAAAATCTCAATAAGCCTTCCATGAAATATTTCTTTTTTAAAACAAAATAGCTTTCTGATGAACTCACCATGTAATTCAAGTCACTCCACGGATTAATGTTTTGCCTGGAATTAGGAAATATGAGTCAATTACCCTTTGGAGGACATATTTTAAAGACAGTTTTAGTTTCAAGGACTTATACGAAGTCTTTTTTTTTTTTTTCTGAAGATAATCAGGCACCAGAAACGTTTAAGTAAAATAAACAAGTAAACAAGTAGAATGAAGTAAAACAAAATGAAAATATCATTAGCGTTACTGGAGGAGAGTGGAGACAATGCATTCAAATAATTGTACTATAAGTTGAATTATTTTGTCTAAACTGCAAGGGCATTTTCCATTTGACCAGAAATACTAAAATTCAGGCCGTATATGAGGCTCAATAACTGAAATTGTGTTCATGTTACATTGTCCGTAACCAGCATTATTTCTCAAACCAACACAAAGTGAAGGTAACAAAAGGTTTATAGATTTATGTGATTCTTGACAGATTTCTCCACAAGGTAAGTAATATGACAATAATCAGTAAATGTCTAATTGTACCTGAATTCTTTTGCTCCTTGAACAAGAACAAAATATTGAACTGAGAAACCCAGATCTGTAGTTTGAGAAGGGAAGCTGGTCTAAGTTTTTGACAGAATGTTCAACAAACTGATCCATTTGAATCTGGGGGAGAATAGAGAATTTCCCCTTTGAAGAACAGAAAGACCACATTTGCATCCTTCTATATGGATCATACCTGTGAAGGTAACTGAGGTAAACAGGTAAGTAAGTACTACAGTTCATTAATTAGAGCAGGCTTTGAATGGTTCTGAGAGACTAAAGTCTTTAGCTATGTGTACCATGTAATTTTAAAATTTTAATCAAATAAGCAATTAAATGGCTCTATTCTAAAATCAAACTCATTATTTGCCAAAAAAACTCAGTTCTTACTTATGTGATTGCTCAGAGTGTATGTTATTTTAATGACAAGTAGATGAAGTTACTTCCCTTCATTATGATATATAAAATGCCTTCCACTACTTATGAGTCATTACCTGGGAATAATTTTCTTCTCTGTGTGGCTCTCTACCTCTTCTATCTTTAATCTAATTGTGCTGGCCAGCTGCTGTGATCTGTTGCGTCGTGGGGATGGAAAGAATAATTGAGGTCTGAACTGAAACCAGTTTTTCCATTAGGCAGAAACAAGGGTGCCACAATGACTTCTGGGTCAGATTATTAAACACAATGGTGGTTACCCAAGGACGTTTATGCTTAAACTCTTCCATGGCCAGTGTCACTCACAGGGTCGGTGTGTTACGAATCTTTCTTTTTGAAGCCATCCCCTGAATAACAATATCTCCAAATCTGTGTCATTAATTGCTTCTAATGGCCAGAACCAGGACCTCCCACACTGCCTTATTACAGATCTTAGCAGACGATAATGAGATTCAAACCTCATTATCATGGTCCATGAGCTGTATCCTGTACTGGAAGCTGGGAGCTTCAATTGTCTCTTTCAATTCCCATTTTGCATGCACCTTTGCTATCTTGACTTCCAACAGGCATTATAAATGAAGAAATAGGTCTGCAAGGCTTATGTTTGAGGACAAAGAGGGAAGCATCTCTCTCAAGGCAAGCAAAAGGAAACTTCAAAACAAGAGCCACTGAACTCATATACTTACAAATTTCTGATGGAACCGGAGAGCTCTTCATTTCAAGACAATGTGTGTACGGTACTGCAAAACCATCAATAAAGGATTCAATTACATTTCCTGTATTCTGTTTACTCAGGAAGAAAATCACACATACCTAAAGTCCCAAGCTTTATCTTCTCCCAAACCTGCTCTTTTTCCCATAATCCTAACTCAGATAATGGCAGCAGCATCCCATAGTACCCAAGTCATCGCCTCTAGTATTGGTCCCCGAGTTGTGTTGATTCTACCATCAAAGCATCTTTTGAATCCATTCGCTGTTTTCTACCCTCACTGCCATTGAGAAGGTTCGAGCCTTCATCCTCTCTGTCCTGGACCACTGCACAGACTCAAGATTTCCTAACTGGCCCCATTTACCTCCAATGCATCCCTCTTCAGTCCATCTGTCCTCTACTCAGATTTGTCTTTTCAAGACGCAAATATGATTGTGTCCCTTCCCTCTTTTAGAACGTTCGTTGGCTCCTCATTGATGATGTAGCCCTTCATTTGATCTTCTATCTTCATTTCCCACCTCTTCCCATACTATGCCCTTTGTACTTCTCTGCCCTTCCAGGTACCCTTCTATCTGTCTGCCACGCCTTTCACCTTGTTTGCCCTGTTTTAAGATGCTCTTCCAATATGACATCCTCTAGTTCTTTTGCTGTTTTCTCTAAGCAGAGCAGGTTGTACTTTTCTCTGTGCGTGCAGGTTACTTTGTATGTAGTTCTAATTTAACTAATCATTCTGCCTTCCAATTATTTGATTATGTTTTGTTTTTCTCTTCTACGTACTAAGCTACTAAAGAGTAGAGGCTATCTTATTTATTGCTGTATCTCCAGGCTTACTTATTAGCACATTGACTGATCTAGAGGTGCTACTCAATATATGTTTGATGAATGAAGAAACAAGAGTCGATACGTTCCTGCCATTTATTTATTAGGTTTGTATGGTATATGGGACCATCAGCAATGTGCTGATCATGCATGATATTGATAGCAATAACATAACCAGCATTTTATTACTATACTTTGTTTGTTTGTTTGTTTTCTTGCGGTACGCGGGCCTCTCACTGTTGTGGCCTCTCCCGTTGCGGAGCACAGGCTCCGGACGCACAGGCTCAGCGGCCATGGCTCACGGGCCCAGCCGCTCCGCGGCATGTGAGATCTTCCCAGACCGGGGCACGAACCCACGTCCCCTGCATCGGCAGGCGGACTCCCAACCACTGCGCCACCAGGGAAGCCCTATTACTATACTTTGTACTCCACAGAGGAAAGCCATGGATATGCATCTAATTTGCTTGAATTCTGGAGATGAAGTAGCATAATACCCCAAAATATTGGATAAGAAAATTGTACATGGCTCAGGAGAACAATGTATTCTTTGACATTAGCCCTGAAAGCTTTCAAAACAAAAATATAAATTATCCTCGCCTCTGAGCTGTTTTCCCTGGTCTCTTTCCTACAAGAGATCACATTTTTCTTTCTGTACACACAGTATTTTTAGAGCACTCTGCTGTTATGAAGCATTCTGCAACCCCTAGTTAACCTATTTAGATCTCAGTGTTCTTATCTGTATAATGAGGCTAATGGTGCTACGCTGTTCTCCCAGGGATGTTTGATTAAATATGTTTCTTGACATTGCACAGACCCTGCATACATCAGCAAGGATTTTCAAAATAAAATGTTCTATATGCACAGAAAATTGTTTCATTTGGCATTGTCTTAAAAGCAAGCACATTTCCAAGAGGAATGTTTGCACCATCAGCAAACATTTCATAATGGATCTAAGGTAAAAATTGTTATGACTACAGTGAATGTTTTATTTGGGGTTGATAAGATAGGCAAGTATTTCAAAACATCTCCACCCATAATTTTTAGTGGGAAAAGCAATGCTTGGTGGAATGTGAGATAATTTTAACAGCCAGTATACTGGCTGTTATAGGGGATTTTCTAATATTTTTTACTTCAAGACAGGCCTGTGTTGGATTGAGTCTTTGTACAGTGCCTTGACACTTCAAGTAGGAATGGGGACCAGAATTCCTGATGGCAGGCCCCGCCCTGGTGATTTTCCTGTCATTTCACGGGGCAAGAAGGCCTGCGTTGACCTCTCACATGTGCAGAGCCGAGAGCCAGACTGGCTTAGGTAGATGGGGTCTCCTCTTCTACAACTCACTTTTCTGTCCATCTGACCTCTCCTTTACTTCTACTACTTTTTGTGACAACTGCCAGTCTTTCTCCTAGTGAGAAGTAGACCACACAGACAGAGAGGAGAAGCCAGTAGAGAAAGGAGAAAATGAATGGAAATCAATAAAAATATAAACAAACATACCCTAGAGTGCTTCTGAGAGGCTGAAAAGTGGTAGCCTGAATTCAGATTTTCCAAAAAAATTACAGGAGAATATTCCAACTCACATTCTCCTATCATCTGTCTCAAACCTAAATTCAGTTGTCAACAGGTGAATAAATGAGTGCTTGCTTCCTTCAGTAAAACTGGTATGAAAAATAATGGCAGTCTAGCCAGGAGAAATAGACAAAGGTTCTGACTCTAGGAACTGGTTATAGTCAAGCTCTGGTTAAGCCTCTTTTCTGTGCTTCCACAGCTTGACATGTAACAGAATCATCTGGAAATATTTCTAAACATGAAGAGAAACACTTTTTATTGAAGCATAATATACATTTTAAATGCATATATTGTAAGTATAAATGATGAATTTTCACAAACTGAACACACTCATTACCCAGCATCATTTGGAGAATTTTTGGGGTTTTGTTCTTTTTAAATTAATTCCTTAATTAATTTTGGCTTCAACAGGCCTTAGTTGTGGCACGCGGGATCTTTTAGCTGTAGCATGCGAACTCTTAGTTGCGTGGCCTGCAAACTCTTAGTTGCGGCATGCATGTGGTATCTAGTTCCCCAACCAGGGATTGAACCCAGGCCCCCTGCACTGGGAGCACAGAGTCTTATCCACTGGACCACAAGGGAAGTCCCGATTTTGTTTTTAAGGTGTAGATTTCAGGAACTTTTTCCAGACCCACTGAATCAGAATTTCAAATATTGAGGCCCAAGAATCTGTACTTTAAATAAATTCCTGAGGAGGTTCTTTTGAAGGCAGCTGGGCACTGGGTCACATTTGTGAACCACTGTCTGGATTCCTAGGTGCATGAATTGGGCGGAGAGAGATATTAGGGCAGGACATGGAGCCCTGGAGAAAGGAAGAGTAAGGAATCCCCCTGCTTTGGGAAGAGTTCCAACAGTTCTTTGAGTAAGGAACTATGGCAAAAAAAAAAACAACCCTCCATTTGATTCTCAGTATTCATTTATCTTTTATTATTTAGTAACAGAATCCTAATAGAGAGGCATATAGTTACCTGGAATAAAGACTAAATCTTGGCCTCTCTTACAGTTGGATGTGGTCACGTAGCTAAAATTTAGCCAATGGCATTTAAGCGGAATTGTCATATGTGACTCCTGGGAAATCTTCAGAGGGTTGAGGTGTTCTCTTCATGACCCTTTCCTTCTAGCTAGTGGCTGGAATATGGAAGCGTTGGCTGGAGCTCAAGTAGCCATTTTGATCCAGGTGGATAAAGGCCATATGTTATGGACGGTAGAGCAGAAAGCTGGAAGGAACTTAGGTTCCTTAGAACTTTATGGATTTCATACCAACTCTGTACTATAAATTCAGAACTTTTAATAGAATAAAATATTTTATGTTTTGGCTACTATTAATTTGAGTTTTCTAATAGTACAGCTGAACTTAATCCTAACTGACTCAGAGGATTTTCCTGCTCTATACGTATATGTCTGAAGGATCCCAAGAAGAGGTGGTGATCTCTCAAGAGCGTGGTGTTCTATTATTTGCCAAGAAACAATGGAGAGGAAGTTTGGGTTTTGATAATCAATTCTTAAATAAGATAAATGTGTTCAATTTTGTACAGTAGGAGCTTTCTTTCTAGGAGATATGTTTGTGATTGGTCTCTTTCCATAGGCTTCATGGGGACCAGGTCTTATCTGGTATCTGGAGCTCTTTGGTGGGATTCTCCAAATTTGGAGTGGTTTGTTCTTTGCAGGTCAGTGTTAGCCTTATTGTATTATAGTTTTAGGGGAATTCTATGGTTTAGAGCAAGTTTCCAGCAGCAGCTAAGGGTACTGGGTCCAATTCCCAAAGAGATGAAGCTGGCACAGGTTTGGCATATTGTCAGGTCTTAAGCCAGGGTAAGCGGGAGTGGGCTGTCACTGTAGCTCCAGTGCCAGTGGGAGAACTGAGATGTGAACCAGTTATTGGGACGGAGCTGAGGCAGAGGCAGGGAACAGCGGCAGATCCCAGGGTATCAGAATGCCCAGGAATAGCTGACTCTGGTCTGCAGCAAGACCAACTCCAAGGCCCTGCTAGGTAGTGCCTGGGGTTCCTAATGCATATATACTCTCTACCTTTGTCGGAAACCAGACAGGGCTGAGGTTACTGGTAAAAGATAGCACTGCCTGAGTCTAAAATGGATGAGAATGATCATTGTCTGACTTTTTGCAACTTACTTACCTCTTCTCAGCTTCAATTCCCTAGTCTGTAAAATTCGAACTAATAATACCTGGCCCAGAGGTATTCAATCATGAATTAAAGGAAAAAAAATTATGTGCAAGGAATTTGCAAATTGTGATGAGGTATACAAATGTAAATTATTATTACTATCTAGGGAGAATGATGCCAGCAATTTAACTGTGCAGAGCAAATCTCCATAGCATTTAAGATGAGATGAATATAATTCATTCATCTGAAATGAAAGGGGGTAGATTCAGAGAGTCAGGATATAATTACTAGATTTGTAATCTGGTCAGGAAACTTATGTCAGAGAGATACTGTATTCTTATTTGAGAAAAATGCAAGGCTTTTTAAGACATCATGTGACAGACTTGTTTACTTTTTAATCATTTCATAGGCAATATGGTTTATCTTAGGGAAGCCACGATTCATAAAAGTCCAGTTTATGATCCATGAGAATCAAGAACGGCCATGTTGAGAGTTATTAAATGTTGTGTGTTGTTCAAGACAATCATTAAGGATCAAATGCAAGAGTCAAGGGCTTCCCTGGTGGCGCAGTGGTTGAGAGTCCGCCTGCCGATGCAGGGGACAGGGGTTCGTGCACCTGTCTGGGAAGATCCCACATGCCGCGGAGCGGCTGCGCCCGTGAGCCATGGCCGCTGAGCCTGCGCGTCCAGAGCCTGTGCTCCGCAAAGGGAGAGGCCACAACAGTGAGAAGCCCGTGTACCACAAAAAAAACAATGCAAGAGTCGAGAGTGCTTGCTTTTTGCCATAAAAGCAGCATTGGGGCATATAGGTTTACAGCTGTATTTGTTGTAATAGACCACATTTTATAGGCAACAGGTGTAGCTGACTTATATCCTAAATTGCGTGAGGCTGTGCTGTCAGGCTGGCTCTAAAGGGATTTGGAAAGATTTATGAGATTGAATGATAGCCAAGGTGATTCTTGAAATTGACTTTTTAAGGTGTCATTTTGGTGAATGACAGGTTATAGTTACTAAAAAAAAAAAAAAAAACCCTCATAATAATACGGAGTTTGTCTTTAAATGGCAGTAAGGCTGTTTAGTGAAAAAAAGCTCATTTTTAACTAGAGATTGCTATATTTTGGACATTTGGCAAATCTAATTGGCTCTGAGTATGTGGCCTGACTTCCTCAGCCATTCAGAATCACTTCTTCCTCCAGCCAAAGGCCACATGTGCCTTCAAACAGGGTTGTAATCTACTCATACTGCTTAAACAGAATTTGCTCTTAATTAGGGTCTTTTCTAACTACTGCAATTAATTTTAAGACAAAGAAATCAGCTATGCATCAAAGGAAGAGAAAGAGGGAAAAAAAGAAGGAAAAATGTATTCCATGCTCTTGTCAGATGAGCTTCTCTTTCCTTCTCTCTCCTTTACCAGTCATCCTGCTTAGGGGCCCCCATGCTTACTCCTCTCACTGAGATAAATCATTTAATCTCCACCCTCCTCTCATGTTTCAGACCAGTCAGCTAGTCTCACAAAGCCTGTCAGCATTTGAACTTAGCATTTTTCAGGTTGAATAAGAAGCATTTTTTTCTTTCATTTTTTAATTGGTTGTTAAATATGATATCTTAACTGTAAAGAAAATTTTAGAGGAAAAAAAGGCCTGTAATTCTCCTTAGCATAATTGTTTCCTTTGTGTTTGTCATTAATTCATTTGTTTATATGACAAGTAATTATTGAGAGGCTTCACTAGCCTAAGCTCCATTTTAGGCACTGGGGATATAGCAGGGAACAAACCACCCTGCCCTCCTGGGGTTTTCATCTGAATTTGGGGAGAGAGAAAATAAACAAACAAATATTATGTCAGATGGTGTTGAGGTCTATAAAGACCAACACCTGAGGAAAATTGCTGCTGAGACAAATAAAACAGGGGAAGGGTTGGGAACATGGGGTTGGGTGGGGAAGTTATTATTTCCTTTCTATTTTCTTCCAGCCACACACGTAACTCTTACTCTGTACTCTGTAAGACCATGTATTCTTCCCCCTGAAAAATGCCAACTCCCTCCACCCCTCTCTCCCCAAAAAACTCAACTCATAAATATATATTTAGCAATAGAGTCTGAACTTAATTTTTTCATAGCATTCATATGACATTTAATACAACTAACACAAATAAGAGGCTTGATGTAAACTCTTAAATGGAGAAAACTGGAGGAAATAGACATAGAAAGATAAAGCATCAAATAAAAGAGGAAACTGGCTTGAAAAAGAAGAGATAAAGTTCTAGTCATTAAAAACTTGCACTCATGTTATCAAACTCTGAGAATTTGGGGCAAGACCAGATTATAGGATAGAGAAATCCTGAGATAAAGTTAGAAACAAATCAAGTAAGATTAAAAGCAGTTTAGGTCAGAGTTAACAGTCTTATCCAACCTGTGTACTGACTGTTTCTGTTTTGCATAAAGTTCCTGAGTTCCCTCTTTTACTCTCTTGTCCTAGAAAACAGTCGAAGCATTAAAAACAGGAAGTCCTGCTTACCTAGAGATGTCAGGACTATTAGCAATGTGAGATGACTAATTTTCAGGAAAATAATGGTTAGAATCATTACATGTAAAATTCAAGAGCCCCATTTACTCTGGGAGCCCATGTGGACCAGCAGAATGAGCTCAGCATTTGCGGTAGGCAGATGTGGGTTTGAATTCTGGCTTTTCCAGGTACTCATTGACCTTAGGCAACTCAATTAATCAATCATGCTGGGCCTATTTCCTAGCTGGTGGGAGCATTTCTGGTGTTGGAGATGATATGCATTCAAGGGGCTAGTCTTGACTTAGATGGGACCATATGAAATGGCCATTGTGTACCTCACAGGCAGTCAGAAGCAGCAGTTTTATGTGGTACAGCTTGGTATACAGTGGGCACTCAGTTAAAAGCAGCCATTTTTATTGCCACGCTCTTTCAGTATCTTAAAGATTTACTTGAAAATATTAGAACACATATACTGATGAAGGCCTTTAGGTGTCCAAAGGACAATCATATAAAGTACTTTATTCTTTTTTTTTAACAATAGCTTTATTGAGATGTAATTTGTGTTTCATAAAATTGATCCTTTTAAAGTATACAATTCAGTAGTTCTTAGCATATACACAGAATTATGCCACGCTCACCACTATCTAATTTTAGAAATTTGTATCAGCCCCGAAGAAACCCCGTAACTCCTAGCAGTCACTCCTTGTTCTCCCTCCCCTTAGCTCTTGGCAGCTAACCTACTTTCTGTGTCTGTGGATTGGCCTATTCTGGACATTTCATATAAATAGAATCACACAATATGTGGCCTTTTGTGATTAATTTCTTTCACTTAGCATAATTTTTTCAAGGTTTATACATGTTACTGCATGTATCAGTATTTCATTCCTTTTTATGCCTGAATACTATTCCATTGCATAGGTATACTACATTTGGTCTAACCATTCATCAGCTGATGGACATTTGAATTGTTCCTGCTTTGGGGCTATTGTGAACAATGCTGCTGTGAACATTTTTATAAATTTATTAATTTTATTTATTTTATTTTTGGCTGTGCTGGGTCTTCGTTGCTGCACGCGGGCTTTCTCTAGTTGTGGAAAGCAGGGGCTACTCTGCGTTGTGGTGTGCGGGATTCTCATTGCAGTGGCTTCTGGTTGCAGAGCATGGGCTCTAGGCGTGCAGGCTTCAGTAGTTGTGGCATGTGGGCTCAGCAGTTGTGACCCAGGGGCTTAGTTGCTCCACAGCATATGGGATCTTCCTGGACCAGGGCTCGAACCCATGTCCCCTGCACTGGCAGGCGGATTCTTAACCACTGTGCCACCAGAGAAGTCCTACTGCTATGAACGTTTGTGTACAAGTTTTTACGTAGACATATGTTTCCATTCTCTTATGAAGGAAATTTCTGGGTCGTATGATAGCTGTACGTTTAATGCTTTAAGCTACTGCCAAACTGTTTTCTTTATTCTAAATAGCTAAGAAGTGGGTGATTCTAGCAGGGAAAATACAAGATGAGCTTGGACCATCTGTACTGCGAGAAAGCAAGGACGTGCTAAAAATATAAAAGATGAGGACATATCAAAGGGACCCAGGAGCCAACCTAAAGGAGCTACCAACAACAAAACCTGGAACAATGTGAACAGCAAGGGAAAGAGTATGGTATTAGATCACAATCCAAATATAAAATAAATATGTATTAGCCCACACTGATATAAAATAAATGATTGAATAAACAAATAAATAGAAGAGAAAAGTTTTCCTCAGTGAAGAATTCCAAATAATATAAGTAGATATTCCCCACTCCAGGAGGTGAAGCTTGAGTGTGGACTGGACTTAGTAACTCACTGCCAAAGAATAAAGTATGGAAAGGAAAAAAATAGTAACTTTATAGAGAAATCTGGCAACCCTACCTTAACCAAATGATCCAGGTTAACATCGCCAGCAATAAGTCCTGTTGAGATCATGTGCCTGGTGATATGATGTGATGAGAAGGGCACTTCACCCATGAGGTGTTCTTCTCCAAGATCCATAACTCTAAATTTAATCATGAGAAAACATCATATAAATGCAAACGGAGGAACATTCTGCAAAATGCCTGATCAATACTCTACAAAACTGTCAAGGTTATGAAAGATAAGGAAAGACTGGAAAACTGTCCCAGAGCAGAAAAAACTAAGGAGACATAACAACTGAATGCAACATGGTATCCTGCTTGGGATTCTGGAACAGGTAAAGGACATGAGTGGGGAAACTGGTGACATCCAAATAAAGTCCGGAATGTAGTAATGTACCAGTGTTGGCTTCTTAGTTTTGGCACATGTACTGCTGTAATGTCACATGTTAACAGCAGGGCAAAACTGAGTGAGGGTTATATAGGAACCATATACCACCTTTGTAACTTTGCTGTAAACGTAAAATCACTCCAAAATAAAAAGTTTACTTGAAAAATAAATCCATTACATGTAAACATAAATAATACATTTTATTTGAAATATAACTATATGCGCCAAAACACAAAAATTATTTAATGAGAAAATCTAGTGAGTATAGGAATGATTAGCTAGGAAATTCAGATAAAAGAATTTGTCACTGAGAATGAATATTGAGATTGATCTAAACTGGTGGTTTGCATGGGTTAAATTTACCAGGGACTTGCTTATCTTTCTATCAAACTATCTAAAGTTACAAGGTTGGCTGGCTAAAGCAACAGCAGCTACTGCAGCAACAAAGATTTTTAGCATTTGATCCCCAGCACTGAGCACTTAGGGCACGGTTCTGTTGTCTTCTTCTGTGGATTAACTTATCTCTTTTCTTAAGCAGTATCAGCATTTACCAAATTAGTGAGTTAGGGTTACACCGAAGAAGATATTCATTTCCCTTGGCCTCCTTTACCTGCAGTTGCTAAAATACACTTTCCACGTGTCTGCCAGTCGATCCCATTCTTGTTCAGGACTCAAGTCTCATGTAAACATGATGACTCCCAAATCTGTATCCTCACACTTCTCCCTTAAGTTTCAGTCTTGAATATCTGACTCTTTTTCTGGACATAAACTGGCTGTCTCACTGGTACGCAACTGAAAAGATTGCAAAGTCAAACATGTTCTCTTGCTACCTTTCATTCCTGTTAAAATTGCTCCTCCACTTATATCCCCTTCCTCAAAAACAGACATAGACAATGCATAAATAAATGAATGTGGCTATGTTTCAATGATACGTTAGAAGAACAGGCAGTGGGTCAGATTTGGCCTGGGAGCTATAGTTTCCTAATGCCTTATTTAAACCATAGCATTGGAAGAGACTGCCTATGACAGTAGGCTAAGGCCAGAGGCTCTGGAAAGAATCCAGAGGAACATCAGTGTTAAAGTACTTGGCTTGGGAAAGGAATTCAGTGAAGGAGAATGAGGAAGAGTAGTCAAAGAGGCAGGGAGAAAATTAGGATACAGGTGTCTCTTACAAGTCAAAGTATTAATAATAGCGTACCTGCATCACTAACAAATGCTTACAGAGAGATGAAGTAGGATGTGCTGAATGTGGGTGAACTTAGGCATAGGCCATCCTGAGACCACAGCACTTTGTGACAAAAGTGAACAGAAATCCGGAACTGGGATAACGCAGGCTGAAGTCCAACCCTGGGACCCAGACCATTCAAGGAAGATCGGGGTTAGAAGGAGAAATAAGTGAACTTCTCAGGGTATCTAAGATCCAGAGCTTGTTCAGGATGCACGAAATATCAGTTCTGGATAGCAAAGCTGAGCTTTGGAGTGGTGGAATTGTGAACTATATGGCTTTACTTTTTAATCCCAAAATGTGGATACATGTCCTGAGAAAACATAGACATAGACTTTTAGGTTATCACTGTAAGACCTCACTTCTCAGTAAGATAACACTGTCTACTTCCTGGTGGGGAAACTGGAAGTAGAAAGTTTCTGGAAAGCTTGACATCATGGATAAAAGCAAGCAAGCAAGCAACCCCTGAACTCCTAATTGCGCCCCTCAATTTCCTTCCCCAGCCCTGCTTTTGTGGGGGTAAGGAGGGCAGTCAGACAATCTGAGAAGAATTTTATTCCATGAAATACATCTAAAAAATCCTTTTCTGTTGTCACCATCTAAGAACATGATTGCACTTGACATATCATAATTAGAAAGACAGATTACGATAACATATATCCACTGAATTTACTTTTAAATGTTTTTGCTTTTTTGACCATGGAAATACACCATTCATCCTCAATGTACAAAGACTGACATAACCTCACATGATTAATGGTTCTGAATATGTCTTTCTTTTCATAAATTTTAGAAATCATTTCGAAAAGAAAGAGCTGATAGCATTCACTGGAAATCTCATCTCAAACAGTTTATTCATCATTCACATGACCACATTTTTCAATTAAAAAGATACTTCGGATGGAATTCTTGCTTTTCCTTTCTCTTCCTCTTCCATGCCCGTATACTTTTGGGACGTAGACATGAAAGATTAAGCACCTCAGAGGCATCCTGGGGCTCAAATCACAGTAAATGACCACGAAAATCCCATGACGCTGCTACCTTTTTGTTCCAGGAATTCTGCTTTCTAGTTCTTGGAAAATATGAGAAGTGGATTAGTGTTACAGTCCAAGGTTTACTTGAGAGTTGAAAACAGAGATGCTGAGAGAGGCTCACTTTGCCTTTTGATCAGTGGGAATAAAGCTTGGTACTGACCATTTTACCTCATTAGTGGGGCTCACTGACCACACCTCTCTCTTTAATTCTGTCCTGAGTGAATTTGTAATTTGCCTTTGGTTTCTGCTTTTAAAAGAACAGATTGTGAAGGATCAAAGAGGAACTGGATAATGACAAGGAGGAAATGGCAAGTTAGTGACATCTTTGTAGAAGGAATAGTAACTATACACAGTGTGATTATTCAGAATCAGTCTTCAGAGAAGTGACTAGAGGATAAGTTCCAGTACAACAAACTCTAAGTATCTTATCTATTCTTTAATTCTTGTTCAGCCGTTAAGCTTTTATTTAGCATCTACTATATGCAAGACTTGGTAAAAATAGAAGTATAAAATAATGGATAAGAGACGGAGATCTTAAAATCAAACAGAACTGTGTATAAGTCACTGGTTCTACTGTTTACTACTTGTAGTGGGTTGAATCATTGTCCCAAAACAGATGTCAACCAAAAACTTCAGAAAGTGACCTTATTTGGAATAAATCTTTACAGATGTAAGTAAAGTGAGTCTCTTAAGGTGAGATCATCCTGGATTAGGGTGGGCCCTAAATCTAATGAGGAGTGTCCTTATAAGAGACAGAAAAGGAGAAGACACAGAGCTACATAAGAAGGCTACATGAAGATGGAGGCAGAGACTGGAGTTCTGCATCCCCAAAAGCCAAAGAACATCAAGGGCTTCAGAGAAGCTAGGATAGAGGCATGGAAGGGATTCCCCCTCAGAGCCTCCAGAGGGAACTGCCTCTGCCAACATCTTTTTATTTTCTGCCAACATCTTGATTTTTGGACTTCTAGCCTCCAGAACTGTAAAAGAATAAATTTGTGTTGTCTTGAGCCACAAAGTTTGTGATAATTTGTTATGAAAGCCCTGAGAAACCAATATACTGGCTGTGTGAATTTGGGGTTAACTAACCCTCTATATTTTCATTTCTGCCTCTATAAAATGAAGAGCATAATATTACCTACTCCTAGAGTTATTGTGTTATATTTATTCCTAAGTTTCTAGCTTGCTTCTATTTCTAAATTATGTTTTCTGATTTGCTGAGAAGTTTTTTGTTGTTGTTGTTTTTTACTGATTGGGTAATGGATTTTATCACATGCTTTTACTGCATCTATTAAAGTCATCATATGTGTGTTTTCTGATCAGTTAATGTGGTGAAATACATTTACGTATTTATCGTTGTTAAACAACCCTTGTGTTCCTGGGATACACCTAATTTTGGTGATTCAGTCATTCAAAAATAATATTGATGCCCATTTATGTTCCATGTGGTGTTAAGGTGTTGGGATACAGTAATGGGGAAAAAAGAACTAGAAATTGCTACCTTCATGGAACTTACATACTAGTGTTTTATACACAGCTGGATTGACTTGGCTAAACTTTGTTTATAATTTCTGCATCTATGCTCTTGAATGAAATTGACCTGTAATTGCACTTTCTTGTATTTGTCTTGTCCACGTATTTGAAAACTATTCTACAGGCTGGGTCATAAAGCCCAACTGGAAGGTCGGCCCGGGTTTGATTTAGGTTCTGCATTCAAAACTGACAGTCTTACATGTATTTTGTAAATGAATTGAAGTAGCACACTCAAAAGTGTTATAAACTGCCTCCAAAATCCAAAATAAGGCCCCACAAGTGTTGTGCCACTTCTTTTTAGCAGTCGGTGGTGGAAGACGCAGCAACTTGTTTTTCTCCTCAGAGGGGACGGATATCTCAGCTTGTTCTGGACCACAGGAATCCGGGCACTTTACGGAGGTGATGGGTTCCTGAATTTTCATGGAGTTTACCTCTTACCTTCTGGTTTGCATTCTCACACATTTTCTCCAGGCCTACGTCAGCACAATTAGCAACCCTTGCACTTCTTTAAGCCGCTGTCTCCCAAAGCAGACTATGTACTTTCCCCCTTTGAACATGACGAGATATGATCTTGTATGAACCTGGTGACAACAAGGAACATTCAGGCTAATTCTTCAGGAGAATGAGTGCCACCTTGTAAGGCAACTGCTTCAGATGAGGTTATTACGGGGTATTCAAGCAAGGAATAGATAGTCTCCTTACACATGCAGGGCAGGCTCCTTCTACTGGCAAGAGAATCTCCGAGTGACTCAGTGGTGGCGATAGGGGTGGGCTGCCGGTTAAGATTCTCAGTGTCTTCTGAACCCAAGCAGATGTCTCCACTCTGATTCTTTTATTCTTTTTTTTTTTTTTAAATAAGCACAAGTCTCTTGTCAGTTAACAACAGCCTGTATTTATTTATTTATTTTTTAAATTTTATTTATTTATTATTTTTGGCTGTGTTGGGTCTTCGTTTCTGTGCGAGGACTTTCTCTAGTTGCGGCGAGCGGGAGCCACTCTTCATAGCGGTGCGCGGGCCTCGCACTGTCGCGGCCTCTCTTGTTGCGGAGCACAGGCTCCAGATGCGCAGGCTCAGTAGTTGTGGCTCACGGGTCCGGTGGCTCCACGGCATGTGGGATCCTCCCAGACCAGGGCTCGAACCTGTGTCCCCTGCATTGGCAGGCAGATTCTCAACCACTGCGCCACCAGGGAAGCCCCTCCATTCCAATTCTTAAGTCTCACTCTTACCCAATCAATGCCTTCGCTTTTTTTTTCCTTTTTTCTTCACTTTTTTATTGTGGTGAAATACACATAACATAAAACTTACCATATTAATCATTTTAAGTGTACAGATTAGTGGCATTAAATACATTCACAACCATTGCTACCATCTACGTCCATAACTCTTTTCATCTTGTAAAACTGAAACTCTCACCCATTAAACAAAAACTCCAATTTCCCGCTTCCCTAACCCAGGCCAACCACCTTCTACTTTCTGTATTTATGATGTTGACTACCCTAAGTATCCCATATAGTGGATGATACAGTATTTGTCTTTTTGTGACTGGCTTCTTTCACTTAGCATAATGTCCTCAAGCTTCATCTATGTTGCAGCCTATGTCAGAACTTCCTCCCTTTCTAAGAATGAATAATATTTCGTTGTATGGATACACCACATGTTACTTATCCATTCAACACTTTAGTGAATAATGCTTCTACAAACATGGATCTACAAATATCTCTTTGAGATCCTGCTTTTGAGTATACACCCAGAAGCAGAATAGCTTCATCATATGGTAATTTCATTTTTAAGTGTTTGCGGAACTGCTACACCGTTTTCCAGAGCATCTGTACCATTTTACATTACCACCAGTTGTGCATAAGGATTCCAATTTCTACACATCCTGGCCAACACTTGTTATATTCTGGGTTTTTTTTTTTTTTTTTTTTTTTGGTAGGTGCCTTCCTAATGAGTGTGAGGTATCTAATTGTAGTGGGGTTTTTCTTAACATCTTTTTTTTTTTTTGCAGTATGCAGGCCTCTCACTGCTGTGGTCTCTCCTGATGCAGAGCACAGGCTCCGGACGCACAGGCTCAGCAGCCATGGCTCACAGGCCCAGCCGCTCCGCGGCATGTGGGATCCTCCCAGACTGGGGTACGAACCCGCACCCCTTGCATCGGCAGGCGGACTCTCAACCACTGCGCCACCAGGGAAGCCCCAACATCTTTATTGGAGTATAATTGCTTTACAATGTTGTATTAGTTTCTGCTCTATAACAAAGTGAATCAGCTATATGTATACATATATCCCCATATCCCCTCCCTCTTGTGTCTGCCTCTCACCCTCCCTATCCCACCCCTCTAGATGGTCACAAAGCACTGAACTGATCTCCCTGTGCTATGCGGCTGCTTCCCACTAGCTATCTATTTTACATTTGGTAGTGTATATATGTCAATGTCACTCTCTCACTTTGTCCCAGCTTACCCTTCCCCCTCCATGTGTCTTCAAGTCCATTCTCTATGTCTGAGTCTTTGTTCCTGTCTTGCCCCCAAGTCCATCAGAAGCATTTGATTTTAGATACCATATATATGTGTTAGAATATGGTATTTGTTTTTCTCTTTCTGACTTACTTCACTCTGTATGACAGACTCTAGGTCCATCCACCTCACTATAAATAACTCAATTTCATTTTTCTTTATGGCTGAGTAACATTCCATTGTATGTACGTGCCACATCTTCTTTATCCATTCATCTGTCAATGGACACTTAGGTTGCTTCCATGTCCTGGCTATTGTAAATAGTGCTGCAATGAACATTGTGGTACATGACTCTTTTTGAATTATGGTTTTCTCAGGGTATATGCCCACTAGTGGGATTGCTGGGTCACATGGTAGTTCTATTTTTAGTTTTTTAAGGAACCTTCGTACTGTTCTCCATAGTGGCTGTATCAATTTACATTCCCACCAACAGTGCAAGCGGGTTTCCTTTTCTCCACACCCTCTCCAGCATTTATTGTTTGTAGATCTTTTGATGATGGCCATTCTGATTGGTGTGAGGTGATACCTCATAGTAGTTTTGATTTGCATTTCTCTAATGATTAATGATGTTGACCATCCTCACATGTGTTTGTTGGCAATCTGTATATCTTCTTTGGAGAAATGTCTATTTAGGTCTTCTGCCCATTTTTGGATGGGGTTGTTTGTTTTTTTAATATCGAGCTGCATGAGCTGCTTGTATATATTTAGAGATTAATCCTTTGTCAGTTGTTTCATTTGCAAATATTTTCTCCCATTCTGAGGGTTGTCTTTTCGTCTTATTTATGGTTTCATTTGCTGTGCTTTTAAGTTTCATTAGGTCCCATTTGTTTATTTTTGTTTTTATTTCCTTTTCTCTAGGAGGTGGGTCAAAAAGGATCTTGCTGTGATTTATGTCATAGAGTGTTCTGCCTATGTTTTCCTCTTAAGAGTTTTATAGTGTCTGGCCTTACACTTAGGTCTTTAATCCATTTTGAATTTATTTTTGTGTATGGTGTGAGGGAGTGTTCTAATTTCATTCTTTTACATGTAGCTATCCAGTTTTCCCAGCACCATTTATTGAAAAGGCTGTCTTTCCTCCATTGTACATTCTTGCCTCCTTTATCAAAGTATAGGTGACCAACGTGCATGGGTTTATCTCTGGGCTTTCTATCCTGTTCCATTGATCTATATTTCTGTTTTTGTGCCAGTACCATACTGTCTTAATTACTGTAGCTTTGTAGTATAGTCTGAAGTCTGGGAGCCTGATTCCTCCAGCTCCGTTTTTTTCCCTCAAGACTGTTTTGGGTATTCAGGGGCTTTTGTGTCTCCATACAAATTTTAAGATTTTTTGTTCAAGTTCTGTAAAAAGTGCCATTGGTAATTTGATAGGGATTGCATTGAATCTGTAGATTGCTTTGGGTAGTATAGTCATTTTCACAATGTTGATTCTTCCAATCCAAGAACATGATATATCTTTCCATCTGTTTGTATCATCTTTAATTTCTTTCATCAGTGTCTTATAATTTTCTGCATACAGGTCTTTTGTCTCCTTAGGTAGGTTTATTCCTAGGTATTTTATTCTTTTTGTTGCAGTGGTAAATGGGAGTGTTTCCTTAATTTCTCTTTCAGATTTTTCATCATCAGTGTATAGGAATGCAAGAGATCTCTGTGCATTAATTTTGTATCCTGCTACTCTACAAAATTCACTGATTAGCTCTAGTAGCTTTCTGGTAGCATCTTTAGGATACTCTATGTATAGTATCATGTCATCTGCAAACAGTGACAGTTTTACTTCTTTTCCGATTTGGATTCCTTTTCTTTCTTTTTCTTCTCTGGTTGCTGTGGCTAAAACTTCCAAAACTATGTTGAATAATAGTGGTGAGAGTGGACATCCTTGTCTTGTTCCTGATCTTAGAGGAAATGGTTTCAGTTTTCCACCATTGAGAACGATGTTGGCTGTGGATCTGTCATATATGGCCTTAATTATGTTGAGGTAGGTTCCCTCTATGCCCCCTTTCTGGAGAGTCTTTATCATAAATGGGTGTTGAATTTTGTCAAAAGCTTTTTCTGCATCTATTGAGATGATCATATGGTTTTTATCCTTCAATTTGTTAATATGGTGTATCACATTGATTGATGTGTGTATATTGAAGAATCCTTGCATTCCTGGGATAAACCCCACTTGATCATGGTGTATGATCCTTTTAATGTGCTGTTGGATTCTGTTTGCTAGTATATTGTTGAGGATTTTTGCATCTATGTTCAGCAGTGATATCGGCCTGCAATTTTCTTTTTTTGTGGCATCTTTGGTTTTGGTATCAGGGTGATGGTAGCCTTGTAAAATGAGTTCGGGAGTGTTCCTCCCTCTGCTATATTTTGGAAGAGTTTGAGAAGGATAGGTGTTAGCTCTCCTTTAAATGTTTGATAGAATCCGCCTGTGAAGCCATCTGGTCCTCGGCTTTTGTTTGTTGGAAGATTTTTAATCACAGTTTCAATTTCAGTGTTTGTTATTGGTCTGTTTATATTTTCTACTTCTTCCTGGTTCAGTCTCGGAAGGTTGTGCTTTTCTAAGAAATTGTCCCTTTCTTCCAGGTTGTCCATTTTATTGGCGTATGGTTACTTGTAGTAATCTCTCATGATCCTTTGTATTTCTGTAGTGTCAGTTGTTACTTCTCCTTTTTCATTTCCAATTCTTTTGATTTGAGTCTTCTCCCTTTTTTTCTTAAAGAGTCTGGCTAATGGTTTATCAATTTTGTTTATCTTCTCAAGGAACCAGCTTTTAGTTTTATTGATCTTTGCTATTGTTTCCTTCATTTCTTTTTCATTTATTTCTGATATAATCTTTATCATTTCTTTCCTTCTGCTAATTTTGGGGGGTTTTTTATTCTTCTTTCTCTAATTGCTTTAGATGTAAGGTTAGGTTGTTTATTTGAGATGTTTCTTGTTTCTTGAGGTAGGATTGTATTGCTATAAACTTCCCACTTAGAACAGGTTTTGCTGCATCCCATAGGTTTTGGGTCGTCATGTTTTCATTGTCATTTGCTTCTAGATATCCTTTGAATTCCTCTTTGATTTCTTCAGTGATCTCTTGGTTATTTAGTAGCGTATTGCTTAGCCTCCATGTGTTTGTATTTTTTACAGATCTTTTCCTGTAATTGATATCTAGTCTCATAGTGTCATGGTAGGAAAAGACACTTGATACAATTTCAGTTTTCTTAAATTTACCAAAGCTTGATTTGTGACCCCAAGATATGATCTATCCTGGAGAATATTCCATGAGCACTTGAGAAGAATGTGTATTCTCTTGTTTTGGGATGAAATGCCCTATAAATATCAATTAAGTCCATCTTGTTTAATGTGTCATTTAAAGCTTGTGTTTCCTTATTTATTTTCATTTTGGATGATCTGTCCATTGGTGAAAGTGGGGTGTTAAAGTCCCCTACTATGATTGTGTTACTGTCGATTTCCCCTTTTATGGCTGTTAGCATTTGCCTTATGTATTGAAGTGCACCTATGTTGGGTGCATAAATATTTACAATTGTTATATTTTCTTCTTGTATTGATCCCTTGATCATATGTAGTGTCCTTCTTTGTCTCTTGTAATAGTCTTTATTTTAAAGTCTATTTTCTCTGATATGAGAATTGCTACTCCAGCTTTCTTTTGATTTCCATTTGCATGGAATATCTTTTTCCATTCCCTCACTTTCAGTCTGTATGTGTCCCTAAGTCTGAAGTGGGTCTCTTGTAGACAGCATATATACGGGTCTTGTTTTTGTATCCATTCAGCCATTCTATGTCTTTTGGTTGGAACATTTAATCCATTTACATTTAAGGTAGTGTTCAATATGTATGTTCCTATTACCATTTTCTTAATTGTTTTGGGTTCCTTATTGTAGGTCTTTTCCTTCTCTTGTGTTTCTTGCCTAGAGAAGTTCCTTTAGCATTTGTTGTAAAGCTGGTTTGGTGGTGCTGAATTCTCTTAACTTTTTCTTTTTTGTAAAGGTTTTAATTTCTCCAACGAATCTGAATGAGATCCTTGCTGGGTAGAGTAATCTTGGTTGTAGGTTTTTCCCTTTCATCACTTTAAATATGCCCTGTCACTCCCTTCTGGCTTGCAGAGTTTCTGCTGAAAGATCACCTGTTAACCATATGGGGATTCCATATGTTATTTGTTGTTTTTCCCTTGCTGCTTTTAATATTTTTTCTTTGCATTTAATTGTTGATAGCTTGATTAATATGCATCTTGGCCTGTTTCTCTTTGGATTTTTCCTATATTGGACTCTCTGTGCTTCCTAGACTTGACTATTTCCTTTCCCATGTTAGGGAAGTTTTCAACTATAATCTCTTCAAATATTTTCTCAGACCCTTTCTTTTTCTCTTCGTCTTCTGGGACCCCTATAATTCGAATGTTGGTGTGTTTAATGGTGTCCCAGAGGTCTCAGACTGTCCTCAATTCTTTTTATCCTTTTTTCTTTATTCTGCTCTGTGGTAGTTATTTCCACTATTGTACCTTCTAGGTCACTTATCCGTTCTTCCGCCTCAGTTATTCTGCTACTGATTCCTTCTAGAAATTTTTAAATTTAATTTATTGTGTTGTTCATCATTCTTTGTTTGCTCTTTAGTTCTCCTAGGTCTTTGTTAAACGTTTCTTGTGTTTTCTCCATTTTATTTCCAAGATTGTTGGTCTGGTTTTTACCTTGCTCCTTCATCTGCTGTGTGTTTCTCTGTCTTCTCATTTTGCTTAACTTACTGTGTTTGGGGTCTCTTTCTCGCAGGCTGCGGGTTCGTAGTTCCCGTTGTTTTTGGTGTCTGCCCCCAGTGGGTAAGGTTGGTTCAGTGGCTTTTGTAGGCTTTCTGGTGGAGGGGTCTGGTGCCTGTGCTCTTGGGGGTGGGGCTGGATCTTGTCTTTCTGGTGGGCAGGGCCATGTCCGGTGGTGTGTCTTGGGGTGTCTGTGAACTTAGTATGATTTTAGGTCGCCTCTCTGCTAATGGGTGGGGTGATGTTCCTGTTTTGCTAGTTGTTTCGCATAGGGTGTCCAGCACTGGAGTTTGCTGGCCATTGGGTGGAGCTGGGTCTTAGGGTTGAGACGGAGATCTCTGGGAGAGCTCTCACCAAGTGATATTACATGGGGCTGGGAGGTCTCTGGTGGGCCAATGTCCTGATCTCGGCTCTCCCACCTCACAGGCTCAGCCCAGACACCAGGCCAGAGCATCATGACCCGGTGAGCTGCATGGCTCAGAAGAAAGGGGAGAAAAAAAGAAAGGAAAAAAAAATTTTTTAATAATAAAAAAACTAAAAAGATTATTAAAAAAAAATAAAAGAGAGCAACCAAACCAATAAACAAATCAACCAATGATAACAAGTGCTAAACACTAAACTAAGATAAACATAAAAATCAGAAACAAATCTTGCAGACAGCAAACCCCAAGTCTACAGTTGCTCCCAAAGTCCACAGCCTCAATTTTTGGACGATTAGTTGTCTGTTCAGGTATTCCACAGATGCAGGGTACCTCAAGTTGATTGTGGGGATTTAATCCACTGCTACTGAGGCTACACAGAGGAATTTCCCTTTCTCTTCTTTGTTCGCACAGCTCCCGAGGTTCAGCTTTGGTTTTGGCCCCGCGGGGAGGGAGGGGTACGGTAGTTATAATTGTAATGCGGTGTGAGCCTGCCGTGGCAGAGGCCAGTGTGTCGTTGTAACAGCCTGGGGTGTGCCATATGTTCTCCTGGGGAAGCTGTTCCTGGATCACGGGACCCTGGCAGTGGCGGGCTGCTCAGGCTCTCTGGTGGGGAGGTGTGGATGGTGGCCTGTGCTTGCACACAGGATTCTTGGTGGCTGCAGCAGCAGCGTTAGCGTTTCATGCCCGTCTCTGGGGTCTGAGCTGTTAGCCGCAGCTCACGCCCGTCTCTGGAGCTCATTTAGGCGGTGCTCTGAATCTCCTCTCCTCGTGCACCCCGAAACAATAGTCTCTTGTTTCTTAGGCAGGTCCAGACTTTTCCCCGGACTCCCTCCCGGCTAGCTGTGGCGCACCAGCCCCCTTCAGGCTGTGTTCGCCGCCAACCCCAGTCCTCTCCCTGCGATCCGACCGAAGCCTGAGCTTCAGCTCCCAGCCCCTGCCCGCCCCAGCGGGTGAGCAGACAAGGCTCTCAGGCTGGTGAGCGCTGGTCAGCACCGATCCTCTGTGCGGGAATCTCTCTGCTTTGCCCTCCGCACCCCTGTTGCTGCGCCCTGCTCCGTGGCTCCGAAGCTTCCCCCGCCATCCATCCCTGTCTCTGCCAGTGAAGGGGCTTCCTAGTGTCTGGAAACTTTTCCTCCTTCACAGCTCCCTCCCAGAGGGGAAGGTCCTGTCCCTATTCTTTTGTCTCTGCTTTTCCTTTTTTTTTTTTTTGCCCTACCCAGGTACGTGGGTATTTTCTTGACTTTCGGGAAGTCTGAGGTCTTCTGCCAGCGTTCAGTAGGTGTTCTGTAGGAGTCGTTCCACATGTAGTTGTAGTTTTGATGTATTTGTGGGGAGGAAGGTGATCTCCACGTCTTACTCCTCTGCCATCTTGGAGGTCAGTGCCTTCACTTTTACATGAGTGACTTAGGGAGGCTACGAATTCAATTTACATTGTAATTCTGCAACCTGTATTGTTAAATTTTGTGTTTAGTTTTCAACAATATTTGCCCTGTGGCTACCAGTAATAAGAGATTCTTTTAGGGATAGGATAGAAATTCTCTGATAATCTGTGACTTAAGTTCAGTGTGTAAAGACCTGGGCTCGTAATTTTCTTTCTGTAAATGCTCCATTGCACTAGAAGAATTCATTCAGTGCCACATTCCTTGTAGTCAACATTACTTCATTAACAATCAAGTGAAACAATCACTTGTTTCTCCAAAGTACTTAATCCATTAAGAACTTCATCATAACCAACCACAGGTATAATTTGATTAATTGTTAATACCAACACATGAATCACCAGTATCCCATATTCCATTATCGAGGCACTACATTCAAGCCCAAGGACACAACCAAATCAATACTCTAGATGATATTTTTCAACATTTCGCTTAGAAATTTCTGGTATTAATTCACGTGTAGTTGGTGTCTCAGGAGACAAATTATACAAGTTATTTTAACATAGATAATTCAATATAAAGAATTATTAACTAGGTATTAAATTGATAATTAGGTAAGGAAGAGGCAGAAAGAGAACACTAATACATCATGAAGATAGCAACTATGGGAACAGCTACCATCTTTAAGGCTGGGCAGTCAAAGGGAAGAAGTTGGCATTATTAAAACTTAAAAATTTGGAGGAGACTCCTCCCCCCACCCCCTCACCCTGAGCTGGAACTCAGACCTCTGGGAAGGGGCACAGCTTGACCGTCTCTGACATCTCTGAACTTGAAGGAGAAGCACTGTGGAGGTGGGGCCCAGACCCTTGAGGTGGGGACACTAGCCAGTTGGTGCTAGTGTCTCTGAGGGGGTGCAATGAGGTTCATCCTGCAAGTGTTGGAAGAATTGCAAATTCATCCAACTACTGATACAGGAAGGGACTGTAGTTGCCAAGGTAAAGGGTGATACTCACAGGAACCAGAAGCAGACAAGAAGCAAAGAGGAAGCAAACAGGAAGTGCAAGTCCTTTCTTTATCCTCTCGCCTTGCAGTCTCCCTCTAGTGCAGCCCTATGGCAAAGTCTGACAGGAAGCAAGCTGGCAAAGTAGAAATGTGGTTTGCAGGCTCCTGGTGTGGACACCACAAAGCAGAGACTGGAAGGGGGTTTTGGAGTTATGGGACAACTGTACAGACCCCTGTTTGACTCTCTTTCTTCCAATTTTCTTATTATTCTGAGTGTATGAGAAAGCAAAGCAATGAGAGAATTAAAGAAACATTTATTTACAAACCATTAGAAATAATTATTACTTTGGTAAAGGTAGCTATTTGCTCAGAAATCCAATATTAAAAAAACAAAAGCCTTTAAAGTATGGAGACGCAGAGGCAGAGAACAGATGTGTGGACACGGAGGGGGAGGGGAGGGTGGGATGAACTGGGAGATTGGGATTGACATACATACATTACCATGTGTAAAATAGCTAGTGGGAACCTCCTGTACAGCACAGGGAGCTCAGCTTGGCTCTGTGATGACCTAGATGGGTAGGATGGGGGTGGGGTGGGAGGGAAGTCCAAGAGGGAAGGGATATATGTATACATATTGCTGATTCACTTTGTTGCAGAGCAGAAGCTAACACAACATTGTAAAGCAATTATATTCCAATAAAAAAAGAGAAAGGACTGCCTATTGCTTATAAGAATTGGAATTTATATCCCAATGACAGAAGTACTGAAAGCTGGAAAAAGGTAGGATTGAATGGTTTATTTAGAAGAGAAAATAGTAAAGAAAAATGCAACTTGGAATTTAAACACAGATTTGTGTCCTTATTCTGTACTTCGCAGACATTTGACATTCTACTGATTCCTTATAAAATCTTGACCCTTATTGTGAGAAAACTCTTTTAAAAGGCAAAATTAAAATTTGATACCACACTAATAAAAAGAGGCTCTCATTCTTTTTAACTTAAGATACATTTGTTCCGATTCAGTGATTCATAATAGACTCATGGTTGATGAAGCTGGCCTTAAAAATAAGAAAATATTTTAGTCAGGGATAAGTTTCCTACTGGGCCTAATTGCAAGGATTCTCTGTAATTAAACTGTTCTGAATGTTGGCTAAAGTTTTAATAAGCTGATGTCTAACTTTCCCATGATTGTCTGTATTCAAAACAAATCAGAGTTAAGAAAAATATTTTTTCCTCTGAAACTGCAATGCATTTCAAAGGCAGATATACTTAAAATGCATTCAAATCATAAAATGCAGTACCAAATGCGGCATTTAGCCCTTAATGTGTTTAGTATTTCCAAAGCAGTCTAACAGCCTTTTTTTTTTTAGCATTGTCATAAATCATAACACAGATGGTGTTTCTTGATATCTTTCAGTCATATTTCAGTCCTGTGCCACAGCAGCATCCTCTGTCAATATGGCTTCTTGGAACTCTCATATATTGCTGGTGGGAATGTAAAGTGATACAGCTGCTTTGGAAATCACTTTAGCAGCTTCTTAAAAGGTTAAACATAGAGTTACTATATGATCCTAGGTACGTACCCAAGAGAACTGAAAATAAATGTACACACAAAAACCTGTGCATGAATGTTTACAGCAGTAGTATTTAGAAGAGCCCCAAAGTAGAGACAACTGAAATGTTTATTAATGGATGAATGGATAAAGAAAATGTAGAGGCATACAATGGAACATTATTCAGCAATAAAGAGGGAAGAAGCGCTGATATATGCTACAACATGGATGAACCCTGAAAACAGTATGCAAAGTGAAAGAAGCCAGACACATTGTCTGATTCCATTTATATGAAACGTCCAGATTGGCAAATCCATGGAGACAGAAAATAGACCAGTGGTTGCCAGGGATTTGGGGGGTGGGTGGGTGAAAGAAGAGTGACTGCTAATGGGTATGAGGTTCCTTTCGGGGGTAATGAAAATGTTCCGGAGTTAATGGTAGTAGAGGCACAACTCTGTGAATATAGTAAGAATTAAAGTTCACAGTTTAAGGGGATGAACTTCATGGTAGTGAATTATATCTTCATAAGCTATTATTTAAAAGAAAAATATAAGGGGGCATTCCTTTCAGGTGTGAACCCCACACTTGCATGAGCCTAAGAGTAAATGCCTCATTAAATTTGCCCTGGGTACCTTGCTTGCCTCACCCTAGTCCAGGCCCTGCAGATACACCATGGAACTCTGCCACTGGCCTGGTCTTATACTTCATCGGAGTCTTACACTTCATTTACTTCCACTGATTCATTTTCGTAACCCCAATTCTCCCATTGCTATCTACTGATTGGCCCTCCCTAAAAGCCTATGACCTCTCTTGCCAATCCTGATTGAAGCAGAAAGGTGAGATCTGAGTCTGTCTTGTTCCGAGACGGCCAGAGTGCCTGGTGTGTAGTAGGTGCTCTGATACCTATTGAATAGAAGCCATTTTTCGTAGAAAATGTCATCCAGTGACTTCCTATTGCTTTCAGGTTAAAATCCAAACTTCTTCCTGGGATGGCATGTAAGGCCCTTTGGGACTGTGCCCTTCCTGGGCTGTTCAGTCTCATCCTGCCTTGCTGTTTGGAGTTCCCTGCATAATATTCCTGTTATACTGAACCTTTTGCAGGTCACAGAATGCTTCACGAACTCTCTCTCCTTTCTGGCTTTGTATTTGTTCCCCCTCTTCATAGAACATTCTCCCCCAATAGTAGCTAGGATCCTACCCAATCCTTCTTCTTTCCCGCTGTCCTTCGCGGATGTCAGATCTGCCTCTGAGTCTGAGGATCTTTCTACTGATGCTTCCTCTGACTTCTGCCCTTTTCTCTTTCACAGACGTTTTCCCCAACAAACTCTTGCATTTCTAATCCTGTTGTGGCATCTGCTTCTCAGTGAGCTTGAAGTAACACAATAGCTTGACAGTCACACCTTCCTTTTTTTTTAGACAGTTTTTTTTTACTCCAGAAATCACACCATGAACCCTAAATTACATAATTCTAAATTTAATAGCTTTACCTTCTTTCCAAATAATACAAAGACTTTAGATTCTTAAACTGCATTTGTTCACGCTCCTCACCAATACGATATAAATGTTAAATATTTTCACTCTTGCTTTGTTTAAACATTATGTGACAATATTGCTATTGTTTTATATGATCTTAATTTACATTTATTATGCACATATATACCATTTTCAATGCACTTCATTTCTTCCATTTGCAATCACTTTCTTTTGGCCCGAAGTACATCCTTTAGAATTTCCTTCCATGAGGTCTGGCTGGTGGCAGACTCTCTCTGTTTTTGTTTGTATGATGTCTTCACTTTGACTTCATTATTGATAGATAATTTCACTGGATGTAGAATTCTAGGGCAGTAGTTATTTTTCAGTGACTTAAGGATGGTGAGAACTGGAGAGCTCCGAAATGTGAATGAGTAAATATTCTCCAAGCTCATTTGTCACCTTCTTGAACCCCTAGTTTACTTAACAGAAAAAGGTGCCCTCCAGATGGATTAAAGATGTGAAAGATAAACTTAATAGGAGATCGTGATTGAAGCAGGAAGGTGAGGGAATACTTTTGTGACTCAAACACACCTAAACTATGAGGCAAAATTCTGATAGATATGACAATGTAAAAAGTAAAGATTTCTATTTAACACAGGACACTTTGATAGATTTAACACACAGACACCAAACCAAGAGAAGCCAACTGCAATGTCAAAAATCATCATTGTATTATTATTTGCTAATCAATAAGACAACTGAAAAACGGACAAAAGATATGAACAAAAGTGGAAATGTAAATAAATGACAAGCACACGAAGATGGGCTTAATCTCATTCATAACCACAAAAAGGCAAGTGAAAACAACCATGAAATACCACTTCTCACTTAATATTTTGGCAAAAATTAAAAACACGGATAATAGCAAGTGTTGAGAGAGAAGTGGAGAAAGGGGAACCATTAAGCATTATTGGTGAGGTGAACTGCTGCAGCTGTTCTGCAGAGTAGCTTGACAGCTTTTAGTGAAATTAAGTGTGCATTTATCTTATGACACTGCAGTTCACTTCTTGGTATAAAGTCCAGAGGATCTGTGCAGGAGTGGATGAAAGACAGATTTGGGGCTATTTACGGCACTGTTGTTGTTTGAGGTCGTGAGGATCTGGAAGCAAGCTCAGTGTCCTATAGGGAAATGACAGGTAAATGACTGAATACTATGCAACAATTAGAAGCAATGAACTAGATGTCGTGTACAGAATTACTGATGGGTCTTAAAAACAGAGTTGAGAGAAAAAGAGAACAAAACAGAAATAGATTGACAGCATAATACCATTTGTATAAGTTAGAAAATGTATAAACACAAAGTAACACTGCAGATTTAACAAGGATGCATATATATTGGAGGACAAATATCGAACACCATGAAGTGAAAGCTTGCACGAGAGAGGAATATGGGAGTAATGAATGGGGATAAAGGGGAAAGAGCAAAACAGGGGAGGAGTCATAAACTGAAGGGAATAAACTGAATCAATTAGTCTCCTTGTCCCTGAGGTCCAATAATCAGCCCTACCCACTCCCCACCCCTAAACACCAAATGTCATCTCCTCTGTCAGGTCTTGCTTGAGTCCTCTGTGAAGATGGAATTCATCACTGCTTCCTCTGGTCTGTTCCATGCTCCTCCCATCATACTGTGCTCTAAGATCTATGTTAATACACACCCCACTCTATCATAATTCTTGTTTTACTGCTTTCCTTCCTTAACTAGGTAGTGGGAATCTTGAAGGTGGTCCCTGTATCCTTAGGAACCAGCTCAATGCCTGACACACTCTGTTTGTTGAGTGAATAAATTAGTGAAGCAAGGGAAATGTGATACAGAAAAACGTATTGAAATCAAGGAAAATCAGCAATGTCAGTTAGGTAGAAAATAGGGGGAAAGTAGGTTACATGTCTGAGTTGCTGTGGGCAGATAGGAAAAAAACCACTTGGGTGTGGGTGGGTGAAGGAAAAGAATCAAAGAATTTCAGTAAGAGATGTCTATCTTTAGAGTGGGAAGATAAAAGCCCAGCTGGAAATCCTATCTAGGCCAACCTACTACCTGCACACAGGTCTCATCCTCTCCATCCTACTCAGGGATATTTCTTCAGAAATCTCCCTGCTTCTCTCATGTATCATCAACTTTCTCCTCACCACTGGATCATTCTCATCAACATGCAGAGAAATTGTAGTGTCTTCCGTCAAAGTAACCCCCCCATAACTTCCCCATCCCCCTCCAACTACCACTACATTTCTTTGTTCTCATTTTCAGCAAAGCTGTTTGGCAGAATTGTCTCCACTCACTGTTTCTACTTTCCTCTCTTCCCATTCTCTTTCGAATCCATTTCAGTCAGGCTTTTGCCCCATTACTCCACTGGAACAGTTCTTGTAAATGCCACTAGTGACCCACAAATTGGCAAATATGAAGGTCAATTCTCAGTCCTTATTTTACTTACTCTCTCAGCAACATTTGAAAACAATACTCTGTCCTCCTTGAAACAATGCCTTCCAACAGACCACTTTCTTGGTTCCTCTATTCAACACCTCCCCTTGAATGACTAATGGGTGTTTCAAACTTGATGTGTACGATACTTAACTTCTGATTTTCACTTTCAAACTTGATCTTTCTCCATCCTTTCAGTTGCTCAGGTCCCCAACATAAAGTCATCTTTGAGTCTTTCTTCACCTCATATCTCACATCAAAGCCACTAGCTAAATCCAATTGGTACCATCTTCCAAACAAATTCAGAATTTGACCACTTCATCACCTCAGCTGAGGTCGCCCTGATTCCAGCCACCACGATCTCTTTCCTGGGTTACTGCAAGTGTCCCCTAACTGATCTTCCTGATACTAGTCTTGCCACCTCCTCCCAGCCCCTTGTCTCAGTCTATTCTCAACACAGCAACCTTTAAGACCTGAAGATTCTTCTAAATTCTTTGAAAAAATGTCTTTTCTCTTTTCAACATCCTCCACTGGCTTCCCATCAACTCCCGAATAAAAGACTCTGCCTCCTGGCTCCCATTGCCTCTTTGATCCTACCTCCTACAAATTATCTCTGGTCCCTCTGATCATACTGGTCTCCTGATTGTTCTTTGACCATACCAAACCCACTTTTGTCTCAGGGCCTTTGCATCTGCTGTTCTCTGCCAGGAATGCTTTCTGCCCTCCAATAGCCTTACAGCTTACTCTCTCACTCCTTCAGCTCTCTGCTCAAATGTCACATTGTCAAAGAAGTTTTGCTTCTTAACCCTTTCTAAAATAGCACCTCCTCCCTTCACTCTCTTTCATTGCTCCATTCTTGTTCGTAACATCACCACATTATATTTGTACGTTATCTGACTCCCCCTTCTACTGTGACTTTGTCTTTCTTGTTCACTGCTATATCTCCAAAGCCTAGAATAGTTTGAGGTACATATTGGATGCTTTAAAAGTATTTGTTGAATGAACAAATGATTCCCTTCAGAGAGGAAAACAACATTGCAAAGCACCCTCCCCCCTTTTATTTTTTAAAACTTAATTAACTTTTGGCTGCGTTGGGTCTTCGTTGCTGCACGCGGCCTTTCTCTAGTTGCAGCGAGCAGGGGCTACTCTTCGTTGTAGTGCGCAGGCTTCGCACTGTGGTGGCTTCTCTTGTTGTGAAGCACGGGCTCAAGGCATGCAGACTTCAGTTGTTGTGGCATGCGGGCTCAGTAGTTGTGGCCCACGGGCTTAGTTTCTCTGTGGCATGTGGGATCTTCCCAGACCAGGGCTTGAACCTGTGTCCCCTGCATTGGCAGGCGGATTCTTAACTACTGTGCCACCAGGGAAGTCCCGCAAAGACCCTTGAAGTCCTTCCAGATGCAGTATCCAGGGCAACATCCATGGTGCAAAGTTTTCCAGCCATGGCCAAGGATTTGGAATCCAGCAAAATGAACTAAGAGCATGAGCCCCCAAAGAGGTGGGCTGGCCAAGTGTTAGTAAAATAGCTAAAACTAAACTAACCCAGTGGAAATCTGATGAGCTCATGCCAGCTTGTTTCCTGTGTGTGTTGAGTGTGACTTCTGAGATTCCTCCCTGCAGAACCAGTGTTGCTCCTGCTGTGACCTAGGGACGTTTGATTGCCAGTACCATTTTGTGTAGGACTTGGGACATGGGCATGGTGGGATGGAGTTGAGTTGGTCCCAAATATAGGCTCTTCCATGTTCCTATAGTGATGAGATAAAGGAACCAGCAAGGAGAGTGAAAAAAGGTAGTTCCTTGTGTATTTTTAAAAATATTTATTTATTCATTTATTTGGCTGTGCTGGGTCTTAGTTGCAGCGTGTGGGATCCTAGTTGCGGCATGCGGAATCTTCAGCTGTGGCATGTGGGATCTAGTTGCCTGATCAGGGATTGAACCCGGGCCCCCTGCATTGGGAGCGTGGAGTCTTAGCAACTGGACCACCAGGGAAGTCCCTTGCAGTTCCTTCTTATCAAATAAATATGCTGATCCCTCTGTCTCTGTTTTACACATTTCAGCACTGTATCTGGGTGGCTTTTAAAATGATGAAATGCTACTGGAATTTGATAGTTTAAGGCAATTAATATTTATTGAGCAATTAGCTTTCAACTGGATATTATGGGAGTAGGAATTGAATCAATCAAAATCAATAAACATCGTCTTGAACAAGGCAACATGGGAAGTGTTTTAAAAGACAGAAATAGGGGCTTCCCTGGTGGCACAGTGGTTGAGAGTCCGCCTGCCGATACAGGGGATGCAGGTTACTGCCCCGGTCTGGGAAGATCCCACGTGCCGCAGGGCGGCTGGGCCCGTGAGCCATGGCCGCTGAGCCTGCGCGTCCGGAGCCTGTGCTCCGCAACGGTAGAGGCCACAACAGTGAGAGGCCTGCGTACTGCAAAAAAAAAGAGACAGAAATAGGACCTGGGTCATTGATTCATGCAATTGTCGGGTTTCCACCGTGGAGACCTCTGTGAGACTGTCTGCTGACTTTCTGCATTCCTCATGCACAGAGTCTTGAATACAGTAGAATTATTTGCGAAATTGTTTTCCAGTCCCCCAGACACTGAAGCAAATCTCGGCAGTGGAGAATGGTTGTCTCTCTGGAATTTTATAATCTTGAGCAAGTAAACCATTACTCAAAGTTTTCTTCTGTTTCCCTGTAATTCTTTTAGAGAGCTACCAACATATCTTTTTGATCTACTGATAACCATTTAATGTATTTTTCAGGGATATCAATAAGGTTTCCAGAGAGTCTATCAAGTTCTTTCCTGAGGATGTTGATAAATAAAGTAACAACATAAACAAATCACATCTCTAGCTCATTCCACTGTATGAGCAGTAGTTCTACTAGGGAACTACAGAATAGACAAAATCTGGTCTGGTGAGGCCAAGAAAAAACTTATAAGCACGGCAGTCGCTATCACCTGAATTCAAAAAATGTGTGCCCTCCGGGTGAGAATTAGAAACTGGGTGCTCTTCCTCCAAGGCTGACAGAGCTGTGCCTCGAGCACACAGCTTGCTGAGTGGAGTCAGACCTGTATTTTGCAACCCTTCTACCCTTTCTGGCCTCCCTTGAGATCCCCTTGGCTGGGTGCAGTCACACGGTGCTGTTACTAAACTGAACTTGAGTCTGCTTGCTCGAGTGGCAAAGCCAATTTACTGACACTGGGTTGTGGTGAAGGAAAGTACAGTGTTTACTGCAGGGCCAAGAAAGGAGTATGGGCAGCTCAGGCTCAAAAGATCTGAACTCCACGATGGTTTTTGGGGAAGAGTTTTTCAAGGCAAAATTTGGGGTGAGGGCTACAGGGTGTGTGACTTTCTTCTGATTGGTTGGTGGTGAGATAATGGGATGGTGTTCCAGGAGTCTTGTGCTCAGCCTGAAGTTACCATCCTCCAACTGGGTGGGGCCCTTAGTTCCTGTAGAAAAACTCGAAGTTATATTTTTATGTGTATCCTTTGAGGAGGAACTAGGACTCTGCTTTATTGCTGCACTATTGTTTGACTGCTTTTCCTTTGTTTCTGCATCCCCTCATTTCCCTATTAGTAACTGTTTGAATCTGCCCTTTGGAACTCAGGGAAAGTCTAGGAGGCTGAAGCCTTTTTCCTACAGACAGGAAATGGGGGACACAGAAAAGCTTTTTTAGTGGGAGCTCCCCGCCACCAGGGTCCTGCTTGATTTCAGTGCTGGAAAAGTTTGAGTGGAACTAGAGAAATCCTTGAATGGGGAGCAGATAGCTGCAAGTTGAAGCACTTTTGCTGCATTTCTCTCTGAGAGAAAACTGAAGTGGGGAGACTTCATGTTTCAGAGGCTTAGTGTGTCCAATACATGGTACAGTGAGGGAGGAAGATGTTGTTCTCAACACTGTGTTTAAAGTAGGATGTCAGCTACTATCTCCTCTTGATCTTTGCTGCCGAATCTTCCCATTAAACTTCTCCATGTAAAAAAAAAAAAAAAAATCTCCTCCATGTGATGCCCCATCACATTGGTTCAGTCTTATATAGCTTGTCCTTTTTTCCAGTTTCCCTGTAGATCTCAATGGACAAGCTCATGGCTTAACAATGATTGTATACCTCCTGAGTGTACAATCCACAGGAACAGGCACCTGTTCCCTTGAGTGTCTTTTCAGAATATTAAGAAGTGTTTGACCTAAGAGCCACGGTTCCTGATGAGACGAACCTGAGTTCAAGTCTCAGGTTTGCCCCTTACTAACTGTGTGATCCTGGGAAGTTGCTAACTACTGGAGCCTTATTTTCTTCAATATGGGGATTAAATAAGAATGCATGCCAGTGCTTCATTAAGCCCAGGGCCTGATGCACAGCAAGCATTCAAACTTTAGAATCTGTCACTGGCATCACAGTTAATACTAAAAGTACGTTGCCCATGGCAGATCTTGCTAATCAATCATAGTGTGCACTGCAGCTTAGCTTCAGAATACTTTGCAAAAGTGAATTTTAAGTAGTCACTACTAAGTGGTTGGCCTGGCCATCCTTGGCTTGGAAAGTTATCAAAGTTATTTACAAAGTTATATTTACAAAGTTGTATAAATATAAGGTATCCTATTGTGGGGACAGTGGGATAGGATGGGCCAAGCCAGGAGGGGTTGGGGCTAGGAGCTCACTCAGGGGCAAGAAGGTCTGTTGGAACAAGAGGGAGGAGATGGACTCAGTACTATGAATCAAGAGTATGAAGCCACATCCTTAAAAAACTAAAAACAGAGCTACCATGTGCTCCAGCAATCCCACTCCTGGGCATATATTCAGAAAAGATGAAAGCTCTAATTCAAAAAGATACATGTATCCCAATGTTCATAGCAGTGCTATTTACAACAGCCAAGACATGGAAACAACACAAATGCCCATCAACAGATGACTGGTTTAAGAAGATGTGGTATATATATATATATATTTACATATATATATGTAAATATACATATATATGTATGTAAATAATGGAATACTACTCAGCCATAAAAAATGAAATAATGCCATTTGCAGCAACATGGATAGACCTAGAGAATACTAAGTGAAGTAAGTCAGACAGAGAAAGACAAATATTATATGATATCACTTTTATGTGGAATTTAAAAAATAATATAAATGAATCTATTTATAAAACAGAAACAGAATCACAGACATAGAAAATAAACTTAGGGTTACCAAAGGAGAAGTGGGGGTGATAGAAAACAAACTTAGGGTTACCAAAGGAGAAGTGGGGGAGAGGATTAATTAGGAGTATGAGAGTAACAGGTACAAGCTACTACACACAAAAGAGATAAACAAGGATTTACTGTATAACACAGGGAACTATATTCAATATCTTGTAGTAACCTATAATGGAAAATAATCTGAAAAATATATATATAACTGAATCACTTTGCTGTACACCTGAAACTAAAACAATATTGTAAATCAATATACTTCAATTAAAAAAAAAAGAGAGTACTAAGCCATGATCAGGGGACAAACCAGGGGGAGCAAATTAAAAAAGGAATCTGTGAAGGAGAGCCAAAAAGAAGTTCAAAACTTCCCATGGCGACCGGGAGTCTGGAGGTTCAAAGTTGAACCCAGGCCCAAGGGAAAAGGAGGAGAGTGAAATTCAGATAAAGAAATCCAAGAATGGCGACCTGCAGTTGCTGACACAAAAGTGGATTCTCCCAACAGTGCCCCAAGCTACAACTTGACTTAAAGACAGGTGTTGCTAGTCCTCTCGCCTTGTTTTTCAGTAGCCTCCTAAGGACTATGCATTACCCTACAAAGGCAGGGTTATTCACATGACTGGGTTACTGTTAACCCATTTTCTGGTACATAGATGAAGATAGTATTTGTTTAAGGTAAATGTTCCCTTATCTGCCTGGATCCTCTGTTCCAAAAGGAATCCATACACCTGATAAAACAATCCCACTTCAAATTTCATAGGGGATAGAAATGTATTTTGGTAGTTTGAGCCGGACTGCAGTGCACTTTCCTATAGACACATGTTCTGCTTAGAAGTTGGAAGCAAATGTAATATTAGTGGAAGGATCTTAACTTTAAAAATTTCAAGAACTCTATAACTCAAATATTTTGTCCCATTATCCTTGAGAATTCTAATATTTTGAATATCCCAGATGATTTTAAATCCTGAAGAGGCATGAAATTCCTTTGAAAGACCTGGTGTAGTAACTCAGTGGTTACTACAATTATAGTTTAAAAGGATACTTGAAGATGTTTATTTGGCAAACTAACCATTGCATAATGTTGTTTCTTTGGGAGAATGATCATGAAGTCATGAGCAACCGACTTTCAAAGAGGCACTGTAAAGACAATCTGTTCATTTGGAGAAGATAAACTGTAAAAGTTCTTCTTATAGGCTACATAACTCCATCTGAAGCCAGTTTATTGAAAATGCAGCTACATCACATGGGAAAGAAGCCTCTAACCTGCATGTCCTTGTCTGTCTACAGGACAATCTCTTTCCTTATAAGCTAGTTAGGAGGTTCTTGGGAGCTGGCCAGGTCACACAGCTTGAGTGTGTCCTAGACTAGGTTGCCCTGCCCTTTCTCTGTCCTGCTCTGTATCGCAGGGGCTGACCCCTGAAGGCTGCGTCTCCCAGGCTTTCTTGTCAGTTGGTGTCTGGATGGATTTGGCCAATGGGAGGCAGCGGTGGGAGATAGAAGAGCAGGTGGAAGGAGGAGCAAGGCTGTCTCTCCCTTCTTCATCTTGACAGTGTCTTCTTTCTCCTTTCCTTTCACAGATATCTCCCAGCCTCCTCCTGCTCTCTTGTCCCTTAATTCTTTATAAGCATCTCCTCCAATAAATATTTGCAACCCTAATTCCATCTCAACCTCTGCTTCCCAGAAAACCCAAACTGACATCTTCAGAGACCAGCAAAATGTCAGGGCTGACATTTTTGCTGGGAAAACCAAAACTTTAATCTCACCATTTTGTTAAAAGAAAGGCTTATGGTTTCATTTATTTTGGTGATTAGACCAAAAATACCTGGATAAGGTGTCCCACTTTTTATTTTTGGTTTACCTCAGGTCCTAACGTGTTTAATTTTTCCTCTGACGGTGGTCTGTGCTGTGCACACTTATGCATGAAGACATGAGGGCACAGCGCAGCGTCTGTGAGTTCTGCTTTCACTCAAACTGCCAAAGGCGTTATGAGCAGAAACATCAGAGGAGAAAGACAGCCGGGTCAGTGCTATGTGTCCTGAAGTTCTCTGCAGTAGGCAGAAGAAACAGACCCTCAAAGATACCCACGTCCTAATCCCTGACACCTGTGAATGTTACCTACACGGTAAAAGGAACTTTGCAGATGTGATTAAATCAGGGAACCTGAGATGAGATTATCCTGGACTATCCAGGTGGGCCAATGAAATCACCAGGGTTGTATTAGAGAGAGACAGAAGGGCCAATCAGAGAGAGAGTTGAAGGTGTTATGCTGCTGGTTTTGAAGATGGAGGAAGAGTCCACAACCAAGGGATGCAGTTGGCCTCTAGAAGCGGGAAAAAAGGTGAGAAGGTGACTTCTCCTCTAGAGCCTCCAGAAGGAATGCAGCCCTGTCAATACCTTGATTTCACCTTAGTGAGGGTGCTTCTTGACCTCTGACCTCCAGAACTTTAAGATAATAAATCTGCTGTTTTGAGCCACTACTTTTGTGGTGATGTGTCATAACAGCAATGGGAAACTAACACAGCCTTATTCAGGCTTATGATTTTATCTTCTCCGGCACTTTCTGACATTTTGCATTTACTCATGGGCTCTGAAATTTTTCACACCAAAGATATTGCCTGGGTCCATCTCTATGTCATCATTTCATTCATTAACTCAAAAATATCAGCATAGTTGATTAAGAATCAGACTCAAGAACCAGGTTTGAACCTTTATGCTGCCATTTATCAGCTCTGTGATATTGGGCAAGTTACTTAACCACCTGGGTTTCAATTTTCCCATCTTCAAAATAGGAAAGGGATCAGAAAATTATGGCCTCTGGGCGAAACCCATCCTCCTGTCTGTTTTTACAAATACAGTTTAACTGGAACACAGCCATGCAATTTGTATACATACTGTCTACGGCTGCTTTCACACCATAACAGTAGAGTTGAGTAGTTACGACAGAGACCATATGGTTCACAGCGCCTAAAATATTTACTATCTCACCCGTTATAGAAGAAGTTTGCAGACCCCTGAAATAGAACAGTAACATTATCTACGTCATGGCATTTTTATGAGATAAAGCTAGCAAAGAACACAAGAAGAGTTCTTGACACACAGTCCTTAATAAACACTAGCTGTTGTTGTTTTTAATATCATCATTATGTAATTTATTATTGCCATCATTATTATTGGTCAGTTCAGCACCAACTCTACAGCAGGCATTGTGGCCCCAACTACCCCTGCTGTCACTGCCAGGACACCCCCGACTTCTCCTTGAGCCTGAACTACAGGGCTTCTCCTGGAGCTCTCTCTGTCCACACCAATGCCCACTTCCAGGTTTTGGGCTGCCTTGAGTCTAGGCCAGGGGAAACAGTAGGAGGAAAATACGATAAACTCACTGTGGGTTTGATGGTACTTTGAAATCTATTTTCTTCCCTAATCTGCCTACTACTATATACTTTACAGACTCCTCAAATAGCTGCCCCATGCATTCTGTAGCTGTATTCAGCGGGAGAGACAGGTGGAGTATGCTTACTCCATCTTACCTGAAACTGGAACCTCTCAATACAGTTTAGTATTGTTAATTTTTAGGCAAGATGCTAAGTATTTATGGAGTTATTAAAGAGTAGTATGACTTGGTCCCTGCCTTGAAAAAGCTTGGTGGAAAGTAAGAGGTCAGGGTAATCCCCACATGTCAGAGTTTGGTCTTTTCTTTGCTGTGAAGAATATGTGTTGGGGGAGGGCCAACAGTGAATTGAGATCTCAGCCAAATGAAGCTGGTGGGAAGCAGGCTGAAGCAAGGACAGGAAAGGATGGGGCAAGTGAAGTGACAGGAGGTTTCCTTGATGAGGGGAGCACCTGGGTTGTCCAGGTACATTGAGGAAGGTTTGGGGGATTTGGTCCCAGGGCTACAGGCAGTGTCCTGGAATATCGAGTGGTGAGTATGTGTCAGCACAGGAGAGATTCATGAAATGCTTGAAGCCAGGAAGACTGTGTGCTATGATTCCGGAAGACTTGTTTCTAGGCTCTAACATGCCAGGCAGGGAGTAGGATCTGGTCCTCAAAAGCCTTGGGGTTCCATGTCATGCCCCCTTCCTGGAATGGGGTGGAGCAGGATGCAGGGCAAGAAGGCGTGCTTTGGAGGGGAGGAGTTTGGTTGGGAAGTCTAGCTTTTTAGATAAACTTATACTGGTGGTAGGGAATACTACAAGATGAGAAGCCACATAATGAACGTGGAATGTTCCAGACTAGTTATCAAGAAGAAAGACAGACTGTGGAGACCTGAGGTGCTCTGCAGCCCCAACTGGACCACCCCTTCTTGAGAAGATGATTTAAATTTAAGCCCTACCAACAGAACTCGATTCTCAATGTTAATATGCATAATCTGCTTTAAAAAATGTAGATTTGGGGAACCTTACCGTCCTGGTAAGTCCATTTGAGGTGAGGCCCAGAAATCTGCACTTTTACCAGATGATTCCGATGTGGCTGAACCACAGATCACATAACGAGGTTTCCTTCTCTGCTAGGATTGGCTGATGCATCTGAACCGCAGGTAAGGCTTGTCAGGGGGATCATCTATGATGAGCAAGTGACTGTGGAGGGAAGAGAAATGGGGCGGCACAGGGGTGACCACCGGTCTGTTCTAGGATGTTGGGATTTGGAGCTTGATTTTTCTCACTCATCACACTTCTTCTCCAGGAGTGTGCATTTCCCAGGCAATTGATCAAAGAAAGACGGAGTACTGCTTATTAACAGAGGGTAAACACCCAATACGCTGCAAAGCAGGGTTCTCCAGTCGAAAGCTGTATTTTCAAATGTGGCTTAAGCTGGGAGGCTCCAACAAGGGTTTTGATTCATTTCTGCTTGAAAATAGAAAGACAGTGTCTCTGTTCCTTTGGAATAGAAAAGAATGGGGCTGAGAGAGGCCTCGGCTGGGCAAACCTTACAGGCTAGCTTACCTTACAGGTTCAGCAAGGGAAAAAGCAGGGCATGACTATATGTCTTTTATAACTCACAGTAAGCTGGCCCAGTAGTAAAACACAGCCCAATTAGCATTTAGTCTCTAATCAGATTGGCAATCCTCCTTCCCTTTGGGGAGGAGCCTGTAATAAGCTGGAGAAAGGAATAAGAAATGTTATTGGACATTCCTTTATCTATAGGAGAATTTGACTTCCCAAAAGGGATGAAAGTGATTTTGTATGTTTGAACAGAGAAACTCCAAAGGATATTAACACATGTTAATACTTCCTGGATTTATGGCAGTGAACATAAATGAATGTCTGCTCCCCAGACAACTTTGAACAGAGTCCAAAAACTTCATCTCTAATACCTATGCTTGCTACAGAATTTTTTTCAATGAATAAGAGAATGACAAACACATCTCTTGATCAGTTTTCTCAAAAGCGCTCAAGTAGACTTAGATCTCCCCTGTAGGTCTCCTCAGAGGTAACTGAAACCCTTAAGCCTTTCTGGAGCTTCTCATGGCCAAATTGGGGACAATATGAGGAACAAAATAAGTAATGATAGTAACTGACTGTAATCCACAAAATAAAACAGATATCCAAGGGTCCATATTGATGTAAATAAATAACTGAATAAATAATGAGAAAGAACTGTTCTTCCTTACAGACTACCAATTAAGGAATGTAGAAGGAATGACTGAAATAGAAAAACCACTCTTTTGCAAACACCACTGTAATAGTTGTTTTAGGAACCATCAATGGATGGCAAAATCACTGGGTGAAGACATCATGAGAAACAGGTATTTGTACAATTTCAACATATATCTCTCTCAAGATATTCTTAATGTAAAGGGAAAATAGTAACTTTTAAAAGTAGAAACCTGGCAGACATCCCTTTAACCAAGTGATCAAAGTTAACATCACCATGATAAGACATACAGATATGTACCTCCTGGCCTGATGCACTAAGACGGTTGAACTTCTGTACTCTTGCCAGAAATGCATAAACGCAACTAATCATGAGAAAAGATGAGATAAATTCAAACTGAGAGACATTCTACAAAGTAACTGACCTACACTCTTGATAAAAGTCTGAGTAACTGTTCCAAATCGAGGAGACCAGGAGACATGACAACTAACTGTAACATGGGACCCTGGATTGGCTCCTGGACCAGAAAAAGGACATAAGTAGAACAACTGGTGAAATTCAGATAAGATCCATAGATTAGTTAGTTTTATTGTATTAGTGTTAATGTTCTGGTTTTAACAATCTTACTATGGTTATGTAAAATGATAAAATTAAGGAAAATTGAGTGAACGGGATATGGAACTCCATGTACTATTTTTGCAATTTTCTTGTAAATCTAAAATCATTTTAAAATAAAAAGTTAGAAAAGAAAGAGCCTTTCTGAATTCTATGAAGGTATTCCTTCACCTTTAGATTTATGCAATGAAGTAAGGCAGAAATTATGCAGAAGATAAAAATTTGGTATATGACATTAAATATTTTGTAGCATACATCAGGTATATAATTCATAATTAACTGAACACAGTGTTTAGTTTCTTTTTAATAAAAAGTTGGATATTGAACATTTAATTAGGAATTTAATGCCCTAATATGACTTTAAGTCTGTGGAAAAATAATTTTCAACTTACATAATTTTGACTTATGGCACCATTTCTAGAAAAGCAATCCTCTGCAAAACTGGGAATGGTCCGCAAACTAATCACATTTTTCAGAGACTAAGTAGATTGATAGAATCTGACTTTCAGGGAGGTATTCTTACCATCTTGATTTCTTTTTTTTTTCCTGATTACAAATCATTATTGATTTCAATGGATAAATTAAATTGCAGCTAAAATGTGGCCATCATACTGAAGGGCTCTGTGGCATGTATCATTATTCAAGAATGCATTGATTAAAAATAATAGAAAAGAAAGACAAGGCCTAATTCAGTTCTGGCTTCTGAGAATAATTTTTCATCTGAAAGTCTCAGAATCAACAGGGACATTCTTTGGGCAGATTCATTACCTGAAAGAACACTTTTGTTCATTCAGAAGCCTGTATTACAAGAACCAAGGAAGATGTATGAGATCATGCGTGACTCTCCAGAAGGAAATGAAATTGGGTGCAGATGTGATTCCTGTCTGATTTGGGTGATGAATGTATTCCCACCTCTATGCTGTAGAATACCAATCAATTGATTTTGTCAAGCACAGAGGCCTTAGTACTGGGGAATAGGAACGGAAATGGTGTGAGTGTTCGTGTGGTAGTCAGTGTGTGTGGAGGTGTAAGTCACCTGCAAAGACTCCGGTGAATTTGTGGATTTTGTAAAAATACCAGTTAATTTTCTTTGGCAACACTAACAATGAGTAGAAGCTAACCTTTATATAGTGCTTGCTATCTGCTAGGCTCTGTACCACACACTTCCCGCGTTAACTCATGTAATCATCACAACAACCCTACAGGATACTGGTGCTAAGCTCCATTTTACAGATGAGGAAACCGAGGCACAGCAATAACTTACCTTGCCAAGTGGGCAAATCTGGGCAGTCTGGCTCTAGAGTTATGCTTTTAACCACTACACTATATTTGGTGTAGTTTAGGGTTTTGCTTCCTTGGTATATTATGTTCACTCCTCTCTTCTGGCCATATGCTATCAATTTTCTGTTGGTTCTGGATATATAGTAAGTACAGACAACATTTTATAAGCACTTTATAAAAATTACATCATTTAATTCCCATAACTGGTGTGTGAATTTCAATGTCTTCACTTTGCAAACTGAGGTTAAGTAAAAGTCTTCGGTCCCTAGCAATTAATTAGCGAAGGTATTAGAGAGCTACTGAGGTGGGGCTCCTATTCTTAAACACTGCTCTGTGCTAACTTTGGAGGATGTGGCAGGTTGCTCTTCTCCACCCTCCAATCTGTTCTCCCCTTCTTCCATACCGTGGAGTTTTGGGTGAACACATGGCCACGTTGCATGGACTCTGTTGACCAGATGTCCTTGAAGCTAGATTTGGCCATGCACCTAGGCTCTAACCAATGGAATGTAAGCAGAGGAAAGTCTGCAATTTCTACGAAAAAACTGCTTAACCTGGACTTCTCTTTTTCCTGTGGGGGAAAGCAGAGCTGCCAAGCCGGCCTGGACCTGCTGGACTGTGATACCAAATTTCTTCTGATTGAGGATAAGTCACAGCCTTTAAACGGCTACTCTCTCGCACCCCATCTGAAGTATTCGAATGACAAATGTTTCCTGCATTCTGACAGAGACTTTTTTTTTTTTGGCTGCGTTGGGTCTTTGTTGCTGTGTGCGGGCTTCTCTTGTTGCGGAGTACAGGCTCTAGGTGCGCAGGCTTCAGTAGTTGTGGCACATGGGCTCGGTAGTTGTGGCTCACGGGCTCAGTAGTTGTGGTGCCTGGGCTTAGTCGCAGCATGTGGGATCTTCCCGGACCAGGGATCGAACCCGTGTTCCCTGCTGTGGCCTCTCCCGTCACGGACCACAGGCTCCGGACGCACAGGCTCAGCGGCCATGGCTCACGGGCCCAGCTGCTCCGCGGCCTGTGGGATCTTCCCGGACCGGGGCACGAAGCCGTGTCCCCTGCATCGGCAGGCGGACTCTCAGCCACTGTACCACTAGGGAAGCCCGGCGGTGGATTCTTAACCACTGAGCCATTAGGGAAGTCCTGACAAAGATTTGTTTCGTCTTGTTTTCTTATAGGAACTCAACTTCTACATAACATCAAATGGTTCAATAGTCATGTACCAGAATCAAATATAATATTCCAAGTAGTCACCTATGAATTCAGGATCTAAACATTCTGAGAACTGCTGCCTCGTGACATTCTAGATTCATTAGTTTGTGAACAGAAATATTGCTATTCATTTGACTGTGATTTCCCGATGACCTGTGTATCTTTTATCATGCATCCATTGAAAATTATGAGGCAGAATACTATTTAATGACACCAAAGGGAAAATGTTCATGATATTTTTTAAGTGAAAAAAGTGCCTTCCAAAATGGTAGGTAAAGTGTGACCCCTGTTTTATAATAGTAGGTCTCATTATGTTGAGTAATTGCAGATTTTTATTTCTTCTTTTTTGACTTGTCTGTATTACAGTATTTTTTCTTCAATAAGATTGTATTATTTTTTATTTAAAAATTTTAAAGGAATAAAGGTGGAATATATATTATATATATATATGTAATATATGTGAAATATAGGTGCTCTAACAAATAAAACTCCAAAATGTGGTGGCTTAGAGAACTAGAGGTTCAGTTCTTGCTCATGTAATGGAGCAGAGTGCAGGTTCCAAGTTGGCTGCGGTGGCTCTACTCCTTGCAGTCATTCAGGGGCTCAGGCTGACAGAGGCTCCGCCATGTTGAACAAATGGCTTCCAAGTCACAATAGCCATCTTCATTCCCACCAGCAGGGATGAAGAAAGAGCACGGAGAAATGTGCATGGCAGGTTTCTTAGGGCCAGGCACCCATTCTACTCACTTTCCACTGTCAAGAATTCAGTCTTGCCACATCCAACTGCACGCCATTGTCATTAGCCTATGAGGTAATATCATTGTTCCCAGCTATCCATTCAGGTTCAACAAATGATTGAACAGTATGACTTTTGATTCTTAGATTATTTTTTGGTTCAAATTTAGTGCTACTAAAAGATAATTTATCAATTTTCCTGTCATATTCTTTTTTTCAATAAAAAATAAAAATAAAAATTTTCTCTCCCCAAAGATTCAGGACTTAGCCTGTTACTTTTTAGCTTTGTAACAGTCATATTGATTCACTTTGGTATTATGCTCTAACTCAGTTTCATTTCGAAGCAAGTGGCACCTACTATTTATAGGTCAGGAAAATAGTTGACATTCAGTCTTGTCTCTGAGGTGAAGCTAATGAATTGCAAGATTGGTTCATGGTGAATAAATTAGTTTTGAAACCATGGAATTCAGAAGTTCGATATTTTCTTTTTTTAACTCCCAGATTTCTCTCTGTGACTCCCTGCTGTTTGTCTTTTGATTTTATAGATTGTATGAGATAAGCTCTTTGCATCCTCATCTCCACCCTCTTCCTTTCTATCCTCTCCTCAGGAAAAGGGGTAGCTTATTAAATACTGAATATAGTCCAGAGAATCAAGTGAGACTTATTTCCTTGAGTGATGGTCACAATACATTTCTTCTGATCAAGGATTACTCATGAGTCCTTAAGCAATTTCTTCCTCTCACCCCATCTGAAATATTCTGATGACAGAAATGGTTTCTGCATTCTCATCCTGTTACTCTGATATTAAAACAGAGGAAGCAGTTAAGAGACATGAAATTCTGAGTCAGAAGAGTAGAGGTGATGGATGAATAGCCTTGAAGCTTTAAGAGTTAAGGTTAGGAAAAATGAAAGACTATAAACAATGTTTTGAAAGCTAATTCACATCTCAGAGGACAGTTAAGAAAGGAACCAGAATCTGAAACGTATGGCTTAAACAAATAGAAAACTGGTAAGAGTGGGTAATCCAACACTCAAGAACCTATCAAATCTTGTCCTCCTCCTTCTCAACATAGCCCTCTCCATCATTCACAAATCCTCTTTCTCTCTCTCCTCCTCCATTCCCTGACGTTCTTGCCTGTTCCTCTTTCACACCTGTTTATTCTGGTACCATCCTCAACTCTTTATACCTCTTTCCCACACCTTAAGGTGGCCACAAAATGGAATGGAATAATCTAAAATACATGCATTTATTCACAAATAATTTTAAGCTCTAAATGTCAGCACCTGTATTAGGTCCTGGAATCCAAATATGAACAAGATGCACTTCCTGACCTCAGATAGCTCATTGTCTATTTGGTCAGATACTTCCACTCTTTGGGAGTATGAAGGGCAGAAGAGATAGTTTTACCAGGCAGAATCTTCCCTGATTCTCCCTCGTAAAGAAGGGGACACTTGAGCTTGGGGCTTAAAAGATAATTAAGATTTTGCCAGGTAGAGAAGAAGGGAAGACCCTTTCAGGCAGAGGGAACAGCATATAAACTTTTTTTTTTTCCTTAAAAAGAGATTTCCCAGCACTAAATGAATATAATCAAGAATTAATGAGAAGAAAATATTTCCTTCCTTATCTATTCTGAGATATGTTACCCTGACTAACGATGTCAAAGTAAGCTTTTCCTATCCAGAACCCAGTTACCTAGAATTCCTATCACTTGAGAACACAGCTGAACACCAAGTATTAAGTGAACAAAGGTCTCTGAGTGGCCAAGAGTTTCCTAGCAAAGTGTCTCTGCTTATGGAAGAACCACTCAGTCAGAGCCTCTTTCTGGATATTATGAACATCGCTCTAACAGAGCAAATCAGAGGCAGTCACACGGGATGGAAGTAGGGAAAGGTTTGAGATTTAAAGGGCTATTTCCAGCAGGCTTACTAGGAGTAGTAAGAAGTAATGGCTAGAATCCTAAGAGTTAGCTGCAGTTAGCTGGCAGGGTCAGGGAAAGATACAAGCACCTCAGCCTTGTTGTTGGTTTCTGCATGGCTCCGCCGGAGCCATCTCCAAGCTTGGGGCCGTCCGTGGTGAGCACGGAGATGAGCTGGAGCATGCTGCCTAGGAGCGGGGTAACGTTCTAGGGGAAGGATCACATTAAACCAGATAGTTCTACATTTAATCTCAAATGAAAAGTTAAGGCATTTTCAAAGCCCTGTTTACACTTAACTACCATTTGTTTATAAAAAAGAATCACTGGTAAGCAGCATCTTAAATTAGAACGAATCACTGAAGCTTTGGCATGGCCACTTCTGAACATGCTGCCAAAGACCAGAGCCTCCTTTACCACCTCTTTCTGGACTGTTCTTCATTGCTCAGTCTTTTGCCTTGACTTACTTAGGGCCATGCAACCCATATTTATTTAGTACTCTACGGGAGAAACGGGCAAGGAAATTGGGGTCAGCGCAGAGATGAAAGAGGCATTTTTCTTGCTCCTCCAAGAGTTTGGTGGGGAGAAGAGAATGTTCACAGAGAATTTAGGTCAAGGTATAATGTAAAGGGTATGATAAAAGCTACAAACAAAATGCTATTGCAAGCATTGGTGGAGTGAGATTATTTTCAGCCAGGCAGTCAGTGGCTTAGGGGTTGAGTCAGGGAAGATTTTGTGAAGGATGAATATTGAAGCTTGATTTTATGATTTAAACAGGGAAAGATGACAAGGAAGCCTTCTCTGGGTGACAGAGGGGACAGTGCATATGAAAGCATGGGGTTAAGAAAGTACAGGGCAGGCTTCAAGAAGCCGGTTTTGAAGTGCATAAGGATGGAGAGGGATGTTGTTGGCAAGAACAGTGGACAAGTAGGCTGGGGCCAGGCCCTGAGGCTCTTCACTGCTGTGTTTAGGGCTTTGCGTGTGGGCAGTGAGGTGTGGGGGAGGAAGTCTGTTGCTCCTGATCTTTATCCAGTGTTGCAGCCCAAGGTGGAAAAGCATCTGCTCCTTCCACATAATTGGAGAAAGGGGGAGCTGGGAGCTACAGGCTCTGAGCAAGAAGCTCTCTCAAGCCTCCCTTCCTCTGCTCGAGGTCACAGTGACAGGAGCCCGTGGCTGAAGCTCCAGTGGTCTGGGTGAGCCAGCATGGCCTTATGCTCAGCTGGTATGAAGCCCCTGCTCCACGATGATGTCTCCTCCCGTAACACAGTCACCTTCATTCTTCATTCTCCTTCATTCAAGGAGCCCCAGTGACACTGGCCTCCTTGACCCCTCCGTTAGGGTCTTTTGCTTCATGAATGAACTGTTTTCAGCCCCCTGAACTAAAAATTTCTGGAAGGCACGAGTCACTTCTTATGCTTCTTTTGTTTACCCCTATTCAATGACAGATGCAGTAGGCTTGCAAGGAAAAGGCCTCATTAAGTGTACCAGCCCACTTTATTCCCCACAAAATGGCTGAATAAAGAGCATTAATACAGCAAACTACTTAATCCTTTAAAGATTCCTAAGAAGAAAGCTCTCAGTAGTCAAATAACCTGGATGTTTTCTCTAAATTAGCAAATTGATTACATGAGTATTTTTATATTTCTGTTCAAGGTACAAAAGTCTCCAGAGTGCCAGTGGCTGCCTACACCCACTCCTTGGCCAATATTTTACCAGGCCCTGAGTCATAGCTCTGAAATCAATTCTGCCCTTTACCGCAAACATCACAGGGCCAAGAAAAATGATCCTTGCTGTTTAATCAGCAGGGGCGCTGGAAAATCAGGAGACGTTGATACTGCACCGTGAGATAAGGGTCTGAATGAAGTATGCCAACCAGAGATGTGGAGGATGTGATCCCATTCACTTTCAAGCCTGGCTCTAAAATGAACCCAAAGGAAAGGGTGTTCTGATGCACTCTCTGTGATTCACAGAATCACAAAATTTTTGCATGTTCAATTTCTCAGTCTTTTAAATCGTTCTTCCTCAAATAAAAAGAACATTCTAAAGGTGAAACGTGTGACAATAAGAAACTGAAATGTCAATCTGTTACCAACTTTTTCTTTTTGGTGCGCTATCCTCCTTACTTTAAAAAATAAAGTCCGACTTCAAGAAAACAATGAGAGAGCAGAGAGAAAACATTCACCAGGCAATCAGAAAAGGCGAAGAACTGAGGAGACACCAGTAGAAAGACGTCGTTGTTCTTGCTGTGTCATACTTGCCAAAGACTGTAAGACTAAGGCACCAGAAAGAAGGGAATTCAAGAGCTGTGGGGTGGAAATGGGTCCTTTTTTCATCTTTTCCTGGAGATCCTGACAGTGGTGCCTTTAGTGGAGGCCCTAACCGAGGGCTTGGTCACCAGTTTCCAAGCTCAGTACATCGGAGCCAGGATGGAAAGGCCACAAGCCTGATGGTTTAAATAAGGACCTTCTTCTGGCCTCTTTATTTAGGGCTAGTTTGGGGGCTGGTAGAGTCAGAGCCTCTGTGCCCATGGTCAGACTATGACTCCTTCAGGTTCATGGGATTTCCTGCTGTTTTCATTGTGAATTACTGACACCAGAGCCTCCTTTACCAACCACCACTTTCTGGATTGTTCCCATTGCCCAGTCTCTTGCCTTGACTAACTTAGGGCCACGCAGCCAATGTTCATTTAGCATGCTATGGGACACACATACTAGGACCTAGTGGGAAGCAAAGACGAATAAGGCTTTTTTTTGCCCCTCAGTAGATTTGGGGTTGGGGGAGGAGAAGGGTGATCACAGAGAATTCAGTACAAGTACTAAGCCTCTTAGACTATGTATGCTCTCTTTCTCTCTCTTTTTTTTTTTAGTATTTATTTATTTTCTTTATTTTTCTGCCTGCGTTGGGTCTTTGTTGCAGTGCGTGGGCTTGTCTCTAGTTGCGGCATGCGGGTTTTCTGTCTCTAGTTGTGGCGCACGGGCTTAGCTGTCCCACGGCATGTGGGATCTTAGTTCCCTGACCAGGGATCGAACCCATGTCCCCCGCACTGGAAGGTGGATTCTTTACCACTGGACCACCAGGGAAGTCCCTATGTGTGCTCTCTTACTGGCACAATGGGGATACTCTCTTTGAGAATCTTATCCGTGGAGCACATGAAGAGAGAGGCACAGTTAGGGTGGCCTTATTCATTTTCCCTACTGGACTATGAGAGCCTAGTCTTGCTTATCTTTATTGGTCTAGCTCTGTGGGCAGTGACTTCAAATAGTGGTCTCTCAGCAATTATTAGCAGCTGCTAATAATAATAACCATCTAATGAAAATTCACTATGTGCCCAGAACTTTTCATGCATTATTTTCAGCAAATCATTATGACAACTCCTCTGAGGTAGACAGTATTATTTTCACTTTTCAGATGAGTCTCTGAGAGACCAGGCACCAAACAGAGTACCTGAATAGTATGTCCTTTCATCACAGACAAACCAAGGGTATGCTTTGGATAATTAAAAAAAAAAGCATTGTTTTCTACGTTCTTTCATCTATTTATTTATTTAGCAAACTCTCACTGAGCACCTACTATGTGCTAGGAGGCCCCAAGACAGGAGACAGAGACAGAAAAATGTGTTTTAAGACATAGTTCCTTGTTTTGAGAAATTCCTTTTCATGCAAAGGAGATAGACACATGAACCAACAATTTTATTTCAAAGCCCTTAACAGGATTATTGAGAAGGACTATCTGCCTAATTAAGAAGTTATGAAACCACAGTTTTCTAAAACATTTGTGATGCTAATTATGAGACTATTTACAAAAGTACCTGAAAATGGTTTCAGATGTAAGGAGATAAGTCTCTATTTTAACAACAAATTTTTTGTGTGATGTCGTTTTCTAAGATGATACAGTAGTACCACTGTTGATGTTTAGTTCCTCACAGTGTTTTTGGCTTATAAAAGGTACTTAATGGAAACCCAATTGTTCTATTGCAACACTTACTATTTAAATTTTCTTTTTGTTGTTCTTCCAAATACTTTCTCTCAGCACATTTACTCTTTCAGATATTTTACGGTAAGCATTTTAGAGACAGCTTCCTTTTTAATTTGGATCTTGGCACCTTAAAAATAGGGCTTGATCAAGGAAAGAACTGCAGTTCCTTCCCCAATCTTGAACTGCCAAGGACTGCCCTCTTAATAATACTTCACATTTATCTTAGCACTTAAGAGTTTTCAAAGTGCTTTCCTATACATTATCTTAATTTAACCCTCTTAATTACTTGATGGGATAGGCTGGAAAGTATTCTTACTGCCATTTTTATTAGTGCTACAAAAACAATACATGTAGAGGACAGAAAACCCCCTAACAATACAGACAGTTACAAAATTAAAAAGAAAATTACTGCTTCTTTATCTCTTTTCAGATCACTCCTCACATGTAACCATTTTCAACTGTTTCTCTTTTCACTTCTTCTCACATTTCTCTCCATAACTCCAAATTATAGTACCTGGTCATTTCTTGGTTTATCGGCCTTAGGTAGAATCTAAGAATCTAAATTGATTCCTTTCGTGAAAGTGAGAAATTTAGCTTATTCATATTACCTTCCTCTTCCATTCAAATTTTTGCTAGTTATATATTTATTTTTAGTTCTTTCATTACGTATCTTTATAATATTAAATAATATAGTGCTTAAATCTGGATTTCTTCATATCTCAACTTTAGAAAAAATATATATTAACTCCATTTATGGCAGATGAAGAATTTTTACTCTATACTTCCCTTCACCTCATCTCTCTCCCTTTTATTCCTAACTTCTATCAGCATTACCACTACTTTTATACTGTTAAGGTTTTAAGTTTTAACCTTGTGTCCTATAACTATGATTCAGTCTTACATGCTTTGTTTACAGCTTGTTTAAAAAAATTAAAACATGATACTTATGTTAATATGATTATGAAAATACTGTACACTACAGGTCTAATTAGTGATTAGTTCCACAAGAGAGAAAATGTAGTCTTGTAACTAAACCTATGGAATTCAAAGGAGAATGTTTCAAGCGTCAGAATCAAATGAGACTTAGGTAATATTGATTGTCCAAAATTAGACTACAATGCTGCAACTTGCATCACATTTGGATCTATGGCTTTTTAATTCAGCTTTTGTTTTTCCTGGAATTTTAAATTACTTAACTTTTCCCCTATGCTGTTGGTTCACTTTACAGCCATGCCTCAGTTGCAACTGGTGTTGGCTTCTAATAGCTCATAGCTGCCCACTTTTCCAGAGAATTGCCCTGGGCCTAATGGAAACTGCCTTTTCAGGGAAGTTACCCCTTCTCATACAAGCCTGCAGCTGGCTTACTGCCTGAATGACTGACACAGGGGCAACAGACCAGCTTGCTTCAAGATGGGACCCATTCTCTGGTGCAGTTTGTGATCCCTATTTCCCTGTGGAGTCACTGTACAGCTCATATTCAGCAGAGCCACGTTCTTGCTTAGCTTTTCCCTTGCCCTTTATTATTTCCCTCATTCCCCTTCTCCAAACAGCATGTCCTCAATAAATCACTTGTAAAAGAATCCTCAACTTAGGCTTTGCTAGCAGTACCAGCTAAATGTTTTTCCTCCCCAAATTTTATATTTTGAAGTCCTAATCCCCATTGTGATGGTATTAGGCAGTGGGGCCTTTGGGAGGTAATTAAGTTCAGATGAGGTCATCAGGTTGGAGCCCTCATAATGGGATTAGTGTCCTTTTAAGAAGAGGAAAAGAGACCAGAGCCCTTCCTCTCTCTCCATGCAAACACACCAAGAAAAGGCCACAGGAGCACACAGCAAGAAGTCTTCTGTCTGCAAGCCAGGAAGAGGGCTCTCACCAGACACCAAATCTACCGGCACCTCAATCTTAAACTTCCCAGCCTCCAGAACTCTGAGGAATAAATGTCTGTTGCTAAAGTCACCCGGTCTATGATATTTTGTGATAGCAGCCCGAGCTGATGAAGACAGCTAGGAAACCCAACCTAAAACAATTGTTGATAGAAGATCATAAGTCTTCACCAAATCACTACGGATTATACAGTTTTTTACCTTACTATTTTTTTTTTTATAGAACCGTCTTTCTTCTTGAATATATTTTTCTTAGAATCCTCTGACTTCCTGATAAAGTTTGGATCAGTTGCTCTCTAAGTATACTATGCATCTAAAATATTGAAATTTCTTTGATTACCTCACTTCTGGGTTAGATCCCCTAATATTTGTATCATATATCTTTCTCTTTCTTGGTTTCTCTTTTGTGTTAAAAACATGCAATAAAATTTAAAGCAATTGTCACAAAAGTTGGACAGGGGGTTAATTTTGTGAGTCACAACAAGTCTGAAAATCTGTTTTCACTAACTTTATGATTGACAATTTGGCAGAACATATAATTCCGGTTTCAAAATAATTTCCCTTCATCCTTTTAAAGGCAATTCTGCATTGTATTCTAGTTTCTAAGGTTGCTGATGAAAAAGCCAATGTCAGTCTGATTCTTTGGGGGGTGGGGGGTATGTGGGCGGTGGGTAGGAAATCTATTATTTGTCCCTGAAGATTTTAGCATATGTTTTTCCTTTGGGTTTTCTGAAATTTCATCTATTTGGACACTCAATGGGTTTTTACAATCTGACAACTCCAGTCTTTCTTCAGCTCTAGGAAATTTCCCTGAGTTATTTTTTTAATTGTTAAAGCTCCTTTGTTTTTTCTACTCTCTTTCTGGAATTCCTCTTAGATGCACGATGGCTTTATTTGTGGATTTATTGTCTGTATTTCTCTTAGTCCCCCTCCCCCCCATTTTTAAAATTATGCTCTACTGTCTGGGAGGTTTCTACAATTTTACCTTCATCTTGGTTCCTCATTTTGGGGCTGTTTTTTTTTTTTTTCAGTTATGAGGAATGCTTGGCTTTCCATCTATATTTATGAATAAAGTACTAGATTATTATCGTGAAGATCTAGTATGACTTTCCTCTGGGTGTGTGGAGTTCATGGAGAGGGACAAAATTAGTCTGTTTCTTTTCTTTTAAATAAACTTATGTATTTATTTTTGGCAGCATTGGGTCTTCATTGCTGTGTGCGGGCTTTCTCTAGTTGCAGCGACCGGGGGCTATTTAGTCTGTTTCAACAGTGCATGTTTAGTGAATCATGCTTATTGTCATCCGCAGCTCACTTTTGCTCTCATACCTGCTAACTCTGGGCTTAGAGCCTCTCCTGGTCTTATAGGCAGAAACAACTTCAACCGCTGTCTCTGCTGCAGTCTCCTGCACGGGTCCTGGGCTGTGACTTCCTCTCTCAACATGAATCATTTCAAAGGCTTCAGTTCTCAGTACTGTTATGGATGTGTCCCCTCTCATACATCTTTATTGTTGATCTAAGGAATGGCTGGGAGGAGAGTGAGGTCAGCTCAAGGTCTGCCCTCCCGAACCAGAGCTTGGTCACTGCCATTTTCTAGTTCTCGAAACTTGGGCACATAGGAATTACATGCTTTGTCAAATGACTAGTAAGCTGTGGAGGTGAAAACTAGAATCCCGGTTTTCTGTCGCCTAGTCTAATGTTCTTTCCATTTCTCTGTACCTCTTCACCACGCCTTGTCCTCTCAGTCCTTATCAGTGGAATTCAAGACAGCTCAGCAGGAATGTTTACAAGCAGATTTTTGAGTACGTGTCTCATTAAAGCCAGATGTGAGGACAGATAATGCATTTGTATTTGCTTTGAATATTTTTCCTGAGTCAATGTCACTGTCACTCTCATCTTGGGCTTACACAGAAACATCAGAGATAAAAAGAGTTGGAAAGTTTTTAGTTTTAAAACCAGTGTAAGTCACTTGCAATAAAAGCTTTAAAATAAATTAGTTGACTAGGGGGGAAAAGCACTTTCAAAAATGCTCACTATGACCTGTGAACATTACATTTATTAGGGCCTACTTCGGTTCCAGTTTCTGAAAGCTGGTGGTGTGTGGGCTGAAGAAGAGACATATCAATTACTTTTGTCTACTGTGTAGCCAAAACAGGCACCTCCCTTAACCTCAATCAGACCCACCTGTATTTTCCCTCTCGTTGCCAGTTTTTGCACCCATTAATCATTGAAAAACAGAAGCTGGAACACGGAATTATGGCCGTTATTACACACACAGGGCCTGCTAAACCAAGCGGATTAAAATTTCTCACCTTCATTTTCAGAAAACCATAGTTAATATTAACTGAGAGGAATAGGTATAAAGTAAGGATTCCCTTTTAATTAGGAAATCTGAGAGCAGAGAGTAACAATTCGCTCATTCAGTGAACAAACTTCTATCAAGCACCTCCTACTATATGCATGTATTGTTGGAAATTTGGAAGAAAAACAGATAAAATGGTGAGCATCTAGTGGAGGAGGGAGGCACGAACTAAATAACAAAAATACATGGTAAAATTATGAACTGGGAAACACCATGAAGGTAAAGTCCACACACAGTACCATTGATAACCAGGGGAAGGCAGGCAGGGAAGGCTTTTCTGCAGGAGGAACTTTTTTTTTTTAATTGGAGTATAGTTACTTTACAATGTTGTGTTAGTTTCTGCTGTACAGCAAAGTGAATCGGCCACATATACATATATCCCCTGTTCCTTGGATTTTGAAGAAGGAACGTGTGAGGTGAGTTATATTTGTGAGGGAGCAGGGTCAAAAAGGAAGAGAATTTTAGGCAGAGGGAATAGAAGGTGGAAGGGCCCCAGAACACGAGAGGGCATGGTATAGACTGAAAAGAGCCAGAGCAGCTGTAGACACAGGCAAAATCCAGAGCCCAAGGGCCTGCAGGCTTGGGCACCATGGGAAGGCACTGAAGGAGGGGAGGGAGTCTGACTGCATTTGTATCCAGAAAAACCATCCTGCATGTACCATGAGGCACAAGCTGGAGACAGGCAACAGAGGGTCTAGGAGGTCAGCTAGAAGACCACATTGGTAGCCCAAGTGAAAAATGGTGCTGACTTGGACAAAGGTTTTGTAGTGGAGTTAAAGAAAAATGGGTGGATTCAAGAGATATTGAGAGAGTAGACCTTCTGGGGTTGGTGGTGGATTAAACATGGAGAGTGAGAGAGAAGGCATCTGGACGTCAAGGACAACTGGTCTCTCACAGGTGGGTGCATGCCGGAGGAAACACCATATTCTAGACAGTAGGCTCAGGAGATTAAGAAGATTAAAGTGAATGGAGCCATGGCTCCACGTTTTCAAGCCTGGGTGGGTAGGAGGCTGGTGTCCTATTATCAAGAAGAGAGAAACCAACAAAAACACATGAGTTAGAGTGGCTGAGAGGACTGCCAAGGAGAAGTATTTACCAGGCGTTTGAAAATACATGACTTGAAGTTCAGGATTGGAGATGTGGATTTGGAAGTCACCTCCAAATAGTTAAAGCTGGGATGGGGAAAGGGGAAAGTTGATGAGATCACCAAGGACTTAAGAGTAAGGATTTCAGAAGATAGACCCAAAGTGAGAACCTTAGGAAATGTATTACTTGAAGTTCCATAAAGAAGAAGGGTTGTCCATGACAGGGGCAGAGAAGAAGCCAACAGAGAGGCAGGAAATGAGTGGGAGGAGTGTGACATCAGGGACAGCAGGTGATCAGCTTTGCAGGAGGGACAGGGTTAATAGTGTTAAACTGCTTACGCTTCAAGCCATAAGTTACTATTGAGAGATCTGGGGAAAAGCTCATTAGGCTTGAGGCAGAGAAACAGAAAAGACAGGACCAAAAAAAACTGTAGGGAAGGACAGGCTGGCTCAGGAAATGCTTGTTGAACAAAAGAAGGTTGAATGGGACTTCTCTGGTGGTGCAGTGGTTAGGAATCTGCCTGCCAATGCGGGGGACACGGGTTCGAGCCCTGGTCCGGGAAGATCCCACATGCTGTGGAGCAAATAAGCCCATGCGCCACAGCTACTGAGCCTGCGCTCTAGAGCCCGCAAGCCACAACTGCTGAGCCTGAGTGCCACAACTACTGAAGCCCATGCGCCTAGAGCCTGTGCTCCGCAACAAGAGAAGCCACCGTAATGAGAAGCCCGTGCACCGCAACAAAGAGTAGCCCCTGTTTGCCACAACTAGAGAAAGCCCGCATGCAGCAACGAAGACCCAACACAGCCAATAAATAAATAAATAAAAAATTTTTAAAAAATAAAAGAAGGCTGAAAAGTGAGCTGACCTCCCTGTTCCAGGGAAAGCTCTTGGTGGTACCTCTAGAGTTTTAATTTACAGTTGTGCAAATTCCATTGTGTTCTGAAGAACATAAAATAATGCAGCCGGAATGATTATTCACCCCTAGGTCTTTTCTGGTCATTGTTTGATATTAAATGTAAAGTTACTTTAAAAGTTATATTTAATCAACTTGCTCAGCGACCTCAGAAGTTGCAGCTTCCATTTTATGGCTGCACAAATGACTGGTGGGGGACCCAGTCTTGATGTAATTGACATAATGATGTCTGCTGCTTCCTCCCACACAGGATCCTTGGGTAGCGCAGGAAACAGTCAGGGGGCCTAAGGTACCTGTAAAAGGAGGGCACATCTGACAGCTTGCACTCTTTGGGGTAGATTACAGAGCAAGGAAGGGAACTTTCAGATGTTACTAGATTTCTCCCAGTTTACCAGAGATTTCTTATTGGAAATGCATCCAAAGGACACGGGTGGGTAGCTGGTTGCTTGTCAGTAGGCAGTTTGGTGGCTGCACAAGCTGCAGAACCTATGCAGCCACACAATAAGACATATTTACATTTCTCTATATAGTCTAGAAATGGAAATATGCAGTGGAAATTAAGGGACCTGCTGCAACATCCTCCTGCCACTCCTGATCAAAAGCAAATCATTACAGCTGTGAGCCTCCAAGGACAGGGCAAAGACGTGGGATTTGGGAAGACTGCGGTTTAAGTCTCTGCTCTGTACCTACTGTATGACCCTGGGCAGGTTACTTCACATTTCTGTGTCTCAGATTCATCATCTTTTAAAAGCAAGAAGTAATATGGTGCTGACTCCCAAATCTACACTTCAGCCCAGATCTCTCTCCTAAGCTCCCTACCCTTATGTTCAACTGCCTCTTGGACACTGTGTAGGTGTTTCATGGGCAACTCAAATTCATTTGTCCAAAACCAAACTCATCTCTACCCCCACCCCCAATAAAACAAAACACTGCTCTTCCTGAAGGTCTCCTAGGTTTCCAACCAGTTCCACAGGCTGGAAACTTGGGGGGCACCCTTGACTTCATCTTCTGCCTTACTCCATTTCCAGTTCGTCACCATGTCCTATCAATGTTATCCTCTAACTATTTCTCCAACCCTACTTTCACCATAATAGTGATTTTTTTCCTGTCTGGACCCCTCATCTCCTGCCACTTGCCCTCCTGTATCTTATACTGCAACCACACTGAGCTGCTTTTAGTCCTTGAGATGTGCCATGGACTTACTTTCCACCTGGCCTTTGAAATGGTGGTTCTCTTTGCCTGTAATGCCCTGGTCATATCGCATCCTTTTCTGTCTTCTGCTTAAATGCCATTTCTTTTGGGAGTCTCCCCTCATTCTCACCCTCTGGACCAGGCTAGGTGCCCCTGCTCAGCAGTTCCATAATACCTGTTACCGCCCCTACTAGAGTACTTATCAAAGTGTATTTTGGAGACTCATCTGTTTATTTTCTTCCTAAACCCTTAGCTCCTTAAAACAGGAATTGTATGCATCTTGTTTACTAATATATCCTCAGCCCTCAATACATACGTGTGGAAAGAAGGAAGGAACAAAGATAGGAAAGAAATGACCAAGAGAAGAACTGATTAAAAATGATATAAGAAAGCTTGCTTGGTAAAAGGAATCTATCACTATTGCTATTCCAGGGAAAAGAAGTTTCAGAAGGCAATTCTTGTATATTAAGGCATGTCACCTGCTTGGAAGGGGATCTGGGGGTAAAGCATTCCCTGAATTCAGAATGGAGACGTCCTTGCTCACCCTATGAAGCTGAGGATATATGGGAAGTAAGGTTTCCCCCTCCCCATACCTCCATTGGTGTGTGAGGGGGCTACCTACAGCCATTGACAATGTACTTTCAGGAAGTTGCTTAATTTCTTTGAGCTTTGGTTTGCTTATATATAACATGAGGGGACTGGACGAGATCACCTCAAGGGTCTATTCCAACTCCAACGTGGTTTAATTTTAACTTGTAACCCACTCCTTTCTTCCTTAAGACTTTTGGATCCCATTTATTTATTTTTCCTTCTTTCCCCCTTCTCACCTAGGTTTATTAGTGGTAAAAAATAAAGGTTGAAAGATTTGGGGGAAAGTAGACAAGAGTACATATGTTACCCGTTCTACACTTTGGTCTTTGTTCGACTGTCTTCTGTTTGCATAGGCTTTATCTGATCTTCCAGGTAGTCTAGGATGTTTTCAGAGTGGCTCAGATTCAGACCAAATTTTTAACTTGGAGACATTAGTTTCAGCCACACCATCTACTGACATTTCCATCGATTTTTTTTTTTTTTTTGCCAGAAAGGTTGGCTCTGGTCAGCAATTTAGGTCAAATGTCCTTTCACAGATGAATAATCAAAGACATACAGGTCTGTCCTGGGTATCTTTCAAACCACACTTCAAAGACTTTAATGAATAGTGAGACTTCTCTTGGAATGAGGCTGCCTGATGGCTCAGTCTTCCCAAGGTGCCATGTTAGTTCATGTCTATGAACTCCTCTCTCAGTTCTTGATATGGCTCGTTCCTTCTCACTGTTCGTGTCTCAGCTCAAATATCATCTCCTCGTAGAAAATTCCCTTGACACCTTGGTTACATCAGTCCTCCCACTCCGCAGTTACTTCACCACATTGCTGTTTCATTATCCCCACAGCATTTATCATGGCCTGAAATTATAGTGCTTATTTATTTGCTTATTCCATGTTTTCTCATTCACTAAAATGTAGGTTTTATGGAAGATGGGACTCTATCCATCTTGTTCAGTGCTGTATACCCAGCAGTGAGGACAGTGCATTCACAAAATAGATGCTTGAATAAATACCATGGTGAATGGATGAACCTTTGGGATGTGGTGGGGTTTACTCAGTCCATTCACCTAGCAGCCAATAAATGTCAGCACCTCCATGGAATTACTGTGGAAAATGAGTGGATTAACAATTTTAAGGTTTTTAACATCAGACTAGGTGGTCTCTTATGGACTTTTCAATCTGATATTCTTTGCTTTCTAGTCACATTATATATCTTTTAGCTAGGTAATGCTATCTATATGCAAATTATATCCATATATCTATCATATATTTATATATTTATATATCCTATATACATATAGATATCAATACCTATTTGTCTACCCTAAAATTTCTAATATTTTAAATAATGACTTAGAGCAGTGGTTTACTTTTTTTAAGCTGAGAAATCCTTTCTTCAAGTGAAAATCTTATAGGGAAGCCTAATATATATGAGATACAATGAAGTCCACTGGAAGAAGAAAGACTGGGGGGGAGGGGCTTCCCTGGTGGTGCAGTGGTTGAGAGTCCGCCTGCCGACGCAGGGGACACGGGTTTGTGCCCTGGTCCAGGAAGATCCCACATGCCGCGGACCGGCTGGGCCTGTGAGCCATGGCCGCTGAGCCTGCGTGTCCGGAGCCTGTGCTCCGCTATGGGAGAGGCCACAGCAGTGAGAGGCCCGCGTACCACAAAGAAATAAAAATAAAAATTAAAAAAAAAAAAGAACGGTGGGGAGGAAGAAGAGAGTTTATAGCTCTGCCTGCTTCCCAGAATAACACTTTCTTCCTCATGATAGCCCCTGGGATATTTTGACTATTTATGGATTATAATAATACTAAGCAATATTTTCTGAATACTTACTACATACTAAGTACTTTACATGTATCATCTCATCTAATTCTTATAACAATCCTATGAAATAGATATATTATTATTGTCTGTATTAGGCAAATAAGAGAACAAGGTTTAAAGAACTAAAAATAAAAACCTTGTCCAAGGCCTTCACGGTAGTCATTTTCCAAGATAGCTGCCAATGCTTCTACCTCCTGGTGCTAGTACCCTTGTGAAGTCCCCTCTTACACTGAATCAGGGCTGACCAGTGTGACCAGTAGAAAGTGGCAGAGGTGATGATGGTATGTAATTTCCAAGGCAAGATCATAAAGGCACTGTGCCCTCTGCCTTGTTCCCTTGGATCACTCACTCTGGGGTGAGCCAGTTGCCATGTCATCAGAACACTCAAGCGGCCTGTGGAGCCCATATGGAATAAAACTGATCTCCCTACCAATAGCCTGCAGCATCTTGCCACATGAGTGAGCTACCTCAGAAGCAGATTTCCCAACCCCAGAGAAGTCTTCAGCTGACTGCAACCCCATGGGAGACCTTGTGCCAGAATCACTTAGCCAAACCGCTCCCAAATTTTTGAACTACAGAAACTGTAGAAGATAAAAAATGATTATTACTGTTGTAAGCCAGACAGTTTGGGGATGATTTGTTACACAGCCGTAGGTAGATGGTGTAGTCTTGTAGACAGTTCAATGGCAGAACCAGGATTTTATCCCAGGTCTGACTCCAGAGACTATGCTCTTAACCATGAATGCTCTATTTTCTTACACACTCATTTTTAACACAAATGAAAAACAAAATAAAAGTTATGCAAGTATCTTACAAACTCCATGTCACAGAGGAAAAAACTGAGGCTCACAGAGATTTAAAAATTAATCGGCAATCCAAGATTTGACATCAGGCGATCTAACGTCAAGACCTGCACTCTTCATTATCATGCTAAGCTAACATCATAATCACAAGAATCTTTCAGTAAAATTAATCGGAAGTCAGAATGCTAGATGGAATGGAAAGGAAAGAGCATGGAAGTGTGGTCCTTGACTGGGAGGCTACTGTGCTTATTGAACAGAATAGTTATTTGAGGGAAATCAAGACCTCTGTCATGGAGAGTAACTTCTAAACTATTTCTCAAAGTATCTTTGATTACTATTATTGGCGATTGAAGATTTGAATGGGCAGGTCATTGGTCTTTAACAATAAATTATTTCTCATATTGCAATAATTTCTACTCATTGGTCAATATTCCAGAAAGAAATTAACCATGGTCATTGTCCAACATGACCTCCCAAATGGTGGGAGTTGGGCCGGCTGAAGATTGTTCTCAGCATTCACTATAATGTTTAGTCTCTGTTTTCCTGTAGCACTTCAATATTTACTTTTATATCAAAACATGTACCACTGTTTTTAAAAGAGGAAGGAGAATGGACCAAGATTTTCTCCCTTGAGGTAAGCTAACAGATCAGTGATAATTGAAATGAGAAATCCTGGTGCAGGAAGAGAGAAGTGATTGTGCTCTATCCTTGGTAGAATTTTGAGTCATTCATGCAGTATAGTGTATGGAGATTTCTAGTGAGTCATGCATTGCTAACTACGGAAGAAGAATGTATTTTCTAAAGCTGTCTCTTATTACTCATGTCTTTCAGTGAGCATCAGCAGATGCTGGTACCCTATTGACTGGTGATCTAATAGAAAGTTTCTCAGAGACAGACAGATCTGACACAATCTCCCTCTAACTCTGATAAATTTGGCACAAGTCCTTTTATTTGGCTTGCAAGATGTTTGCATTAACATTGTGACTTATTTTTGTTAAAAGGATTGTTTAGTAACAAATATGGAGCATTTGGATTGGGTGGCAGCCGGGAGGAATGCTTTTATTTTATAATGAAACAACCTAACAAATGTTTTTTACAGTGATTCATTACTCATGTGGGAAAAATTTCTTTTTATATATATTCTCTCTCTATTGGATACATGAAGCTGTTCTACCTCCAATATTTAGGCAGAATTTCTAGCAAGCAATTTGGGAACAATATCTGCAAATTATAAAGATAGGTTCCTCTGCAAAATAAGCAGTATTGAAACTATAGGATTGAATGTTAGGAACCACTTGGGTTCTATTTCCAACTGGGTCAGAGTTGGTGTATAACCTTGAGCTATTCACTTAATCTTTTTTGAACTTAGGTTTTCTGTCTAAAATAGACAGAAATTGCTTACCTATTTAGCCAAGGCAGAAACAATTTCCTGATAGGAAGATGACTCAGCCGCGTAGGGAGGTGATGTAGCCTCTTGTCCTGGAAGTCTTCAGGGAGACGGAGGCAGCCAGACGCCTGGGACCACACAAGTGAAGCCTGACCTTTGGGGACAGTAAAGAGATGCAGTCATTGAGGGCATGTTATTTGCCAGTCACTGAGCTAGATCCTGGGAGATAATGGTGAAACAGACGTACCCAAAATTTCTGCCCTTATGAAGTTTACTGTTGAGGATGCTGTGTGCATGTTTGAGATGATTCAGAGAGAGGTTCTATTATTTTATTATCTGGGTCTGAGGGTTTTTTATTTTTTATTTTTATGGGATCATGTAGGATCACTCTCAAGAAATACAATTGTGGGAGACTTATGGCAGAGGAGTCTGATGTTGTACGGGGTATTGTTAAAACAGGCCTTGTTAAACAGGGCTTGACTGCCCCAGCTCAGATGGAAGCAACGGAATCACACGGGCATTGCTTGTTACCTGAGATGAGAGTGTGGAGTTTTAACATATCTTGCATGGATTTTGGGGTCAAAGTCAGTGGCTCCTCCTCTCCACTGCCCCCAGAAGGGCTTTTTACCAATCTGCTGATGTCCCACTTGGATGATGGGGCTGAAGCAATTGAACAATGGATTCTGACTACACAAGCTGCTCCTGTTCTTCTGTGGTCAAGGGCACAACCAGTAGTGGTGTATAAGCAGTGTAGTGGCATCACTGGTCTTGCACCAAGATTTTGTTTATAGATCACATCTTACAAAGCAGTGGTTCTTCCTACTGTAGGAAATTTGAAATGCTCCTTCTCTTGCCATTGTGCGTGTTGCTCCTGCAGGGAAAAAGCTGCCACAGGTGCTGAGATTAGGGAGGTGGAGCGACAGCTGCAGCATCACACAGTGGGTCCTTTGAGCAAATGTCAACTGTCTGGGGTATCCCAAGTCTTTCAGTGTTATTGGCTAATTTGTTCCATTATAATTTTTAATTGCAACATTCACTTTATTATGGTCTGGAACTGAACCCACAATATCTCAGAGGTCTGTCTGCCTATACCTAAAAGAATTGAAAGCAGGGTCTCGAAGAGGTATTTTTAAACCCATGTTCACAGAAGCACTATTCACAATAGCTAAAAGGTGGAAGCAACCCAAGTGTCCATTGACAGATAAATGGACAAGCAAAATGTGGTGTAAACATACAATGGAATATCACTCAGCCCTAAATAGGAAGGCAATTCTGACACCTGCTACAACATGGATGAACCTTGAGGACATTATGCTGAGTGAAATAAGCCAGTCACAAAAAGACAACTATTGTATCATTCCACTTAGATGAGGTACCCAGAGTAGCCAAAATCAGAGACACAAAGTGGCTGCCAAAGGCCGGGGTGGGGGATAGGGAGTTAGGAGATAGGGGACAGAGTTTCAGTTCGAAATGTTGAGAGGTTCTGGAGATGGTGGTGATGGTGGTGGCAGCCCGACAACTTGAATGTACTTAATGCCACTGAACTGTGCACTTAAAATGGTTAAAATGGTAAATTTTGTTGTGTTTTTACAATTTAAGAAACGGTCACCCCAAAAGTCACATCGTCAAGTCACCCGTTCCGTATGTACCGTTTGTCTTTTCCTCTCTGGGGCCTGGCAGCCCTTACATTTTCCCCACTGCCTGACATCCAAACAAGAGAGCCTGGACCACGTCACCCTGTGGGGCTTATCGTTTCCTCTCCTCTCCGGGCTTCCAGGGGTCGGTGGGAAGTCCCTTCACCCGACAGGCCCAGGGCCAGCTGGCACCCGCTAGAGAACAGAATGTGCCTGCTTCTTCCCAAATCCGTTTTTGGTGATGTCACCTTGGCAGTTTTAAGTCATTGGGAGTGGGAGTGTTCACACCAGGGAAATGGGCGAACGCCACAGACCAGGGCTTTCTGTCCGGGGAGCTGCTTCCAGCGCGTCGCCGCCTCACCCTCGGTCTGACAGGTCCCTCTGCCAGAGGTGCGCCTTATTTGCCAGCAGGAAGGAATGCCCAGACCATGCCCAACACACCCCACGTGTGCCGCCCGCCTGGCTCAGGAGGGAGATGGGGTGCCCAGGTCCCCGCCGCTCGCCCTCCCGCCTTTGGAACAAAGGACAGTCTTGACTGAGGAGGCTCCGAGAGCAGCTCACAGGCCCCAAGATGGTCAGCTGGGCCACATGGTGGGTCTACCCCGAGAGACCCTTCTCCTCCTTCATTAACACACAGGCAAGTGGGGACACAGGGCCCGGCCTCCACTGCCATAAAGCCCGAACACATCAGGCCCTGCAGCACGCAGCCCGGCCGGCCTTACCGCCGTTGTGGTAGTGCTGCGTGGACTCCTCAAACGACCGGTAGTAGCTCTGCTGGGCGTAGGAGGCCAGCTGGTCGTTGTAATCGCCGTGTGGTCCGGGGGCTCTGTCCGGCTCATGGGCTCCGAGGTGGCCTGGCGGTGGCCGTACAGCTCGCCACAGTTGTTCTCCCCCCGGCACAGCTACTCTGGAAGGAGCCTTGCCGGGAGGACCAGTAGCGCCCTGTGGGCCGCTGCCCCACCGCGCTGCTCCCCTGCCCGCTCCGGCCATCATGGCCATGGACTGGCCTGCGTGGTGCGGGCTCTCGCCCCGCACCCAGCTGTAGCGGGCCGAAGCCGCCTGGGTTGGGCTGCATGTTGATGTTTGCCCAAGGCATGTCGTTGCTAATGGCGCCTTGGCCCTGCAAGCGGTACGCTCTGCGAGGCCGGTCCCGAGTGGCTGTAGCCGGGCCCCGAGCCCTGGCTGCTGCCTGACGCGCTTGTGGAGGCACTGGGCAGCGCGCTCTGTGCCGTCTGCCGCGTGAACACGTGGTTCGGACCGATGTCGGTCTGCGCCTGCGTGAGGGAGGACGGCGGCAGGCAGGCGGCTGTCGCATCAATGAGGCTGCCCCGGAAGTGCGGGCCTGGGCTCCGGAACAGCCCTCCGGCGGGCAGGGCCCGGCGTCCTGCTCAGCGTGGGCGGCCGTACAGCAGGGACTGCATATTCTGGTTGGAGTTCGAGATCGTGGCCTGGTAGGCCACGTTCCGGTGCAGGGCCTGCTGGTACTGGGTGCACTCACCGTCTTGCCCTTGCTCTGGTAGTCCAGGATGAACTGGATCAGGTGGTGGTTCTCATCTAACATCTTCTGCGTGGTTTGCTGCATGACTTCTCCTTTGCCTCTTTGCCGGGCAAATGTGAAGGCCACCGACATGGTGGCGGGTGCCCCATTATACTTTTTAAATTAAAACGATGCGAAAGCCTTTCTTACTTTGAGGGATGTCTCAGCACCCTTGTAATATCTCTCATGATTTTTTTTACTGAAATATAGTAGACTTACAATGTTGTATTAACTTCTGCTGAACGGCACAGTAATTCAGTTATACATATATATACATTCTTTTTTATGTTCTTTTCCATTATGGTTTATCTCAGGATATTGAATACAGTTCCCTGTGCTATACAGTAGGACCTTGTTTATCAATTCTATATATCATAGTTTGCATCTGCTAACCCCAAACTCCCAATCCACCCCTCCCACCATCCCCCCCTCCCCTTTTGGTAACAGTAAATTTGTCTTCTATGTCTGTGAGTCTGTTTCTGTTTCATAGATAGGTTTATTTGTGCCATATTTTAGATTCCACATATAAGTGATATCATATGGTATTTGTCTTTCTGACTTACTTCAGCTAGTATGATACTCTCTAGGTCTATCCACGTTGCTGTAAATGGCATTATTTCATCCCTTTTTATGGTGAGTATTATTCCATTGTATCTGTGTACCACATCTTCTTTATCCATTCATTTGTCGATGGACATTTAGGTTGTTTCCATGTCTTGTCTATTGTGAATAGTGCTGCTGTGAACATGGAGCACTATTCACAATAGTGCATGTATCTTTTTCAATTATAGTTTTGTCTGGATATATGCCCAGGAGTGGGATTGCTGGATCATATGGTAATTCTATTTTTGGTTTTTTGAGGAACCTCCATACTGTTTTCCATAGTGGCTGCACCAACTTACATTCCCACCAGCAGTGTAGGAGGGTTCCCTTTTCTCCACACCCTCTCCAGCATTTGTTATTTGCAGACTTTTAAATGACAGCCATTCTGACCAGTGTGAAGTGGTACCTTATTGTGGTTTTGATTTGCATTTCTCTAATAATCAGTGATGTTGAGCATCTTTTCATGTGCCTATTGGCCGTCTGTATGTCTTTTAAAAATGTTTTTAACATCTTTATTAGAGTATAATTGCTTTACAATGGTGTGTTAGTTTCTGCTTTATAACAAAGTGAATCAGCTACACATATACATATATCCCCATATCTCCTCCCTCTCGCGTCTCCCTCCCACCCTTCCTATCCCACCCCTCTAGGTGGTCACAAAGCACCAAGCTGATCTCCCTGTGCTATGCGGCTGCTTCCCACTAGCTATTTTACATTTGGGAGTGTATATATGTCCATGCCACTCTCTCACTTCGTCCCAGCTTACCCTTCCCCCTCCCTGTGTCTTCAAGTCCACTCTCTATGTCTGCGTCTTTACTCCTGTCCTGCCCCTAGGTTCTTCAGAACCACTTTTTTTTTTAGATTCCATATATATGTGTTAGCACACGGTATTTGTTTTTCTCTTTCTGACTTACTTCACTCTGTATGACAGACTCTAGGTCCATCCACCTCACTACAAATAACTCAAATTTGTTTCTTTTTATGGCTGAGTAATATTCCATTGTATATATGTGCCACATCTTCTTTATCCATTCATCTGTCGATGGACACTTAGGTTGACTCCATCTCCTGGCTATTGTAAATAGAGCTGCAATGAACATTTTGGTACATGACTCTTTTTGAATTATGGTTTTCTCAGGGTATATGCCCAGTAGTGGGATTGCTGGGTTGTATGGTAGTTCTATTTTTAGTTTTTTAAGGAACCTCCATGCTGTTCCCCATAGTGGCTGTATCAATTTACATTCCCACTAACAGTGCAAGAGGGTTCCCTTTTCCCCACATTCTCTCCAGCATTTATTGTTTCTAGACTTTTTGATGATGGCCATTCTGACTGGTGTGAGATGATATCTTGTAGTTTTGATTTGCATTTTTCTAATGATTAGTGATGTTGAACATCTTTTCATGTGTTTGTTGGCAATCTGTATATCTTCCTTGGAGAAATGTCTGTTTAGGTCTTCTGCCCATTTATGGATTGGGTTGTTTGTTTTTTTGATACTAAGCTGCATGAGCTGCTTGTAAATTTTGGAGATTAATCCTTTGTCAGTTGATTCATTTGCAAATATTTTCTCCCATTCTGAGGGTTGTCTTTTCGTCTTGTTTATGGTTTCCTTTGCTGTACAAAAGCTTTTAAGTTTCATTAGGTCCCATTTGTTTATTTTTGTTTTTATTTCCATTTCTCTAGGAGGTGGGTCAAACAGGATCTTGCTGTGATTTATGTCATAGTGTGTTCTGCCTCTGTTTTCCTCTAAGAGTTTTATAGTGTCTGGCCTTACATTTAGGTCTTTAATCCATTTTGAGTTTATTTTTGTGTATGGTGTTACAGAGTGTTCTAATTTCATTCCTTTACATGTAGCTGTCCAGTTTTCCCAGCAACACTTATTGAAGAGCCTGTCTTTTCTCCATTGTATATACTTGCTTCCTCTATCAAAAATGAGGTAACCATATGTGCGTGGGTTTGTATGTCTTCTTTGAAGAAATGTCTATTTAGGTCTTCTGTCCATTTTTCAATTGGGTTGTTTGTTTTTTTGTTGTTGAGTTGTATGAGCCATTTGTATCTCATGATTTTTAAGGCTTTACATTTCTGAGATCCTACCACAAACAGTGACTGTCTGATATGGGAATTTTAAAAAAAGTCTCATGCCAGGAATCAAATATTAATCTGGTACCATGTCTTTATTCTATAGTGTCTTCCTGTTTCTCCTTCTACAACTGGAAACATTGACCTGTTTTCAGTATTTGGTAAAGGCTTCCAGAAAACTGTACATAGGATTAGATTCTGAAAAGTCAGCCTCACATTAACCATCTGTAGAGCTAACACATGCTAAGCAATGATTTGTAAATGTGAACATGAAAACTTTGGGAAATACCCAATGCTAAATTAAGTCATTCAAACTCAGCAGAGGGCTTCCCTGGTGGCGCAGTGGTTGAGAGTCTGCCTGCTGATGCGGCGAACGCAGGTTTGTGCCCCGGTCTGGGAAGATCCCGCGTGCCGCGGGGCGGCTGGGCCCGTGAGCCAAGGCCGCTGAGCCTGCGCGTCCGGAGCCTGTGCTCTGCAGCGGGCGGGGCCACAGCAGTGAGAGGCCCGGTACCAAAAAAAAACCCCAAAAAACAAAAAAAAACCTCAGTAGAGTATGCCCATATTAGCCTGTTTAAAGATATTGGCAAGTTAGTTGGTATTTGCACTGTGTAAAGGAAGATGGTTTACACAAGGAAATGCATTGCAAAGGAACTCAGAAAATGGTTGAAAGGGAGTTGTTGAGTTTGATAATAACAGCCACCAAAATCATCTCACTTATTCCCCTGGCTTTGGTTCCCAAATAACAGAGCAATCTTCCCACTTAAATTTGGCTTTGTAGGTACCACACAGAGACCAATGGGCATGGGGATTCCAGTGGATTTTTGTTGTTTTTTTTTTTTTGCGGTATGCGGGCCTCTCACTGTTATGGACTCTCCCGTTGCGGAGCACAGGCTCCGGACGCACAGGCTCATCGGCCATGGCTCATGGACCCAGCCGCTCTGCGGCATGTGGGATCTTCCCGGACCGGGGCACGAACCCGTGTCCCCTGCATCGGCAGGCAGACGCCCAACCACTGCGCCACCAGGGAAGCCCCCCAGTGTTCTTAATGATTATATTTCTCAATGAAAATAATAGATGTTCCAGTTTATATATCATTTTTTTGTGAATTTGATTAATGTTAATTGGCACCCTAGAGTCTGTCTCTAGGTACACCAATAGAAGTGACCCTCCAGCCATAAAGTTAAGGACTAGACTCTAAATGAGATGACCAAGGACACTGTCATCCCCTGAGACCCTGACTGGCTCCCAGCCTAGACAAGAGCTCTGTCTCAACTTTCTTTTACTGCCACATATTGGATTGATAACATGGTTTGAGAAGGCAATGTCAGTGACCTTAATGTTCTGAGCCAAAATCATCCAGTGGCACAGTCTGACAACCTGAATATGTTTTTCAGCTGAAACAAGCAAGTGGTTGCAGCAGTCACCACAGCAACGGTGCGGCTGGAATTTTCAACTGAGGAATAAGGGCAGTTGTGAGGATGGCTTCACCTGGAATTAACAGTGACTAACTTTTAAGATTAGCCTCCTGGGAATCCTTTATGTTTTTTCTAGTAAACATAAATACACACTGTGATTGTTCTTCAACATGAAACACTTCTCTTGACTTTCACTCAGTACTACTACTCCTTTTCTTTTTCTGGATTTTATAAATGCTAAGTAAATCCTCATAATAGGCTCCAATTTAAAGGATGGGAGAAAAGTGAAGAATTTGTTTTAGGCTACAGAAAAACATAGGTTTTATCTAATTTTCAACTCTGCATTCCTGAATTTTTCCTTTGTTATCTACCTACCAGGCTGCACTTATTTCCATTTTGAAAGAAAGACAAAATAAGACGCTAAGGGGAGTAGAATAGTGAACTTGAAGAGTTGTTTAGAATCTATTCTATGAAGTCAGAGTCTTTTTTTTTTAATGTATTTATTTATTTATTATTTATTTTTGGCTGCATTGGGTCTTAGTTGCTGCGTGCGGCTTTCTCTAGTTGCAGCGAGCAGAGGCTACTCTTTGTTGCGGTGCGTGGACTTCTCATTGCAGTGGCTTCTCTTGTTGCGGACCACGGGCTCTAGGTGCGCGGGCTTCAGTAGTTTTGGCTCTAGAGCACAGACTCAGTAGTTGTGGCACATAGGTTTAGTTGCTCCGCGGCATGTGGGATCTTCCCGGACCAGGGCTCGAACCTGTGTCCCCTGCATTGGCAGGTGGATTCTTAACCACTACTCCACCAGGGAAGCCCCAGAGTCTTTTAAAAAAGTTTTTTTCACACTATGGACATACCAATGCTAAAATCAAATTGATAAAGCTTAAATTCACATCAGGAACCAAAGACTGGGGAAAAAAAATCAGGAAAGGGATTTTCCGGTGGTGCAGTGGTTAAGAATCTGCCTGCCAATGCAGGGGACACAGGTTCAATCCCTGGTCTGGAAAGATCCCACATGCAGTGGAGCAACTAAGCCTGTGTGCCACAACTACTGAGCCTGCGCTCTAGGGCCCGTGTGCCACAACTACTGAGCCCGTGTGCCACAACTACTGAAGCCCACCTGCCTAGAGCCCATGCTCCACAACAAGAGGAGCCACTGCAAGAAGAAGCCCATGCACCGCAATGAAGAGCAGCCCCTGCTCACTGCAACTAGAGAAAGCCCGCGTGCAGCAACAAAGACCCAACGCAGCCAAAAATAAATAAATTTAAAAAAAATCAGGAAAGCTTTATCACACAATTCAGACATGTACTCAAAATTTTCCATAATAGCCTATTATTGGGAAAAAAAGGGAAGATAAATAAGAAAGGTATGTGAATGGCCTGAGAGTGGTGACTGCAGAATTATATAATAATAAGAAATATTTTTTCAGTAGATTAGTGTTTGGAAATACATATGAAGTAAAATTGTCACTGAAAAATATATTATGTTGGGAGTTATGTTATTTTATGCAGCTCTAAACATAATTATGATTGGGATCTAGAAAATAGAAAATAACTTTGTTTTTTCCCCCAGCTTTGTTGAGGTAATATTGGCAAATAAAAACTGCATATATTTTAGGTGTGCAATGTGATATTTTGATATATGTATACATATATCAAACTAACCCAACTAACTCAACTAACACAATCGGCTATATATTGATAGTACTGTATTGTAATAGGTTTATAATACTTTTCACACAAATAATACATAAAAAACAAACACAAAAAACAAACACAAAACACAAAAAACAAACACAAAATTAAAGATTTTTAATCTTACAGGACAGTACCTTGGAATACACAGGAGTACCAGCTACATCCCTACTGCTTTTACGCTTGCTTCTGACATCCTGGGCTTGACATAAAGATACTGTACTACTGTACTCTATACAATACTGTACAGTAAAGTACACAAAGCACAACCACTTGTAGAGGATGCACGCACGTGACAATGTCTGCCAGACACATGAACTAACTTACGTGACTGGACATGCGAACACATGTTCGCATCGTTGAAAGTTCGCAACTTGAAGGTTCGTATGTAGGGGACTTACCGTATTGTTGTGTTTCAGGGAATAGGGAGGCCTGAGGGGAGAGCGAGAGATGGGGGAACAGTCAGAACATGAACAACGCTTGTTGTTTAAGTTCACCATTTTATATGGGTGCAGTTCATGACACCCCAAACAATTATAATAAAATGTCAAAGATCACTGATCCCAGGTCACCATACAAATATAATAATGAAAACGTTTGAAATATTTCTAGAATTACCAAAATGTGATACAGAGATATGAAGTGAGCAAATGCAGTTGGAAAAGTGGCACCATTAGACTTGCTTGACAAAGGAAACCTTTAATCTATAAAAAAATCACAGTATCTGTGAAGGGCAGAAAAGTGAGGCACAGTAAAGTGAGATACGCCTGTACTATAAATTTCCAAGAAGAGTGTGCAATATCCAGTGTTTCTCAATCTTATTTGAATAGTAATCCTCTTTCTCAGAGATTCTGGAGGACAGTGTGGGCAGAATTGCCCTTAGATGAGGCAAGAAAGGCCGCTACCCTGGGATCTGTGATATAGAGGCCCTGAGTTGGCCCTCCTCTGCCTGTGCCCCTTCCCCAGGGCCATGGAGATAGCCCCACCCAGAATCACGGTTCACCCCTCTACACCATGCTCTGGGCCTGCATGCCTTTCTATCCATAGTACAGCTTGTCCTTCTGAGGGTGGACTCCCCTCACAGCCCAGCCTTGGCCAAGGGGCCCTGCTGTTTGCAGGGGTCTGGGGACAAAGTTTGGATGTGTATGTTACTGACCAGAGTTCTTGGCCTTCCCCAATCAATAGAAATTGACTAGAGGCCAGACAAGAAATTCAGGCAAGGCTTTACTGGGGCCCCTGCTGCAGCAGCGGGGAGTGAGAACAAACAAGTTCCCCCTGCTTGCTCGCTCCCTGAGGGGGGGCAAGCTTGCTCCTTATATGGGGTGAGGGTAGAGATGTGTCCCGGGGTCGGGCCAGAGGGGTGGCTTAGGTGTTCTGCCCACCCCTGAGGTGGTGTAATGTGCAGGGGCATGCGTAGTGCCCTGCTTTTGCTCCCACACCCTCTTTTTGCTCCCAGCTCTTCAAAAGTGGCAGTTGGGTTTTTTGGTATCTTTGTATCTTTTGGGTCCAGAATATGCCCCAACCGCGCATGCATGCAGTTATTTTTAGTCCCATAAAGTATCTTTGTATTTTGTTGCTTGAGGAGAGGTGTGTCCAGGTGCAAGCACTGCAGCACTGCAGCAAAGGGTCCCAGGTCCCAGCCGGTCTCATGTCAACTACTGTATCCACTTGTGAACACATGAGGCCTTTCTTGGTGGGCTCTGGAGACAAGCACGAGAAGAGAAAGGAATGGCAGGGAACAACTTCACTCCCCATGATCAAGTTCCAATGCAAAACGCTGTGGAGTCTAGGAGCCCAGAATCTGAACCTGGCCTTCCAAGCTGTTATGAATGTACTTTTGCAAAGGTAAGAGGCTATTTTATTTAGCGGTTTGCTAGTCTAATTTATAACTTTAAAATATTTAGACATATGGTAAGTGGGCTTCTATTTATACTGTTATGTAACTTCAAGCCTTGCAAAAATTAGGAGAGAGCCTGGGCAGGTGTAACCCAGAACATGGGTCTAAAAAGTTTGCACTAAGCTTCGCTCTGTGACTATTTCCCATCTACTACTCTATTTACTTGTGGCAGCCAGACTTACCCACGCTGAATGCCATGCCAGAAAGGAAGCTTCATATATCAGAGTGGGAGGGAGGAGTCCAAGTAATGGTTCTGTGAGATCCTCAGTTTCTCTTTTGTAAAATGGGACAGTATGAAAGTACATCTTTCATAAGCTTGTTGGGAGGATTAAAGTGAGTAACTTAGCGCATTTAGCACAGTGTTTGGTGCATAGAAAGCTCTCAACAAATGTTCAGATATTTTTACTAGATATTTTAGATATTTTTACTGTCATTAATATCATCATCTTAGTTCAAAGTGGAACATTTCTGATCATTAGGTAACAGTGGTTATTGTATTAAAAAGTGTGTCTTGTTTGACAGGTGAGAAGCAGGCTCATTTGGACACAGACCTGCTACCCCCCTGAAGTCCGGGTGATTCCCTCTGCAACTGTGGGGAAGCATCAGGCTACAGTTCTACCTTCCCATGCAAAGGGGGCTGGAGTAAAAGCGCAGGTCTTGTCTGGGGTTGGAAGTGAGCCAACAGACGAGAATGATGGTCTCGATAGTCCCTCTTCAGAGTGAATCTCCAACACCAGGCCAGCCAGAAATTCTCACCTATGTGTTAAAAGTCTGGCCTTCAAAACACCTATTAACTGAGAGAGGCCCAATGTTTTAACTGTTGTCGTTGGTGAACATAAGCATTGGGTTAGTTGTCTAAGCAGAGAGAAGAGTCCAGATGGATTGGAGGAAAGAGAGTACATTCCAAGGAAGAGAAGAGAGAATGGGTGGTATGGAACAGTGATTCTCAAACTTTAGCGTGTGCAACAGAATCACCTGGAGGACTTGGTAAAGCACAGGTTACTGGGTCCCACCCTCAGAACTTCTGGTTGGGATGAGGCCCAAGAACTTTCATTTCCAGCCAGTTTCCAGGTGACGTTGATGCTGCTGGTTTGGGGCCCACAGTTGGAGAACCACTGATCTGGAGCATTAGGCGCTGTTTAGAAAGGCTACAATTTAGTGATTGAAGAGACAGCCATGGGGCAGGATAAAGGTCTATCCATAAGGACTAGCGCTAATGATGAATGTGGCCTGCTTCCTAGATTAGCCTGGGAACGTGGCTTTCAAGTCTCTTGTTTTGTTTTATTTAGTGTTTGCTTATTGCTGCCCTGGAGCAAAACCTCTCTTAGGTGCCAGCACTTGGTACATAGTAGGTGAATCAAGCGTTGGTCAAACAGGATTCCTAGAGATCAGGGAATTTGCACAAATACAAAATTAATAGGCATATCTACTGAAAATTTCATTTATTTGGCATTTTCAGAGAATGAGATGGGTTTTGCAAATAAGGTCAGGACCTTCCCCAAGGGTGAAGGGCCTTGGGCAACCCCGTCAGTGTTAAGTTCCTAAGATAATCAATCGCACTGGAAAGGAGGCACTCTGCCAGCATCTTTCATAGGCCCCTTGGGTTATCTTTATTCAAGACAGAAAAATGTAAATTGAGTTTTAACAATGTTCCAAAATAGAAGAGTGAGGTGCAGCACCACCATGGGGCTGAGGACAGCTGGATCCATTGCCCTCCCTAAGAGATGGATCTAACTGGAATTTACCTTTTAAAAGACCAAACTTGGGGCTTCCCTGGTGGTTAAGAATCTGCCTGCCAATGCAGGGGACACGGGTTCGAGCACTGGTCCGGGAAGATCCCACATGCTGCGGAGCAGCTAAGCCCGTGCGCCACAACTATTGAGCCTGCGCTCTGGAGCCTGCGAGCTACAACTGCTGAAGCCCGTGCGCCTAGAGCCCGTGCTCCGCAACAAGAGAAGCCACCGCAGTGAGAAGCCTGCACACCGCAATGAAGAGTAGCCCCCGCTCGCCGCAACTAGAGAAAGCCTGCGCGCAGCAACAAAGACCCAACGCAGCTAAAAATAAATAAATTGATTTAAAAAAATAAATAAAAGACCAAACTCATTTTACTTTAGCTGTTGTTCCTACATTTCCTCCTTACTTCCTGTTAATTGCCTCTCTTCTAGAAAGAAGTGTCCTGAGAAGTTGAAATAAATAATGTTGTTCTAACCTGGCCAGTAAGCCCAGTTTCACTCCAATAACACAGCTGTACTCAAGGCATAAGTCAACCAACCTCACCCCCAAAAGGCCTTACCATTGATTCTTCCATAATTGCAATTTCCACACAGGGAACACTTTCAGACGTAAATTGCATTTTAACATGGGTGACTCTTTTCATTCATCTTAGATTACTTAAAGGAATGACTTAAAGTACATAGTCACTCTTTCATCTATTCCTCTTCATCTTTCCCAGGTGTATCTAGAGCTGTGAGGTGAGAGAATAAAATATTTGGGGGATGATGACTTGTCGTTCTGTGCTTCCTTTTTATCTAGCCCAAGTTTTCCATCAAAGGATCAAAAATAATCTTTGGGGAAAAGAAGAAACGAGCTCTGTTTGTTGTAGGTATTTAATAGCTCTTTGTTGGTTTGCATGATGAAGGATGTCAGCCACTGCTATATTTTTATAAAGAAAATGTCTTCAGAGTTAGAGAAACTATCTGATACTGGCTTGTGGTTGGTAGTGGTAGGGGAGCCTGCTCTACTCCCGGCTTTTGGGGAGGAGTTGCGTATTTTACCTCCCCATACATTGCACAGTGTATGAGTTAAGAGTTTCAGATGACAGGGAGAGAAGGAAAAACTTCTGTTCTTTTCCATCAGGTATTCTTAGAAATGTCAACTCATTTTTCTGGAGTATATATAGCACAAGTTAACAAGAAAATGAGTCACTTCCAGCCCTGCGTGGGAACTGACACTGTAGTAGCCTAGCTACCTTACTGTTGCCTGAAAGCAACATCCTCTTGAGTTTTTAACGTCACAATTGGATTACCAAACTGAGACAGCAAGACTAGGAAGAGGGTTGTCATCCAAGTTAATTGGATACACGTTTAATAATAATATATGGAACTGTTATTGCACTGAATGGCAGTTAGGTATAAATGGTGCTCCGTTCCATATATGAGTCTGTTGTGTCAGTCAAGTCAAGCATTTCTAGAATTCTGGTGGGTATCAGGTCCTTTGACTCCTGTCAAAGAGACTAGAGCTGGACACTAGTTAAAACAGTGAAGATAAATTATATTTTTTAAAAAACCCAAAACTATTGCAATAGGAGGGAAAAAAGAGACTTCAGTATAGAACTGAATTCTGAGTGCAGCATGGACAAGTGGGGATTAATAGCCAAGGATCAGGGTGGGGGTCAGTGGATGGAAAATCACTAAGAGGAAACGTCAGGGGTAAGGAGGGATTCTGGCTAAATCAACTTGGTAGGATTTTTGCTGAAGGCGGGGCCCGGTGATTAGATACCAAGAGTGGGGGATGAAAAATTTGATCAGATATGGAGGGTGAGGATTCTTGCTAAACTGACATAGCAGGATTTTTGCTAAAACTGTGTGATGTAAAGATGGACACAGAAGTTCAATGGTTGGCTCCTAGTTGAGAAGAAGGTTCCAAAGAACCTGAGCAAAGTTGGGTCAAGGAGATAGTCTTTGTCATCCCACATATCCCATCATCTTTCCCCTGTCACAGTTCTCTTTTCTCCAAGTCACCCACCCATACCTGCTGATGGTCCCCAGTCTTTGCATCAATCCCAAATCTGGACAAAAGGAATCACAAGGATGGCAAACAGATTTCAGAGCTGCCTTCTCTGCTCGATTGGCAGTACCTACCAGCTCACTGCGAACAGAGTCTGGGTCTGGGTTAGTGGGACAGATGCCATAGGATAGGAAAAGACACTGTAGCCAGCATGCCCTGGGACACTCCAGGATTGATAAAGGTTGAGATGTGTACAATTTACAAAAATATATGACCACGTGAATGGATTGCCAGGGCCTTGGAAGGGACCTGTGCAGAGGAAGGGTTTTAAAGCTTAGCTTCCTGGTACAGCTGCCTCTGATTGAAGCACAAACTTTCTCACTCGGATCCAGCACTTTAAATCTCAGTGGCCCATTGTTCTTGCAACTAATCCAACTTACCAGTTTCTTTTTTTTTTTTTTTTTTTTACTGGAAGGTTTTCTGCTTTTTATTGAAGTCTCAGAAAACATTGCTACTTGATTCTTTCAGATTATGCCAAAGCTGAGATTTTTATCTAGGTATAGCATTTCCCCCACCTCTTCCTGAAGACAACAGCTATTATATAAAATATGATTCTTTTTTTGTTTTGGCCGTGCTGCGTAGCTTGCAGGATCTCAGTTCCCTGACCAGGGAGTGAATCCAGTTTCTTTCCTTTATGGCTAGTGCTTCTTGTGCTCTACTTAAGATACCTTTGCCTATCATGGTGACATTTTCCATTATTTCCTTCTGAAAGCTAAATTGTTTGACATTTAGAGCTATGACCCATCTGGAATCGATTTTTGTATGGTATGATACAGCATAGTAGATAGTAGTCAAGATTCACTTTTTTTCTATATGGATATCCAATTGACCCAGCACCATTAAAAAAAAATGGATCATCCTTTCTGCACTATAGTCAGAGTCATCTTTATTTTAATTAGGTAATATTCTATGTTTCTGGATTCTGTTCTGTTCCAGAGGTCTATTTGCCTCTGCTGACACCAATACCACCCTGTTCCAATTACTAGAAGTTGAAAATAAGTCTTAATATTTGTCAGTATAAGTCCCCTAGCTTTTTTCTTCTTTTTCAAGATTATCTTAGTGCTCTTAATTTTTTATAATTCCGTATCAATTTTAGCTTGTCAGTTTACACACACACACACAAACACACACACAAACAATCCGTACAGAAATTGAGATTGGGATTGTCTTAAATCTACAGATCAATTTTGGGGAGAGTTGGCATAGTCACAATTTCAGTTCATAACTGAATTGAACTCAATTCAGTTTAATATCTCATATTTCAATGAGATATCCTACCATTGACTTAAACCTTTAAAAATTTCTCTCAGTAATGTTTTTTAGTTTTCAGTATGGATGTTTTATACATCTTTTAGATTGATTCCAAGTATTTGATACTATTGTAAAAAGTTTTATGTTTCAATATATTTTTCCTTTTTTGGTGATATATAGAAATACAATTGATTTTTGTATATTAACTTTTAAATACATAACTTTGTTGACTTATTGGTCTAATAGCTTACAGACTCTTAGATTTTATATGTGCACAATCATGTCATTTACCAATAATAACAGCTGTATTTCTATCTTTATAAACTTTTGCCTTTAATTTCACTGGCTAGGAACTTGGGAAAATGGTGAATCATCTTCTTTTCATTCCTCAGTACAAGAGGAAAGCTTTCAATAATCTGTTTGATTTTATGTTTGATGTAGGATTTTTGTAGGTATTCTTTATCAAATTAAGGAGAGTTCCTTTTATTCCTAGTTTGCTAACATTTTTATCCCCTAAAGGCATTTAACTGTATAAAATGCCTAGTCTACACCTATCAAGGTGATCATAATTTTTTGTTTTAATCTCTTAATATTATGAGTTACATTGATGAATTTTAAAATGTTAAACAACCCTGGCATTCCTGGAATAAACTCTACTTCTTTGTGACATAGTACCTTGTTATATATCACTGGATTTTATTTGCTAATATTTTGTTTAGGATTTTTGGATCTATATTCATGAGAGTAAGTAGCTTGTAAACCCTGTCAGGTTTTAGAGTCAAGGTTATACTTGTCCTCATAAACATGTCCTTTTCTATTTTCTAAAAGAGTTGGTGCAGAATCAGTGTTATTTCTTTCTTAAATGTTTGGAAGAATTCACAGCCAAAGCCATCTGGGCCTAAGGTTTTGTTTTGTTTTATTGGAAGGTTTTTAAAACTTAATTAAGATTTTCTATTTCTGTTAGTTTTGGTAACGTTTTTAAAAGATTATTCTGTGTTAAAATTGTCACATTTATTGGCCTAAAGCGTTTCAAAAAATATATATCTTTAATACCTTTTGATATCTATCAAGTATATAATTATGTCCCCTTTTCCATTCTTGATTTTAGTAATTTGTAATTTCACTCTTTTTTTCTCTCAGTTTTCTAGAGGTTTATTTATTATTTTGATCTTTTCAAAGAACTAATTTTGCTTCTGTTGATTTTCTCGGTTGAAAGTTTGTTTTCTATTTCACTGATTTCTGTTCTTACCATTATTATTTTATTTCCCACCTTCTCATTTGTTTCATTAGATTAGTATGTTTTCCTAGCTTTTTGAGATAGAAGCTTAGAATATTGACTTTTAGTCTTTCTTCTTTTCTAACATATCTATTAAATATGTGTTAAATATGGCTATATGTTTCCCTCTACCACTGCTTTAATTACATCCCACAAGGTTTGATATGTTCAGAAAATTGCACAAGTTATCATTCAGTTAAAAATATTTCCTGTATCTGTTGAGATTTCTTATTTGCCCTTATTTAGAAGTGTATGGCTTACTTCCAAAAATGTTGAGATTATCTAGTTCTTTTTGCTATTAATTTTTATCTTAATTTCATGTTAGTCAGAGAATATGCCCCTTCATGATTCCAATACTTTGAAATTTGCTAAGGTTTCTTTATGATCAATTTTTGACATGCTCTATATGCACTGAAAAGAATGTGTATTCTGTCATTACTGAATGCACTGTTCTATATATGTCAATTAGATAAAAATTTTTAATTGAGTTGTTTAGGTCTTCTATATTCTTAATAACTTTTGCCTTTTTAAAAAACAATAAATCATTCCGCCATTAAGAGAGGTAAAGTCTCTCTTTTAGTTCTGCTGAGTTCTGCTTTGTGTATTTTCAAGCTATGTAATTGAATGCATACAGATTTAGAATTGTGATGTCTTTCTGGTAGAATGACACTTTGATCACTGTGAAATATTCCTCCACTTTAGAATTGCTATATGTTTCATGTATAGAAAAAAGATTGGATCATATAAAAAATATGTTACCCTGGATTACTCTGGGAGTTCTAATTATAGATGATTATTTTCTTTTTTTACCTTATTTATATTTTCCTATTTATTACAGTGAGCAAGTATAACTTTTATAATGATAAAAAATATGAAATTTACTTTAGAAAACACAATAGCAGACAGTAGCTTCAAGTTTCTCCTGTACATAACCAAGTAATTAAAGGGATGCTTGGGCATATGCAGCAGGACTTCCTTGGTTTAAATATCAAGCAATTCCACTTCTGCTCCTCCTGAGTAAATCCCTATGTTTATCTCATCTAGATGCTCTCATATGGAACTCTGACAGATATAAAGGGTGGGCATGGGTGCGCGCGCGCGCACACACACACACACACACACACACACACACACACCTCTTCTTGACATTTTTAACTCTGGAGCTTTTAGAAAAGTTGACAATAAGATTTAAATAAGATTTAAAGTGTCATTAATAGGCATTTTGTCCCTTCTTTATTAGTAGATATTTTGGCATCATTTATATCATCTTTGGGAAGCAATCTAAACAAACAAATTCCAAAACAGAACTCTCAATTATCATGCTTGAGAGAATATGGAATTAAAACTGATAATCAAAATATACAAATAGGGCTTCCCTGGTGGCGCAGTGGTTGAGAGTCCGCCTGCCGATGCAGGGGACACGGGTTCGTGCCCCGGTCCGGGAAGATCCCACATGCCGCGAAGCGGCTGGGCCCGTGAGCCATGGCCGCTGAGCCTGCGCCTCCGGAGCCTGTGCTCCGCAACGGGAGAGGCCACAACGGTGAGAGGCCCGCGTACTTCAAAAAAAAAAAAAACAATAAAACCCCACAAATAATCTCATATTTTATGTAAGTAATAGTTGTTATATATTTCCCCAGTTAGCATTTACCAGAATCATCATTTTTGAAGGGGGAAAATCATAGCAGTTAACATTATTGAGCACTTAATTCTGTGTCAGCCACAACTGTAAGCTCTTAGTTAATCTTCACAAATCCCTGTGTCATAGATAATATTCTTGTTCCCATTTTACAGATGGGGCAATTGAGGTACAGAGGATAATTAACTTGGCCATGATTAAACATCCAGCAAATGACAGAGCCAGAATTTGAACTCAGGGAGTTTAGGGCATCCTCTTTAATACTATATTATATCATAGCAGAATTATAGGAAGGAAATCAGTGTTCTAGAGTTGGGAAGTCAAATAGAGTTGGGATTATTCGTTTTGGTGAAGGAAACATGGTTTAAGACTCAAGTGAGGACTTCAGTCTGTGGCAGGAATCCCTGAGGGGCTGTGAATGGGTCAGAGAGAGGCTGGTGGGTCTGAGAGGAGCTCCAGAAGACTTCAACTTGTCTTGGAAACCACGACACTTCAGGAATCCAGTTTTGCTGCCTTCCAAGGAACACTGAGGCTCCACCCTTATCGGCCCAACCTGTGGCTGCCCAGCTTGCTGCAAATTCCTTGATTTCTAGCTGGAATCTGCAAGGCATGAGTTAGGTAAAAACAATTCTCTTAAGGTCTTATCACCATTCTTCCTTTCCAATTTCCTTCCTCCTCTCTAATAATCAGATTACCCGTTCATCATCATCCTCATTATCATCCTAGTATTTATTAAACCCCTGGTGTACACCTGGAAAAGTATTAAGAATTTCTACTGCATTATCTCATTTAGCTCTTACAGCCTGCTTAGATGACTGAGTTGGGCGCTAAAGCTTAGCATGTTTGGCAACTTACTCAAGATCAATTGCTCAAGGTCAACTTGCCCAAGAGCTAGTAGTGGCAGAGCCAGGTTTTAAACCCAAGCTTGTCTGATCCAAAGCCTAAGTTCTTAACCCACCATGTTGTACTGCTAGAAGAATTAGTCTGGATTTATGGAATTTAGGGCAAGTACTGGAAGGGAGAAGAGATGTGATAAATCTAAAGTCCTTCCTTATCATTGCATTAGTGGCTGCTTCCTCATGAGACAGTTTGGCCACACTTGAAATCCAAAGTACTTTCCTACCATGAATCTCAGTTATGGCTTCCATCACTTAGTATTACACTTTCAGTTTGTATCTGCCCCTTTTGATATGTATTGAGCTCCTTGAAGGAGCTCAGTTATCCTCTATTATCTAATGGAGGATTTGGCATCCAGTAGGATACAAGATTTTGTTGTAAGAGGGCAGCATGGGAGTTCACAAGTGTTGCAATCAGAACATCTGGCTTTGATATTTAATCCTGCTGCCTACAGGCTTTGTGACACTGGGCAAGGCATTTCCACTCTCTGAGGGTCTGTGCCCCGTTTCTGGAATACAGGTAATTATTTCTTTGTAGTGTTAGGGGATCTAAATGACCACACGTACATGAAGATCCTTCGAAATTTGTAAAACTCACTACCTAAATGTGAAGTATATCATGAGTATCGCTGCTGTTTCCAATGTCAGCTGCTGACACTGTGCCTTTTCTGGCCCAGCTTCACAGCATCCTGGGCTGGTTGACAGTCTCCTAAGCTCATTTGTCTCCCCAGCACCCAGCAGTGTTCCTTCAGGGTAGTAGGTGCTACTAACCAGTATTGCCCATGTCATACAGAAAATTTGCTTCCTTTAGAGTTGACTGTAACAAAATTGATAGATTTGAGGTTTATATTCTTTCATGTCTTCTGCCTATGTTTGCTCTCGTTCCTAAGGAGATGTTAAATGAGCATAAATCTGGGTACCTATTAGGAAGAGGAAAGAAAGTAAGGGTCTGCACAGCTCAGGTTGCAGATAATTGGCTTCCTAGCTATTGAAGGTTAAGTATAGTGACTCATGGAAGCGTAATGTTCTTCCTAACAGTCTCTATCATCCACATTTAACCTGGTTTGCTAAATGCAGCAGAGAACATAAAAACCTTAGGAAGCTAACATCTTAAAAAGCTTTCAGAAAGGAATGAATCAAAGATTCAAGAATCTCTTCAAATTTAACATTCGCCGCAAATTCAACCTTCTTGTGCTTTTATTTTTTCTTATCATCAAGTTCTTCATTTGGGGGGAAAAATCTTTTTTTTTTTAAGTTCTGTAGACACCTTCAGTCATAACAGATTCTCTCAAGATCTTCTGAAGCCTTTAAACACCTACTATTCTGTAAAGATAGATACGATTTCCAGTGGTTTTCTTTTCTTCTTTTTTTAAAACATTTATTTATTCAAGTCAAGGTGATAGTTTTTCTGAAAGGGTTTTAGCTATACAAAGCTAACAAGGACATATTTAGTATAAACTCAATATTTTCTTTTGGCCAACCATATAAAGAACAATATGAATACTTAGAATCATTAAATTGTATGTAGAAAAAATGTTTTAAAAACTTTAAAAGGTCACCTGACCCTGTAATTTTGTTTCTAGTAAACAATCTTGAGGAAATATTGAGAGAAATGGCATTTCTTGTAATAGTGAAAAATTGGGGAAAACTCAAAGGCCCAACATTAGGGAGATAGTTAAATAAATGATTGTTTATTAAATAATTTGCAGTCATTAAAATGATATTTTCCAAAAGATTAATTACAAAGAAAAATGCTACCTAACATAATATTCAGTGAAAACCCAAGTATATATCTTTTTATGTCAGAGTCATTCCTTAGAAAATATATACATATTTATGCAGAAAAAAATGACTGAAAGGAAACCCACCAATATATTAACTGAGGTTAACTGTGGGTGATGGAAATGCGTGTAAGATTCATTTTGTATTTTTGTACTTAAATTTTTAATTGTAATTAATTTTAATTTTAATTAATTTAATTTTTTGGGTATTTTCCAGATTTTCTGCAATGAGAATGTTTAAAATTTACAATCAGAAAAAGTATTACTTTAAACATGCCTAACACAATATTTATAGTTATTACACTGCCAGATTCTTACATTATGATAAACGTTGAAAACTTTATATTTCTACTGATTTCAAAGAATAACAAAAAAGGACTTGGGCAGCAGAGCCTTTAACCTGCCCTGGACCCCTTCCTATACATGTTTGTTTCCTGATTTTGTCGGTCCACTTGACTGGATAGACCACAGAATTTTCTGGAAGAGTTCCATAAATCCTTCAGTCTAGTAAATCTCTTTCCGTGTCCCCCTGTGTTGGATCCTCAATCCCAAATAGAACAGACTGGAGTTGTGGATGGGGAGGGCAGGAGGGACCAGTGACCCAGTTTAGTGCCCAGAGTTTAGTGTAGCTGTGATTATGGTAGGTCATGTATTTCAATCCCAGCTGCGTCTGTCACTAGCCACTACCTCTCTGCAACTCAGTTTCAATGCCTGGATTAATTGGCATTATCGAGGTTAGCATGATGTCTGGCCCCATAGTAAGCACTCAGTAAAAGTTAGCTTTGGCTGAACTTCAAAACAGGTAGAACCCTTTCATCAACTCTGCAGGCATAAGTTAGAACAGTCTCAGCAGGTGTAGTCAACTAGCTGCCTTCTTGGTAGGAAGGAAGCAATTAACAGGTTGAATCTTGTGTTTTGTTTTCTTTGGGGGTGGGGAGGGAGGTGGGGCTCCGAAAGCCGCAGAAGGGCTGTTTCTGGGAAGTGCAGAGTTGGAGGCAACAGATCAAGTGTTGTAAAAGAGGGTTCAATTTTGGAGGGGCGGTTTAGGGACAGACTTAGGCAGAGCTAGGTAACCACGATTTTAGGGGCAGCCGACTGGGGTGTTGAGAGCCGCTGCCGCTCCTGAGTTTCCCATACACCTTGGCCCAATGGACAAGGAGAGGAGGCCACCACTGCTCCCGTCACTGATACCTCCTCTCCAGCACAGTGGTCATATGTTTCCTTCTCCCGACCCTGCAACCCAGGGAAGGCAAGGAGTAGATAATTCTGGCAACAATGATGAACTACTTGACCTGGGAACAAACAGTACCCTTCCCACACCCCTCACCAGGGTGGAGTGTCAGGGACAAGCAGGGGAAAGTGTCACTCCTCCACTTTTTGCTGCCAAGGGTGACAGATGCTACCTCATTGGTGCAAACGCGTGCTCCCATGCACTCAGGGGAAATGAGGCGGTGAGAACGTTTGCGGGGGGCAGAAAAATCAGGAGTTTGGCATTTTGGGTTTTGAATTGCTTAGGAAGAAATTAGTTCTCTGAATGGTCTGGAAGGGAGGATCCTTGTCCTGTGTGATGAGAAATTTCGAATTAGAAAGAAAAGTGAGGTACTTTGGTAACACAACAGCAGAGAGTGAATTTTAGAGAAACAGATAGAATTTCCCTTTCAAGGACGTCTAGGTGGTCCCACCGGTTCTCGGCAGACCTGAGTGGCAGAATGAGGCTAAAAGACAGTTCTAGTCCTTTGCCACCTGACTGGCAGCTCAGGCTGACAAGAGAAAGGTGGTCGGCTCAAAGCCACCATTTGGCTTGGCCCATATGTGGTGGAGCAGGGACAGATTTCAGCCTGGGCTGACTTTATTTAATTACTTTTTTTATCTTTGTGTTTTATTTTTTTACTGAAGTATAGTTGTACAATATTATATAAGTTACAGGTGTACAATATAGTGATTCATAATCTTCAAAGGTTATACTCCATTTATAGTTATTATAAAATACTGGCTATATTCCCCGTGTTGTACAGTATATGCTTGTAGCTTATTTTATACCTAGTTTATACCTCTGGGTTGACTTTAAACAGTCCCTGTTCCAGCTGCCAAGCACTGATTCTCATTCTCCAATCTAAACTTAGGTGTAGTATCATTTTACATCCGGTAAATAAGAATTGTTTTTCCAATAAGAATGTGATGTCATGGGCCAGGATAATAATCCAGGAAAACTCAGGCCTCTGATGGAAATGGTGGGTAATTGGTAGAGGAGGATGACTTTACTTAGAGAAGATATCGCCTTTCTGTGGTTTGTAAGTTTCGAGACAGGCAAGGTCTACCCACTCCCTGCTTCCTGGCTCTCCTACTGGCCTTTCCTTTCATCTAGAACTCTCTCTCCAGATTGTAAAAAAATACCTTGCATTTGAAAGAAGTCATCCTACTGGACATGAACTTCTTTGGGCCTTCAAGGCTTTTTCCAGCTTTAAGAACCCTCTATTGAAATGCAAACATTCCAGCAAGGAGTAAAGTCTGCAGTGGTGACAGCTAATACCTTATCACTATCAGTCACTATCACTTTAGCAGACATTTACTGAGCCCTTACTACCTACTTATTTGTTTGTTTATTTATTTGTTCATTTGTCTGTTTATTTAAAGTTGGGTTAATTGAGGTATAATTTACATACAGTCAAATTTATGCTTTTTAACGTACAGTTAGTTCCATGCCTTTTGAAAAAACATAGTGGTCATGTAACTAACCCTACAACCAAGGTATAAAACATTTCACTTTTGGGATGTTCCCCATACCTGGCAACAATGGACCCATTTTCTGTCCCCATAGTTTTGCCTTTTCTAGTCCTTATTATTAATAAAAGTAAAAATGACCTTAAACTGTATTTGGCTCTGTTTACAATCTAGTTTATTAACCATTTCCCTTGGGGAGAGCATGGATAAACTTTCAGACTCATTTCCAGTCTCAGCAGCTAGCTAGCCAAGCACTTGATAACTGGGGAGCCAGTGAATGGGAGTTGGGAAAGGACAGAAGAGAACCAGGCAGGATGGGCAAGTAGGGGGCAGGGCCGTTGCTTTAGGAAGCACTCATCTGGCCTCCAGCCCTGCAGGTGGGCAAGTCACAGAACACCCTTCACCCAGGCTCCTGTTGGCCCACTCCTCCAAAAAACAAACTCAGGTCAGAGGCAGACTGCCAGCTTCCCGAGGATCACTTCCCCCTTTTGGTCTCTATTGTCCCCTTTTCTCACTTGGTGGCATCTGCTCCGGGTGACTGCTTGTGCAGGGTCAAGGACAGGGAAGACTAGAATTAGTCTCCCGCATTTCTGGTCTCAGTCCCTGGGAAGGTGACGGTGCCAGGAATAAGGGAGGAAAAGGAAGGGAAATAATATTTTTTGCACTTCAACCACATGTCAGGCACACATGATTTCCTTTAGTCCTCTAGCGAATCACATGAGCCTCCGAGCCAGAGACCAGTCCCACCCCAGCCCTGTTCTTCCACCCCTGTGACCCAGCATCAATCGTGACCATCAGTTTACCCCTTAACTCCTTCCTAACTCTCCCTTGATTTCCTCCTCACTGCTCTGTCTTCATTCAGTCTCACCATCTCAGAGAGTCTGGATGTTTACAGTCATCTGTTAGGATTCTCTCCACTCCAGTCTGGTCCCGATTTATCCCTTTCATGTCTACCAAAGTTACTTTTCCTGAATGCAAATCAGATCATATTTGTCCCCTGCTCAGATTTCCTCTGTGACTCCCCTTTATCCTCAGCATAAAATGGCAGCTCTGGCTCCTGGTAGACAAGGATCCCTGATGCAATGCAAGCCCCTCTCCCAACCTCCTCTGTTATGCCCAGAGATCTGCTGGTGGCCCTAGGCGACCACGTTAGTTCACGCTCATCCTCTCCACCTCCCCTCTTCTAGCCATGCCCTGGGCTGCATGGGTCTTTCTTGTCTAGATGCAACTCCAATATTACCCTCTCTGAAGTCTCCCCTGCTCCCTCTCCAAAGACGTTCTTGCCCACTCCTTCCTTTGCTCTTCACTAGACCCTGACAACATTCTATCACAGCCCTTACCAGAGTTTATTGCACTCAGGTGCTTATATCTCTGGCTGGTGATCAGGAAGGCAACGGAATTGCCTTCCTGCAACGCAATTCTTAGTAAATGAGAAAGTCCCATTTTAAATTCGTATTTTCCACAACATGACTATCTCAAAGAGTTGAACTTTGAACCTAGAAAATTGGCTGATACCCAAGCCCATGCTGTTTCTACCGCATAAACTGTAGAAGCACTTTTGGGGAAGAAAAATGATTTTATTTGGGATGTGCTGTATTTCAGATTCCCGGGGTCACTGAGGTGACTGTGTGCAGTAGGCAATTGGAAAGGAGAGTATGAGCTCGGGAAGAAGTTTGGAGTTGGTTTTCAGTAAATAACTCTGTTTGGTAGACCTGAAGCACTCTTAGCTTCGGACGCTCTTTTCCATATCATATAAAAATATATCAAAATATCTTATGTATAATATATTAAGTAGGTAATCGTATGAGTTACATTGCAGATGACTCTTTCACATGACTTGTAGGATGTTGATTAAATATTTATTCATTTCAGTTTTCAGTTTTCCTCCCTTCCTCTTTCTTTTCCTCCCTCCTTTCCTTTCTTTCTCAAATATTTCCTTGACCTTTCAAAAGATATGGTACTTCTAGTACTTACTGGGAAAAATAGCCCATGTGTAAGTGGCAGCTGACCTCAGAGGAACCTTGACCTCAGAGGAACAAAAGGTGACTGGAGGTGGGGAGAGAACTAAGTCCTCCTATAACCTATATCGGCACCCAACAAGCTGTCCCAGATAAAGAGAGAATGCAAGTAAAGGTAGACTCCTCTGTAAATTCAACTTCAAGGCAAATCTCCTAGCTCTCCCTGTAGAGAAATTCTGGTGTCTCTGCTGGGTTTGGATAAGTGATGCTCCTTTGTCAAATGAGAAGGTGGCTGAGAAAATGCAACAGAACTCTAACATTTGAAGTATCCAGCAGAGGAACAGGGGTCTGGGGAGAGGGCCAAGAGGCTAGGCCGGGAAGAGGGGTATACCAGATAGTAAAGGGTGGAAGGTTTCTAAAAAGGAAACAGTCAATAGACACAGGAGTTCAGTAAAAAAAAAAAAAAAAAGAAAAAGAAGAAGATGGAAGACAGTCCATTGAAATAGGTAATTCAGGAACCACTGGTGGGCAGAGCCAGATCGTCTCAAGCTGACAAGGGAGAGGGAGCTAACTGAGCAGAGCAAGTGTAGACAATATTTTACAGACCCTAGACTATTAAGGGAAGGAAGGAAAGATACAGGGCATAACTAGATGCAACTGAAGTTTGTTTCGTTTTGTAACGGGGAAGCCAAAAGATGCTCAAAGAGGCTGAGGGGGAGGGAGCCAGTGGAAAGCACGGGCCATTGTCCGTACTCCTAGCCCAGACCAATCCCTTTACTTCCACTCAGTCCCATCACTTCTGGACATTGCCGCAGTAATGTTCTTTTGCTCTTACCTCAGTAAGTTTCCTCCCTTCTACTGGATCTTTCCCATCCGCATACAAATCCACTAAGATTTCTCTCATCTTAGCGATTTCCCTGGTGGTCCAGCAGTTAAGACTCTGTGCTCCCAATGCAGGAGGCCCAGGTTCCATCCCTGGTCAGGGAACTAGATCCCACATGCATGCCACAACTAAGACCTGGCACAGCCAAATAAATAAATAAATAAATAAATATTTTTTAAAAAACAGATTTCTCTCATCTCATCAAGCAAAATCTTTTGAATTCACTTTCCCCTTTCAAGCCATTGCCTGTTTTTCTCCTTCCATTCTCAACACAACACCTTGAAAGAGGTTTCTGTATTAGTTGTCTCTAATTGAGTGTTGGTGGGATGGGAGGGTGTGTGCACCTTTCTATTGAAAGTTCCCTGTCAAGGTTGTTAAAGATGTTAGGTGGCTAAATTCAACGGTCAATGAATGGTCCTCATTTCCTGGTGGCCTATCTGCAGCATTTGACACGTGCAATCACTCCTATCTCTTGACACGCTCTCTTCACTTGACCTCCTATCCTTATCCTCCTGTCTTTTTTTTTGTCTATACTCATGCCCATAGTGATTTCACCCTAATCTCATGACTTTAAATACTAGCCTGGACCTCTCCCCAGAGCTACAGGCTGTACATCCAACTGCATGTTCAACATCTCCACTTGGCTGTCTAATTAGCATTCAAAACTGAGTTCCTGAGAGTCCATCCCATACCTGATCCTTCCAAAACCTTCCTCATCCCAGCGCTTAACAGCTCCATTCTTGCAGTTGTCAAAGCCCAATGCTTCAGGGTTATCTTTGACTCTTCTCTTATTCTCATACCCTGTATCTATTAACTAGCAAGTACTGTTGATGCCCCTTCAAAATATATCCAGAATCTGATCACGCCCTGCCCCTCCACTGCTAACTCCCTAGTGATGAGGGTCTTTCCAGGCCACCATCATATTTTACCTGGATTTGATGCATCAGCCACTGGGCTCCCTGCTTCTACCCTTGTGCTTTTCAATCTATTCTCAGCACAGCAGCCAGGATGTTCCTATTAAAGTGTCATTCAGATCACATCACTCCTCTGGCCAAAATCCCCCAGTGGCTTCCCATCTCACTCAGAAGAAAAACCAGTTGCCATGACCTCTAAGACCTCACTGATCTCATTTCACTGGTTCCTTCATATACCTAGAGCCCACAAATGTCACACTTCAGGGCCTTTGCACTTGCTTCTCCTGCCTGGAATTCTCACTCCCTTGCCTCCTTCAAGTTTTAAGTATCACCGTCTTAGGGTGACACCAACCCCTCTACTTAAAGTTGCAGCATTCTCTCCTTGGCACATGACTTCCTATTCCCTGCTTTGTCTTTTTTCCTTGGGGAAATGACTTTTGTCTGTTTTATCCCCTGTGATGGCCCCAGTGCCTAGGACAGTGCTTGGCACTTAGGATGTTGAATGAATGAGATTGATAATACTGGAGGGCAGAGGGATTACTGATTGATGAAGGCTCAAAAGGGAGCATGTGGAAAGACAGATGCAAAAAACACTACATTTTTACCTAAAGAGACAAGGCAGAGTCGGGAACCAAGAAAACTCCTGGTACCATCATTTGCACATTGACTGAAGCAGATCAATACCAGTTAAGTCACCTTTCCTATGCATTTACATTTTTTAGGCTTTTATCTCTAACTGTGGTGGGACAAAAACTTTGTCCCTGCGTTAAAGGGACTGCGTGCACTAACAAGAGATTGGTGGAGATTTACTCAGAAAACACGGAAGCCTTCTTGACCTTGAAATTGTCTTACACCTGAGGTAAACCAGCTCTATTCTTAAAGACATGTCATTCTGAAGCACATAACAGATCTTCTTCTTAGTAGTAGTAGTAGAAGTAGCAGTAGTGTTGGCTTGCCTGGTTGTGAGGCTGAATTCTAGACCTTCTAAGAACTGGTCCCATTGTTTCCTCTTCCATCCCTTGGACCCAAGGCTCATCATATCCTAAGGATTCAGAGCCAATGTTGCTGAACTCTCTTTCTTCCCTGAGTGTCCCTTTCTTCCCTTCAACATGAAAATCCTGCTGATAATCCTAGCAAATAATCACAAGCCCGAAATCACAGATTATCCTCGGCCTCAGGTCTTTAACACTTAACCTGAGGGGAAGTGGGCAATTACATAACTGCTCAAGGACAAGTGCAGGGATGAGGGGTAACAAAGACGGAAGGAGAGAGAACCAGGAAGGAAACTGCATGCCTAAGGGAGTACTCAGGAAACTGAGGGAGCTTGGCTGTGCTTGGGGCAGATGTCCTGGTCTTGATGCTCTTTGTCAGCTTAATTTTATTCTAAGTTTTATCTAAGTGTAACCATGATAAAGGAACTTAGTTCCTTAGTTCTATAGGAACTAAGTGTATATGAGCCACATATGATATTGGTTTCATTATTTTGTACTCATCCTTCATATTCTTGAGTCTGCATAGTTTTGCCACTGGAAAATAAACAGGGATTATTTTCAGGAAACCAAAGACAAGCATGGTCTTCTGTGGGTGTGGTGAATTCATGAAGTTCCAGGGATGTTTAAACCCCTCCTTAATTCATCAGTACATTACCGAGTACTTAGCAGGTTTCTGCTGTGAATGACTTGTTTTGTTACTGAAGGTAGATCATTTTGACTACTTCATGCTTCTGTTTGTTTGAACACAGGAGTGACAAATAAGGGTAATATGAATGCGAGAAGTAATGGTGGTAAAATAAGACAAGAGATACATAGGTACCCGGGTTGAGGTTGGAGAGAACTGAAATGATTGTGTTTTGTTGATGCACCATAGGGACCTATGTGAAAGGACTCTTTAATGTACCTGGCTTGGGGTCCACTCTAGTAGCTGTTGATGCCAAATAGATTTTGACCTTTAGGTCTCTCAGTTTCAGAGAGAAAATTCTTAGAAGAGGTATTCTCTCAAGGGTCATTTAGACAACTCAAGCTCCACAGACCTTTCTCTGGATTCCAGCAATGTCACAGGAACACCCTGTGCTTGCTACCTGCTTTTATCTAAAGTTTGCCTGGTAGACCTAAGAAAATTTTTCTATTGACAGTACAATGTGACCATCCTAGTCAAATCCCTTAAAAATATACCAGATCAGGGTTTTATGTAACTCACAATTTATTACTCTGGGCTGCCTCTTTTATGGAAAATGATAAGTTTATTTTAAAAACTCCTAAGTATAAAGGGCTGTAAAGGTTTTATATTTCAATTTTAAGTACTTAGATTCTATTCTGTAAGGACAGAACCCAGAACAAAGGTCTTAAATCCACAATTGTATAAAATGGAGGCATATTAAAGATTAATCTTGCATTATTAATTCTTATTACTTATTGTGGCCCATGTTTTATTTCTAATATTCCTTCCTGTTTAGATGTGGTCAAAATACTAGAGTTCATTCTACAGCATATAGCTGGTCGGTCCCACAGGTTGTTCCCACTGGTGGTAGGTGGCTGTGTGTTACTGTTTTTGGTCACTTCATACTCATATATAAGCTGTATTATTAATGTAAAGAGGATACGGGGTCAAACACACACATTTAATGTTGTATTTGGATCTTGGAGCCTCCACAGGATTTGAAATATGAAATTGAATCTTTCAGTATTCTATAAAGAAAAAACAATATTGTTTCTTGTAAAAATACAGCCCAAATAAAAGTTGAAACCTCAGCTTCCTACCACTAAGTTCCCTCCCTCCATTAAAACATGGTTTCTTATCAAAAGAAATAAACTTTGAGAAGTTAATTTGGTTCTAGAGAAATCCTGTGGTTTCTTCTTATATTGTATACACGTTGAATGAGGTACTTGTTGAAAGGTATTGGATCCAAAACAACAAAAGAAGAATGGAAGTGAATTTATTATTTTTGGTATTCTCTTTACTCTTCTTTCTGAGAGTAGGAAGGAGGAGCAGTGTCTCTGCATCACACATAAAACCAAATAGGTGAGTTAGCTGGACATACTACTTTGAAGTAGCCCAAAGCCCAGGTTTCCCTGGAGAAATGCCCAAGTGAATGCATATCCCAGAGAATATGCCAGGATTCTAGAGGCTTTTCAAGTAAAATAACCTGGGGATCCCCTTTTCATGGCTCTGGCCACATGGGACTTAGAAACAAAACAAAACAAAACAAAAGAGAAGCCCTCTTGTTTCATTTTCCCAGGGCTAAATGAAGCCTTAATTATCTCTTATTTCTAGCTCCTTGTATAACACCCACACTGTAGCTGTTGCTTCCCTTAGCAGTTTGCCCTCTCACACCCGCAGGGCAGGGCCTTAGGCTTGGTTCCTGACCCTAAATAAGCATTTGAGATGGAGTGGTTGATATATCAAAGAAATGGATTTTCCAGTGAAAAGGAAACTTATCCTTTCAAATGAATTTGGATTTTCCTTTCCTCTCCCCTGCCTCTGGTTAGAAATATGTTTAGTTTATTTTAAGAAACTTTACACTTGTATGTCAGTAACAATGACTTCTCAGTTTAGACTTGAGAAATGCTTCTGTGTCCCAACTTTCAGAGAAAAATTAGAGTCAACTCTCCATGAACTTGGGAGTAACGAGTTAGTGCGGTGGTTTTCGGGCTCCTTAGACTCAGGGCCTCCCTTTATATAACGTATTTTGAGATGCCCCTTTACCGTTCTGAAATGAAATTCTCAGGTAATGCTATACGCATAATAAAAAATAAATATGAAATAGCAATTGTAACATAAAAGAGAAATATAAAGAATATAACTTGAAACAATATATATGTCAATATGTAAAGGGCTAAACTGGAAGATAAATTCCACAAATTTCCAAAACACTTCACGGGGAACAGAACTAATCTGGGTGAGACCACTTAGTGTTCTGTCCTCACTGGTGTTGGATGGTGCGATAAATGAGTTGAGAAATAAGTTCTTTGTGACTTAGAGCAGGTTACCTTTTTTCTCTGAGCCTGAGTGTCCTCATATTTAAATGAGGACACTGTTTATTTCACAGGAATGTTGTTTGTATTACCTAAACATTACATATGAAGCACCTAGGACCACATCTAGCCCACAGCAGGATCTCAGTGAATATTGATTCTCGTCATTTCTTTCCCGGAGGAGTCAAAGTTACTGTGAGTCCAAGGGTTATTTGCCCTCTTTGCAAGGTTTACCCAGTAGGGCTTAGTGTTTTTCTACTGGGGGAAATGAGAAGTGGGAGTAATTCAAAGACTGAGCTGTTGAAGAAACACTGACTTTTACTGCTCCCCTCCAGCCCCGCTCCCGCCTCTTCTCCAAGTAGATGAAATAAATATGGGTCAGACTGCCTTTCTTCTCTGCAGCCCAGTCTTTTCATGCTAGGGACCTTATGCAGATTCCAACTACCTGTCATTGGAGGTAAGGGCACTTTGCAAGCTGTTGTTAGGGGGCTGAGGACTGGATTGCGATTTGGAAAGCAGTCCCAAGTC